>NW_027363104.1:1017500-1672500 GCF_046119375.1 Phyllobates terribilis | reverse complement strand
AAATTCATATAAAAACTAAAATAAACCAAAAAGGTCCACATATTTGTTATCATCATGTCCACGGCCTATAAAACGGTCACACTACTTAACGCCTTCAGTGAACATTGTAAAAAAAAAACTATTCTTTTTCATCTTACCACCAAACAAAGAGCGGAATAAAACACGATGAAAAAGTCTAATGGAAATAAAAATGGTATAGCTGAAAACTAGTGACGAGCGAGCGCTAAAATGCTCGGGTGCTCGCTGCTCGAGTCAAGCAAATTGGAATACTCGGCTGCTCGGTCCAAGTAACGAGCCCAATGTAAGTCTATGGGAAACTCCAGCATTCTTTCGGCGCCCCCCCCCCTGGCGGTCTGCAGAGGGCCTAAAAATTGCCCAAATCGATGGGAACAGTACTCAAATGACATGGGAACAGCATGGGGAAGACTCCTGGAAGCATTTCTGACTCCCAGGTCAATGATGTCAACAATGTTGTCAGAGGTATTACGCCACTTTTACGGACTCACAATAAAACATACAAAAACTAAACCAAAATGGATTTTCCTGGGAAATATGTTAACCACTTCGCACCAGAGCCTGTTTTTGCCTTCGTGACCGGGCCAATTTTTTCAATTCTGACCACTGTCACTTTATGAAGCAATTACTCTGGAACGCTTCAACGGATCCCCCTGATTCTGAGATTGTTTTTTCGTGACATATTGTACTTCATGATAGTGGTAAAATTTCTTTGATAACACATGCGTTTATTTGTGAAAAAATCGGAAATTTGGCGAAAATTTTGAAAATTTTGCAATTTTCAAACTTTGAATTTTTAAGCCCTTAAATCAGAGAAATATGTCACACAAAATACTTAATAAATAACATTTCCCACATGTCTACTTTACATCAGCACAATTTTGGAACCAAAATTTTTTTTTGTTAGGGAGCTATAAGGGTTAAAAGTTGACCAGCGATTTCTCATTTTTCCAACAAAATTTACAAAAACATTTTTTTAGCGACCACATCATATTTGAAGTCACTTTGAGGGGTCTTTATGACAGAAAATACCCAAAAGTGACACCGTTCTAAAAACTGCACCCCTCAAGGTGCTCAAAACCACATTCAAGAACTTTATTAACCCTTCAGGTGCTTCACAGAAATTTTTGGAATGTGGAAGAAAAAAATTAACATTTAACTTTTTTCACAAAAATGTTACTTTAGACCCAATTTTTTTTATTTTCACAGGGGTAACAGGAAAAAAATGGACCCCAAAATTTTTTGTGCAATTTCTCTTGAGCGTGCTGATACCCCATATGTGAGGGAAAACCACTGTTTGGGCGCACGGCAGGGCTCGGAAAGGAAGGAGCGCCATTAGACTTTTTGAATGTAAAATTTGTCTGAATAATTAGCAGACGCCATGTTGCGTTTGGAGAGCTCCTGATGTGCCTAAACAGTGGAAACCCCCCACAAGTGACACCATTTTGGAAACTAGACCCCTTAGGGAACTTATCTAGATGTGTGGTGAGCACCTTGAACCCCAAGGTGCTTCACAGAAGTTTATAATATTGAGCTGTAAAAATAAAATTTTCACATTTTTCCCTACAAAACCGTTTTTCATCCCTTAATTTTGCATTATCATAAGGGTAATAGGATAAATTGCACCATGAAATTTGTTGTGCAATTTCTCCTGAACACGCTGATACCCCATATGCGGAGGCAAATTACTGTTTGGGCGCATGGCAGGGTTTGAAAGGGAAGGAGCGCCATTTGACTTTTTGAATGTAAAATTTGTTTGAATAATTAGCAGACGCCATGTCGCATTTGGGGAGCCCCTAATGTGACTAAACAGTGGAAACCCCCCACAAGTGCCACCATTTTGGAAACTAGACCCCTTAGGGAACTTATCTAGATGTGTGGTGAGCACCTCGCACCCCCAGCTGCTTCACAGAAGTTTATAATATTGAGCCGTAAAAATAAAATTTTCACATTTTTCCCACAAAAAATCTTTTTCATTCTCTAATTTTGTATTATCATAAGGGTAACAGGATAAATTGCACCATGAAGTTTGTTGTGCAATTTCTCCTGAACACGCCGATACCCCATATGTGAGGGAAAACCACTGTTTGGGCGCACGGCAGGGTTTGAAAGGGAAGGAGCGCCATTTGACTTTTTGAATGTAAAATTTATTTGAATAATTAGCGGACGCCATGTCACATTTGTGGAGCCCCTAATGTGTCTAAACAGCGGAAACCCCCCACAAGTGCCACCATTTTGGAAACTAGACCCCTTAGGGAACTTATCTAGATGTGTGGTGAGCACCTCGCACCCCCAGCTGCTTCACAGAAGTTTATAATATTGAGCCGTGAAAATAAAATTTTCACATTTTTCCCATAAAAAATGTTTTTCATCCCCTAATTTTGCATTATCATAAGGATAACCGGAGAAATTGCACCATGAAATTTGTTGTACAATTTCTCCTGAGTACGCCGATACCCCATATGTGGGGGAAAACCACTGCTTTGGTGTACGGCAGGGTTCGGAAGAGAAAGGAGCGCTATGTTGGCTGGGATAGGCAGCAGACACCATGTCACATTTGAAGAGTCGCTGACATGCCAAAACAGCAGAAACCTCCACAAATGACCCCATTTTGTAAACTACACCTCTCAAGGAATTCATCTAGGGAAGTAGTGAGTATTTTTTAATTTTTAAATTTATACCATTGGGCAGTGAAGAAAACATAATTGTATTTTTACCACAAAAAAATGTTTTACCCTCAGATTTTACATTTTCACACAGGGCAATGGGTAAAAATGGTGCCGAAATGTGTCACACAATTTCTTCTAAAAGTGTCAATACCCCATATGTGGCTGTATCGTACCGCTTAGCCATACGGTGAGATCTGGGGGGGACGGAGTGCTATTTGACAATTGGAGAACAAATTATTGTAGAATAGGCATTTGGATTTGGGAGCACAAAATTTTCTGAATTTCTTTTGGGGGGCAAGGGTCATTTTGCTTTTCCAGAGCCTTTCTACTACCAGTAACTTGGAAGTCCCTTATATTTTTAACAGATGACGGACCTGAGTGGGGACTAGCTTTTTTTGAGGACTGAGTTGAAGCTTTTATTGGGAACATTTTACGTAACATTTATCCGGCGCTCTAGGCTGAGCACTTACATCGGGGTTTCCATCTAAATTTCCAAGTGATGTAATTCAGATGAAACCCCTGCAGGATCCATTCACTGTAATGAGGCAGCAGAGTTACTCTGGACACCGTCTGGCCTCTGTGTAGCGGTGTCCTTTTTTTCAGAAGTGCACAAAACTGTGGCCAACCGCACTTTTATGCACGCCTAAAACAAATGACACCGTGGGATCCCAGGCTAGACGGCGTCCACAGTGGCCTATATCTGTCTCATTACAGGGAATCTTCCGTCATGGGTTCCGGCTGAATCATGTATTTCAGAGATTTACACGGAATCTCTGGTGTAAGTGCTCAGCGCAGAGCACAGGATAAATGTGGGCAGAGCCTTACTGGGATCTTTGGGGACATAATAAACAAATCAGTAGCAGGTGAAGAATTGGTTTTATTTATTTTTTACGCCGTTCCTAGTGTGATATAACTGATTAGATTACTTTATTCTTCGGGTCGGTGTGATTACAGAGATACCAGATTGATATCGGGTTTTTATGATTGACAGCTGTCACACACTAAAAGACGCTTTTTTTGCAAAATCTAGTTTTTGCACCACCATATTTTGAGAGCTATAATTTTTCCATATTTCGGCCGACAGAGTCATGTGACGGCTTGTTTTTTGCGGGACGAGTTGACATTTTTATTGGTACCATTTTTGGGGACGTGACATTTTTTGATCGCTTTCTATTCCGTTTTTTGGGAGGTAAAATTAACAAAAACAAACAATTCAGGAATTGTTTTTTGAGTTTTTTTTATGCCGTTCTGCGTGTGGTAAAAGTGATCAGGCAGCGTTATTCTTCGGGTCAGTACGTTTACAGCGATACTACACTTACTGTATTTTTTTTATGTTTTGGCGTTTTTACACAATAAAACTATTTTATAGAAAAAAATATTTTTTTTGCATTGCTTTATTCTGAGCGCTATAACTTTTTTATTTTTCGGCTGATGGAGCTGTATGGCGGCTTTTTTTTTGCGTAACAAGATGACGTTTTCAGTGGTACCATTTTTATTTCTATTTTGTTTTTTGATCGCATTTTTTTCCACTTTTTGTTTGGCAATATGATGAAAAAGCATATTTTTTTGCTCCGTTTTTTATTTATTTTTATTACGGTGTGCACAGAAGGAGTTAATTAGTGTGACAGTTTTATAGCTCGGGTTGTTTCGGACGCGGCGATACCAAATATGTGTACTTTTTTTGGTTTTGTAAAAATATACGGATTTATTGGTTTAATATTTTATTTATTTATTTTTATTTATTTTGTGATTTTTTTATTAATAGTTTAAAAACTTTTTTTTTACTTTTTTTCACATTTTTTCTTAGTCCCTGTATGGGACATTAATTTTTATTTTTCTGATCTCTGATCTCATGTAATGTAATAGACATATATTACATTACATGAGATCTTCCCTGACTGTTTCAGTCAGAGTCTCCTGTCTGGCTACAGCTGCAGCTGAGCCAGACAGGACACCATATATGGCAGAGCTGGAGGCGGTCATGTGACCTCCAGCTGCCATAGCAACCCCAGGTCCTGGAAGGACACGGAGGTCTTCGGAGAGGTAAGTTGACGACCCCCTCTCCTCCTGCTGTCTCCTATATGCCGTGATCACTATAGATCACAGCATATAGAAGACAGCTAAGGGTTAACATCACTGGGACCTGATCTAATCAGGTCCCGATAATGTTCCCTGTCAGAGCTAACGCTCTGCACCGGAATCGCAGCGCTTGCAGGACCCTAGGGGTCCTGAGCGCTGCGAGACCACCCACCGTTTTTAAACGTCGGCGCTGCACAGAGCCCAGCAAGCGCCGACGTTTATCTACAGTGGGCGGTCGGGAACCGGTTAAGGAACATCCTTTCCAGGGTAATGACTTGTATATAAGGCAAAATCAATAACCAAAAACAAAAATCCTCCTTCACACCTTGGGCTATGTTCACACACAGCGTTTTTGATGCATTTTTGCATTTCTTTCAACCGTGACAAATGCATTCAGCAGGAAATGGCATTTTAACATTTTACAACCTTATCTGGCCATGTGGTGTGTGAAACATCATCAGACACATCCTGTTTCATTTATGAAGGAGGGATTGTGAAAGTCACAAACACTATTTTTACTGCCTTACTATTCTTAAAGGGCCAGCAGTCGGCTATGCTTTGTTGTTCCCATTATTAAAGAGTGGGTCTCCTATACTGTTATTGCGTATGCAGTGACTGCAAGGGCTGCCAAAAATTTGGACGTAACCCAATACCCCTTTGAAGAGACATAGAGGAGGGTCTCAGTAAAAAAAATATTCCCATTATAAAGGAGTGGGTCTCCTATAGTGGTAATGCCCATGCTGTGACTGCAAGGGCTGCCAAAATTTGGGAAAAACCCCACTAACAATTTAAAGACACATAGAGCTGGGCCACAGTAATGACATGTTCCCATTAGAAAGGATAAGGATCTGCTATACAGTTATAGGGTATGCAGTGAGTCCAACAGCTGCCAAAATTTAGGAAAAACCCCACTAACAATTTAAAGACACATAGAGCTGGGCACAGTAACGATGTTACACTCGCGGCCTGACTGTCTGGCGTGAGTGTGATTAGTGGTCCCACTGTACCATGAACCGAGGAGTGCCTGGAGGGGCGCAACTAAGTATCTACCCGATCCGACCAAGGTCGCACGGCGGCTAACGACTCCGTGAACCAAGGAGGAACCGAGCAGAGGGACCAGGTGCTACACCAGGTTAGACCCCGGTCACAGCTGTTGACCCACACCGGGGAATGCAGGAACAGGCAGGCCAGGCTGGCATACAGACAGGTGGGTATAGGCAAGCACGGCTGGTATGCAGACAGGGGGGGTACTGGCAAGCACGGTTGGTGTACAGACAGGGAAATACTGGCAAGCACAGCTGGAGTGCAAACAGGCAGGTACTAGCAGGTTGGAGCGCAAGCAGGATAGACTCCAATACAGACTGGGAGACAGAGACAAAGCAGCAGATGCGGTAGACAAGCTGGGCAGAGCAAAACCCGCAGATGCGGTAGACAAGCCGAGCAGAGCAAAAAAACGCAGAAGCGGTAGACAAGCAAAGCAGAGCAGAAACCAGCAACCGCGGTGAACAAGCAGAGCAGAGCTAAAACCGCTGGTGCGGTATGCAAGACAGAGCAGAAAGGAACCGCTGGAGCGGTGAACAAGGCAGAGCAGAGGGGAACCGCCGGAGCGGTGGGCAAGGCAGAGCAGAGGGGAACCGCCGGAGCGGTGGGCAATTAAGAGCAGAGCGAAACCGCACGTACAGTGAACAAGACAGAAAGGACAGAGCCCTGTTCCCATGGAACAGACTGGAAAATACAGAAAGATACCAAAGAAGGCAAAGGGAACAAGCAGAACCAGATACACACAAGGTACTTCCTATGAAGTAGCGAGTGGACACAAAACTCACAAACAGAAGTACAGAGACAACGAGTTGGAGCTAGGTGCTGGTTCAGACACTGCAGAAAAAGGGAGGAAACGGACAGAGACAAAACAGGTAACAGGTTAGGAGACAGTTCAGACAGGAACTGTTACTGCAACGAAATACAGAAACGAGCCTAGGTATAGCCAAGTGCTGGTTCAGACACTGCAGAAAAAGGGAGGAAATGGACATAGAGACAAAACAGATAAGAGGCTAGGAGACAGTTCAGACAGGAACTGTTACTGCAGCGAATTACAGGAATGAGCCTGGGTATAAGGCCCCCAGAGGCAGAAACAGACTAGAAGTCACAGATAACAGGTCTGGGAATGCAGCCCCCAGAGTGGCGAGACAGACAGAAATAGAACTGGACCTGGCAACTTCAGAGAAAAGCACACACTGAATGTTAGTGTTGCTCAGGCACCTCCTACTGGGTGGAGGGGGTTTAAATATCCAGAGACTCACAGCAAAAGGCTAGAGACGCAATAGAGGTGCACCACAGCAGCTATAAGAATCAGGAAGTAACCGGGCCGCCACCCTAAGCAGTCAGTCAAGAGACATGCACACAGCAAGAATCTGGAGCACGGTTTACAGGCTGGACTGACAGGTAAGATTGTGGTCTTGCATAGTGGGAGGTGGTGCACTATGCAAGCACGCCGCCAGAGAGGTTACAAACGACATGTACCCAGTTATAGGGTATGCAGTGAGTCCAACGGCTGCCAAAATTTAGAAAAAACCCAATTAACAATTTAAAGACACATGGAGCTGGGCTACAGTAATGAGTACGACATGTTCCCATTAAAAAAGAGTTGGTCTCCCATACTATTTGCCTATGCAGTGAATGCAACGGCTGCCAAAAATTACGAGGCACTCCAATGACCTTGCAAGAGATGTAGAGGTTGGAGGGCCTCCTGATAACAATTTTCCCATTATTAGGAAGTGGGTCTCCCATACTGTTTGCCTATGCAGTGAATGCAACGGCTGTCAAAAATTTGGAGGAACTCCACTGCCCCTTGCAAGAGACGTAGATATGGTGATATGGTAGATATGGTAGTGATATGGAGGAGGATGTGAAGGATGAGGAGAAGGTGGAGGACAAGAACAAATAGACAAAATCAGGAAGCTTATACCCATGTCTGGGTGTGAAGACAGAGGTGCATGGGAATACAGTTAGACCTCCCAAAAATAAGACACTGTATTTGAGTTTATGTTACGCTGCTATCATTCAGTGGTAGAGAGAAAGAAATTAGAATCAGACTTAGAATTGCCACTATTATGTAACTAAGTAATATATGGTATATCCACATTTATCATTATTGCAATCTTCTAGTCGGATTATATAGGGGCCATCGTTAACATATAGCAAAAAGAAGGAGTGCAAAGCACAAACAACGATAATAGCCCAATTGTTAGAAAAATACAAAAATACTTTATTGAATATTAAACATCAGAGAATCTGGGGAGACGATAAATACACATAAATCCACATATAGTTGCATAGATCAATACACAATTGCATAAAAGCATTAAAATCAAGCACTACATCACACGAAGTGTGGCTATTACATGGAAGGTGTCCGTTATTTAAAGTAAATTGAAATGGACAAAATGCTGCGCTATATGAATCAAATATACATACGAACATTTATGTTCAGTCAGGAAGAGCAGCATCATCACCATGAACCGATGGTCACATTCCCTATCACCACAATATATAGATGGATACAAGTCAAAAAAGTTTTTTTTACCTCTGTAGGGGGAAAAGAGCACACTCCATGTGTGTATCCCCAACGCGCGTTTCGGCGCTATGTGCCTTTCTCAAGGGGACTGCTCAAGTATCACAGATGGTCATTTAAATAGTGTCTTGCGTAAACACCGCGAGACGCTGGGGGTGGATGATACTAATCATGTGACTTGTCACCATGTGAACCACAACGCTACCCAGAGATGTCTCGCAACGGACCAGAAGTGACGCAGAGAGCATCGCCGTTACCCAGACACCGGACTCCGACGGCATCGCGGCTGATAGCCCATGGATGCCGAAGGGAAAACAGCGTGTGGGGACGACGATGCCCCTGCGTGCATGGTCCAGGTATACATAACACATATGTATGCAACGTCACCCGTTTGAACAGAGGCGGGACCACCCCCATGCAGACTAGGACTAAACTACGACAAGGGAAACATAACATTAACGCACACACTGCATATAATTGCCAAAAATCAATACAAAAAAATGCATCTTTAACCCCTTTAAAGCCCATGACGTACTAATACGCGTCTGTGCCCTGGGATTTAAGAGCCTGACCCATATTAGTACGTCATAGCGATAGCGCGCGCACAGAGGTTGTGCGGGCGTGATCGCCGCCGGGTGTCAGCTGATTGTCACAGCTGACACCCGGTACTATGTGCAGGGAGCGGTCCCGCACCGCCCCCAGCACATTAACCCCTGCAATGCTGCGATCGAAGTCGATCACAGCATTGCGGAGGCAAGGGGAGGTGATCGGTATACTCACCTCCTCTTCCGGCCTCCAGCGCTGTCTGCCGCGGCTTCCCGGGTGTTGCCACGACGACCCGATGTCGTCATGACAACATCCGGGTCACCAGACAGCAGGAAGATTGTTTGGACATGCGCAGTGCATCATCAAACTATCTTCTCCCTGTCCAGCGCTGACTGCCTGCACGGCACAGGGATGGTGCTCCATCCCTATGCTGTGCAGGCGATCAGAATAAAAAAAGTGAAAGTCCCACAGTGGGACAAAGTAAAAAAGTGTAAAAACTCCCAGAAAGTGAAAAAAAAAGAAAAAAATAATAATCCACTAAAAATAAAAATATAATGTACCCATCAATAAATATTATTATGAAAAAAAACAAAAAAAAAACAATAAAAGTACACATATTTGGTATCGCCGCGTCTGTAACGACCAGGCCTATAAAACTGTTCCACTAGTTAACCCCTTCAGTGAACACGGTAAAAAAATAAAAATAAAAAACAAAGCAAAAAACAATGCTTTATCATCATACCGCCAAACAAAAAATGGAATAACACGCGATCAAAAAGACGAATATAAATAAAAATGGTACCGCTAAAAACGTCATCTTGTCCCGCAAAAAACAAGCCGCCATACAGCTCCATCATCCGAAAATTCAAAAAGCTACAGCTCTCAGAATAAAGCGATGCAAAAAAATAATTTTTTCTATAAAATAGCTTTTATTGTGTAAAAACGCCAAAACATAAAAAACAATATAAATGTGGTACCGCTGTAAACCTACTGACCCGAAGAATAAAGCTACCTTATCAATTTTACCACACCCGGAGCAGAATAAAAAAAAACAAAAAAAACAAATCCTGAATTGTTGGTTTTTGTTCATTCTGCCTCCCAAAAGCTGGAATAGAAAGCGATCAAAAAATGTCACATGCCTGAAAATGGCACCAATAACAACGTCAACTCATCCCGCAAAAAACAAGCCGTCACATGACTCTGTCGGCCAAAATATGGCGATGCAAAAACTAGATTTTACAAAATATGTGTTTTTTAGTGTGTGACAGCTGTCAATCATAAAAACCCGATATGATTCTGGTATTGCTGTAATCGCACCGACCCGAAGAATAAAGTAATCTCATCACTTATACCGCACGAGGAACGGCGTAAAAAATAAACGCTAGGGCTGGGGATGTTTTTTTTTTTTTCAAAAGTAAAAAAAAACAAACAAAAAAAAAAAAAAATGAAGATGACGATATGGCGACTAGTGTTGAACGCAAGTGCTCGCTACTTGAGTTTGCATCGGTTGCTCGGGTATGCACTGAGTATTGCGGGTGCTCGAGTCTCCGTCCAATATGCTTCACGGCCAAAAAAACCTCGCGGGGATGGCCTGCCATGCACGAGCGATCCCCGCATGGTTTTTTGGGGTGTCTAATAACCGTGAAACATGCGGGCGGGGACTCGAGCATTTCACTTGAGCACCCGTGATACATGGTGCATACCTGAGTACCCGATGCAAACTCAAGTAGCGAGCACTTGCGCTCAAGAGTAATGACAACTTATTCAATATGATGACCTAATGTTATCAAATTCTGTGTCGTACCTCTGGGTTCCAAATGTTCACTATACCCCTTAATAAAATCCTTGAGGGGTATAGTTTCCAAAATGGCGTCACTTGTGGGGGAGCTTCACAGTTTAGGCACATCAGGGGCTCTCCAAACGCGACATGGTGTCCGCTAACAAATTGAATGGAAAATCAGCTCAAATTGTTAGCGGACACCATGTTGCGTTTGGAGAGCCCGTGTGCCTAAACATTGGAGCTCCCCCACAAGTGACTCCATTTTGGAAACTAGACCACCCAAGGCACCTATCTAGATGCATAGTGAGCACTTGGAACCCCCAGGTGCTTCACAAATTGATTCGTAAAAATTAGAAAGTGGAGAAAAAAAAAACTTTTTCATTTTTACGAATCAATTTGTGAAGCACCTAGGGGTTCCAAGTGCTCACTATGCATCTAGATAGGTGCCTTGGGGGGTCTAGTTTCCAAAATGGGGTCACTTGTGGGGGGTTTCCACTGTTTAGGCACATCAGGGGCTCTCCAAACGCAACATGGCATCCGCTAATTATTCAAGCAAATTTTACAATCAAAAAGTTAAATGGCGCTCCTTCACTTCCGAGCCCTGCCGTGCGCCCAAACAGTGGTTTTTCCCCACATATGGGGTATCTGCGTGCCCAGAGGAAATTGCACAACAAATTTTGGGGTCCTTTTGTTCCTGTTACCCCTGCGAAAATAAAAAAAATTGGGTCTAAAGTAACATTTTTGCGAAAAAAGTTAAATGTTCATTTTTTTTCTTCCACATTCCAAAAATTCATGTGAAGCACCTGAAGGGTTAATAAAGTTCTTGAATGTGGTTTTGAGCACCTTGAGGGGTGCAGTTTTTAGAATGGTGTCACTTTTGGGTATTTTCTGTCATAAAGACCTCTCAAAGTGACTTCAAATGTGATGTGGTCCCTAAAAAAATGGTTTTGGAAATTTTGTTGGAAAAATGAGAAATTGCTGGTCAACTTTTAACCCTTATAGCTCCCTAACAAAAAAAAATTTTGGTTCCAAAATTGTGCTGATGTATAGCAGACATGTGGGAAATGTTATTCATTAACTCTTTTGTGTGACATATCTCTCTGATTTAAGGGCATAAAAATTCAAATTTTGAAAATTGCTAAATTTTCAAAATTTGCCAAATTTCCGTTTTTTTCACAAATAAATGCAAGTGATATCGAAGAAATTTTAACACAATCATGAAGCACAATATGTCACGAAAAAACAATCTCAGAATCAGGGGGATCCGTGGAAGCGTTCCAGAGTAATTACTTCATAAAGTGACAGTGGTCAGAATTGTAAAAATTGACCGGGTCATTAACGTGCAAACCACCCGCGGGGCTTAAGGGGTTAAGTGAAAGAAGAATACAACTTCCCTTTGCCTGTGGGAGAGGTTGGGGTTCTTCTGGCTCAAAAAATAGATTCTCTTTAAAAAACTGTCCGTCCTGCAAGAATGGAGACAGCGGATATAATACAGGACAGGAAAGGTGACTGGTATGATGGAAGGCTCACAGGGGGAAAGTTATAAAGCTGGGGTACACGGGGTAGCGCACCATGCAGCAGATTGAACTATCCTTTTAAAGGCAAAGATACAGCCTATTTCCAAGATCCTACCGCAATATGTAGTAGATCTAATAATAGTAATATTCGAAAATACCTCCAATTAGAAAACAGTATAGTTCTTCTGATTCACTATGTCACTTACCCTATGTGCAGGGCATTGTAGTAGCTTAGGTATCTATGGTCACGACCACTCATAGCGACAGTTGTTAGTGGTCGTAATCATGGATACCTAAACTACTACAATGCAGTGCACATGGGGTAAGCGACATAGCTAATCAGAAGAACAATACTACAATTTTAATTGGAGGTATTTGCTAATATTATTATTACACCTACTACATAGTGGGATAGGATCTTGGAGATGGGAATACCCCTTTTTTTAGGATACAGTTGATGCTTTACAGTCTTCCTAGGTGTATACTTACTAGTTTATCAATGGTGGGAAAATAAGTTACCAATCTGTGCAACACAAAAAAAGAAAAAAAAAAAGCATTGAATCGGTGATTTGCATTTGTATAATAATGTGATAGCAGAGAGGTGCGGGCACCTGTAGCAGGCGGAGAAGCTTTCCACCGCCCCGTGCAGAGGGTTTCCCTCCAGCCACAGCTCTCTCAGCTCCAGGTTGTGGATCAGATCCAGCTCTTCAACTCTGCAAAGCTAAAAAAGAACATGTTCCCGTCACCAGCTACCACCAGAAAACACAGAGATTTGTTTGTTTCTCGCCTTCTTCCAAGAGCCACAAACCATTTTATTGTTCCGTCTATATGGCCTGGGGTTTTTTTTCCCCAGGATGAGTATGGGCTTTCTATTCCTCCATTTTTGGGACTTGTAACTTTTTCTGTTGCGGGGGCTGGGTGAGGGTCTTTTTGTATTTTTATTCATACCATTTTGATCGATTGTTTTTTATTCCATTTTTGAGAAGTGCAGCGATCGAAAATTCAATTATTTTGATTTAATTTTTTTTAAACTGTTTACAATTTGGGTTCTTTATATTTTCATAGGATGGAGTTTTACGGATTCGATTTACCAATTTTTCTTTTTTTTTTTTTTTGAATTTCATTATTTTTTAATTGGGAAAAGCGAGACAAATGAAAATTATGGGTTTTAGTTTATTTATTCATTTTTAAATACATTTTTACTTATTTTTGCCCTGGACTCTGCGACTGTTTGATCGCTTGTACTATACTGGGAACACAGATGTACAGAGATGGCAGGACGGGGGTCTTCAGGAGGCCACTGACTGCCACTATTACCCACCGGTACCCCACGATCGATGGCATATACGGGGTAATCGGAAAAGACGTCACGACGGCAGCAGACCCGATCCCTGCGCAAGGAGGCGACGTACCTCGTTATAGGAGAGGTTCAGACTCTGCAGGTGCCGGGTCAGGTAGAAGAGATGAGCAAAACCAGACAGCTTGGAGAGACGACGACAACTCAGGTCCAAAGACTGAAGCTACAAAAATATATATAGAGAATTTCACAAACACCCTATGGACAGGGGGGCGCTGGTTCTTACCCCATGTATCATTAGCCCAAGAGTGACAAAAAAGATTGTGGGGGTCCCAGCGGGGTCCCCAAGGATCTCTAGTGGCATAGCCTAGTGTGGACCTGCTCAGGTCACAGATGGGGCTGTAATTAATAGTATTTATTATTACCTGGGGGCAACACTCCGAGATCATCTGCAGGACGACCTCTGCGGCTGCAGCGTGGGTCAGCGAAAGCACAATGTTGTCAGAAAGCAAATCTAAGGAAAGCAAATAACATTAGTGAGGAAGGGGCACGGCGCAGGCAGAGGAGAGAAGGCGAAGGGGCGCGGCCGGAGGAGAGGAGGCGACGGGGCGCCGGCAGAGGAGAGGAGGCGACGGGGCGCGGGCAGAAGAGAGGAGGCGACGGGGCGCAGGCAGAGGAGAGAAGGCGACGGGGCGCGGCCGGAGGAGAGAAGGCGACGGGGCGCGGCCGGAGGAGAGAAGGCGACGGGGCGCCGGCCGAGGAGAGAAGGCGACGGGGCGCCGGCCGAGGAAAGAAGGCGACGGGGCCGTGAGCAAAAATCAAAGCATACCCACACATAACCGCTATACATTACCTACAACACACACCATATAGTGCCCACACATAACCGCTATACAGTACCTACAACACACACCATATAGTGCCCACACATAACCGCTATACAGTACCTACAACACACACCATATAGTGCCCACACATAACCGCTATACAGTACCTACAACACACACCATATAGTGCCCACATAACCGCTATACAGTACCTACAGCACACACCATATAGTGCCCACACATAACCGCTATACAGTACCTACAGCACACACCATATAGTGCCCGCGCATAACCACTATACAGTACCTACAGCACACACCATATAGTGCCCGCACATAACCGCTATACAGCACCTACAGCACACACCATATAGTGCCCGCGCATAACCGCTATACAGCACACGCCATATCGTGCCCGCGCATAACCGCTATACAGCACACGCCATATCGTGCCCACGCATAACCGCTATACAGCACACGCCATATCATGCCCACGCATTACCGCTATACAGCACCTACAGCACACGCCATATAGTACCCACGCATTACCGCTATACAGCAAACGCCATATAGTGCCCACGCATAACCGCTATACAGCACCTACAACACACGCCATATAGTGCCCACACATAACCACTATACAGCACCTACAACACACGCCATATAGTGCCCACGCATAACCGCTATGCAGCACACGCCATATAGTGCCCACGCATAACCGCTATACAGCACCTACAGCACACGCCATATAGTGCCCACGCATAACCGCTATACAGCACACACCATATAGTGCCCACGCATAACCGCTATACAGCACCTACAGCACACACCATATAGTGCCCAGGCATTACCGCTATACAGTACCTACAGCACACACCATATAGTGCCCACGCATAACCGCTATACAGCACACACCATATAGTGCCCACACATAACCGCTATACAGCACACACCATATAGTGCCCACGCATAACCGCTATACAGCACCTATAGCACACACCATATAGTGCCCACGCATAACCGCTATACAGCACCTAGAGCACACACCATATAGTGCCCACGCATAACCGCTATACAGCACCTACAGCACACACCATATAGTGCCCACGCATAACCGCTATACAGCACCTACAGCACACACCATATAGTGCCCACGCATAACCGCTATACAGCACACATCATATAGTGCCCACGCATAACCGCTATACAGCACACACCATATAGTGCCCACGCATAACCGCTATACAGCACACACCATATAGTGCCCACGCATAACCGCTATACAGCACACACCATATAGTGCCCACGCATAACCGCTATACAGCACACACCATATAGTGCCCACGCATAACCGCTATACAGCACACACCATATAGTGCCCACGCATAACCGCTATACAGCACACACCATATAGTGCCCACACATAACCGCTATACAGCACACACCATATAGTGCCCACGCATAACCGCTATATAGCACACACCATATCGTGCCCACGCATAACCGCTATACAGCACCTACAGCACACACCATATCGTGCCCACGCATAACCGCTATACAGCACACACCATATCGTGCCCACGCATAACCGCTATACAGCACACACCATATAGTGCCCACGCATAACCGCTATACAGCACACACCATATAGTGCCCACACATTACCGCTATACAGTGCCTACAACACACACCATATAGTGCCCACACATTACCGCTATACAGTGCCTACAGCACACACCATATAGCGCCCACGCATAACCGCTATACAGCACACGCCATATAGTGCCCACACATAAAGGCTATACAGCACCTACAGCACACACCATATAGTGCCCACGCATAACCGCTATACAGCACCTACAACACACACCATATAGTGCCCACGCATAACCGCTATACAGCACACACCATATAGTGCCCACGCATAACCGCTATACAGCACACACCATATAGTGCTCACACATAACCGCTATACAGCACCTACAGCACACACCATATAGTGCTCACACATAACCGCTATACAGCACCTACAGCACACATCATATAGTGCCCACACATTACCGCTATACAGTACCTACAACACACATCATATAGTGCCCACACATTACCGCTATACAGCACCTACAACACACACCATATAGTGCCCACGCATAACCGCTATACAGCACACACCATATAGTGCCCACGCATAACCGCTATACAGCACCTACAGCACACACCATATAGTGCTCACACATAACCGCTATACAGCACCTACAGCACACACCATATAGTGCTCACACATAACCGCTATACAGCACCTACAGCACACATCATATAGTGCCCTCACATTACCGCTATACAGTACCTACAACACACATCATATAGTGCCCACACATTACCGCTATACAGCACCTACAACATGCATCATATAGCGCCCACACATTACCGCTATACAGCACCTACAACACACATCATATAGCGCCCACACAAGTTCTCAGTGTGGATTGTCACTGCTAATTTCACTTAATGGTTTGCAAAGAGTGAAATCTGTGGCCAAATCTGCAGTTAAGTTTTGCACAGATTTTGGTGCAGATTTTCTGTCCCATTTACAGAGGCTTTATGACAGTTATTGCTTCTGTTATAAACTGTGGACACAGCTCAGGTGTGAACAGAGGGCAATGTGATGAGAGCTGCTGGGCGGTGATGTCATTCCTGTCCTGCAGCCAGATATTATCCGCCTCTGATTGGTAGAATTAGAAGCCCCCCTCATTCCTTTCCTCTGCTGAATGCGGCCCTTGTCCCCCTCATTACCGCGCTCGTCCCCCCTCATTACCGTGCTCGTCTCCTCGGCCCGTCCCGCTCCTTCGCTTATTGTGCTGATGACTCCCGCGCTCTGGATTTCTGCCAGCACTAATGTTGTATCTCCTCCATCCCCCTCATCGGCAGGTGGAAGACCCCAGCCAGCCCAACGACGAGGGTCTCACAGCCCCCCACACCGCCGTGTGCGCCGGCCACACCGAGATCGTCCAGTTCCTCGTACAGTTCGGAGTGAAGGTAAACGCAGCAGACAGCGCCGGCTGCTGCCCCGAATATCGGCTCGCATTAAAGGGGTCGACAGAACCCCCCATCCCTTGTTAGAGGCCTGAGAGCACTTATTAAGCACTACCCCGCCCCCCCGGCCAGCACGTGACTCAGCCCCCGGCCAGATTGCATCAATGGGAGAAAAAGAAAAAAAATTCTTGGCCCAAGAAATAGAAAAGTTGAGCCCCCGAGGGTCTGGGTGATTTAGGACAGACGGTCTAGTTTTTCAGGGGGTTTTCTGTGGCGGTTTCTGTCGTTTTCTCCGCTTGGTGTCGCTGTCAGAACCCCGCTGCACTGCGCCGTCTCCTGCAACAACGTCCAGGTGTGTAAGTTCCTGGTGGAGTCCGGAGCCGTCGTGTGCGCCATGACCTACAGCGACAGACAGAGGGCGGCAGACAAGTGCGAGGAGATGGAGGAGGCTACAGCCAGTGCTCCCAGCTCCTGTACGGTAAGTACAGACAATCCACCTGGCCACCTACAAGACATCGTTCACACTTACCTGGCATTTTTTACATTTTCTTAAATGCATATATTTTGATTTTATTAAAAATGGGATTTATTAAAATTTTTGCGTCTGATATCTGCAGAATGAGTTAACTGAGAATTCATCAGTGAGCTTGCAGCTTTTTTTTTTAAGCTGTCATTTTACTGAGCCTACATGAAAGCTGAGCAGAACTTTGTGTCAGTGAGAGGAGCTCACTGACAGGTCCTCAGTTGACTCATTCCAGTCACTTAAAAGGCCTGTAAAAGCCAAACTGTGAAAAAATTTGAATGGAACCAAATTGCAAAAAATATTTGGCTCAAAAATAAATGTATTTAAATACAAAAGAAAGTCCCCAAAGGTGACCATAACATTTAAAGGGGAAATGCCCGCTCCAACCAGATCCCTATGGTTAGAGATTTCCTGGACACAGCCCTGCTCAGAGTGGAAAAACATGGCTGCTCTGGTACAGAAACAGCGCCACATCTGCTCACAGGCGGTATTGCAGGACCCTGAGCTGTAATACCAAATACAACCCATGGGTCAGGGTGGCGCTCTTTTCCGTAACAATTATTTCTGCAGAATTAAGAAAAAATTAAATGTTTTTATTCCCTGATGAAGTAAATGGTGAAGAATAAAAACGCAAGGTATATAAGAAAGCGCCTCAGTTTATTCCGGCGGGCGGGATGCTGAAGCTTCGATCCCCATGGTGCGAGCCTCCATGTGAGGCCGGTGTGGGGACTCGCCTCCTCTCCTGCCTGGAGGGCGCACATTAGCGGCCGCTGTAGGCGGATTAGGATGAACGGCTGGAATGTGCCGGATTATAGGGCCCCGGCTCTCACCGCTCCGGGCTGAGACAATAATCGTCTGCGCGCTGATTCCATCACTCAGAAGCGAACGCCCAGTAACCCTGTACGGCCGGGTCTGCCAGTCACTATAGCGGCAGGATGGGCCCTGAACACTGTCAGGAGTCAGTCATAGCAGGGGTCCTCCAAGTCACAGCTGCTACCTACAGGGCACCAGGTCCAAGGCCAGAGTCCGGTAACTGACCTCCTCCCAGCGAGTGAGGCGGCACCCAGCGGAGGCCATACAGGAACAGAAGGGAGGCCATTGTAGAGCAAGTGCCCGGAAATGTGGCATCCAGAGAAGTCACCGCATACAAGCGCCCAGAGCTGAGCCCTCATCTAAGCCCAAAACAGGTTTAAGACGAGGAGGGGTTAATGCAGGAGAAAAACAGCGCAAATAATGATGGCAATACCGCCACTCATACCAGTATCATAGCAGTTATATTCTTATACAGGGGCAGTATCATAGCAGTTATATTCTTATACAGGGGCAGTATTATAGCAGTTATATTCTTATACAGGGGCAGTATCATAGCAGTTATATTCTTATACAGGGGCAGTATATAGCAGTTATATTCTTATACAGGGGCAGTATTATAGCAGTTATATTCTTATACAGGGGCAGTATTATAGCAGTTATATTCTTATACAGGGGCAGTATTATAGCAGTTATATTCTTATACAGGGGCAGTATTATAGCAGTTATATTCTTATACAGGGGCAGTATATAGCAGTTATATTCTTATACAGGGGCAATATCATAGCAGTTATATTCTTATACAGGGGCAGTATCATAGCAGTTATATTCTTATACAGGGGCAGTATCATAGCAGTTATATTCTTATACAGGGGCAGTATCATAGCAGTTATATTCTTATACAGGGGCAGTATTATAGCAGTTATATTCTTATACAGGGGCAGTATTATAGCAGTTATATTCTTATACAGGGGCAGTATCATAGCAGTTATATTCTTATACAGGGGCAGTATCATAGCAGTTATATTCTTATACAGGGGCAGTATTACAGCAGTTATATTCTTATACAGGGGCAGTATCATAGCAGTTATATTCTTATACAGGGGCAGTATCATAGCAGTTATATTCTTATACAGGGGCAGTATCATAGCAGTTATATTCTTATACAGGGGCAGTATCATAGCAGTTATATTCTTATACAGGGGCAGTATTATAGTAGTTATATTCTTATACAGGGGCAGTATCATAGCAGTTATATTCTTATACAGGGGCAGTATTATAGCAGTTATATTCTTATACAGGGGCAGTATCATAGCAGTTATATTCTTATACATAGGAGCAGTATCATAGTAGTTATATTCTTGTACATAGGAGCAGTATTATAGTAGTTATATTCTTGTACATAGGAGCAGTATTATAGTAGTTATATTCTTGTACATAGGAGCCGTATTATAGTAGTTATATTTTTGTACATAGGAGCAGTATTATAGTAGTTATATTCTTGTACATAGGAGCCGTATTATAGTAGTTGTATTCTTGTGCATAGGGGCAGTATTATAGTAGTTATACTCTTGTACATAGGAGCCGTATTATAGTAGTTATATTCTTGTACATAAGAGCCGTATTATAGTAGTTATATTCTTGTACATAGGAGCAGTATTATAGTAGTTATATTCTTGTACATAGGAGCTGTATTATAGTATTTGTATTCTTGTACATAGGGGGCAGTATTATAGTAGTTATATTCTTGTACATAGGAGCTGTATTATAGTATTTGTATTCTTGTACATAGGGGGCAGTATTATAGTAGTTATATTCTTGTACATAGGGGGCCGTATTATAGTAGTTATATTCTTGTACATAGGAGCCGTATTATAGTAGTTGTATTCTTGTACATAGCGGCAGTATTATAGTAGTTGTCTTCTTTTACATATGAATTTTCGTGTGTTGGGCAAATTGTATGAAATTCTGATAAACCCTTTTAATGTGGCAGTAGAAGATGTATTTTGTGCACCATGTATGTGGTTGTATATATTTCCTGAGGTTGGTTGGGAAGGTTTAGTCCATCCCAGAGACAGAAGGAATTAATGTGGGAATATTCGGATGTGATAATAGTTTGTAGCTTTTTGTTTTTTTGCCGAGATCCAATTAAAGTTGTATTTACACTGAAAGATAATCGCTCCTCTGCTCGTTTTCTGGATTTAGGCCATAATAAAGAGCAAATTAGTCAGAAATGGTTTTAACAATTATTTTTTTTTTATTCAAAATCTGTATTTTACATTTTGTGATCTCTAAATTCTTTATCAATGTGAAACATTTTGTACATTTTTTTTTATATAGAGTCGAGCTAACTAGCTAATACACAAAATTCCTTTTTATTCCCTTTTTTATTTTGGAGAGGACACAAAAAATTGGAGGCAATAACTCTAGTTCTATTTTCTGCAGGTTGACTTTTACGCTGACTTTGTCCTTCTCATAGATCAAGAGAGCCAGGTCTGGCATAGACAAAGGGTCGCTTTTTAAGGGGCTAGAAATTAAATAGGCCTGAAATGGGCCAGAAGTGACCAGAAGGTACAAAGAACTATTTACTACTTGTACTTAGATTCTCTTTCTCATTCTCCCTTACACTTTCAACATGCTTACATATGCTTTTACTGTTTTTGCCCCCCTAATCCTCACTCTCCTTCGCTATCCCCTCACCCCAGCACCCTCTAACCAAATCATCATCTCTCCTTTCCTCCTTCCTCCCCACCTAACCTCATCCGCAGACCTGCTCCTCAACCTCAGATCAATCCTCCCAAAACATAAAACAAGCCGGACACTCTCTTTCTCCCACCTGCTCTCCCTCTCTCTGCTTCTCCTCACTGCTGGCGACATATCTCCCAATTCTGGACCCCCACAGCTTGCACCCTCCACCAACTCCCCCACCTGTCACACCAAACCAACTGCAAACTACCGCAACCCCTCCTATGCAAAACCGGTCCCCCTGACGCCCACCCCGCTGCTCCCTCTCTCTGGAGCACTGTGGAATGCACGCTCTGTCTGCAACAAGCTCCATTTTGTCCACGACCTCTTTACCTCTCGTCATCTCTCCTTCCTGGCCATCACAGAGACATGGCTAACACCCTCTGACACTGCCTCCCCTGCTGCGCTGTGTTACGGTGGCCTCCACTTCACCCACATTCCTCGCCCTGGAAACAGACATGGTGAAGGAGTGGGTCTTCTCCTCTCTAACAATTGCACCTTTAGCCCTACTCCTCCTCTTCCCTCCCTTATTCTCCCTTCTTTTGAAGTCCACTCTGTCCGCATTTACTCTCCCTCCAACCTCCAAGTGGCTGTCATATACCGACCCCCGGGCCCGATCACTGCCTTTATCGACCAATTCTCCACCTGGCTTCTTTACTTTCTCTCTGATGACATTCCCACAATCATCATGGGCGATTTCAACATCCCCACTGACACTCGCCAGTCAGCAGCATCAAAACTCTTGTCGTCGCTTACTTCATCCTTTGGACTTACTCAGTGGTCCTCCTCAGCCACCCACACAGACGGACACACACTAGACCTCATCTTCATCCGACTCTGCTCCCTATCTAACCTCAAAACCTCCCCCTACCCCTATCTGACCACGATCTACTCGCCTTCTGATCCCTGTCCTCCTCACCTGTCACCCATGTCCGGCAGCTAGCACACGCCCGCAGAAACCTTGCACATCTAGACACTCACACACTCTCTGACTCTGTTCTACCACTGACATCCATATCCTCACTCCATGACACAGACAGCGCCACTGCTTTCTACAATGCCACTCTCGCATCAACTATTGACTCGGTCGCCCCTCTTATGCATGGCAGAGCGCGACGAGCCAACAGGCAACCCTGGCACAACAACCTCACTAAACAGCTTCGACAAGCGTCCAGGGTTGCGGAGCGGCGTTGGAAGAAAACACATACTCAAGAAGACTTCACTGCATTCAAACAAGCAACGCTCGCATTCAACTCAGCACTCACCTCTGCTAAACAGGCCTACTTCACAACCCTCATATCCTCCCTATCCTACAACCCCAAACAGCTATTCAACACTTTTAACTCTCTCCTCCACCCTTCACTGCCCCCTCCGACCTCCCTCATCTCCGCCGAGGAGTTTGCCACACACTTCAAAAACAAGATTGACCAAACACGACAAGTCTTCACTGTCCGACCACCACAACCCCTTTGTTTTCCACACCATTTCCCTAACTCCATAACCTCCCTTCCCAACATCACGGAAAGAGACCTTACTCATCTCCTCTCCAAATCACACCTCACCACATGTGCACTCGACCACATCCCATCCCACCTCCTCCCCAATCTCACCCCCACACTCGTCTCATCCCTAACCAATCTCTTCAACCTATCACTATCCTCTGGTACTTTCCCTGCTGCCTTCAAACATGCCACAATCACGCCCATCCTCAAAAAGCCATCCCTCAACCCATCCGCCCTGTCCAGCAATCGCCCCATATCGCTGCTCCCATTTGCCTCCAAACTCCTTGAGCAACACGTTCACGCCAAACTTTCCTCCCACTTTTCATCTAACTCTCTCTTCGACAACCGACAATCCGGCTTCCGCCCCCACCATTCCACCGAAACTGCCCTTACCAAAATTACTAATGACCTGCTCACAGCCAAAGCTAACAGACAATTCTCTGTACTCCTTCTTCTTGACCTGTCCTCTGCTTTCGATACACCACTGCCTCCTACTACAGATCCTCTCTTCCTTTGGCGTCAAAGACCTTGCCCTATCCTGGATCTCCTCATACCTTTCTAACCGCACATTTAGCGTCTCCCACTCCCACGCTACCTCCTCACCCTGCCCCCTCTCTGTTGGAGTCCCTCAAGGCTCTGTCCTAGGACTCCCTACTCTTCTCAATCTATACCCTTGGCCTGGGACAGCTGATAAAATCCTATGGCTTCCAGTACCATCTGTACGCTGACGACACCCAGATCTACCTCTCTGGCCCAGACGTCACCTCTCTGCTGTCCAGAATCCCAGCATGCCTATCAGCCATATCCTCCTTCTTCTCCTCCCGCTACCTCAAGCTCAATGTGGACAAAACTGAACTCATTATCTTTCCACCACCTTGCATATCCTTCCCACCTGATCATTCTATCACAATAAATGACATCACTCTTTCCGCTGTACCGACATTCTGCTGCCTCGGAGTAACCCTTGACTCCGCCCTGTCCTTCAAACCCCACATCCAAGCTCTCGCCACCACTTGTCGCCTCCAGCTCAAAAATATTTCCAGAATCCGTCCTTTCCTCAACCCTAACTCTACTATACTGCTTGTGCACGCCCTCATCATCTCCCGCCTCGACTATTGCAACATCCTCCTCTGTGGCCTCCCTGCTAACACTCTCGCACTCCTCCAGTCTATCCTCAACTCTGCTGCACGACTTGTTCATCTCTCGCCTCGCTACTCCTCTGCTAAGCCCCTTTGCAAATTGCTTCACTGGCTCCCATTCCCCCAGCATATCCAGTTCAAACTACTAACACTGACCTACAAAGCCATCCATAACCTCTCTCCTCCGTATATCTCTGAACTAATCTCCCGATATATTCCCTCACGTAACCTCCAGTCCTCCCAAGACCTCCTTCTCTCCTCCACACTTATCCGTTCCTCACGCAATCACCTCCAAGATTCCTCCCGAATATCCCCCATCCTCTGGAATTCTGTGCCTCAACACGTCCGATTATCCTCCACATCCGGATCCTTCAGACGGAACCTGAAAACCCATCTCTTCAAGAAAGCTTACAGCCTGCAATGACCCCGCTGCCTCCTCAACAACACCGGAGCTACTGCAACCCCCAACCTATTGTCTCCTCCCCACTCCTGTAGAATGTAAGCCCGCAAGGGCAGGGTCCTCCTCCCTCTCTACCAGTCTATCATTGTTAGTTTGTTTACTGTAAGTGATATTTTTACTTGGTATGTAACCCCTTATGTACAGCGCCATGGAATCAACGGCGCTATATAAATAAATAATAATAATAGCTGGGAGTTTGCTACAGTTGTATCTGTTCTAAACCATCAGACTGAACCTCTTCCTTCTGTATTGATATATTGTACCAGGATAAGATCTGTAAGAATGTACCAGTGTGAAAAGTATTTGGTCAGAACGAGTCTTCATTCACTGCCGGAAAGCAGAGATCTAGAAATGTGAAGCATTTGAAACAGTGTTAGAAAGTTCAGAAAATTCCATTATGCAATGATTAAAGTTCCGTTGTGAATTTTAGCGTGACTGGACCGTTCTTGCGGAAATGTTTCCTGCCTCCTTCACTTAGATTCAGATCATACAGATAGTCAGACACCGCATTATCTCTGATACTATGGCCGATACAGCGCACATATAGATTATACAATAGAGTCCAAAAGTTTTGCTTTTTTTTTTTTTAAAAATGTGATGACTTCTGTCTGGTTGTTGTGATGCCATTTCCCTGGTGAGGAATTGAAAGTGCATGAAGTTGTCATCATACAAGACCTTAATTGTAACCAAAATGCTTTTGAATATAGGAATGGTCTTTTAATTAAAGAAAACTGACGGCCAAAAGTTTTGCATCTACTATTTATTGATCACAACATAGAGAGTAATTCATTCTTTACAATGCCATAACTTAGTATTTTGTAACATAACCTCTTGCTTTAGTTCCTGCCGCACCGCATTGAAGCCACTCGGGTATTCAAGACATCTTGAGGGATCTTGCTTCGTTCCATTTGCTGACGCCGGCCCTGATTCAATCCCATTTGTGTCAAATTCTGTGCATGTTATCAGGCCAAAATCACCAGGGTATGTGAACTTTTGATCAGGGTCATTTGGATGTTTTTGGTTGCCATTAAGATTTAAAAAGAGAAAACACAGTAGTTTGACAATAAATGGCTTCACCCAACCAATAACCATGAGTGGAGAAAAAGTTTTTTTGTTCTCATTCATATTCTCTGAAACAAGACCAAGAAAGGAAAAATTCTGCCGGGGTATGTAAACTTTTGAGCACAACTGTATCCTTGTTCATGGTAGCATTCATATTTCCATCAATTCTATGCCAATGGCCGATGCAGAAAAGCAGCCCAAAACCATGAGATTGCCACCACCATGTTTCACTGTAGGCGTTTGGTACCTTACATCATTACGTTTTCCAATTCTGCAGTATATACAGTGCTGCCATCACTACCAAACAGATTGAACTTGGATTCATCCGACCCCAACACCTTAGACCAATCTGTCTCTTTCCGTTGGCTGTGTTCTTTGGCAAACACAAGTCGGACCTTCCGGTTCTTTGCAGAGATGAAAGGCTTCTTGACTGGAACTCGTGCATTCAGCCCTACTGCTTAGTCGTCGCGACTCACTTTGACCCCATATTCTTTGTTCATTTTGTGGACATCAGATACTGACTTTTTCTTTATAATGTGATCAACTCTGGAGGAAGTTCTCCTTGGTCATCCACTTCTAGGTTTGCCGGCTGTTCCAGAACCTTCTTTTTCTTTCTTTAATATATCTGACACTTGACTCTGAGAACAGGTGAATTCCATAGCTGCCTCTTTATGGCTTTTCCCTGACTTCACTCCCAGAATAATAAGCTTCCTGACATCTGGTGATAAATTTGGCTTTGTCTCTGCCATGTTTTTAACCTAAAAACGCAAAAAAAAAAAATTTAGGCAAAATTCGACTGCCCATAACAAAATATGCAAAACATTTGTTCCAGCAAATGTTGAAAACTAACACATAAAGGGATAAAACAATGTCCAACACAATTTTTGTCCTGATAGCTGACAATCATTTGCTTCCAGTTAACTAAAATCACCAGAAAAATGGCCTCACAACAACCAAACAGAAGCAATCACAATTTAAAAAAAAAATGCAAAACTTTTGGTGGCTACTGTATTCATACAGTCAGGTTTAGCAGAGCTGCCTTTATCATTTGGCACACAGTACAGTATCACAACATTTAATGTGGCTGCAGGGAAACTAGGCTGTACTTTTGGAGATGCATATAAAAATATTTTTGGTTTTGTCACTCGGCCTCAAAAAATTTAGTTACATATCTGGTAAAAACCCCTGAGCCCTCCTGAACCCTGCTGCTTTTCTGCCGTTTTGCACTGCGTCGCTCCATTGCAGAGATACTGCACTCCGAAAGCAACAAATGTGAGTATGTGAAATCTCTGCTTTGCAGTACAACTTTGCATTTTTTTAGTCTTATTTGGGAGTACGCACTTTCACCCCTCCCTCCAAGACGCTGCCAATGATCACATGCTCGACTACTAGATCTTCTCCTGATCTGTGGAAGCAGAGAAGAAACAGCCCGTTGCACTACAAGCAGAGATTTCACATGCAGCGCTCCAAAAAACGCAAATGTGAATATCTCTGCAATGGAGCGACGCAGCAAAAAACGGAAAAGAGCTGCAGAATCGGGGGAGCTCAGGGACTTTTACAAGGTATTTAAGGAATCACCCTGTAAGAATTTAATTTTATCGTTCTGGGTCCAATTACTGGAAAGTGGATTGTATTATGTGTTGTGCACAGATATTACTCAGTATTGCAGGGTCTGATTACTGCACACTGGGGTCAGGTGGCTTTAGTGGTCCTATCACTGTCTTATTACAGTTTTTGTGGAGCATTATATGGCGGCACACGCAGTTTGGTACATGTGATGGGTCTCCTAACCATTTTCCTTCTGTATTTTTTTACAGAGAAGGACGGGAAGGCTTTCCATCCAACCTACGAGGAGAAGCTGAGGCTGGTGGCTCTGCACAAACAAGTCCTCCTGGAACTGTACAACCCCGACACGTGCCCCGAAGTCGGCTTCTTCGATGTCCTGGGCAACGATAGGAGGTAACGAACGTCGTGTGCTTTGTTTGTGTATCACATTCCTATAAAAAAAGTAGCCACTTTGTAAATAGCCTAACGCTTTCTTATCGTTTTGTATACACAGCACTGATGCAGATCTGTGTGTCTCCATGGTTACAGACTACACTACATATGTAGTCTGATCCTGCCATTGTATATTTTTCCCCACTAAAGAAGCAGTCAGGGACTGCAGGGTGAACCTCATTACCATGAGCATTTATGGGAGCTGTGTACGCAAAACGGCAACAGATTTTCCATCATGGGCATGCATCGATCTGATGTGTCCAAAAAAAAAATAGGAATTGAAATGCAAAGTTTAATAGAAAACTGCAGACTGTTTCTTGCATAAAACTGAGCGACGATGCGTTTCTAACCTCTTCATAGAAGCCTTTGCTCCCTCTGAGCGTCGTTCACACACTGTCGTCTTTCTCACAGGAAAGAATGGACGGCCCTGGGCAACCTAAGCAAGCAGGAAGCCATGACGGAGTTTGTCACCCTCCTGAACAGATGCTGCCACCTCTTCTCCACATACGTCACATCCCATAAAATAGAGAAAGAAGAGCAGGAGAGAAAAAGGTACTAATCCCTACAATCCGTACATCCGGCATCGGTGCTGCACGGTAACTGCTGGTTTCCTCCCGAAACAGCGCCACACGTGTCCACAGGCTGTGCCTGGTATTGCAGCTCAGTTCTATTAAAGTGAATAGGGCTGAGCAGCAAGGTGACGCACAACCTGCAGACAGGTACCTGAAGACAACTCCAGCACTAATAGTTACTGGAGACGTTCTTAAAGGGACCGCTCTGCAGATTGTGCAGTGAACCCACCCAACTCTACCAGAAGAGGCGCTGGTGATGCTGATAGATAGGAGATGGTTTGCAGCGGTTTTCTATGGATGCCGGACCAGGGTCCTGCAAATCTTTCCGCTCCAGTCTATAGCAGAGGTTAACAGCAGTCGCTATCTCACAAGATAGATGATGATCGACATCTGGGTCACGTTTTTCCACACTTAAAGGGGTTGTCTGTTAGTTTAAAGGAGCTTTCTGTTTCCTGCAGCCAATCACTGGCAAGTACAGCATGAGACCGTAGAAACCAGTGATCGACTGCAGCAGTCACATGGATTATATACAACATCATCGCTGCAGGAAAAAAAGTGATGGCCGCCAGAGTGTGAGCACGGGAGAAGTGAAGGAGTCATCAGGCGAGAAATATTTGTTTTTTATGGGTCAATTTTGTAAAATTTCCAACTGCCTTAAGTGGTATCAAATCCCTATCATATCACTAACTTAAAGCCGCAGGAGTTCTTAAACTTTGACTAAGTTCAATACATAGAATCCAACCTGCAGTGTAAAGCATGGGGGACAAAACAGCAGTATGAGACTGATAGGACATGAGGCATCTTTCAGGTTACCTTCTACTCCAGTACAAATTGCAGTATACAGTGGTGGCCAAAAGTATTGGCACCCCTGCAATTCTGTCAGAGTGCCATGGGCTTTAAACTTCTTGATGACACTGCGCACGGAAGACACAGGAACATTCAGGTCTTTGGAGATGGACTTGTAGCCTTGAGATTGCTCATGCTTCCTCACAACTTGGTTTCTCAAGTCCTCAGACAGTTCTTTGGTCTTCTTTCTTTTCTCCATGCTCAATGTGGTACACACAAGGACACAGGACAGAGGTTGAGTCAACTTTAATCCATGTTAACTGGCTGCAAGTGTGATTTAGTTATTGCCAACACCTGTTAGGTGCCACAGGTAAGTTACAGGTGCTGTTAATTACACGTATTAGAGAAGAATCACATGATTTTTCAAACAGTGCCAATACTTTTGTCCACCCCGTTTTTTAGGTTGGGTGTGGAATTGTATCCAATTTGGCTTTAGGACAATTCTTTTTGTGTTTTTTCATTGAAGACAAATTAAATGAAGATAATAATACCAAAGAATTTGTGATTGCAATCATTTTCAGGAAGAAACGGAGTATTATCTGACAGAATTGCAGGGGTGCCAATACTTTTGGCCACCACTGTAGCTGGAGTCGGTGATTATGGATTTACGGAGCAGTCGGTATGTAAGACCGGAGGGATCATGGACCGGACTTCTGCTTTAAGTCCCAGGAAGTGAGAACGGTTGACGCTGCTGCAAAAATCATGTCCGACATAGTTCAGTGTAAAGCGTCATCTGCTGACTTTACAGGAGAGAAGAGGAGGAGCGGAGACGGCGGGAAGAGGAGGAGCGGCAGCGGCTGCAGCGAGAGGAGGAGAAGTGGAGGAAAGAAGAGGAGCAGAGGCTGCGGAGAGAGGAGGAAGAGAGGATGCGAGCGGAGGATGAACGGTGTAGAATGGAACAGCAGAAGTAAGTACTCCCATCGGAAGTCACTCATCTTTCTTAAAGGATATTTTTGGGTGGGTCACTCATTCAGGACCCTCGTAGTATGAGCCATAGTGCAAGGAGCAGTCTGTTGTATGCAATGCTGGTGACCGGTTGGAGGGTACATGCGCTGGGGTCACCAACAATGGGGTCCACGGAGCCCTGTCACATTCATTTTAATGGAAAATTACTAAAGCTCTGCCGGCCACAGGCAATGGCGGGTGCAGCAGTCATTAGGGCAGGACCGTGCATTTGTGTTTCAAATCTTAATTCTATTTTTTTTTTGCAGGCAGCAGATCATGGCCGCCCTGAACTCGCAGACAGCGGTGCAGTTTCAGCAGTACGCAGCGCAGCAGTACCCGGGGAACTTCGAGCAACAGCAGCTCCTGATCCGGCAGCTGCAGGAACAGCACTACCAGCAGTACATGCAGCAGCTGTACCAAGTGCAGCTCGCTCAGCAACAGGTAGACGCAGCGCACAGACCCCCGAGCCTCGCTGCTCTGAGCTGCATTTACCTGTCGGACCATGTTCCCACGTAGCATAAATGCTGCAGGGTTTGTTTTTTTTTTGCAGAAAATCCCCTGTGTTTAAAACGGTGTTTCCCAAACTCCAGTCCTCACGGCCCCCATAGGTCATGTTTTCAGGATTTCCTTAGTATTTCCATCACCTGTGTAATACTATCAAGGCATCAGGAATTCTCTCACCTGTGTAATACGAAGGAGATCCTGAAACATGACCTGTGGGGGCCGTGAGGACTGGAGTTTTGGAAACACTGTTTTAAAAGTTAGAGCAAACTTCTTGTGCTTCCCGGAAAACTCCTGGCCGCTGTGCATCTAAAGACGTTGCTGAAATTTGTGTTTTTTTGGTTTGTTTATTTTTTCCTGTGGAGTCGAAAAAATGCATGAAAAAATGCCCTCGCTTCTTGTACAGAATTAATAAAACCTTCAGATCTTCAACAATAAATGGGGTAAAAACAGCTGTAAAAATACGATAATCAGAGTAGATTGCTATTGCGGGTTTTGATGTAGAAAATAAACCCTGCACTTTACGCTCCCTGGAACCTGAACTAATTAACTAATTGTTTTTAGTAAGAAAAAAATTGCGCGGCTGAGTTTTGCTCTTGATGATGGTGGTGCGCTGAGTAGCTGGTTGATTAGATGCAGCGTTTATAAGTGGAAGACAGTGGGATTTATGTGCAGCGTCTATTGGAGCCTGTGGTTGTCTGAAACGCTGCCTCATTAGAAGTTAAGCTTCTTTGTTCTTCCCCTCATGCTTTACACTGCAGTTTTGCTTTGCAGCATACAAGAAATGAAGAATGCTCATAAATGACGTGGTGTTACCCTCTCCTTACCCTCTCGGCCTTACAGAAACAGCAGGAGGCACTTTCGGCTGGAACCAGCTCCCCTGTCAGTTCTCCATCCAAGATGAACATGGGAAGCATCACCGGCTCCGGAGAAGCCCCCTCGGTCAACGGACAAACCCACCCACAAATAGACAATGCTGAGACAGAACTGGAGGCCGACCCCGCTGGAAGACCTGCTGGAGAACGGGCCTAAAGGTGCGTCCTATTGACCTCAGTGGGGTTGGGGTCTGTTGGGTGGACAATCAGACGATACCTGGACATTGGCTAATGGTTTATGTTTGCTCATTATTTTTCCACTTCCTTCTCTCTACAGAGTCCACGCCGGTCATTGCTGCCCCATCCATGTGGACAAGACCCCAAATTAAAGACTTCAAAGAGAAGATCCGGCAGGACGCGGATTCAGTCATCACCGTCGGAAGAGGAGAGATGGTCACAGTCCGGGTCCCCACACACGAGGAGGGCTCCTATCTTTTCTGGGAGTTTGCCACAGATAACTTTGACATTGGTTTTGGGGTTTACTTTGAATGGACAGACTCCCCAAACACGGCTGTGAGCGTGCACGTCAGCGAGTCCAGCGAGGACGAGGACGAAGGTACTTTGTACAATTTTCATACTTCATTCTTGTACAATAAATACTGTAGCAGGTCTTCACTGCGTCTCACCCCCTCTTCCTGAAGTGGTCGGGGGTCTCTCGAGAAGCAGCATCTTACCCCCTCGTTTTAAGGAGGTTGGGGCTCGAGAAGCAGTGTCTTACCCCCTCGTCTTAAGGAGGTTGGGGCTCGAGAAGCAGTGTCTTACCCCCTCGTCTTAAGGAGGTTGGGGCCTCTCACCCCCTCTTCTTGAGGAGGTTGGGGCCTCTCGAGAAGCAGCGTCTCACCCCCTCGTCTTGAGGAGGTCAGGGCCTCTCGAGAAGCAGCATCTCACCCCTTGGTCCTGAGGAGGCCCCCTTATCCCCAATCCTGGTACGCATGGCCCCCTCATCCCCAATCCTGGTACGCATGGCACCCCTCATCCCCCAATTCTGGTATGTATGGCACCCCTCATCCCCCAATTCTGGTATGTATGGCACCCCTCATCCCCCAATTCTGGTATGTATGGCACCCCTCATCCCCCAATTCTGGTATGTATGGCACCCCTCATCCCCCAATTCTGGTATGTATGGCACCCCTCATCCCCCAATTCTGGTATGTATGGCACCCCTCATCCCCCAATTCTGGTATGTATGGCACTCCTCATCCCCCAATTCTGGTATGCATGCCCCCTCATCCCCAATCCCCAATAAAGTACACAGCGTTCAAAGCGCTGCCAATAACGCCCATGTGCACATACCCTTATACTCACCTTCCTTCCTCACTTCTGCTCTGCTTCCTTTTCTGCTGCAGCAGCTCATGTCAGCATCTGAGCAGCGCATGATGTCACTGCCATGCGCTCTCAGACGCTGAGCTGCTGGCACATTCACTCCTCTCCACGCCGGGACTATGGGCGTGGAGAAGAGTGAATATGCACTCTCTTTAGTAGCGGGCACTGTCAGCAGGAACTGCGGCTCAACGCTTCTCTGTGCCCGCTACTAAAGAGAATGAATATTCATCCTTCTCCATGGGAGTGGAGAAGAGGGAATATTAATTTCTCTTTAGCAGCGGGCACACGTGGTAGCTGCAGCAGCGGCTACAGCGTGTGCCCCGCTCCTCCACCGTCACAACCTGCCCCACCACTACACACCACCAGAATTTCTATATACTCGAGTATATACCAGAGTATAAGCAGAGAGGGGCTTTATCAGAACAAAAAATGTGCTGAAAAACTCGGCTTATACTCGAGTATATACGGTATATTAAAAATCTGGTGAATTAGATGATGATTGGAAGAGACGAGATCAATCATAACGTATGCAGCGGATACCACCACTGGCGGCCTCAGTATTCCTGTAGCCAGAAGACCACCACCAGGAGGAGTTAACAGAGCGGCCGGTCATACATGCACCCTGCCTCTGCCAGGAGGAGTTAACAGAGGGGCCGGTCACATATGCCCCCAGCCTAAGTCAGGAGGAGTTAACAGAGCAGTCAGCCACACATGCACCCTGCCTCCGTCAGGAGGAGTTAACAGAGGGGCCAGTCGCACATGCCCTTTGCCCTTCAATGGCTGCAAGACCACCGCCAGGAGGAGCATACTGGTCACACATGCACTCCGACACTACATACCAAGTCCACGGCACGGACGAAGATCGCCGATCCATAGATTCAGAAAGGAGCAGCAGGGTGCACTCGTAATCGTTGAGCTCCTCCTGGCGGTGGGGAAAACATAAGAATGGATCCTGCACCGAGACGGACTTACCCATACCAGACATACTCACTGGGCCAGAGTTTGTGCTGGGCTCTGCAGATGCAGCTTTAGGGGCAGACACATCCATCTTTAGAACCTCAGTCCTTCCTTATGGTGTCTTCCATCAGGGTCCTTTTATACAGGAACTGAGATCCAGCGCTGTCCTCATCCAATAGGATGAGGCCCCCCCCTCTCCTGATATCAGGTCCACCAATCCTGATTATTGCACTTTTTTAATTGAAATTTCAAATTTCCAAAATGGCAGTGCATTCCACCCTGGAACGCAACCAGAAGTGACGACGCGGCCATTGAATGGACCGGCGCGCGTCACTTCCTATGAGCTCTCCATGCGGCCAGCTATACACCGGAGGAGAGCGTTGCGCTCAGGGAGAGGGGGAGACATCGCAACTGGCTGGGGAGCTACAGGAGGCCCCCAGCCAATATCTTCTCACCATCCAGCATTGAATGAGCTCTGGAGGAAGGTGCTGTCCCGCCGGGAGGAAAGAGCAGCGGACATGGAAGGAAGGCACAGGGCGATCGATCCATGGCTACCCGGCTGAAAGGTACTGATTTTTGGGGAAGTAGATTGCCGGCCACAGCCGCACCAGAAGGAAACCTCTTCATCCCTTAGGGACAAGAAAAACACTGAGGTTAGAGGGAAGGGAAGGGCTATTTAACCTCTTGGTTCCTGTCCCTAATTAGGATGGGGAGGCAACCTCCTGTTGGTGCTGTCCTGGAGGGGATTAGAGAAAGCAGCATGTGAGTGCAGCCTAAGGCTATGTTCACACATTGTGTTTTTATGCAAATTAAAAGCTGCTTTTTACAATGTCAGCAAAAGCTAGGAGATTTCAGAAATCTCAGGTTCACGCTTATTTTTTGTTTTACTCTTCCTGACTGAATTGGAAAACTGATGCATGTTAATTCTTTCACTCATAGAAAGTAACAAGTAAGTGCAAAAAAGCAGCAGAAATGCAGCAGAAAACGTTGCCAACAGTTCTTGCAGCGCTTTTAGTGAAAAAAAAAACAAAAAACAAAAAAAACACAGGTATGGCTGGACGTGAAACCCATTTATTTCTGTGATTTTCCCGCATTTAAACCTAAATGTCTTGGTTTCATCACCCGAGATGGCAGATAGGATTAGTACATTTTAATTAAATTAGTGATATGTGTAAAAGGAAACAATACCTGATATCTCAATGCACCGCCAAGTCTTGGGTAAACTATGACTGACCAATTCCCCTAGCTGTTTTTACACTTCCAATTGTGTATTTTTTCATGAATAGTCACTAGTTTTTCAGACATAAAAATCTTGTTCCACTAAATAATTGTATCAAATTGCCCCTTTTCCCCAAAATGTTTTCTGGTGTCACATCCGTCTGTTGTTGGTGGCCTAACACCTTGCATTGCTCATGCTTGTATGGTGGAAGCAAAGCTGAACTTTGGGATCCTGAAGAACGCAGCAAAAAGACGCAATAAAAAACTGTTTTTTGTCTGCAGCTTTTTTACTAAGAAGACATCAAGTTTTGGCTGCAGAAAAAAACAGCAGCAAAAACGCAACGTGTGAACATACTGTAAAAACATGACGCCTTTAACAAGTTCAATTGCAAACCTTTCTGGTAAAACTACATGTAACATGGGTCATATTGTGCACTTACTCTTTACAGCAAGTGCCATAAACCACCAATACCCCCCTATTGCAATCTCTATATACGTCGGTGGAGATTTGGCTACACACAGACGCACCTCCTCATTCCAATATATGGAGAATGCGGCTGAAAATGTGTGAACAAGGGTTAGAAAATAACTGCATGTAGCTGTAGAGTCACCATCAATCTTACTGGGGAGCCCTTAGCAGCTGGGCCTGGAGCTGTGAGGTCATCATCTACATGGCGGTGATGTCACGATCTACATGGAACTCTGGTGTCATCATCGGCTCTATGACATCACAATGGGAGTAAAGTGTATAGAATGCCTGAGCGCAGAGCCGGGGCTGTCTTTTGTGTGACTCTTTATTGGATACACAAAGCTAAAGGAATAAAAGGAGAAAGAAGGAGAAAGAAAGCGACGCCATCATGAGGATTCATGGACGTCCCCGTTGTGGCCAGCGGCTGCTGGTCAAGGCTCTCTCTTCCTGCAAGTCAATTGGCTTTAGCCTTCTGACCCGATTCAGGAAATCCCATCGCAATTGGAGAACACTGCTGAAGGATTCCTTCCTGGCCACGAAATCTGCCACCATTACAGCAGTCAGGCGCTTCAGGTCAGTTGCTATAACCAGACGTAAAGACCAAGTCATCAGCCAAGACAGCGGTGAGAAGAGTCCAACCTACATAGTAGGTGATACTGAATCCACTGCCAGCATTGCAGAAAGTGGAGAGGATCTTGCCGATCCAGAATGTGCACAAGGTGCACACGAGGGGCTGCTACAAACAAGACCCCGGGACAATCTAAAAAGAAAAGCACCAACCTCCGAGGACAGTCAGCCCAAGATGCTGCCACCGGCCAAGAGAGCTGCTACAGAAAACTTTTCTGATCTACTGAGAGAGGTAACCCCGGAGATGGAGACCCCACAAGTGGAGATGCCCGATATCGGGAAACAGGAGGACATCCTGTCTCCAGAGCAGTTAACCATCCTGCTGAGCAAAGGGGAGGAAGGCTTCCTGGATGATGAGATCGTCATGATGGCCCAGGACCTGCTGCAGAGTCAGTTTGAGGGTTTTGATGGCCTGCAGCCCCCCTGCGCTCTTCTAGTGCCAGGGTACAGTGTACTGAAGAATGCTGTACAAATCCACTATGATGAGGAGAGGGTGCACTGGCTGACCACCTGCTACAAAAATGGCCAAATCTTTGTGGCCGACAGCATCAACTCCGGAAATCTGACTCCGTCCATCTGTGAGCAGATTATCAACCTGTACAGTGAAGTGGTCGAAGAGCCCCTGAAACATCTGACATTTATCGATGTGGATCAGCAGAGGAACAGCTATGACTGTGGCTTATTCGCCATAGCGTTTGCCTACGAGCTTATAGCAGATGGCGGTGAACCCAGAGCAGAGTTCCGGCATCGGTTGATGAGGACTCATCTGATATCCTGCCTGCAGACCGGCAGGATCAGCGCATTTCCCAAAAAGGTCAGGAAGTGACTCCATGCCTATAAACGGCATGTAGAGTCAATGACCGTCCACAAGATCGCCCTGACCTTCAACCGGACACGACCCGGGACCACAGACCAGCCTGCACCAGTAAGTAACCATGGACTTTCCATAATACCCTCAATATAGTGAATGTATAAATATGATGGGGGGGGGGGGGGGCGCTGCAATTATTGGAGCCGTTTATCAGTAAAGCTTAGCTCCAGCCCCTATAAAGATGTATTAAGAGATTAATTATAGCAGGATTATAAGGGGTTTTCTGTTATTTTGTACACAGAGGTGTGAACCAGAACAAGAATGACCCCCGCAGCTATAACAAGTGTCGGTGTTTCTGTCATCACCATGGACCAAATATAATCCAGGTAAGAGGAGTGTACTAAGCAGCAGTGACCGGGAGTAAATCGTGTGAACGTCTCGGATATTAAATATTCGGCTGCTCCATGATCAGTTCTGTTCCCTGTTTCTACAGATCACTGTAAGCGAGCTGGGGTCCCACTAAGAAGACGGGGTACAGCTGGAGGTGACGGCTATAAGAAGTCAATGATGTGGCGGCCGCCATGTCAGGAGCAGAGGAGCCGCACTTCAGGACGAGGCAGATTCCGGGCTCGGTCTCTGTTCTCATTACTTTCTGCAGTCAGATGTAATCACTGAATAAGTGAATTTTCTGCTGCATCAACCCCGATCTACAACACAAGCTGCCATCATCCAGCACCGCCCAAGGGAAGGGCAGGCCCTCAGACATGGTTCCCTAGAGGTTTCCTCCACCGGGGGTTTTTCCTCTCCTGAGTTCTGACGGACGACTCTCCGTGAGCCCATCATCATCAGGGCCACATGACTATTGCCCCACACGACTGGTGGGAAATTCTACATTTGATATCTTGTATGAAGCCAATAAAGAATTCAATTAATATCTAGCAGCCGTGTATCTGAATTTATTATGTTTCGTCTACTATGTATAGTACAGAATTTGGTGAACTCCAGGGGGAATATACAGGGGTGCAGTATTGCAATAGTGTTATAATACTCGCATTTACAGGTGCTTCTCACACAATTAGAATATCATCAAAAAGTTAATTTATTTCAATTCTTCAATACAAAAAGTGAAACTCATATTATACAGAGTGATCTATTTCAAGCGTTTATTCCTGTTAATGTTGATGATTATGGGTTACATCCAATGAAAACACAAAAATCATTATCTCAGTAAATTAGAATAATTAACAAAAAACACCTGCAAAGGCTTCCGAAGCATTTAAAAAGGCACCTTAGTCTGTTTCAGTAGGCTCCAGAATCATAGGGAAGACTGCTGACTTGACAGATGTCCAGAAGGCAGTCATCTGAGCCTAAACCACATTTAGCGTCCACATGTTTGGCCTTTCTGTAGTGATGACAGCCGGCCTAAATTACAGGTGTGTGTCTCCAGAAGCATGGGCTGGACACAATGTACTGGTCACTACAATGTATTGGGGGCTACAGCGTACTGAGGACTACAACGTACTGGTCACTACAATGCAGATTTGCAATTTTCACTCAGCAACATCCACTGCTGCTTGTATCTGGAAAACTCACTACACTTGCAGATAAATTCCCAAAGGGGTATAATTTCTAAAATGGTGTCACTTCTGAGGGGGTTTCCACTGTTTAGGCACATCAGGGGCTCTCCAAACCCAACATGGCGTCGGCTAATGATCCAGCTAATTTTGCATTTAAAAAGTCAAATGGCACTCCTTTTCTACCGAGCCTTGCCGTGCGCCCAAACAGTAGTTTTCATCCACATATGGGGTATTGGCGTACTCAGGAGAAATTGCACAATACATTTTACAGTGCATTTTCTCCTGTTACCATTGTGAAAATGCAAAATTTGGGGCTAAATGAACATTTTTGTGGGAAAAATGTAACTTTTTATTTTCACGGCTCTACATTATAAGCTTCTGTGAAGCACCTGGGAGCACAAGGTGCACCCCGCACAGCTAACATTCCTTGGGGGATCTAGTTTCCAAAACGGCGTCACTTGTGGAAGGTTTCCACTGTTTACGCACATCGGGGATCTCCAAAAGCGACATGGCGGCAGCTCTCGATTCCAGCCATTTTTGTGTTTGAAAAGTCAAACTGTGCTCCTTCCCTTCCGAGCCCTGCCGTGCGCCCAAACAGTGGTTTTCTTCCACAAATGGGGTAGCGGTGTACTGAGGAGAAATTGCGCAACACAATTTAAGGTCCATTTTCTCCTGTAACCCTTGTGAAAATAAAACAAATTGGGGATAAAGTAAAATTTTTGTGAAAAAAAAAAGTAAAATGTTCATTTTTTCCTTCCACGTTCCATTAATTCCTGTGAAGCACCTGAAGGGTTAATAAACTTCTTGAATGTGGTTTTAAGCACCTTGAGGGGTGCAGTTTTTAGAACTGTGTCACTTTTGGGCATTTTCTGTCATATAGGCCCCCCAAAGTCACTTCAAATGTGATGTGTTCCCTAAAAAAAATGGTTTTGTAAATTTTGTTGGAAAAATGAGAAATTGCTGGTCAACTTTTAATCCTTATAACTTCCTAACAAAAATAAAATTATGTTTCCAAAATGATGCAGATGTAAAGTAGACATGTGGGAAATGTTATTAACTATTTTGTGTGACATCTCTCTGATTTAAGGTCATAAGAATTAAAACTTTGAAAATTGCAAAATTTTCACCAAATTTCCGTTTTTTTCACAAATAAATGCAAGTCATATTGAACAACTTTTATCACTATCATGAAGTACAATATGTCAGGAAAAAACAGTCTCAGAATCAGGGGGATCCGTGGAAGCGTTCCAGAGTTCTTACCTCAGAGGGACACTGGGCGGAAGTGTAAAATTTGGCCGGGTCATGAAGGTGAAAACAGGTTTGGAGGGTGAAGGCGTTAGCACTTCTCTTTCTGAAAGCATTCTTTACTCTACAGCATTTATTCCAACTAAAACTTTTGCCCTGTGCCGTAGAGAAAAATATCTTTATTTATATACACAAACATACATATTGAGGCAACTAAAGATGGCACCCCACCACCTTACTACTTTAGATCTAACCTATAATATAAGGGACAATAAAAGGGTTAGTCCATCTCAGATATTTAAATAGATTTCTAGCTTTGGAAAACTCCTGTTCCCCCTCTGCAATTTTTTTTTTTTAAAGAAACTGTGCCTTACTCATCCTCACTGGGTCCGGTACTGAGTCTCCGCTGCGCCTTTTAGTGTGTCATTATCAGTAGTGCTGCCATCACAGCCAGTAGCGGCACAATACGCTAAGGGCCAAGCACTATTGACGTGACGTCAGAGCTGCAGGCAATAACAGACATCTGGAGCAGCGGCGGAGACTCAGTGCTGGACCTGGGGCTGGCGAGTAAAGCGCTTTTTTTTTTTTTTTTAACAAACTGCAACCAAAAGAAAAGGGAGTTTCCAAAACTGGAAAACCCCTTTAAGGTATATCCATAGAATATCCCATTGGGAGAACACCTTTTAAAGGGCTTATTAAAAGAACTTCAGCATTGCTTACCAACGCCCTGGAAGTGAGCGGTGCTGCTGACGTTATGACCCGTGTGTTCAGATATTGGGCACATGTCCTATTCTAATGAACTGGACGGGTGCACGATACCTGCCCATCATGCTAGCGTCTCGGTAGGTCTGCGGATCGCAACGTCATCAGCACCGCTAGTATCCGATGTGGAAGTGAACGGCTCTGGACAACCCCTTTAAGTGAAAGAAGAATACAACTTACCTTTGCCTGTGGGAGAGGTTGGGGTTCTTCTGGCTCAAAAAATAGATTCTCTTTAAAAAACTGTCCGTCCTGCAAGAATGGAGACAGCGGATATAATACAGGACAGGAAAGGTGACTGGTATGATGGAAGGCTCACAGGGGGAAAGGTATAAAGCTGGGGTACACGGGGTAGCGCACCATGCAGCAGATTGAACTATCCTTTTAAAGGCAAAGATACAGCCTATTTCCAAGATCCTACCGCAATATGTAGTAGATCTAATAATAGTAATATTCGAAAATACCTCCAATTAGAAAACAGTATAGTTCTTCTGATTCACTATGTCACTTACCCTTTGTGCAGGGCATTGTAGTAGCTTGGGTATCTATGGTCACGACCACTCATAGCGACAGTTGTTAGTGGTCATAATCATGGATACCTAAACTACTACAATGCAGTGCACATGGGGTAAGCGACATAGCTAATCAGAAGAACAATACTACAATTTTAATTGGAGGTATTTGCTAATATTATTATTACACCTACTACATAGTGGGATAGGATCTTGGAGATGGGAATACCCCTTTTTTTAGGATACAGTTGATGCTTTACAGTCTTCCTAGGTGTATACTTACTAGTTTTTCAATGGTGGGAAAATAAGTTACCAATCTGTGCAACACAAAAAAAGAAAAATAAAAGCATTGAATCGGTGATTTGCATTTGTATAATAATGTGATAGCAGAGAGGTGCGGGCACCTGTAGTAGGCGGAGAAGCTTTCCACCGCCCCGTGCAGAGGGTTTCCCTCCAGCCACAGCTCTCTCAGCTCCAGGTTGTGGATCAGATCCAGCTCTTCAACTCTGCAAAGCTAAAAAAGAACATGTTCCCGTCACCAGCTACCACCAGAAAACAGAGAGATTTGTTTGTTTCTCGCCTTCTTCCAAGAGCCACAAACCATTTTATTGTTCCGTCTATATGGCCTGGGGTTTTTTTTTTCCCAGGATGAGTATGGGCTTTCTATTCCTCCATTTTTGGGACTTGTAACTTTTTCTGTTGCTGGGGCTGGGTGAGGGTCTTTTTGTATTTTTATTCATACCATTTTGATCGATTGCTTTTTATTCCATTTTTGAGAAGTGCAGCGATCGAAAAATCAATTATTTTGATTTTAATTTTTTTAAAAGGTTTACAATTTGGGTTCTTTATATTTTCATAGGATGGAGTTTTACGGCTTCGATTTACCAATTTTTCTGTTTATTTTTTTTTTTTTATTTCTTTAGTTTTTAATTGGGAAAAGCGAGACAAATGAAAATTATGGGTTTTAGTTTATTTATTCATTTTTAAATAAATTTTTACTTATTTTTGCCCTGGACTCTGCGACTGTTTGATTTCTTGTACTATACTGGGAACACAGATGTACAGAGATGGCAGGACGGGGGTCTTCAGGAGGCCACTGACTGCCACTGTTACCCACCGGTACCCCACGATCGATGGCATATACGGGGTAATCGGAAAAGACGTCACGACGGCAGCAGACCCGATCCCTGCGCAATGAGGCGACGTACCTCGTTATAGGAGAGGTTCAGACTCTGCAGGTGCCGGGTCAGGTAGAAGAGATGAGCAAAACCAGTCAGCTTGGAGAGACGACGACAACTCAGGTCCAAAGACTGAAGCTACAAAAATATATATAGAGAATTTCACAAGCAGCCTATGGACAGGGGGGCGCTGGTTCTTACCCCATGTATCATTAGCCCAAGAGTGACAAAAAAGATTGCGGGGGTCCCAGCAGGGTCCCCAAGGATCTCCAGTGGCATAGCCTAGTGTGGATCTGCTCAGGTCACAGATGGGGCTGTAATTAATAGTATTTATTATTACCTGGGGGCAACACTCCGAGATGATCTGCAGGACGACCTCTGCGGCTGCAGCGTGGGTCAGCGAAAGCACAATGTTGTCAGAAAGCAAATCTAAGGAAAGCAAATAACATTAGTGAGGAAGGGGCACGGCGCCGGCAGAGGAGAGAAGGCGACGGGGCGCCGGCAGAGGAGAGAAGGTGACGGGGCGCCGGCAGAGGAGAGAAGGCGACGGGGCGCCGGCAGAGGAGAGAAGGCGACGGGGCGCCGGCAGAGGAGAGAAGGCGACGGGGCGCCGGCAGAGGAGAGAAGGCGACGGGGCCGTGAGCAAAAAGCAAAGCAGGATGCCAATATTTATTTGTATAAGTATACAAAATGCCGTCATATAGTGCCCACACATTACCGCTATACAGTACAACATATATAATATAGTGCCGACACATTACCGCTATACAGTACCTACAACACGCATCATATAGCGCCCACACATTATCGCTATACAGTACCTACAACACGCATCATATAGCGCCCACATATTACCGCTATACAGTACCTACAACACGCATCATATAGAACCCACATTACCGCTATACAGTACCTACAACACGCATCATATAGCGCCCACACATTACCGCTATACAGTACCTACAACACACATCATAAAGCGCCCACACATTACCGCTATACAGTACCTACAACACGCATCATATAGATCCCACACATTACCGCTATACAGTACCTACAACACGCATCATATAGTGCCCACGCATTACCGCTATACAGTGCCTACAGCACGCATCACACAGTGCCCACACATTACCGCTATACAGTGCCTACAGCACGCATCACAGTGCCCACGCATTACCGCTATACAGTGCCTACAACACGCATCACAGTGCCCACGCATTACCGCTATACAGTGCCTACAGCACGCATCACAGTGCCCACGCATTACCGCTATACAGTGCCTACAGCACGCATCACACAGTGCCCACAGCACGCATCACAGTGCCCACGCATTACCGCTATACAGTGCCTACAGCATGCATCACACAGTGCCCATGCATTACCGCTATAGTGCCCACACATTACCGCTATACAGTGCCTACAGCACGCATCACAGTGCCCACGCATTACCGCTATACAGTGCCTACAACACGCATCACAGTGCCCACGCATTACCGCTATACAGTGCCTACAGCACGCATCACAGTGCCCACGCATTACCGCTATACAGTGCCTACAGCACGCATCACACAGTGCCCACAGCACGCATCACAGTGCCCACGCATTACCGCTATACAGTGCCTACAGCATGCATCACACAGTGCCCACGCATTACCGCTATAGTGCCCACACATTACCGCTATACAGTGCCTACAGCACGCATCACACAGAGCCCACACATTACCGCTATACAGTGCCTACAGCACGCATCACACAGTGCCCACGCATTACCGCTATACAGTGCCTACAGCACGCATCACACAGAGCCCACGCATTACCGCTATACAGTGCCTACAACACACATCATATAGCGTCCACACATTACCGCTATACAGTGCCTACAACACGCATCACACAGTGCCCACACATTACCGCTATACAGCGCCTACAACACACATCATATAGCGCCCACACATTACCGCTATACAGCACCTACAACACACATCATATAGCGCCCACACATTACCGCTATACAGTACCTACAACACACATCATATAGCGCCCACACATTACCGCTATACAGTACCTACAACACACATCATATAGCGCCCACACATTACCGCTATACAGTACCTACAACACGCATCATATAGCGCCCACACATTACCGCTATACAGTACCTACAACACGCATCATATAGCGCCGACACATTACCGCTATACAGTACCTACAACACGCATCATATAGTGCGCACACATTACCGCTATACAGTACGTACAACACGCATCATACAGTGCCCACGCATTACCGCTATACAGTGCCTACAGCACGCATCACACAGTGCCCACGCATTACCGCTATACAGTGCCTACAGCACGCATCACAGTGCCCACGCATTACCGCTATACAGTGCCTACAGCACGCATCACAGTGCCCACGCATTACCGCTATACAGTGCCTACAGCACGCATCACAGTGCCCACGCATTACCGCTATACAGTGCCTACAGCACGCATCACAGTGCCCACGCATTACCGCTATACAGTGCCTACAGCATGCATCACACAGAGCCCACGCATTACCGCTATACAGTGCCTACAGCACGCATCACACAGTGCCCACGCATTACCGCTATACAGTGCCTACAGCACGCATCACACAGAGCCCATGCATTACCGCTATACAGTGCCTACAACACACATCATATAGCGTCCACACATTTCCGCTATAGTGCCTACAACACGCATCATATAGCGCCCACACATTACCGCTATACAGTACCTACAACATACCTCATATAGCGCCCACACATTACTGCTATACAGTACCTACAACATGCATCACACAGTGCCCAAGCATTACCGCTATACAGTACCTACAACATACATCATATAGCGACCACACATTACCGCTATACAGTGCCTACAACACACATCATATAGCGCCCACACATTACCGCTATACAGCACCTACAACACACATCATATAGCGCCCACACATTACCGCTATACAGTACCTACAACACACATCATATAGCGCCCACACATTACCGCTATACAGTACCTACAACACACATCATATAGCGCCCACACATTACCGCTATACAGTGCCTACAACACACATCATATAGCGCCCACACAATACCGCTATACAATGCCTACAACACGCATCATATAGCGCCCACACATTACCGCTATACAGCCCCGACAACACGCATCATATAGCGCCCACACATTACCGCTATACAACACGCATCATATAGTGCCCACGCATAACCGCTATACAGCGCCTACAACACACATCATATAGCGCCCACACATTACCGCTATACAGTACCTACAACACACATCATATAGCGCCCACACATTACCTCTATACAGTACCTACAACACACATCATATAGCGCCCACACATTAACGCTATACAGTACCTACAACACACATCATATAGCGCCCACACATTACCTCTATACAGTACCTACAACACACATCATATAGCGCCCACACATAACCGCTATACAGTGCCTACAACACACATCATATAGCGCCCACACATAACCGCTATACAGTGCCTACAACACACATTATATAGCGTCCACACATTACCGCTATACAGTGCCTACAACACACATCATATAGCGCCCACACATTACCACTATACAGCACCTACAACACGCATCATATAGCGCCCACACATTACCGCTATACAGTGCCTACAACACACATCATATAGTGCCCACACATTACCGCTATACAGTACCTACAACACACATCATATAGTGCCCACACATTACCGCTATACAGTACCTACAACACACATCATATAGCGCCCACACATTACCGCTATACAGTACGTACAACACGCATCATATAGCGCCCACACATTACCGCTATACAGTACCTACAACACACATCATATAGCGTCCACACATTACCGCTATACAGTACCTACAATTAACATCATATAGCGTCCACACATTACAGCTATACAGTACCTACAACACACATCATATAGCGCCCACACATTACCGCTATACAGTACCTACAACATACATCATATAGCGCCCACACATTACCTCTATACAGTACCTACAACACACATCATATAGCGCCCACACATTACCTCTATACAGTACCTACAACACACATCATATAGCGCCCACACATTACCGCTATACAGTACCTACAACACACATCATATAGCGTCCACACATTACCGCTATACAGTACCTACAACACACATCATATAGCGCCCACACATTACCGCTATACAGTGCCTACAACACACATCATATAGCGCCCACACATTACCGCTATACAGTACCTACAACACACATCATATAGCGCCCACACATTACCGCTATACAGTACCTACACCATACATCATATAGCGCCCACACATTACCGCTATACAGTACCTACAGCACGCATCATATAGCGACCACACATTACCGCTATACAGCGCCTACAACACACATCATATAGTGCCCACACATTACCGCTATACAGTACCTACAACACACATCATATAGCGCCCACACATTACTGCTATACAGTACCTACAACACACATCATATAGTGCCCACACATTACCGCTATACAGTGCCTACAACACACACCATATAGCGCCCACACAAGTTCTCAGTGTGGATTGTCACTGCTAATTTCACTTAATGGTTTGCAAAGAGTGAAATCTGTGGCCAAATCTGCACTAAAATCTGCAGTTAAGTTTTGCACAGATTTTGGTGCAGATTTTCTGTCCCATTTACAGCGGCTTTATGACAGTTATTGCTTCAGTTATAAACTGTGGACACAGCTCAGGTGTGAACAGAGGGCAATGTGATGAGAGCTGATGGGCGGTGATGTCCTTCCTGTCCTGCAGCCAGATATTATCCGCCTCTGATTGGTAGAATTAGAAGCCCCCCTCATTCCTTTCCTCTGCTGAATGCGGCCCTTGTCCCCCTCATTACCGCGCTCGTCCCCCCGGCCTGTCCCGCTCCTTCGCTTATTGTGCTGATGACTCCCGCGCTCTGGATTTCTGCCAGCACTAATGTTGTATCTTCTCCATCCCCCTCATCTGCAGGTGGAAGACCCCAGCCAGCCCAACGACGAGGGTCTCACAGCCCCCCACACCGCCGTGTGCGCCCCCCACACCGAGATCGTCCAGTTCCTTGTACAGTGCGGAGTGAAGGTAAACGCAGCAGACAGTGCCGGCTGCTGCCCCGAATATCGGCTCGCATTAAAGGGGTCGGCAGAAAACCCCCCATCCCTTGTTAGAGGCCTGAGAGCACTTATTAAGCACTACCCCGCCCCCCCGGCCAGCACGTGACTCAGCCCCCGGCCAGATTGCATCAATGGGAGAAAAAGAAAAAAAAATCTTGGCCCAAGAAATAGAAAAGTTGAGCCCCCGAGGGTCTGGGTGATTTAGGACAGACGGTCTAGTTTTTCAGGGGGTTTTCTGTGGCGGTTTCTGTCGTTTTCTCCGCTTGGTGTCGCTGTCAGGACCCCGCTGCACTGCGCCGCCTCCTGCAACAACGTCCAGGTGTGTAAGTTCCTGGTGGAGTCCGGAGCCGCCGTGTGCGCCATGACCTACAGCGACCGCCAGAGGGCGGCAGACAAGTGCGAGGAGATGGAGGAGGCTACAGCCAGTGCTCCCAGCTCCTGTACGCAGTGGCGTACCGCCAATGGCGGCAGACCACGCGACTGCTATGGGGCCCGTGAGCCGGGGGACCCCATAGCAGTCCAGGGGTGGACATACCGCCGCCGGTGCAGCAGCGCCGGGTCTCCACCATGCAGCTGCTCCCTGCACGCGGCGGTCAGGGAGCGATCCCTGCAGCTCCGCTGCTGTCAGGAGGAGAATAGCTGCGGAGCTGGAGGGTTCGTCCTCTGCTTCCTCCCTGACCCAGGCGCGCGCAGCTTGATGACGTCATCATGCAGCGCGCGCCTGGGTCAGGAAGAAAGCTGCCGGCAACCAGGAGGATGCTGCAGGGGAGCGAGCTGAGGTAAGTTGTTCTTTTTTTTTTTTTTTTTTTTTTTTGTACTGAAATGCTGGGGAGGGGAGGTGGGTGGAGGAATGATGGGTCTGGGAAGAGCAATAATGGGGCTGATGGGACTGGGGAGAGAAATATTGGGGTTGATGGGGCTGGGGAGAGCAATAATGGGGTTGATGGGGCTGGGGAGAGGAATAATGGGGTTGATGGGGCTGGGGAGAGGAATAATGGGGTTGATGGGGCTGGGGAGAGCAATAATGGGGATGGGAAGAGGAATGATGGGATTGATGGGGCTGGGGATGGCTACGGAGAGGAATGATGGGGCTTTGGGGAGCAATGATGGGGATGGTGGGGCTGGGGAGAGCAATGATGGGATGGTGGGGCTGGGGAGAGCAATGATGGGATGGTGGGGCTGGGGTGAGCAATAATGGAGTTGATGGGGCTGGGGAGAGGAATAATGGAGTTGATGGAGCTGGGGAGAGGAATGATGGGATGATGGGGCTGGGGAGAGCAATAATGGGGCTGATGGGGCTAGGGAGAGGAATGATGGGGCTGGGAAGAGCAATAATGGGGCTGATGGGGCTGGGAAGAGCAATAATGGGGCTGGGGAGAGGAATGATGCGGCTGGGAAGAGCAATAATGGGGCTGATAGGGCTGGGGAGAGCAATGATGGGGATGGTAGGGAAGGGGAGAGCAATGACGTGTTGCTGGGAGCAAGCAATGATGAGGGTGCTGGGACAAAGCAATGGTGGGGGGCTGGGAGAGAGCAATGATAGGGGTGCTGGGAGAGCGCAATGATGGGGGTGCTGGGAGAGCAATGATGGGGGTGCTGGGAGAGAGCATTGATGGAGGTGCTGGGACAGAGCAATGATGGGGTGCTGGGACAGAGCAATGATGGGAGTGCTGGGACAGAGCAATGATGGGGGCTGGGAGAGAGCAATGATGGGGGTGGTGGGACAGAGCAATGATGCGGGTGCTGGGAGAGCGAATTGATGGGGGTGCTGGAAGAGCGCAACGATGAGGGTGCTGGGACAGAGCAATGACGGGGGTGCTGGGAGACAGTAATGATGGGGGTGCTGAGAGAGAGCAATGATGGGGGCTGGGACAGAGCAATGATGGGGGTGCTGGAAGAGCGCAACGATGAGGGTGCTGGGACAGAGCAATGACGGGGGTGCTGGGAGACAGTAATGATGGGGGTGCTGAGAGAGAGCAATGATGGAGGTGGTGGGAGAGAGCAATGATGGGGGTGCTGGGAGACAGTAATGATGGGGGTGCTGAGAGAGAGCAATGATGGAGGTGGTGGGAGAGAGCAATGATGGGGGTGCTGGGAGACAGTAATGATGGGGGTGCTGGGAGAGAGCAATGATGGGGGTGCTGGGAGACAGTAATGATGGGGGTGCTGGGAGAGAGCAATGACGGGGGTGCTGGGAGAGAGCAATTGCGAGGGTGCTGGGAGAGAGCAATGATGGGGGTGATGGTAGAGAGCAATGATGGGGGTTTCACTTTGCTTGTACTGCAAAGCCTTGTATATTTTCCGTGTGCACATAGCCTTACAGTTAATTGGGGAGAGTCACAGAGACTGAATGATTTATTTTATTGGCCGGTGCAGATTATAGTTAATGGGGGGCACAGTGCTGCTTATCACTTTATATTTTGATTACTAAGTGGCTAATAGTATATTAATGGGGGGGTGTTACATATCTGTATTCGAGGACGCAGAGCGGGGGAGACACATGTATGCAGACAATATCTGACCTTGTTATTTTTAGGGCTGTACTGATCATCGTGGCTGGGAGATGTCGACATGAAGGTCTGACCAGATGGAGAAGAAGCAGCAGAAACCGGCTCTGATCAGATGAGACGTCTGCGGTAAGTGCCTGGATGTAAATATTATTCTGTGTCTGCGCTGTGTGACTTGGAGTGATGATGTTATCTGTAAAATCCCTTAGGCTGCATTCTCATATTTGTGTGAAATGTCCGTGTGCTGCCAGATCTTTTTATCGGATGGTCCACGGACTCGTACAGTTTTATAGATCCATTCACATATCCATGAAAATCACGGATCTGAGAATGAGATCTAAGAGGGCAGAGAATGTCCTGTTCTGATCCGATTTTGAGGATTAGAATAGGACATGCTCAATGCGTCAGTAAAACAGGCCAGCACACCGACACTGCACACAGATGCAGGAATGTAGCCTTATTATGTATAGCACAGTCCCTTAGTATATAGTGTACTCATTATGTATAGAGCCGTCCCTTATTATGTACCATCCTCTCTAGCGGCTCACAGTTGGGGGATCATACTGTGTTGGGGTCAGCATACTTTACCCTGGGAGTTGAGTTGGGGTACAGTAGGGTCATTATACTGTGCATATGGAGGAATTCACCATGGGGGTTTCATACTGTGTTTGGGGGGCCCTTTTTTTGGCATCACACTTTATGGGGCAATGAAAGAGAGATCTAGGACGTCAGCAGGAGGAAAATTACTATGTAAAGGATAGAAAGTTGTGAGATCTGATCTTTGGTGACCCCGACAATTATTTACATTTTTTTTTGGGGGGGGGGGCCCAATTAGAGCTTCTGCTATGGGGCCCCATGATTCCTATGTACGCCCCTGCCTGTACAGTAAGTACAGACAATCCACCTAGCCACGTACAAGACATCGTTCACACTTACCTGGCATTTTTTACATTTTCTTAAATGCATATATTTTGATTTTATTAAAAATGGGATTTATTAAAATTTTTGCATCTGACATCTGCGGAATGAGTTAACTGAGAATTTATCAGTGAGCTTGCAGCTTTTTTTTTTAAGCTGTCATTTTACTGAGCCTACATGAAAGCTGAGCAGAACTTTGTGTCAGTGAGAGGAGCTCACTGACAGGTCCTCAGTTGACTCATTCCACAGCCACTTAAAAGGCCTGTAAAAGCCAAACGGTGAAAAATTTTAATGGAACCAATTTGCAAAAAATATTTGGCTCAAAAATAAATGCATTTAAATACAAAAGAAAGTCCCCAAAGGTGACCATAACATTTAAAGGGGAAATGCCCACTCAAACCAGATCCCTATGGTTAGAGATTTCCTGGACACAGCCCTGCTCAGAGTGGAAAAACATGGCTGCTCTGGTACAGAAACAGCGCCACATCTGCTCACAGCCGGTATTGCAGGACCCTGAGCTGTAATACCAAATACAACCCATGGGTCAGGGTGGCGCTGTTTTCCGTAACAATTATTTTAAATGTTTTTATTCCCTGACGAAGTAAATGGTGAAGAATAAAAACGCAAGGTATATAAGAAAGCGAGTGCAGTTTATTCCGGCGGGCGGGATGCTGAAGCTTCGATCCCCATGGTGCGAGCCTCCATGTGAGGCCGGTGTGGGGACTCGCCTCCTCTCCTGCCTGGAGGGCGCACATTAGCGGCCGCTGTAGGCGGATTAGGATGAACGGCTGGAATGTGCCGGATTATAGGGCCCCGGCTCTCACCGCTCCGGGCTGAGACAATAATCGTCTGCGCGCTGATTCCATCACTCAGAGGCGAACGCCCAGTAACCCTGTACGGCCGGGTCTGCGAGTCACTATAGCGGCAGGATGGGCCCTGAACACTGTCAGGAGTCAGTCATAGCAGGGGTCCTCCAAGTCACAGCTGCTACCTACAGGGCACCAGGTCCAAGCCCAGAGGCCGGTAACTGACCTCCTCCCAGCGAGTGAGGCCGCACCCAGCGGAGGCCATACAGGAACAGAAGTGAGGCCATTGTAGAGCACGTGCCCGGAAATGTGGCATCCAGAGAAGTCACCGCATACAAGCGCCCAGAGCTGAGCCCTCCTCTAAGCCCAAAACAGGTTTAAGACGAGGAGGGGTTAATGCAGGAGAAAAACAGCTCAAATAATGATGGCAATACCGCCACTCATACCAGTATCATAGCAGTTATATTCTTATACAGGGGCAGTATCATAGCAGTTATATTCTTATACAGGGGCAGTATCATAGCAGTTTTATTCTTATACAGGGGCAGTATATAGCAGTTATATTCTTATACAGGGGCAGTATCATAGCAGTTTTATTCTTATACATAGTAGCAGTATTATAGCAGTTATATTCTTATACTGGAGCAGTATTATAGCAGTTATATTCTTATACATAGTAGCAGTATTATAGTAGTTGTATTCTTATACAGGGGCAGTATTATACCAGTTATATTCTTGTACATAGTAGCAGTATTATAGTAGTTATATTCTTGTACATAAGAGCTGTATTATAGTAGTTATATTCTTATACAGGGGCAATATCATAGCAGTTATATTCTTGTACATAGGAGCAGTATTATAGTAGTTATATTCTTGTATATAGGGGCAGTATTATAGTAGTTGTATTCTTGTACATACGGAGCAGTATTATAGCAGTTATATTCTTGTACATAGGGGGCAGTATTATAGTAGTTATATTCTTGTACATAGGAACAGTATTATAGTAGTTGTATTCTTGTACATAGGGGGCTGTATTATAGTAGTTATATTCTTGTACATAGGAGCAGTATTATAGTATTTATATTCTTGTACATAGGAGCTGTATTATAGTAGTTGTATTCTTGTACATAGAGGGCAGTATTATAGTAGTTATATTCTTGTACATAGGGAGCAGTATTATCGCAGTTATATTCTTGTACATAGGGAGCAGTATTATAGTCGTTGTATTCTTTTACATATGAATTTTCTTCTGTTGGGCAAATTGTATGAAATTCTGCTAAGTAGTCCTCGGTATTCATGTTGTCTGTATAACCCCATCCCCACCACTGACTGGAGGAAAGCTGCCGATCAGTGGTGTGGGTGAGGTTATACAAAGCTCAGCATTCAGAGAACTACTAGAGCTGCAGCAGATAAAACACTGATTTTATCAAAATAGCAGTAAGCAGCAAAAAGCGTGAGATATCACTGTAATCAGGGTCTCACCCCTTATATCATGCTGCTCTCAGATGGGGCATCTAAAACCGGGTGGCAGATTCCCTTACGATTTAACAGCACTTTCTGATGACTTTTTAGAATAAGGAGTACTATATAAGGAATAATTGCCACTCATTATACACTCCTGAGTGTACATGAATGTATGGGGAGTGTACATTATATGATGGGTCTCCTGCATTTTTTCTCTACATTATAAGCCTCAGCATTTACCTTTTCTGTGCTCTGCTTTTCCTCCCTCCAGCTCCCCCTTCCATAGGTTTATAGGGGCATCACAGACATTTTTGTTGAAATGAACCTGTCGCGTTCCTCCCGGTAGCGTTCGACTTCCAGTCACCGGGGTGGCACTGCTCTGTGTATAGAAAGTGGCGCCTGTAACTGCGACCCCTGTAGTGACTGGCGGCAGCTCAGCATTAGGGCCGGCTGTCAATCAGGGCTGAGGGCACGGTGACAGCCGTCACTCTCTATACACAGAGCGGTGACTGAACCAGTGCCGCCCCCATGACTGATACCCAAACGCTACCAGGTACGATAAAGTTCATTTCCTCCTGGCAGAGGGAGTCTAAATGCCGGCACCGGGCAGGTTCAGAATGCTATTAACCTGCAGAGTAACCCCATATCTACAGGTTGATAGCGTTTTTTCATGTGACAGGTTCCCTTCCCTTCTCCCACAGATTTAGCCGATATTGAGAGTGAATGATTAGTGCAGGAGACCAAAAAATGTGTTTTAAGTGACAAAAGAAGAAGGTTTATCTGATAATGTATATTACAAAGTGTCTTATCTTTACTTGCACTATTGATGAATGAAATCAGGTTAGGCTGGAGCAGGAGCACAGTGATAGGACAATCAGAGGGAGACACGGGCAGATCGTGCTGCAGCTTATTCTAGTAAGGAGTTTATCTCACTTCAGTGCTGAGCACTTCTACACAACCATATCACTGCCACTGCTTCTGAACATGTGCTGAATGGAAAGCGGGAATCCCTCCCGCCTGTGTGCGATGTGTACGTGAGCAGACAGTGCAGCATTCTCTACCCACTAGCTGAGAGATAACTGAAGCTTAGCGCTAGAGCCTGCAGAGGGGAGAACTGGTGACAATTGCAGGACACACAGGGGCCAGAATAGAATATACACATAGCAGTAGCCACCTGACATGACTGTTATACCCTCAATATAACATTCATTGTGTACGCTGTCCATCAGTGTACAAGCTGTGGGGATCTGGCCGAGGCCGGCAGTACCAGGCGCACACACTTATATGGATCTTGCTGTGAAAGGGCATCAGCGCCCCAGTGAGCACCATGGACCATTTGTTCTGTTAATTGGGAGGACCAATAACGTAATGCAGTAAAGTACCTGTACATTATCTGATAATGCCCTGTATATTATGTACTTACATTATTATTGCTATTATTACATACAGTTTTTACAGTACAGACTCATTTCTTGTTACATCATTTAGATGAAAAAGCGAGGTTTGGTTGCCACAGATGCCACATATACTGCCCTGTTCAACGCCTGCGCGGAGTCGCCATGGAAAGACTCGGGTCTGCAGCACGCACTGAAGCTGCGGAAAGAATTGATGGACAAGAACATTGCGCTTAATGCCATCACTTACCGGAGCTCGCTGAAGGTCTGCACGCTGAGCTCAGGACTGCAGGGGAGCTGTGAGCTATTTAAGGTAAGTCAAGGTCACAGTCCTGGTCACCCACAATGGAGTCCTTATAAGATGCCCCTATCGTAGATTAACCGGGAGGGAACAGCATCATTGTAATCATTCCACGGGGAATCACCAGTGCACCATGTCTGGCCGGGGACTTAGCCGCCATCAGAAGGCACCACCAGAGTTCAGTTCTTCTGTGGGGACCAGGGGGTCACTTACTAAATTCGAGAAAGGTGGACAGCTTTGAACTATCTGCTACTGCGACGCCCTCCCTGAGCGGTGGGGTTACTCGGTGCCGGACAATATATGGTGGGGGTATGTGGGTGTCGTCGTGGCCGCGACCCAGTCCGTGCCCAGGGCTGTCACATAAAAAGAATGGGCTATTGGATGAGTGGATGTTCGACTACGCCACCTGTGGTTTCTGGTGATGGCCACCAGCGCTGCAGCAGTCCTCTGAGGCTGATGTTCTGACAGCTTGGTTGGTACTACTCCCCACAGGTGGAGTAGGCCTCAGGGCAGTTTGGAGGATCTGGGGAGTTGTGGTGGGTGCAGTGCCGCGCAGGAATGATCAAACGGAGGCAGTATGTGAAGTCATCCAAGATTTACTCACTTTGATGAAGTAGCAGCTGCAAAGCTTCTCTCTGCTTCTCGTGGCGCGCTGCGGCCACCAGGAAGGGGTTCAGCACTTCCTAGGTAGATCAGGAGCACCTGTCAAGACCCCGCTGGGGTGTTCCTTTCTTTCCTAGATTCTCCCACTGAGTCCTCTCCTGACTGTATGTGATGTGAACGTGGAGTAAGGCCGGGTCCCACTAGATATACACAGGTTGAGAGATACAGGTGGCGACTCCGCTGCGTCCGTGTCCCCCTGGGATCCACTAAGCCTCCGGGCTTTTCTAACGATGACGTGAAGTACACTGTCAGATATCGGGGGCCGGTCCCCTCTTGCGGCAGGAGTCCCTCAGGCTAGGCCAGAGTGAAGAATACAGGTGGCGACTCCGCTCCGTCCGTACCCTCCTGGGATCCTTTCGTCTGTGGAGCCTATCTCCTCTGCTCCCCTCCTGGGCCTTCTTGATTGGACTCTGACCGGGGACAGAGCTAGCTATAACTCAACTCTGCCCCAACCCCCCGTCTCGAGGCCTGAGACCGGGAACCGTGACCCCTGAGCCGGCCGCAGCTTTGTGCTGACTGACCTTCCCAAGGAACCACGACAAAAGACTAGGTTATAAAGATGGCCGCTGTATATATATGATGCTAAAGTAAAGTGCTTACTCCACCCTCACCCACTACATGGTTCCCAACAACTTTGGTTCCTCCCCATCTCCTCTATCGCGGGCCGGGGCAGCACCCTGGTGCATTTAGGCCCCCTACAGGACAGGAGTGGTGTAGTGTTGAGTGTGAAGTAGGGTCTTGTGTGATGCTCCATCATTACCTGAGAGAGGAGATACCACACCTCTTTCTGAGGTGCAGTACCCCTGTGGCAACTGAACCCTCAGGGGCGCCACACTACCAACACATTCACTGTCAGCTTAAGAGATAGAAAGATGGTGCTGGGGTGTAAATTTTCAGCTAGTTAGTATGTCACCTGTTAGGGGGGCACAGGGACCCCACCAGGGGCGTTCTGGCCCACCGGAGGATCAGGAAATCCCCTGGTAGGCCCTGGGTCCCATTGGCCACGCCCCCAAGCCCCGCCCCCTACCCCCCCTGGGCCCTGTACAGAGAACAGAGGGCCCCCCTGGTTCGCTAATCATATTGGCAGCACTGTATGGGCCCTTTCAGGTATATATTATTGGAGGCAGCAGAATGTATGGGCTCCTGTCAGGTATATATTATTGGAGGCAGGAAAATGTATGGGCTCCTGTCAGGTATATATTATTGAAGGCAGGAGAATGTATGGGCTCCTGTCAGGTATATATTATTGGAGGCAGGAGAATGTATGGGCTCCTGTCAGGTATATATTATTGGAGGCAGCAGAATGTATGGGCTCCTGTCAGGTATATATTATTGGAGGCAGCAGAATGTATGGGCTCCTGTCAGGTATATATTATTGGAGGCAGCAGAATGTATGGGCTCCTGTCAGGTATATATTATTGGAGGCAGCAGAATGTATGGACTCCTGTCAGGTATATATTATTGGAGGCAGCAGAATGTATGGGCTCCTGACAGGTATATATTATTGGAGGCAGGAGAATGTATGGGCTCCTGTCAGGTATATATTATTGGAGGCAGGAGAATGTATGGGCTCCTGTCAGGTATATATTATTGGAGGCAGGAAAATGTATGGGCTCCTGTCAGGTATATATTATTGAAGGCAGGAGAATGTATGGGCTCCTGTCAGGTATATATTATTGGAGGCAGGAGAATGTATGGACTCCTGTCAGGTATATATTATTGGAGGCAGCAGAATGTATGGGCTCCTGTCAGGTATATATTATTGGAGGCAGCAGAATGTATGGGCTCCTGTCAGGTATATATTATTGGAGGCAGCAGAATGTATGGGCTCCTGTCAGGTATATATTATTGGAGGCAGCAGAATGTATGGGCTCCTGTCAGGTATATATTATTGGAGGCAGGAGAATCTATGGGCTTCTGTCAGGTATATATTATTGGAGCCAGCAGAATGTATGGGCTCCTGTCAGGTATATATTATTGGAGGCAGGAGAATGTATGGGCTCCTGTCAGGTATATATTATTGGAGGCAGCAGAATGTATGGGCTCCTGTCAGGTATATATTATTGGAGGCAGGAAAATGTATGGGCTCCTGTCAGGTATATATTATTGAAGGCAGGAGAATGTATGGGCTCCTGTCAGGTATATATTATTGGAGGCAGCAGAATGTATGGGCTCCTGTCAGGTATATATTATTGGAGGCAGCAGAATGTATGGGCTCCTGTCAGGTATATATTATTGGAGGCAGCAGAATGTATGGGCTCCTGTCAGGTATATATTATTGGAGGCAGCAGAATGTATGGGCTCCTGTCAGGTATATATTATTGGAGGCAGCAGAATGTATGGGCTCCTGTCAGGTATATATTATTGGATGCAGCAGAATGTATGGGCTCCTGTCAGGTATATATTATTGGAGGCAGGAAAATGTATGGGCTCCTGTCAGGTATATATTATTGAAGGCAGGAGAATGTATGGGCTCCTGTCAGGTATATATTATTGGAGGCAGGAGAATGTATGGGCTCCTGTCAGGTATATATTATTGGAGGCAGCAGAATCTATGGGCTCCTGTCAGGTATATATTATTGGAGGCAGCAGAATGTATGGGCTCCTGTCAGGTATATATTATTGGAGGCAGCAGAATGTATGGGCTCCTGTCAGGTATATATTATTGGAGGCAGCAGAATGTATGGGCTCCTGTCAGGTATATATTATTGGATGCAGCAGAATGTATGGGCTCCTGTCAGGTATATATTATTGGAGGCAGGAAAATGTATGGGCTCCTGTCAGGTATATATTATTGAAGGCAGGAGAATGTATGGGCTCCTGTCAGGTATATATTATTGAAGGCAGGAGAATGTATGGGCTCCTGTCAGGTATATATTATTGGAGGCAGCAGAATGTATGGGCTCCTGTCAGGTATATATTATTGAAGGCAGCAGAATGTATGGGCTCCTGTCAGGTATATATTATTGGAGGCAGGAGAATGTATGGGCTCCTGTCAGGTATATATTATTGGAGGCAGCAGAATGTATGGGCTCCTGTCAGGTATATATTATTGGAGGCAGCAGAATCTATGGGCTCCTGTCAGGTATATATTATTGGAGGCAGCAGAATCTATGGGCTCCTGTCAGATATATATTATTGGAGGCAGCAGAATGTATGGGCTCCTGTCAGATATATATTATTGGAGGCAGCAGAATGTATGGGCTCCTGTCAGGTATATATTATTGGAGGCAGCAGAATGTATGGGCTCCTGTCAGGTATATATTATTGGAGGCAGCAGAATGTATGGGCTCCTGTCAGGTATATATTATTGGAGGCAGCAGAATCTATGGGCTCCTGTCAGGTATATATTATTGGAGGCCACAGAATGTATGGGCTCCTGTCAGATATATATTATTGAAGACAGCAGAATGTATGGACTTCTGTCAGGTATATATTATTGGAGGCAGCAGAATCTATGGGCTCCTGTCAGGTATATATTATTGGAGGCCACAGAATGTATGGGCTCCTGTCAGATATATATTATTGGAGGCAGGAGAATGTATGGGCTCCTGACAGGTATACATTATTGGAGGCAGGAGAATGTATGGGCTCCTGACAGGTATACATTATTGGAGGCAACAGAATCTATGGGCTCCTGTCAGGTATATATTATTGAAGGCAGCAGAATGTATGGGCTCCTGTCAGGTATATATTATTGGAGGCAGGAGAATGTATGGGCTCCTGTCAGGTATATATTATTGGAGGCAGGAGAATGTATGGGCTCCTGTCAGGTATATGTTATTGGAGGCAGGAGAATGTATGGGCTCCTGTCAGGTATATACTATTGGAGGCAGGAGAATGTATGGGCTCCTGTCAGGTATATATTATTGGAGGCAGGAGAATGTATGGGCTCCTGTCAGGTATATATTATTGGAGGCAGCAGAATCTATGGGCTCCTGTCAGGTATATATTATTGGAGGCCACAGAATCTATGGGCTCCTGTCAGGTATATATTATTGGAGGCAGGAGAATGTATAGGCTCCTGTCAGGTATATATTATTGGAGGCAGCAGAATGTATGGGCTCCTGTCAGGTATATATTATTGGAGGCAGCAGAATCTATGGGCTCCTGTCAGGTATATATTATTGGAGGCCACAGAATCTATGGGCTCCTGTCAGGTATATATTATTGGAGGCCACAGAATGTATGGTCTCCTGTCAGGTATATATTATTGGAGGCCACAGAATGTATGGGCTACTGTCAGGTATATATTATTGGAGGCAGGAGAATGTATGGGCTCCTGACAGGTATACATTATTGGAGCCAGCAGAATCTATGGGCTCCTGTCAGGTATATATTATTGGAGGCCACAGAATGTATGGGCTCCTGTCAGATATATATTATTGGAGGCAGGAGAATGTATGGGCTCCTGTCAGGTGTATATTATTGGAGGCAGGAGAATGTATGGGCTCCTGTCAGGTATATATTATTGGAGGCAGGAGAATGTATGGGCTCCTGTCAGGTGTATATTATTGGAGGCAGGAGAATGTATGGGCTCCTGTCAGGTATATATTATTGGAGGCGGGAGAATGTATGGGCTCCTGTCAGGTATATATTATTGGAGGCAGGAGAATGTATGGGCTCCTGTCAGGTATATATTATTGGAGGCAGGAGAATGTATGGGCTCCTGTCAGGTATATATTATTGGAGGCAGCAGAATCTATGGGCTCCTGTCGGGTATATATTATTGGAGGCAGCAGAATGTATGGGCTCCTGTCGGGTATATATTATTGGAGGCAGCAGAATGTATGGGCTCCTGTCAGGTATATATTATTGGAGGCCACAGAATGTATGGGCTACTGTCAGGTATATATTATTGGAGGCCACAGAATGTATGGGCTCCTGACAGGTATACATTATTGGAGCCAGCAGAATCTATGGGCTCCTGTCAGGTATATATTATTGGAGGCCACAGAATGTATGGGCTCCTGTCAGATATATATTATTGGAGGCAGGAGAATGTATGGGCTCCTGTCAGGTATATATTATTGGAGGCAGGAGAATGTATGGGCTCCTGTCAGGTATATATTATTGGAGGCAGCAGAATGTATGGGCTCCTGTCAGGTATATATTATTGGAGGCAGGAGAATGTATGGGCTCCTGTCAGGTATATATTATTGGAGGCAGGAGAATGTATGGGCTCCTGTCAGGTATATATTATTGGAGGCAGGAGAATGTATGGGCTCCTGTCAGGTATATATTATTGGAGGCGGGAGAATGTATGGGCTCCTGTCAGGTATATATTATTGGAGGCAGGAGAATGTATGGGCTCCTGTCAGGTATATATTATTGGAGGCAGGAGAATGTATGGGCTCCTGTCAGGTATATATTATTGGAGGCAGCAGAATCTATGGGCTCCTGTCGGGTATATATTATTGGAGGCAGCAGAATGTATGGGCTCCTGTCAGGTATATATTATTGGAGGCAGGAGAATGTATGGGCTCCTGTCAGGTATATATTATTGGAGCCAGCAGAATCTATGGGCTCCTGTCAGGTATATATTATTGGAGGCAGGGGAATGTATGGGCTCCTGTCAGGTATATATTATTGGAGGCAGGAGAATGTATGGGCTCCTGTCAGGTATATATTATTGGAGGCAGGAGAGTGTATGGGCTCCTGTCAGGTATATGTTATTGGAGCCAGCAGAATGTATGGGCTCCTGTCAGGTATATATTATTGGAGGCAGGGGAATGTATGGGTTCCTGTCAGGTATATATTATTGGAGGCAGGAGAATGTATGGGCTCCTGTCAGGTATATAGTATTGGAGGCAGGAGAATGTATGGGCTCCTGTCAGGTATATAGTATTGGAGGCAGGAGAATGTATGGGCTCCTGTCAGGTATATATTATTGGAGGCAGGAGAAAGTTTGGGCTCCTGTCAGGTATATATTATTGGAGGCAGGAGAATGTATGGGCTCCTGTCAGGTATATATTATTGGAGGCGGCAGAATCTATGGGATCCTGTCAGGTATATATTATTGGAGGCATGAGAATGTATGGGCTCCTGTCAGGTATATATTATTGGAAGCAAAGAGAATGTATGGGCTCCTGTCAGGTATATATTATTGGAGGCAGGAGAATGTATGGGCTCCTATCGGGTATATATTATTGGAGCCAGCAGAATGTATGGGCTCCTGTCAGGTATATGTTATTGGAGGCTGCAGAATGTATGGGCTCCTGTCGGGTATATATTATTGGAGGCAGGAGAATGTATGGGCTCCTGTCAGGTATATATTATTGGAGGCAGGAGAATGTATGGGTTCCTGTCAGGTATATATTATTGGAGGCAGGAGAATGTATGGGCTCCTGTCATGTATATATTATTGGAGGCAGGAGAATGTATGGGCTCCTGTCAGGTATATATTATTGGAGGCTGCAGAATGTATGGGCTCCTGTCGGGTATATATCATTGGAGCCATCAGAATGTATGGGCTCCTGTCAGGTATATATTATTGGACGCAGGAGAATGTATGGGCTCCTGTCAGGTATATATTATTGGAGGCAGCAGAATCTATGGGCTCCTGTCAGGTATATATTATTGGAGCCAGCAGAATGTATGGGCCCCTGTCAGGTATATATTATTGGAGGCAAGAGAATGTATGGGCTCCTGTCAGGTATATATTATTGGAGGCCACAGAATGTATGGGCTACTGACAGGTATACATTATTGGAGCCAGCAGAATGTATGGGCCCCTGTCAGGTATATATTATTGGAGGCCACAGAATGTATGGGCTACTGTCAGGTATATATTATTGGAGGCCACAGAATGTATGGGCTACTGACAGGTATACATTATTGGAGCCAGCAGAATCTATGGGCTCCTGTCAGGTATATATTATTGGAGGCCACAGAATGTATGGGCTCCTGTCAGATATATATTATTGGAGGCAGGAGAATGTATGGGCTCCTGTCAGATATATATTATTGGAGGCCACAGAATGTATGGGCTACTGTCAGGTATATATTATTGGCGGCAGGAGAATGTATGGGCTCCTGACAGGTATACATTATTGGAGCCAGCAGAATCTATGGGCTCCTGTCAGGTATATATTATTGGAGGCCACAGAATGTATGGGCTCCTGTCAGATATATATTATTGGAGGCAGGAGAATGTATGGGCTCCTGTCAGGTATATATTATTGGAGGCAGGAGAATGTATGGGCTCCTGTCAGGTATATATTATTGGAGGCAGCAGAATGTATGGGCTCCTGTCAGGTATATATTATTGGAGCCAGCAGAATCTATGGGCTCCTGTCAGGTATATATTATTGGAGGCAGGAGAATCTATGGGCTCCTGTCAGGTATATATTATTGGAGGCAGGAGAATGTATGGGCTCCTGTCAGGTATATATTATTGGAGGCAGGAGAATGTATGGGCTCCTGTCAGGTATATATTATTGGAGGCGGGAGAATGTATGGGCTCCTGTCAGGTATATATTATTGGAGGCAGGAGAATGTATGGGCTCCTGTCAGGTATATATTATTGGAGGCAGGAGAATGTATGGGCTCCTGTCAGGTATATATTATTGGAGGCAGCAGAATCTATGGGCTCCTGTCGGGTATATATTATTGGAGGCAGCAGAATGTATGGGCTCCTGTCAGGTATATATTATTGGAGGCAGGAGAATGTATGGGCTCCTGTCAGGTATATATTATTGGAGCCAGCAGAATCTATGGGCTCCTGTCAGGTATATATTATTGGAGGCAGGGAAATGTATGGGCTCCTGTCAGGTATATATTATTGGAGGCAGGAGAATGTATGGGCTCCTGTCAGGTATATATTATTGGAGGCAGGAGAGTGTATGGGCTCCTGTCAGGTATATGTTATTGGAGCCAGCAGAATGTATGGGCTCCTGTCAGGTATATATTATTGGAGGCAGGGGAATGTATGGGTTCCTGTCAGGTATATATTATTGGAGGCAGGAGAATGTATGGGCTCCTGTCAGGTATATATTATTGGAGGCAGGAGAATGTATGGGCTCCTGTCAGGTATATAGTATTGGAGGCAGGAGAATGTATGGGCTCCTGTCAGGTATATATTATTGGAGGCAGGAGAAAGTTTGGGCTCCTGTCAGGTATATATTATTGGAGGCAGGAGAATGTATGGGCTCCTGTCAGGTATATATTATTGGAGGCGGCAGAATCTATGGGATCCTGTCAGGTATATATTATTGGAGGCATGAGAATGTATGGGCTCCTGTCAGGTATATATTATTGGAAGCAAAGAGAATGTATGGGCTCCTGTCAGGTATATATTATTGGAGGCAGGAGAATGTATGGGCTCCTATCGGGTATATATTATTGGAGCCAGCAGAATGTATGGGCTCCTGTCAGGTATATGTTATTGGAGGCTGCAGAATGTATGGACTCCTGTCAGGTATATATTATTGGAGGCAGCAGAATGTATGGGCTCCTGTCGGGTATATATTATTGGAGGCAGGAGAATGTATGGGCTCCTGTCAGGTATATATTATTGGAGGCAGGAGAATGTATGGGCTCCTGTCAGGTATATATTATTGGAGGCAGGAGAATGTATGGGCTCCTGTCATGTATATATTATTGGAGGCAGGAGAATGTATGGGCTCCTGTCAGGTATATATTATTGGAGGCTGCAGAATGTATGGGCTCCTGTCGGGTATATATCATTGGAGCCATCAGAATGTATGGGCTCCTGTCAGGTATATATTATTGGACGCAGGAGAATGTATGGGCTCCTGTCAGGTATATATTATTGGAGGCAGCAGAATCTATGGGCTCCTGTCAGGTATATATTATTGGAGCCAGCAGAATGTATGGGCCCCTGTCAGGTATATATTATTGGAGGCAAGAGAATGTATGGGCTCCTGTCAGGTATATATTATTGGAGTCAGGAGTATGTATGGGCTCCTGTCTGGTATATATTATTGGAGGCAGGAGAATGTATGGGTTCCTGTCAGGTATATATTATTGGAGGCAGCAGAATGTATGGGCTCCTGTCAGGTATATATTATTGGAGGCAGCAGAATGTATGGGCTCCTGTCAGGTATATATTATTGGAGCCAGCAGAATGTATGGGCTCCTGTCAGGTATATATTATTGGAGGCAGGAGAATGTATGCGCTCCTGTCAGGTATATATTATTGGAGGCAGGAGAATGTATGGGCTCGTGTCAGGTATATATTATTGGAGGCAGGAGAATGTATGGGCTCCTGTCAGGTATATATTATTGGAGCCAGCAGAATCTATGGGCCCCTGTCAGGTATATATTATTGGAGGCAGGAGAATGTATGGGCTCCTGTCAGGTATATATTATTGGAGGCAAGAGAATGTATGGGCTCCTGTCAGGTATATGTTATTGGAGTCAGGAGAGTGTATGGGCTCCTGTCAGGTATATATTATTGGAGGCAGGAGAATGTATGGGCTCCTGTCAGGTATATATTATTGGAGGCAGGAGAATGTATGGGCTCCTGTCAGGTATATATTATTGGAGCCAGCAGAATGTATGGGCTCCTGTCAGGTATATATTATTGGAGGCAGCAGAATGTATGGGCTCGTGTCAGGTATATATTATTGGAGGCAGGAGAATGTATGGGCTTCTGTCAGGTATATATTATTGGAGGCAGGAGAATGTATGCGCTCCTGTCAGGTATATATTATTGAAGGCCGGAGAATGTATGCGCTCCTGTCAGGTATATATTATTGGAGGCAGGAGAATGTATGGGCTCCTGTCAGGTATATATTATTGGAGGCAGGAGAATGTATGGGCTCCTGTCATGTATATATTATTGGAGGCAGCAGAATGTATGGGCTCCTGTCAGGTATATATTATTGGAGGCCGGAGAATGTATGCGCTCCTGTCAGGTATATATTATTGGAGGCAGGAGAATGTATGGGCTCGTGTCAGGTATATATTATTGGAGGCAGGAGAATGTATGGGCTCCTGTCAGGTATATATTATTGGAGGCAGCAGAATCTATGGGCTCCTGTCAGGTATATATTATTGGAGGCAGCAGAATCTATGGGCTCCTGTCAGGTATATATTATTGGAGGCAGCAGAATCTATGGGCTCCTGTCAGGTATATATTATTGGAGGCAGGAGAATGTATGGGCTCCTGTCAGGTATATATTATTGGAGGCAGCAGAATCTATGGGCTCCTGTCAGGCATATATTATTGGAGGCAGCAGAATCTATGGGCTCCTGTCAGGTATATATTATTGGAGGCAGCAGAATCTATGGGCTCCTGTCAGGTATATATTATTGGAGGCAGCAGAATCTATGGGCTCCTGTCAGGTATATATTATTGGAGGCAGCAGAATCTATGGGCTCCTGTCAGGCATATATTATTGGAGGCAGGAGAATGTATGGGCTCCTGTCAGGTATATATTATTGGAGGCAGGAGAATGTATGGGCCCCTGTCAGGTATATATTATTGGAGGCAGCAGAATGTATGGGCTCCTGTCAGGTATATATTATTGGAGGCAGGAGAATGTATGAGCTCTTGTCAGGTATATATTATTGGAGGCAGCAGAATCTATGGGCTCCTGTCAGGTATATATTATTGGAGGCAGCAGAATCTATGGGCTCCTGTCAGGCATATATTATTGGAGGCAGGAGAATGTATGGGCTCCTGTCAGGTATATATTATTGGAGGCAGGAGAATGTATGGGCCCCTGTCAGGTATATATTATTGGAGGCAGGAGAATCTATGGGCTCCTGTCAGGTATGTATTATTGGAGCCAGCAGAATCTATGGTCTCCTGTCTGGTATATATTATTTGATAATCATGCCCATTGCCCAGCTCCCGCCATATGTTGATCGCCAGCCAGATAAAACAAGGCAGCTGGGGGCTGGGATTCGCAGCATGGTAAGGCCCAAGCGTTCTTGGCCCCCCACGCTGAAAATCTCAGCCCGCAGCCACCCCTGAAAGTGGCGCATTCCTCATAGCACCATTTCCAGGTGCTTTACCCGGCTCTTCCAGCGGCCCTGGTGGTGAGTGGCACCCTGGGTAATAATAGGGTTAGTACCAGGCCAGCTTTGTATTATCAGCTGGTACTAAGCCCGAAATTCATGGTGTCACGCCAAATTAGACATAGCCACCATGAATTTCTAGTAAACCGAAAAAAAAGACAGAAATTTTTTTTTTTTATTAAAAATAAAACACATTTAGGGACTCCATCTTTAATAAAGAAAAATCCTCACTCCAACGTAATCCATAGGTCTTCTGTCTTCAGCTCTGCTACATCTTTGCCATCTGACAATATGTCTACTGACAGAGATGAGCCGGCACAGACTGACACTGGAGCACTGTTACTGTGTAGTGCGGCGCTAGATTTCTTTTTTTGTCATTTCATGCAGTGTAGAAATCTTGAGAAAAGTGTAGATTGTGCTCTGGAAGTGATCAGTTATAGCTAACTATGTTATTTTCTGCAGAGATAAGTCCTGCATAGAAGATGTGATATATCGGTCTGCGGCAGATAAAGAACTTCACCTAGAGACATCACTGGTGAGTATGTGTGTTACCTATACACACACACTGACACTATATACAGAGCTCCTGTGTGTAATGTCACTGGTGATCACTGTATTACCTATACACACACACTGACACTATATACAGAGCTCCTGTGTGTAATGTCACTGGTGATCTCTGTACTACCTATACACACACACTGACACTATATACAGAGCTCCTGTGTGTAATGTCACTGGTGAGTATGTGTGTTACCTATACACACACACTGACACTATATACAGAGCTCCTGTGTGTAATGTCACTGATGATCACTGTATTACCTATACACACACACACTGACACTATATACAGAGCTCCTGTGTGTAATGTCACTGGTGATCACTGTATTACCTATACACACACACTGACACTATATACAGAGCTCCTGTGTGTAATGTCACTGGTGATCACTGTATTACCTATACACACACACACTGACACTGTATACAGAGCTCCTGTGTGTAATGTCACTGGTGATCACTGTATTACCTGTACACACACACTGACATTGTATACAGATCTCCTGTGTGTAATGTCACTGGTGATCACTGTATTACCTGTACACACACACTGACACTATATACAGAGCTCCTGTGTGTAATGTCACTTGTGATCACTGTATTACCTATACACACACACTGACACTATACACAGAGATCCTGTGTGTAATGTCACTGGTGATCACTATATTACCTATACACACACACTGACACTATATACAGAGCTCTTGTGTGTAATGTCACTGGTTATCACTGTATTACCTATACACACACACTGACACTATATACTGAGCTCCTGTGTGTAATGTCGCTGGTGATCACTGTATTACCTATACACACACACTGACACTATATACAAAGTTCCTGTGTGTAATGTCACTGGTGATCTCTGTACATCCTATACACACACACTGACACTATATACGGAGCTGCCTTGTGTAATGTCACTGGTGATCACTGTATTACCTGTACTCTGACACTGTATACAGAGCTCCTGTGCATAATGTCACTGGTGATCACTGTATTACCTATACACACACACTGACACTATATACAGAGCTCCTGTGTGTAATGTCACTGGTGATCTCTGTACATCCTATACACACACACTGACACTATATACGGAGCTGCCTTGTGTAATGTCACTGGTGATCACTGTATTACCTGTACTCTGACACTGTATACAGATCTCCTGTGTGTAATGTCACTTGTGATCACTGTATTACCTGTACACACACACTGACACTATATACAGAGCTCCTGTGTGTAATGTCACTGGTGATTGCTGTATTACCTATACACACATACTGACGCTATATACAGAGCTCCTGTGTGTAATGTCACTGGTGATCACTGTATTACCTATACACACACACTGACACTATACACAGAGATCCTGTGTGTAATGTCACTGGTGATCACTATATTACCTATACACACACACACTGACACTATATACAGAGCTCCTGTGTGTAATGTCACTGGTGATCACTGTATTACCTATACACACACACTGACACTATATACAGAGCTCCTGTGTGTAATGTCACTGGTGATCACTGTATTACCTATACACACACACACTGACACTGTATACAGAGCTCCTGTGTGTAATGTCACTGGTGATCACTGTATTACCTGTACACACACACTGACATTGTATACAGATCTCCTGTGTGTAATGTCACTGGTGATCACTGTATTACCTGTACACACACACTGACACTATACACAGAGATCCTGTGTGTAATGTCACTGGTGATCACTATATTACCTATACACACACACTGACACTATATACAGAGCTCTTGTGTGTAATGTCACTGGTTATCACTGTATTACCTATACACACACACTGACACTATATACAGAGCTCCTGTGTGTAATGTCACTGGTGATCACTGTATTACCTATACACACACACTGACACTATATACAGAGCTCCAATGTGTAATGTCACTGGTGATCACTATATTACCTATACACACACACTGACACTGTATACAGAGCTCCTGTGTGTAATGTCACTGGTGATCACTGTATTACCTCTACACTGACCCTATACACAGGAGTCCTGTGCATAATGTCACTGATAATCTCTACATTATCTGTACACTGACTCTATATACAGAGCTTTTTTACATTTTCATTATCAGTCACTATCTGGTGCCATTATGTGCCATGGTCATGGCGTGGCGGAATTTGTCCCTTGTATGTGGTATTATTCGGACAGTCACTATGTGGTGGTAATATGTGGTCTTCTCATGGTGTGGCAGTATATATACCTTGTACTTGGTAGTATTTCATCACTATGTGGTGGTATGTGTTCTGGTCATGGTGTGGCGGTATTTCTCTCTTCTATATGGTATTATTAGTCTAGGGATAGTTGTCAGTCATTTGTTTTTTCGGATATTAAGAATGGGAACATTCTTTATTTGCAATACATATTAAATACTTGGATGGTTAACCTCTCCCTGTGTTGTGACTACTACAGAGCAGCAGAGATGCACGTCAGCTCAAGACGCAAAAAATAAGCCGTCACAAAGCCCCAGACCCAAAAAAATGAGAACACTACGGTGCGCAGAACATGGCGTGAAAAGTGTGATTTTTCAAACTTATGAATTTGTTTTCACCACTTAGATACCAGTAAAGGTATACATGTTTGGTATCTACAAACTCGTACTGACCCGAGGCATCACCCTGTCACGTCGGTTTTTCCATATAGTGAACATGGTGACTAAAAAACCCATTAAACAAACGTGCAATTGCACTTTTTTTGCAATTTTACTGCACTTGGAATTTTTGTTGCCATTTCCCTGTACACTATATGGTAAAATAAATGATTGCATCTGAAAGTACAACTCGTCCCGCAAAAAAACTGTCTTTCCTGCTGCTACAGACTTTTATATGACTACAATTTACATTCTGCTGCTTATGGAAACATTTTTGCAGTTTACAAGACCCTTCTTACACTTGCTTGCACCCAGGTTTCATGTGAAAGAGTGTTCTCAAAGCTGAAAATTGTAAAAAATTGTCTGAGGGCTTCGATTGGACAGGAGCTTTTAGAGTCCCTCCTTCTGTTGAACATTGAGTGTGACATTTCAAGGAACTTAGACTATGATGACATTATTAATACGTATGCAATGTCATCTTCTGTTCTGAAAAAAAACGTTTGTAATTTTGCTGCTGATTGACTGTTAGTGTGAGTTTATTTGTTGCTTTGGGCCTTTCACTAACAATTGAATGGTATTGTATTATAGAGGAGAGGAAATCGTGCAATACAAACTTCCAAAATGCTTACAGAATTCTTTTACTTTTCCCAGCGGCCAAGTTTGGTGCTGCTACAATGATGCCGGCTGCTGGGATGCCAGATGGATGCAGGTTCAATTTGTGGCACTTATACTTTAAGAGAATGTACCTTGAAAGTATTTCTTGTTATTGTTCTGTTATGGCACTTTATCACACACTGGTGTGAATAAGATAACAGTGTTCCTCTTTCGCCAGGAGTGTTTCTTTAGTTTGTAATTTATTCGTTATATTGGTTATTTATTGGTTAATAAAGTTGATTCATTTTGAAAGAGTTTGTGGACTTATGTTATTCCTATATACGGTATCTGCATGGTGCTGGTGGGCCCCAAGATTGATTGTTTCCTGGTGGGCCCCAGGTACTCCAGTCCGGCGCTGGACCCCACTGATCCTGGGCACTGGTGCAGCACTGCGCCCCCTTCACTGTTTTTTTCACTGGCCACCCGGCTGTTCTGGGAACGGCAAAGTGACGCTTTTCCTGAGATTTTGATTTTGGTTAGATTTCTCTTGCAATACTCAAGCAGTGATGTCGCGAGCTGGATAATAACAAGCTAATATGGTCTTCTTGGGTTTATAGGAAATTGCACAAAAATTCCGTGTCGTTGGCCCTGAAACATTCACCGTCCTGTTTATGGGATGCATAAAGGATGAAGAGCTGGGCTTCCTACAAGCTCTGCAGGTATGGCTTGCTGCACACATCCTACATCCTATATCCGTACAGTGCACACTTACCTGGGAATTATATCTCACACTTCCGACATGATGAGAGACGCAAAAACATTGAGGAATCATGGAGCAACTGTTCATTTTACTAATACAGATATTTCTTGCTGCAGTATTTCTGCTGAAGTGACGATGGGGCATGCCGGCTGAGGGTGGGACTCTTGGATTCTCTGATGACTCTGTTGGGCTCGGTGCACATTACGTTTGTGGCCATTGTTGGGCGCATACACATAGAAGGTGTGTGCCCCCTAGTGGCCACTGTCAGGATGGATGATGAGGCATCCGTCCACTATTGGGACCCATTGTAAAGAAATGTATACCGCATTGCAGAGGTCGCTCTACATTTTTTACAGAAGAGTAAAAATCCTCCTCATAGTATTTTTCAGGAGTATTTTTACCCAGTCTTTGAATATTAGAGAAGAGGCTGCAACCTGTGCTTTGCTCTACCGCTTCACCATCTTTGACGTATATTTACGTCAAAGGTCGTGTCCCTGCCTTTGATGTGATCTCGCACACCGAGTCCACATATTTCCCTGCACATGATGACTGATTTAATCAACCATCATCTGCCTTTAATAGCTGCTGATGTAGTGTTGCTCCGCCTGCTGCTATTAACCCGTTAAATCCAGCTGTCAATCACTGACAGCGGGATTTAACGCACGTCGGCTGGAAGCGCGTCATACATCCTGCCACGTGATTGTGGGGCGCCGATGGGTTGTCATGACAGCTGGGGGTCTGCTGATGACCTCCCATACATGTCATTATGACCCTCCTATGGGCCGGCGTTCATAGAAGATGGTGATTTCTGCTATAGATTGCAGTGTATGTACAGCACAAGCGAGCAGACGATCGCCGCTTCAAGTCTCCTAATTAATCTGATCAGTAAACATTGTAATGGGGAAAAAATCAAAATGCCAGAATGACGTTTTTTTTGGCTGCCACAGCATTGCAGTAAAGTGCAACATCAAAGTGGTTGCAGGGAGTATATAAGGATATGTAGCTCACAAACTCCTAAATATATGATGTTTTCATTTACAATGTATCTAATTTATACATGTATATAGAGAGTACTGAGCATGGATTTGTAAGGTTTCATAACTTCCATGCTAGACAAAATTCTATAAAATAATGTGACAATTCTTTCATGGCCGGAGGTGATAATAAACTGATATAAAGTGTACACTAGTAATTAGAATTCCCTGGGCTCGGGTGTAAGAGGCAATATTCCTGATGATCAGGGTCCCGTGTAGGGACGGTCACTGCTGTATACCATCTAGTACAGAGGTACAGAAGCTGGCGGCGCTCCCATAACCTCCGGGCTGCTGGATTCTATCAAACATCTCCATGTTATTCTGTATACAGTTATATTCTTCTTTCCATCACAATGCGGTGGGATATCACTACAATATGCCAACATGGTGTGATTAGTGGAGGGCGGCTGTCAGTATCCCCCGACTTTAGAATTAGATTGAATAAACCTTCAAAGGGGGTGTACAAAGTTTAAAAGATATCTCCTATCCATAGGATAACTTCCCGATGGATGGGGTCTGACTGCTGGGAGCCTCACCAATCCTGAAAACTGGGGATTTGAAGAGTCCTTTGTGACTGATGTGATGGTCGATCATTGCTGCACCATACATTCTCTATGGGACGACTGAAGCTCTGTGCTCGGCTGGTCTTCAGCACTCCCATTAAGAATGAACGGAGCAGTGCGTATACTCAACCACCACTCCATTTGCGGCACCCTGCTACAACAGGTACCACAGGACCCAGGGTGCATGGATGGACTTCTCCACAAGAGGCCCTCACTACATACAAACACCTCCACCCTTCCTCCTCATACCACCAGAGGGAGCCCGTTAGGGATATATATATATGGAGGGTGGAGCCAGGCAGTTCAGTCAGAGTTAGTAGTCAGACAGAGAGAGTCTGAGAGTGTGCTGACTCTGAGAGCAGCGAAGACGCAGCGCGTCTGCTGCTGGGTTCTGAGGGCCACGAGTGTGGCCGACGGTAAGGAGGAGAGATGAGAGGAGTTGAGGGGGCAGAGGAGCATCACAAGGCTCACACCGAAGATACAAACCGGACACCGGGTCCGCGCCTACAGGGTCCTTTATACCCAGTAGGGACAACCGGCATTCCAGGAGGACTACAAGTCCCTGGCAGACCTGAAGCTAGACCCATTACAGGACCAGGAACCACGATGGCCCCGACTACCAGGGATAGTGGTTGCCAGCAGAAGGTTCTACTACCGAGCGACAGGTGAAGGAACAGCACGACACATAAGCTAGGCCCAGTTGCAGGCTGGCCAGGAGCATCCAGAGAGGCAGACACGGACCAGGAGGCCTTATACCCGCTCACTGGGGAGAAGTCCTGAAGTGCACCCATCCTACTGAGTACCCTGGACCGTACCTGACATCCGCACCAGTAAAGATATTGAAGCGAATCCCCTGTCTCTGTCAGTTACTCCTGCTGCACCATCCCGCCTGCACTACAAGTCCCAGCATCACCTCCCACCAAATTCCACACTGCCCCGGGGGCCCGCTCCACCTGTGGGGAGCAGAAACACCTCAGCTGCCATCCCATCACCCCCCCGGAGGTCTGAAGCAGCGCTGGTAATCATTACCAAGTACCACAGGTGGCGTCACAAACTGTTTATTTATTTTATCCAAGTTTCAATCCCCTTTTTCAAGAGTGACCCCAGGGTACGGGCCCAGGAGCCGACCACCGCGACATCCCCAAAACCAGGCAAAGGCCCGGGTACCGAGTCGTCCCCATCCCCTGGGCGCGTCGTACTCATCGTCTGTGGGACTGCCAGAACTAGTGGAGTGCTGCTCTTGGCTATTTTGGGCAGTCCTATAGACAGTGAATGGAGGGGAGGCTGAGCATGCTGCCTGTTCTTGGCTTTGCTAGGGGTTCCAGCAGTCAGACCCTCAGTGATCAGTAAGTTATCCCCTAACCTTTGGATAAGAGATGATTTTCTATTTTGGCAATAACCCTTTAATTGCATCCATGTGGTTATTTTCCCCCTATCCTGTCCACCTTTATTATGTCCGTTATTCCCTCTGGTGGTCAGTGCAGCCATGTAGTGTATGTCTGTACTACTCAGGCTCTGGGGGGCCGGAGCGTGCAGCTACAGAGCAACCTGCTCCACATCACTGCCAGGAGGGGAGATTTATTGCTGTGTAGTTAGTCCAGGTGGTGCCGACAAGTAGAGGGAACAAGTTCTGGCAATCCTGCCAAAGGAACACAGTTATTCCTGCACCGGACCTGCATCTCCGGTGTGCGGCGGCCGGGAAGGTGCCCGCTCTCCTCAGGGAAGATGCTGACGGCCCGCAGGCACATACCCGTCCTTGTGCCAATGCACAGGAGATAAAGCAGGACATTTATCTAAGTAGAGATGTGGCGTCTCCCACCCGCCTGTCATATTTGTAGATGACGCGTGGCGGAGGGCAGAAGCCGGGGCAGGACTCCTGTCCGGCTGCAGAAGTCTCATGTGTAGTGATACTCATGTGACTTTTCTAAAAGCATAAATCGGCCTGCAGAGGTGTCAGCGACGCTGGCTCAGACGTTACTGTGAGCGGAATAACAAGGCTTTGGTAACAGTTTCACCTCTTTATATTGTATTAGCTCCTTTACTTAGTCCTAGTTCAGACTGGTCTAAGAGATCGCCTGCTGATTCCTTTCTTGCGATTCTGATAGGAGATTTCTGTTAGAAGTTTGGCACAAGGCTAGTGATTAGACTGGCTAGTGATTAGACTGGCTAGTGATTAGACTGGCTAGTGATTAGACTGGCCAGTGATTAGACTGGCCAGTGATTAGACTGGCCAGTGATTAGACTGGCCAGTGATTAGACTGGCCAGTGATTAGACTGGCCAGTGATTAGACTGGCCAGTGATTAGACTGGCTAGTGATTAGACTGGCTAGTGATTAGACTGGCTAGTGATTAGACTGACTAGTGGTTAGACTGGCCGGTGATTAGACTGGCCAGTAGATAAGGATTTTGTGCCAGATTTTTAGTAACAAAGGGAATACAGCGGTCGGCCACTTTAGGTGGACTGTTACAGTAGGCAGCATGCTGATAAGTTATTTTTTGACGTTTTGCATGATTTTCGCTGTCTTCGGTTGGCATATCCCCCCCCCCAACGGCACTTCCATCTGCAACCTGTAATGGCCAGTCGGAATACCCGTGCTGGCATCAGGTTCTTATTGCATGGGTAGGCGCTGTGGCATTGGGGTCTTATTACAGGGGTAGGCATGCTGGCATCAGGGTCTTATTACATGGGTAGGTGCACTCTCATCGGGGTCTTATTACACTGGTAGGCGCACTGGCATCGGGGTCTTATTACACGGGTAGGGTTGCTGGCATCGGGGTCTTATTACACGGGTAGGCGCGCTGGCATCGGGGTCTTATTACACGGGTAGGCGCGCTGGCATCGGTTCTTATTACACGGGTAGGCTTGCTGGCATCGGGGTCTTATTACACGGGTAGGCTTGCTGGCATCGGGGTCTTATTACACGGGTAGGCGCGCTGGCATCGGGGTCTTATTACACAGGTAGGCGCGCTGGCATCGGGGTCTTATTACACGGGTAGGTGCGCTGGCATCGGGGCCTTATTACACGGGTAGGTGCGCTGGCATCAGGTCTTATTACACGGGTAGGCGCGCTGGCATCAGGTCTTTATTACACGGGTAGGCGTGCTGGCATCGGGGTCTTATTACACGGGTAGGCTCGCTGGCATCGGGGTCTTATTACACGGGTAGGCGCGCTGGCATCGGGGTCTTATTACACGGGTAGGCGCGCTGGCATCGGGGTCTTATTACACGGGTAGGCGCGCTGTTCGGAGACAATGGGAAAACCAGTGGGCAAGGCTTCACAGATACAGAAAATAGCACAGAATTTACTAGTAGGAGTTGCCTATTTATTATGTAGACACACGTTTGGAAATGACATAAGTAGATGGCCCAAGCCCTCCACAAAGCTTTTCATCCTGGAGGGCACCGGCTTTACCAATGTGACCCTCTGACATATGGGAGCATCATTATAATAGGGTACTGCCATTATATGCCAGCTAGTCCGTATCCAGTTACTGCTTTCTCTGTGACGGGGTGTACATATTTGCGTGAATGTAATGTGGATAATGACTGTATACGCCATCTTGTGCTTCAGGTCTGGAGGCAGATGCGGCACATGGGGGTAAAACCGCATGTAATCACCTATAACCTGCTTCTTTGTGCCCCCCGAGACTGTGGGATTGGAGACACCGCTGACGCTCTACATTTACTCACGCACTCTAAGGAACTGGCAGCCCTGACTTTAAGTGCAGGCAAAGAGAAGCAAGACAGGAAAAGCCAGCAAGTGAAGAAAAGAAAGGATAGTCCTGGAGAGGTGGGCAGCCCATGCTCCTGGGCCATTCCTCAATTCCAAGTGGCAACTATGGCACAGCTGAGGACGTGGCAGGCTCACAGGCACTGGCCGTGGTGAGTACGGCTGACCATTTTCCCAGCGTGCCCTCTTTTGATGCCAGTAATGTGCCAAACCTCCTGGACCTGTCTGTAAATACGGGAAAAATTGTGTCACTTGCAAATGTCAATACCCCATCTGACCGATTGGCAGTGATTGGCGACTTAGGGGTCGTTCTTCAGAAGATGAAAGAAGACAACGTCTGTCCTACAATAAAGACCTTCACCCTCCTAGCGGCAGTCATGAGAGCAGAAGTGGGGTCAGAATCTGCCGTCCTGGCCACTATGGACGCCTACGGAGTACAGCCAGATCTCACCTTTTTTAACACTTTGGTGTTGAAGAGGAGTAAAACTCTGAAGCTGCAGTCGGCTTTGGTAAGGGAATGGTTTTTATTTTATCATTTAAATGTAAAAAAGCCATCATAAAATAATTAACACGGCTTGTGAGAAGATCCACGCTATCTGACAGTAAAGAGGCTGAGGTACAGTAGGTGAATGATGTTACCGCATTGTGGGATTATATTTGCTGCATGAAATCATTTGTAAAGCGTGTGACAGATCTGCCTGACTTTTCATATATATTTTTTTCTTAAAAGTGAATACCTTTTTTTTTTTACTATGGCTTAATAACGATCCAAAGCAAATGGTTCTGTGTGACCCACTACTACTCAGGTAGCGTTAGCCCTCCCTGGGAAAGGTGTACTTGGACGATGGGCCGGTGGAAGAGGGGGATGCAGTCGCGGCCTTGACCCGGTCTGTGCCCAGGGCGCACACATTAAAAATATGGGCTAGCAGATGAGTGGTTATTTGTCGACTACGCCACCTGTGGTTCCCGGTGATTACCACCAGCGCTGCGGCAGTCCTCTGAGGCGGGTGTCGTGGCAGCTCAGCTGGTACTACTCCCCACAGGCGGAGCAGGGCCTCAGGGCAGAGAGAGAGGAAAGTCTGGAGGTTGGTGTTGTGTGTGCGGTGCCGCGCAGGACAGGATAACGGAGGCAAGGGGTGAAGTCTTCCAAGCTTTACTCACGTTGTTTCAGTAGTAAGCACAAAGCTTCTCCTTGTTCCTCACGGCGCGCTGCGACCACCAGGAAGGGGTTCAGCACACTCCGGGTAGTTTAGGTGCACTTAACGAGACCCCTGGACCAGAATGTTCCTCTCCTTGGTGAGTTCTCCCATTAAGTCTCCTCCTGACTGTGTGTGTGGTATGAACTTGGTGAAAGGCCGGTTCCCGCTGCATCAGCGCAGTTTAAGAGATACGGGTGGCCTACGCCGCTCTGTCCATATCCCCCTTAGGGATCCAGAAGGCCTCTGGGCTTTTCCGACTGAGACGTGAAGTAACAGAGTCAGATATCGGGGGCCGGTACCCCTCTTGCAGCAGGAATCCCTCTGACTAGGCCAGAGTAAGAAATACAGGTGGTGTATGCTGCTCCGTCCGTATCCCCTGGGATCCTTTTGCCTGTGGAGCTTTACTCCTCCGCTCCCCTCCAGGCCTTCTTAGGTAGGGACCTTGACCGGATAGAGACAGCGGTTAACTCTAACCCACTCCTCACCTCAAGCCCAGAGTACGAGGACCGTGTATCTTCAACAAGCTGCAGGTTCCAGCAGAAAGCCACTATCAGCGATAAAGATCACAATCAAAGACTTTGAACCTAAGATGGCCATGTATTAAATATGTATCAGTAAGTGTAACCTAAAAGTGTGTCCTCCACCCTCACCCACTACATGGTTTCCCCTATCTTTGGTCGTCCCCCCATCTCCTCTATCCCGGCTGGTTTTGCACCCTGGTGCATATAAGCCCCCCACAGGACAGGAGTGGTGTAGTGTTGAGTGCTGAGGCTGGGTCCCGTGTGGTGCTCCATCCTTACCTCGGAGAGGAGATACCACACCTCGATCTGAGGTGCAGTACCCCTGTGGCGACTGAACCCTCAGGGACGCCACAGTTCCAACCGATTCATATAGAAACTACACTTTTAGATATCTGCCTAATTGTTTCTAAGCATGGCTTTGAAAGAAGGGGCATGGCTTTGAATTAAGGGGCATGGCTTTGAATTAAGGGGCATGGCTTTGAAAGAAGGGGCATTGCTTTGAAAGAAGGGGCATGGCTTTGAAAGAAGGGGCATGGCTTTGAAGAAGGGGCATGGCTTTGAAAGAAGGGGCATGGCTTTGAAAGAAGGGGCATGGCTGTGAAAGAAGGGGCATGGCTGTGAAAGAAGGAGCATGGCTTTGACAGAAGGGACATTGCTTTGACAGAAGGGACATTGCTTTGACAGAAGGGACATTGCTTTGACAGAAGGGGCATTGCTTTGAAAGAAGGGGCATGGCTTTGAAAGAAGGGGCATGGCTTTGAAAGAAGGGGCATGGCTTTGAAAGCAGGGGCATGGCTTTGAAAGATGGGGCATGGCTTTGACAGAAGGGGCATGGCTTTGAAAGAAGGGGCATGGCTTTGAAAGAAGGGGCATGGCTTTGAAAGAAGGGGCATGGCTTTGAGGAAGGGGCATGGCTTTGAGGAAGGGGCATGGCTTTGAGGAAGGGGCATAGTTTTGAAAGATAGGGCATGGCTTTGACAGAAGGGGCATGGCTTTGACAGAAGGGGCATGGCTTTGAAAGAAGGGGCATGGCTGTGAAAGAAGGGGCATGGCTTTGAAAGAAGGGGCATGGCTGTGAAAGAAGGGGCATGGCTTTGAAAGATGGGGCATGGCTTTGACAGAAGGGACATTGCTTTGAAAGAAGGGGCATGGCTGTGAAAGAAGGGGCATGGCTGTGAAAGAAGGGGCATGGCTTTGAAAGATGGGGCATGGCTTTGACAGAAGGGGCATGGCTCTGAAGGAAGGGGCATGGCTCTGAAGGAAGGGGCATTGCTTTGAAAGAATGGGCATTGCTTTGAAAGAAGGGGCATGGCTTTGAGGAAGGGGCATTTCTTTGAAAGAAGGGGCATAGTTTTGAAAGATAGGGCATGGCTTTGACAGAAGGGGCATGGCTTTAAATACAACAGCATGCACTAAATTGCTTGAAAATTGGGGGGCAAAAAAAGTGATGCAAGGCAAGCCAGCAAAAGAGTCTAAAGTATGACAAATTTTCTCATTTACATGTCCATATTTAACCACTTACATGGAAAAAATGGCCCTGGTGTCAGCAGTGTTTGTTCCGTGTGTCATCAGTGTTTGGTCTGTGTGTCCGTTTTTCCCATCAATGTTTGACGGATGGATAAATAAATCCTTGAATTACAGAGCTTCTCCTATTCTTTGCCATCCGGGTGCTGAATGTTTTTGCACAGACCCATAGACTTGTATCGGCTCTTTTCATCTGTGATATCGGAAAAAGACAGACAGACGGACATGTGAATAGCACCATAGATTATACTGGGTATGTGATGTATCCATGAAAAAAGGGATAAACCTCCACGTGCAACATGATGTGTGAATGAGGCCTTTTGCTTTTTCTGGCCGCACCATCAAGGAAGATTTCCTCCATTTGTGTTTTTGGTCTGTGTGATGTCCATGTCACCCAGTGTAATATTCCACATGAATGGATTGACCACCAGACTGTGGGGGAATAATGGCTACAGGCGCTTATCTCATCCATCCGTTTTTTAAATGAGATATAACCGTAGATTTCAAAGGCTGCACAACAATCAGACACAATCCGTGTGGCAGGTATGTTTTACCGGACGCACTGCATAGATTACATAGGAAAGTGTGTCTGGCCTTCTATTAGGTTTTTTTTTAGTTATGGATGACAAATGGACGCTGTACGGATCAAAAATGGCCTTTTTTTCCCCTGAACACAAAGCATTGTGCTTGTGTGAATTTGCGCTTCGGCAGGGAATTGTGCACTGAGCCTATATGAAGGCGTTTTGTGCGCTGCCGCCAAAATGCAACATTCAGTTGGACGCAGCAATATTTTATGTGTGAATACTGTTTAATACAGATTTTAGCATTTCTCTTTTTCTGAAAATGCGTCGGGCCTCATGCAGAAACAAACTTTTTGTCGAAACGGACAGTGATACCCATAACAACCAATCAGAGCTCTTCTTTTATTGCCCTGGTAAAATGAAACGTGGCATCTGGTTGGCTGTCATGGAGAACACTGACACATTCTGAAACTTAGTGCAGATTCTTCCACACTTCATGCCACACGTACAGTGTAAAAACTGATCGTCTGAATGGTCTCTTTACAGCAGCTGTTGCCTATGATGGCACAGAGAGGCATTGCACCAAACATCCATACCTTTTGCAATCTCGCTAGGGCATGCCTTAAAGAAAAAGATGGTTTACAGCTCCTGGAAGACATGGCGGTAATGACATTGCTACTTTGCATAGTTTATTTAGTGTCTTTTTTTTTTTTACTCTAAGGCTATGTGCACACGATGCAGAAATGAAGCAGAAAATTTCTGCATCATTTCTGCATCTCCCTGGCAGAAAAAATGCATGCAGATTGTGCATGCGTTTTTCCTGCAGAATACATGCGGATCCACATGCAGATTCACATACGTTTCCGCATGCAGATTGACAAGCGCTTTCCAGGCGATTTTAGCATCACCTGGAAAGTGCTTGACAACTAGGTCACAGTATATAAATCCATGCAAACAGCATGGATTTATATAGTGTGACCCGAGAGAGTGTATATACTTACTTCCGATGGCCCGCGCTGTCCTGCTTTACACTCCGTTCTCCCGGCAACTTTGAATTGAAAGACCTGCCGACGTCAGCGTCACGTGACCCGTCACATGACTCTGACGTCACCGCAGGTCCTACAACTCACTGCAAGTGCCGGGAAGCAAGCAGGAGCGCTGCGCGGGCCGACAGATGGTAAGTATATATATATTTTTTATTTTATTCTTGTTTTACAGCTTTTTTAATGGTACCTGGGTGTGGAGGAGACTCTCCTCTCCTCCACACCCGGGTACCATCCGCACATTAGAACGCACCAATTACGCAAGTGACGCGCCCCTGGGCCTGTGTCGTGCGGCATCGCGCGCACGGGGGCTTACCCGGAGCCGGATCAGATGGGGGTAGTAGTCTCGTGGCGGTGACCCGGTCCGTGCCCAGGGAGTCAAACTGAGTGGCAGTATTTAGCAGTAGATGTTAGAATGTTCGACTACGCCACCCGTGGATTGCGGTTACGAAACCGCCGCTGCACGGCAGACCGCTGAGGCCGGTGTTGTTTGTGCAGCTGAGAATGAGATGACTCCCCACGGGAGGAGTATGGCCTCAGGGCAGATATGCTAGAGATGATGATGGGAGTGATGGTGCGGGCGTCCCAGTGCCGATGGTGCAGGTGTGACGACGGAACACGGAGGCGGGAAGTGCAGTTTCAAAAGCTTTACTCACAGTTCTTTATCAGGTCCTTGTGCACAGTAGGACCACCCGAGTCATGCTGCGTCCACCAGGTCAGGGACTCGGCCAACTCCCAGGCAATTCCAGAGCGTGGTCCAGAGCTCCCCTCTCTTCCTTCCTACTGGCCGTCCCCACCAGGGACCCACCTTTGTCCGGCTTCCTCGGGCCTTATGGGGGTAAAACCTCTCTCCGGTTTCCCTGACCCTATGTGGCGTGCCTTCCTGGTGGATGTGGTGAGGGGTCGTGCCAAAACTTGACCACGACCTCCGGTTCCTGGCTAAGGATAATTGGCCTCCACCAGTTTGGGATCCGGTACCCTTCTCTGCCAACCCTTCACCCGTTTTGGTTCTCTCGTGGGATCTCAGGGTTCCCTCTATGCTTGCGTCTCTGGGCCTTTCTCTGTGTTCCTCTTCTTCCTTCTCTCTCTCTCTCTCGGCTTCAGGCCTGGCTCTGGAGCTGGGCCCAGACGGAGTCACAGCTCCCTGTCAGCCCTCTCTGGCTGAGCTCCTCTCACAACTCCTCCAGGCTGAACTGAACCCTGTCTTAAGATGGTGCCCACCTTATATACTCCCTCTGACACCCGAGCCCAGGTGACTAGCACCCAATGGGCTCCTACCTATGCCCAGAGTCCCTCCCCTATCTGCTCCTACACCACTAGGATGTTCCTCCCCACTCCAGCCAGGGACAGACGCTGTCGTACCTGCACATCTACCTGGTGGGAGTACCGTTGTTCTGTCCCCCGGAAATGGGGTGAGTGTAGTGCATGCAGCTATCTGATCTCTGTTCCACACTCCATCCTTACCCGGGAGTGGAATACCACACCTCTGGTTTGAGGTGCAATACCCCTGTAGCAGCCGAGTCCTCGGGGTGCTACATTCCCCCCCGGTAAACCACAGCACGTCCTCGGGCTGGAAAAGAGCAAAACATAATAAAACATACAAAATTTTAAAATATACACTAACATATAAAACATTAACTAAACTCATCCCTTTATGGGAGTTACTTTTCTCTTAGAACGTTACAGGTATAAACATTACGAAAACATTATTATTTTAGCAGCGTAAACTTGCAATATAAAACTTTTTCCATATAAAACGTTCTTGATCCTCTGGCCACGGTGCAACTTGTGACCAGGTAAGGTGCAACAGTCACTAGAGAAAAACAGTTTCTTATAAAACCAGAAGGGGACGCTTAAGGAAGCGCAACTATTTACAGGGTATGGCCGCTCTCAGTCCTCGGCCAGTGGTAACAGGGGAATGGCTGCTCACAGTCCTCAGCCTGGTAAGGGATTAGGGGCACACAGGTAACAGTTCTTTAATAGTTCCATACTAGTCCCAACGGGGACCACACTCCGATTAGCAGCAACTTAGGTACCCCGACGGGTAACTATATACAGTTCTTTGTTCATGCTACTTCCCTTCAGTAGCTATGTCCTCTCTGTGCTCCCTCCTGAGGGTAGTCTTCAGACCCGTCCGGGTCCTCTTGGCTTTCCTCGTACTGCAGCTCCTCCTCGGTTAACCGGTGTACGTGAAGGGCGTACGGTCCCTTGGCACACTGGTGCCGGGTGAAGGTGACCACGTCACCCGGGTAGAGATCACGTCCACGGTGTCCCTCCGGTAGGTGGCTCTCGACATCCCTGCGGGTAACAAAGACGTCGCCGGGGGTTCGGTGATCCCGGATAAAGCCCCAGCCGTTCTCTAGTTGAAACTTTATCACAGTCCCGGTGGCGCGGGGACCGTAGGCCGTACGGGGGTTTCGTCGGGCCCGTCGTTTCTGCTCCGCGCTTTGGACCTGCAGCTGTTCCTCGCGGATCCGCCTCTCTCGCCGTTCTCTCCCAAAGACCTCCAGCTGTTGACGGCAACACTCCTCACGCTGGGCTGCGGCCGCCCGGGTCTCTTGGGTGAACCCCATGAGGTTTTCACCGGTGGGGTCCCATGCAAATTGGGCCTCTTCCAATGGGAGCGGGACAATGTTGGCGGGTGCCGGAGCCGGGATCAGAGGCTCACACAGGGGCCATTCCTTCCGGAGTCGGGGGTTTACGTACTCCGGTGGCCACACGAAGGGCTGTCCATCCGGGCAAGTATGCTGCGCAAACAGATCTTCACCCAGGGGCAGCACTGTGGAAATTGAGGACTCTGTGGGGGCAGCGGCGCCCGGAGGTACTCGGCCTTGCGTCCAGGCCGTGGGCATCCTCCTTGGATCCAGGTATGGCACCTTTGGGAATGAGGGCGCTGGAGGGGCTGCGGCGCCCGGATTCCCTAGGCCTTGCGACCAGGCCGGTGGCACTGTGGAGGTAGAGGGCGCTGTGGAGACTGCGGCGCTCGGGGGTACTCAGCCCTGCGACCAGGCCGGGGGTACTTCCTCTTTTGCCGCGCTTTGGGTCAAGGGGCGTGGCGTAACAGAGGGCGCGACCGCGGCTCCTGCCGCTTGAGGCCTAGTCGGGAGCAGCGGCGGTGCAGCAACGGGCGCGGTGAGTGGAACTTCGGGCTCTGCGACGGGGAACTGGGGCAGGCTTGCGGCTACTGGGCACGGGGTGATGACGTCCCCATTACCTGCTTCCATCCCTGCGGCTCCCTCCGCGGCGTCGTCTCCGGCCTTCGTCCCTCCTGCACCATCCTCAGGGGCAGACATGCTCCACGTTGCGGGTGGCGTCCTCTGCTGGCGGGTTCCAGCCTGCTGGACCATCTCTCTTCTCCACTCGGCCAGCGCTTCTTGCTGTACCCGGGCCATCTTCCGGGCCAAGGCCTCCAGCGCGGTCTGTGCACGCTCCCGATCTCTGGGGAGCTGTGCCAGGATCTCCACCAGGCCTTCTGGGGTGGCAGCCTGCAACAGGTTCCGGACCACAGGGTCGGTGCTGATCGACTCTTCCTCCATCTCCGGGTGCAATCTGTCCAGACTCCTCCAGGCCGCACCCATCTTCTCTCTTTTGTTCGGTATCCGCCCCCATTGAGGGTGGTCCCGAGGCAACTTGGTGACAGTCAGTTCCAGGGGCAGCCCCCTCACGCTGATGGACATTTCTATCATTGCAGTCTCTGCTGGCGGGGGCGGTTTCCGCTTTTGGCGCCATTCTTGGACCTGGCCCACGATGGGAGGTGGCTTCTTGCCACCCTCTGGCACGCCCATAATGGAGTCCGCTCTGCCAGGGCGGGAAATCGTCTCAGATGGCGGGAATCGTCTCCTTATGGCGGGAAACTCCGTGGATGGCGGGAAAAGGCTGCAGATGGCGGGCAAACGGCGGGAAACGATCCGAGATGGCGTCCGATGGCGGGAACCCTCCGGAATTGGCGGGAGACTCCTTTTTGAGGTAAATGTGAACTTTTCTTCAGGCACGCAGTACCCGGTGGTTGCGGGCACGTAATCCTGCCGACTACGCCAAAGTTGACGCGCCCCTGGGCCTGTGTCGTGCGGCATCGCGCGCACGGGGGCTTACCCGGAGCCGGATCAGATGGGGGTAGTAGTCTCGTGGCGGTGACCCGATCCGTGCCCAGGGAGTCAAACTGAGTGGCAGTATTTAGCAGTAGATGTTAGAATGTTCGACTACGCCACCCGTGGACTGCGGTTACGAAACCGCCGCTGCACGGCAGACCGCTGAGGCCGGTGTTGTTTGTGCAGCTGAGAATGAGATGACTCCCCACGGGAGGAGTATGGCCTCAGGGCAGATATGCTAGAGATGATGATGGGAGTGATGGTGCGGGCGTCCCAGTGCCGATGGTGCAGGTGTGACGACGGAACACGGAGGCGGGAAGTGCAGTTTCAAAAGCTTTACTCACAGTTCTTTATCAGGTCCTTGTGCACAGTAGGACCACCCGAGTCATGCTGCGTCCACCAGGTCAGGGACTCGGCCAACTCCCAGGCAATTCCAGAGCGTGGTCCAGAGCTCCCCTCTATTCCTTCCTACTGGCCGTCCCCACCAGGGACCCACCTTTGTCCGGCTTCCTCGGGCCTTATGGGGGTAAAACCTCTCTCCGGTTTCCCTGACCCTATGTGGCGTGCCTTCCTGGTGGATGTGGTGAGGGGTCGTGCCAAAACTTGACCACGACCTCCGGTTCCTGGCTAAGGATAATTGGCCTCCACCAGTTTGGGATCCGGTACCCTTCTCTGCCAACCCTTCACCCGTTTTGGTTCTCTCGTGGGATCTCAGGGTTCCCTCTATGCTTGCGTCTCTGGGCCTTTCTCTGTGTTCCTCTTCTTCCTTCTCTCTCTCTCTCTCGGCTTCAGGCCTGGCTCTGGAGCTGGGCCCAGACGGAGCCACACCTCCCTGTCAGCCCTCTCTGGCTGAGCTCCTCTCACAACTCCTCCAGGCTGAACTGAACCCTGTCTTAAGATGGTGCCCACCTTATATACTCCCTCTGACACCCGAGCCCAGGTGACTAGCACCCAATGGGCTCCTACCTATGCCCAGAGTCCCTCCCCTATCTGCTCCTACACCACTAGGATGTTCCTCCCCACTCCAGCCAGGGACAGACGCTGTCGTACCTGCACATCTACCTGGTGGGAGTACCGTTGTTCTGTCCCCCGGAAATGGGGTGAGTGTAGTGCATGCAGCTATCTGATCTCTGTTCCACACTCCATCCTTACCCGGGAGTGGAATACCACACCTCTGGTTTGAGGTGCAATACCCCTGTAGCAGCCGAGTCCTCGGGGTGCTACACAAGTACAGATGCAGTCTTACGGTATTGGCGCGTTCTAATGCAAGTCAATGGCGGCGAAAACGCTGCGTTTACGCAAGATTAAATGACATGCTGCGGATTTTTGAGCGCAGCGTTTACGCTGCGGAAAAATCCGCATCATGGGCACAGCACATGCGGATTTCCATTGGGGAACATTGCTTCCCTTCTACCATGCGTTTTTCATGCGTTTCCGTGGCGTTTACGCAACTGCAAAAACGCCGCGGAAACGCATCGTGTGAACTCAGCCTTACTTGATAAAGTCTAGAAAATAAGTAAATAAAGTAATTTTCAATAAACATTATATTTTATTTTCCATTCACATCTTTTCCTCTTTTCCCTTCCCAGTCTATACTCGATATAATTATGGTGGTGTACACCAGTGAATGGTAGTCTAATGAGATATGATCCTCTTTTCTTTCTCTTTCTCATTCACGCTTAAACCTTCATTATGCTTACATACGCCCTTAGTTTCTTGGCACCACTAAACCTTACTCTCCTTTGCTGTCCTCAAACCCCAGCACCCTCTAACCAAATAATCATCTCTCCTTCCCTCTTACCTCCCCACCTGACCTCATCTGCAGACCTGCTCCTCAAACTCAGAGCTATCCTACCAAAACATAAAACAAGCCGGACACTCTCCTTCTCCCACCTGCTCTCCCTTTCTCTGCTTCTCCTCACTGCTGGCGACAGTCCTATCCAGTCCTATCCTGGACCCAAACAGCTCACACCTCCCACCAATACCCCCTCCTATTGCTTCCAACCAACTGCAAACTACAGCAACCTCTCCTACGTAAAACCCGTGCCGCTGATGACCACCCACCCTGCTCCCTCTCTTTGGAGCACTCTGGAACGCCTGCTATGTCTGCAACAAGCTCCATTTTGTCCACGACCTCTTTACCTCTCGTCATCTCTTTTTCCTGGGCATCACAGAGACATGGTTGACACCCTCCGACACTGCCTCCCCTGCTGCGCTGTGTTACGGTGGCCACCACTTCACACACACGCTCACTCCTCGCCCTGGTAACAGACATGGTGAAGGAGTGGGTCTTCTCCTTTCTACCAACTGCTCCTTTAGCCCTATCCCACCTCTACCCTCCCTTACTCTCCCTTCTTTTGAAGTCCACTCTGTCCTCATCTACTCTCCTTCCAAGTAGCTGTCATATACCGACCTCCAGGCCCAGTCACTGCCTTTATTGACCAATTCTCCACCTGGCTTCTTTACTTTCTCTCTGCTGACGTTGCACAATCATCATGGGCGATTTCAACATCCCCACTGACACTCGCCAGTCAACAGCATCCAAATTCCTGTCACTTACTTCATCCTTTGGACTTACTCAGTGGTCCTCCTCAGCCACCCACACAGACCGACACATACTAGACCTCATCTTCTTCACCCAACTCTGCTCCCTATCTAACCTTACAACCTCCCCCCTACCCCTATCCTCCTCACCTGTCACACATGTCCAGCAACTAGCACACCCCCTCAGAAACCTTGCATATCTAGACACTCACACACTCTCTGACTCTGTTCTACCACTGACATCTTTACTCCACGACACTGACAGCACCACTGCTTTCTACAATACCACTCTCGCATCAGCTATTGACTCGGTCGCCCCTCTTGTGCATGGCAGAGCGCGACGAGTCAATAGGCAACCCTGGCACAACACCCTCACTAAACCGCTTCAGCAAGCGTCCAGGGTTGCGGAACGGCGTTGGAGGAAAACACATTCGCAAGATGTCTTCACTGCATTCAAACAACAACATTCGCATTCAAATCAACCCTCGCCTCTGTTAAGCTGGCCTACTTCACAACCGTCATATCTTTCTTATCCTACAACCCCAAACCGTTATTCAACACTTTTAACTCTCTCCTCCACCCACCACTGCCCCCTCCAAACTCCGTCATCCCTGCTGAGGAGTTTGCCACACAATTCAAAAACAAGATTGACCAAACACGGCAAATCTTTACTGTCCGACCACCACAACCCCTTTGTTTCCCAGACCATTGCTCTTCCCCCATAACCTCCCTTTCCAACATCATGGAAGGAGAACTCACTCGTCTCCTTTCCAAATTACACCTCACCACTTGTGCACTCAACCCCATCCCCCCCAACCTCACCCCCACACTCATCCCCACACTCATCCCATCCCTAACCCATCTTTTCAACCTATCACTAACTTCTGGTACCTTCCCCTCTGCCTTCAAACATGCCACAATCACTCCCATCCTCAAAAAGCCATCCCTCAACCCAACCGCCTTGTCCAGCTACCGACCCATATCGCTTCTCCCATTTGCCTCCAAACTCCTTGAGCAACACGTTCACGCTGAACTTTCCTCTCACTTTTCATCTATCTCTCTCTTCAATAACCAACAATCTGGTTTCCGCCCCCACCATTCCACCAAAACTGCCCTTACCAAAATTACTAATGACTTACTTACCAACAAAGTTAACAGACAATTCACTGTACTCCTTCTTCTTGACCTGTCCTCTGCCTTCGACACAGTTGACCACTGCCTCCTACTGCAGATCCTGTCTTCCTTTGGAGTCAAAGACCCTGCCCTATCCTGGATCTCCTCATACCTTTCCAACCGCACATTTAGCCCCCCCCTCCCACACTACCTCCTCATCCCGCCACCTCTCTGTTGGAGTCCCTCAAGGTTCTGTCCTAGGACTAGGACCCCTACTCTTCTCAATCTATACCCTTGGCCTGGGACAGCTCATAAAATCCCATGGCTTCCAGTCATGAAGAGCATGGTCAGTCATCCTCTTGGTGAGGACACAGAAGTCTTGCCTGTCAGCAATCTGGCACGCATGGCTGAGTTTATGTTACGCAGCCTTTCCCGTGATCCTTGCATTGTCCAAACTTTGGGTGACAGTCCTTACTGGTTGGTGACACTTCTAGACCCACGCTACAAGGAGAACTTTCTGTCTCTTATTCCCTTGCAGGACAGGCCTCTAAAATGGTGCCGTACGAGAAGGCTTTTGTTGCGGAATTATTTAAAAAATTCCCATCTGAAAATGCTGGCGACAGAGGTCACAGTTCGTTGAACAACCAAGGAGTACAGGCGAGAGAGACACAAATTCAATCCAGCAGAGGCAGGGGAACACTGTCAAAGTTCTGGGACAGTTTTCTCAGACCCTCCCATCGCACAGGTCCTGAGGCGCGGGGTACTCTCCCAAAGAGGGGAAAGTTTCGGAAGATGGTGAGGGAGTACCTTGCCAACTGTGCCAACGTAGTCCTTGATTCCTCTGTGCCTTATAATTATTGAGTATCCAAGCTGTACACGTGGCATGAACTGGCTCTCTACACCTTGGAGGTCCTGGCCTGCCCTGCCGCTGTCAACTGAAAATGCTGACAGGCTGACTCATACAAAAATGATCAAAGGCTGGTTTGGGCCAGACTTCTCAACACCACTGAATGATAGCAGCGTAACATAAACTCAAATACAGTGTCTTTTTTTTTGGGAGGTCTAACTGTATTCCCATGCACCTCTGTCTTCACACCCAGACATGGGTATACGCTTCCTGATTTTGTCTATTTGCTCTTGTCCTCCTCCTTCTCCTCATCCTTCACATCCTCCTCCATATCACTACCATATCTACCATATCTACTTCTCTTGCAAGGGGCATTGGAGTTTCTCCAAATTTTTGGCAGCCGTTGCATTCACTGCATAGGCAAAGAGTATGGGAGACCCACTTCCTAATAATGGGAACATTGTTTTCAGGAGGCCCTCCGACCTCTACGTCTCTTGCAAGGGGCATTGGAGTGCCCCCAAATTTTTGGCAGCCGTTGCATTCACTGCATACGCAAACAGTATGGGAGACCCACTTCCTAAATATGGGAACATTGTTTTCAGGAGGCCCTCCAACCTCTACATCTCTTGCAAGGGGCATTGGAGTGCCTCGTAATTTTTGGCAGCTGTTGCATTCACTGCATACGCAAATAGTATTGGAGACCAACTCCTTTTTAATGGGAGCATGTCGTACTCATTACTGTAGCCCAGCTCCATGTGTCTTTAAATTGTTAATAGGGTTTTTTCTAAATTTTGGCAGCCGTTGGACTCACTGCATACCCTATAACTGGATAGGAGACCCTCTCCTTTCTAATGGGAACATGTTGTTACTGTGCCCAGCTCTATGTGTCTTTAAATTGTTAGTGGGGTTTTTCCTAAATTTTTACAGCTATTGGGCTCACTGCATACCCTATAACTGTATAGCAGATCCTTATCCTTTATAGTGGGAACATGTCATTACTGTGGCCCAGCTCTATGTGTCTTTAAATTGTTAGTGGGGTTTTTCCCAAATTTTGGCAGCCCTTGCAGTCACAGCATGGGCATTACCACTATAGGAGACCCACTCCTTTATAATGGGAATATTTTTTTTTACTGAGACCCTCCTCTATGTCTCTTCAAAGAGGTATTGGGTTGCGTCCAAATTTTTGGCAGCCCTTGCAGTCACTGCATATGCAATAACAGTATAGGAGACCCACTCTTTAATAATGGGAACAACAAAGCATAGCCGACTGCTGGCCCTTTAAGAATAGTAAGGCAGTAAAAATAGTGTTTGTGACTTTCACAATCCCTCCTTCATAAATGAAACAGGATGTGTCTGATGATGTTTCACACACCACATGGCCAGATAAGGTTGTAAAATGTTAAAATGCCATTTCCCGGTGAATACATTTGTCACGGTTGAAAGCAATGCAAAAATGCATCAAAAACGCTATGTGTGAACATAGCCCAAGGTGTGAAGGAGCATTTTTGTTTTTGGTTATTTATTTTGCCTTGTATACAATTCATTACCCTGGAAAGCATGTTCCTTAACATAATTCCCAGGAAAATCTATTTTAGTTTAGTTTTTGTATGTTTTATTGTGAGTCCGTAAAAGTGGCGTAATACCTCTGACAACATTGTTGACATCATTGACCTGGGAGTCAGAAATGCTTCCAGGAGTCTTCCCCATGCTGTTCCCATGTCATTTGAGTTCTGTTCCCATCGATTTGGGCAATTTTTAGGCCCTCTGCAGACCGCCGGGGGGGGGGGGGGGGCGCTGAAAGAATGCTGGAGTTTCCCATAGATTTACATTGGGCTCGTTACTTGGACCGAGCACCTGAGTATTCCAATTTGCTTGACTTGAGCAGCGAGCACCCGAGCATTTTAGCGCTCGCTCGTCACTAGTTTTCAGCTATACCATTTTTATTTCCATTAGACTTTTTGATCGTGTTTTATTCCACTCTTTGTTTGGTGGTAAGATGAAAAATAATAGTTTTTTTTCAATGTTCACTGAAGGCGTTAAGTAGTGTGACCGTTTTATAGGCCGTGGAAGTGATGATAACAAATATGTGGACCTTTTTGGTTTATTTTAGTTTTTATATGAATTTACCCATTTATTGATATAACATTATTTTCATTTTCTTTTCTGTTTATTTTTTGATTAGGTTTTTTTTTTTAAATATTTTTTCACGTTCTTTTTTTTACTTTTTCATTTAGTCCCTCTATGGGACTAGCTTTTATTAGTATAATCGCTGTTATAAAGCATTGCAATGAATTCTACCTGTCAGTGTTACAGTGATAGAAGCCTCTGAGACCATGCTCCTAGCTTGGTCTAAGCAGGCTTCCGTCGCTGGGATACCTGGAGGCTCGGGTTGTCATGACAACAGGATCACTGACTAAGGGCGTAACCAGAAACGCGTCGAGATTGCATCTCCACTATCATGGACTTTTATATATTTTAATATTTTGCACCAATAAAGTGAGAATTATTTTTTATTGGAGACTTTTCCCACTTTCTCCTTATGTACACTGGCCGAGAGTCACGGCATTGTGGGTCTGAGCCCAGAAGATATGAGCAGCAGGATGGATTAAATGCATGGTGAGGCATATATTGTTTTTTTGTAAAGAATTGTCCAATCAGTCAGTAAGGATTTAGGGCCCTTTTACATGGCGATATTTTGCATCAGTATTTGTTAACAGACGCCAGGAGTGGATCCAAAACACAGAAGAGGTGAGAGTGGTTCAGTTATTATTTTTCTCTGTGTTTGTTCCCCTCTGGTTTTTAGCTTACAAATACTAATGTAAATTACTGCCCAAAATGCTCACTGTGTGAATGAGGCGAGGAAGCTGCTTGTAATCCTGTAATATAAGTCCTTATTCTGAGGATGAGCGCTCACTTGCAGGTGCTGTGCTGTAATGCTTATCTTCTCTGCTCCATCATACTCCCCAGAGCAGGGGCGACCCCTGGGGCAAAACTGCGGCCGGCAGATGTCAGACGTGTCACTCAGTGATATGTGATGGAGCCCGACTCCCAAACAAAATCAGACAGAAGCATACAAAATAAATACATGAAGCATTGCAATTAGGTGTCAAACGTTCTCAACTTTATTTAAATTTACATGACACTGAACCATCACCTATCAGGATAAAGAAGATTCTGTGTAGCCTCTGTTCCTATAGACCATCTTGCTTGCAGCCTTCTCCATTGAAGACTACGGAAATTACAGGAATAGATGAGTAATCTGCTTATACTGCTGTAATACAATTCTTTTATCCAATGATGAGAGCATGCGTCCAGGAGTTGTGCTGTAATGTTTGTCTCCTCTTCACCATCATCATCGGAGCAGGGGCGACCCCTGGGGCAAAATGTGCTTACTGGGTTCTGTGCAGCTGGCACATGTCCAGCCGTATGTGATAGACCCCGACCCCCAAACAAAATTAATCAGACAGAAGCACACAAAATAAATACACGAAGCATTGCAATTAGGTATCAAATGGTCAAAATTTTATTTAAATTTACATGACACCGAAAATAGCACAACCCCCGACTCACGAAGAGTCACCCTCCAGCACTCAGGAGAGGAAAACCCCCTGTGGAGGAAACCTCTATGGAACCATGGATGGAAGGCTGCCCTTCCATTGGGCTTAGAGAGTTAGTGCCAATATATAACAGATGTAACTGCAGAATTGTACAATTTGTACATTTTACCAGATTTACAGAGAATGACATAACAAATACAGACTATAAATGTGATAAAGCGGATGTGGGAGAGATCTGGCTGCGATATCTGTCACCACATTGATTGATGGAGCGAATTTGGTTGATCTGATTGGCCAGGTGGATGTATAATTTCTCCCTTACAGATCCAGGTCCGCCTCTCAAAAAATTGGACATTTGGTTACAGTTCGTTATGCCTAATCCCTAATAGGATAAATAATCCCTCCCAATTTATCACCCATTAGAGTCATAGATCAGTCCATGAACTCCCAAAGAAGAGCTGCTCTATATAGAGGGTAACAGAAGGGATCCTGGTCTAGGGACCCCCTGTGATGAACCTGTAGCCGCCATCTTGGTAATGATAAATCATATCCAGGGATGGCCACACTTCAGCAGCCCCCACCGTTGGGACCTTCTGTTAAAACGTCAACTAGATAGTTTCCCCCCATCCAGGCTCCTGTAAGATAAGAAGCCTACTTAACACTTGAATGCTAGGAGCTTCAAAGACTTCGAGAGGAAACACAGCCAGCAGGGGGGGGTGCTTCGTCTATCTGTACCTGACCATTTGTCCCATAGGACTAGTTTCTTTGTCTGTCACAAGCATGGAGGCATAAGATATAGAAACATGAATAGTACACGCATGTTGCGTGGGATGGGCCAATAAAAAAATATCACGGCGTCCCGGAGCCATTGCGCACACAAGCCTCCGCGGTAGACGTTTGTACGTGCTCTGGAAGCCAAGATATAGCGCGGAGCCATTCCTGAGGACCGTATGGTATCATAATTGATATCAAAAGGTCGGTTACGGCGGCCCGAATCCATGGGAACCCCTGGGGGTATCATGAGACCATCCCAGAAGAAGTTATTGGGTTCCATAGAATTTGGGCTTCTGATCGAAGTTAGACCTGAGGGTGGAGACTGAGCCAGCTGACCTCACCAGCAGTGGGCGGGACGGGGCAGGTAAGATAGCAGGACAGACAAGAGACAAGTCAGTTTTTGACCCAAGAGTGGTGTGCTGAACATCTGAGCACCAGCTGAGGCCACCAAGGGGAGGAGCAGTTTGACCATGCGGTGGTAGGCCTCAGCCTGTAACAAAGAACCGTGCCTGCGACCGCAGAATCCTCTCCCTGCGTCACAAGAAAATCAAGAAACCGGTAACTGATATGCTGTGGTGATTCTGTGTGTTGTATTCCATTGTTGTATAGTTTAGCCTGACCTTATACCTGTGTATATTTAGTTGTATATCGTGTATCTAGTGTATTATTATAATCAATTACCTCAAGTAATTGTGGGCCTGCCTTTTATTCTGCATAACGAACGCACGTCCGTGTGAGCTCGGCTCAAGCCAAAACGCTACCCAGGGTTGGTTCCTGACCCGATATAGGCCCATTCACGGACTGGGCGTATATCTAAAATAGGGACTGGTGGCAGCATACCAACTGGGGATTGGGGAAGGCTGGTAGTGACGGTCGGAGGTTCAGATATATATATTCCTGGCGCGGCCAAGGAAGATATATATACCGCCCTCACTACAGAGGGCCCCGATACCCAGTAGGTTACAGGACAGTCTCCCTGGCGACCGCTTATCCTAGGTGCAGTTCCTTGACTGACCTGAGGCTAAGAGGGCGCTAGCGAGTTGTGCTGTGTAGTGACGTTACGGTTTAGTGACGTTGAAGGGATAACACACTACCGTGTTCCCTGCGCTGGTTGCAGCTTCCTGGCACTACTTTCTCTAGGTGCAGTACCTTGACTGACCTGAGAGGTAAGGGGGCGCCAGAGAGCTGCACCCACCGGCCGTCTTTCATCACATTTGTGATGAACCTGTAGCCGCCATCTTGGTAATGATAAATCATATCCAGGGATGGCCACACTTCAGCAGCCCCCACCGTTGGGACCTTCTGTTAAAACGTCAACTAGATAGTTTCCCCCCATCCAGGCTCCTGTAAGATAAGAAGCCTACTTAACACTTGAATGCTAGGAGCTTCAAAGACTTCGAGAGGAAACACAGCCAGCAGGGGGGGGTGCTTCGTCTATCTGTACCTGACCATTTGTCCCATAGGACTAGTTTCTTTGTCTGTCACAAGCATGGAGGCATAAGATATAGAAACATGAATAGTACACGCATGTTGCGTGGGATGGGCCAATAAAAAAATATCACGGCGTCCCGGAGCCATTGCGCACACAAGCCTCCGCGGTAGACGTTTGTACGTGCTCTGGAAGCCAAGATATAGCGCGGAGCCATTCCTGAGGACCGTATGGTATCATAATTGATATCAAAAGGTCGGTTACGGCGGCCCGAATCCATGGGAACCCCTGGGGGTATCATGAGACCATCCCAGAAGAAGTTATTGGGTTCCATAGAATTTGGGCTTCTGATCGAAGTTAGACCTGAGGGTGGAGACTGAGCCAGCTGACCTCACCAGCAGTGGGCGGGACGGGGCAGGTAAGATAGCAGGACAGACAAGAGACAAGTCAGTTTTTGACCCAAGAGTGGTGTGCTGAACATCTGAGCACCAGCTGAGGCCACCAAGGGGAGGAGCAGTTTGACCATGCGGTGGTAGGCCTCAGCCTGTAACAAAGAACCGTGCCTGCGACCGCAGAATCCTCTCCCTGCGTCACAAGAAAATCAAGAAACCGGTAACTGATATGCTGTGGTGATTCTGTGTGTTGTATTCCATTGTTGTATAGTTTAGCCTGACCTTATACCTGTGTATATTTAGTTGTATATCGTGTATCTAGTGTATTATTATAATCAATTACCTCAAGTAATTGTGGGCCTGCCTTTTATTCTGCATAACGAACGCACGTCCGTGTGAGCTCGGCTCAAGCCAAAAACGCTACCCAGGGTTGGTTCCTGACCCGATATAGGCCCATTCACGGACTGGGCGTATATCTAAAATAGGGACTGGTGGCAGCATACCAACTGGGGATTGGGGAAGGCTGGTAGTGACGGTCGGAGGTTCAGATATATATATTCCTGGCGCGGCCAAGGAAGATATATATACCGCCCTCACTACAGAGGGCCCCGATACCCAGTAGGTTACAGGACAGTCTCCCTGGCGACCGCTTATCCTAGGTGCAGTTCCTTGACTGACCTGAGGCTAAGAGGGCGCTAGCGAGTTGTGCTGTGTAGTGACGTTACGGTTTAGTGACGTTGAAGGGATAACACACTACCGTGTTCCCTGCGCTGGTTGCAGCTTCCTGGCACTACTTTCTCTAGGTGCAGTACCTTGACTGACCTGAGAGGTAAGGGGGCGCCAGAGAGCTGCACCCACCGGCCGTCTTTCATCACACCCCCCTTTGTTACCTTCCCATGCCCTAGGGGTGTCTAAAGCAGACAACCCCTTTCCCTGCTAGAACCTCCAAATTACACCAAGTTTGGCACATTACGTGGGTGGTCAATCTCAAGGTCCTCAGGCGCATCAGTAATGGCGCTGATCGTGGCAGCGCGGAATTCTTTTATGGAATCTTCTTTATGACACTGGTTTATGACCTCATAACAGTTGTCATGGTGACTACAGGGTCTATTACTGATGCAGGGCACAAGTATTAACCCTTTCATCATTGGTAATTTGCTATTGTTATAGAGGCAGATAACTGCACTTGTTACCAAGCAGGGGCCTTATCATTATGGCTTCCCTTAGGCACCATAAGAAATACAGATTACAAATTAAATGTGCAAGTTTGTCATGAGTGTTTTGCACTTTCTAGATCCAGAGATTGGGTTTATTACTAGCACTTTACAAAGAAAAAAAAAGAAGAGGAAATTACTTGTAAAATAATATTATTGGGAATTGCATTTCAAGCATTTTCCTAATGTGCATTCTACATAGTTACATAAGTTGAAAAAAGTAGGGGTGGACATTAACAGCTTGGGGCCCAAGTGCAAGAAATGTGTCCGAGCCCCCATCTTTTTATGGCGACAAAGCTACAGATATATATATATATATATATATATATATATACACTCACACACACACACACACAGTGGGGGAAATAAATATTTGATCCCCTGCTGTTTTTCTAAGTTTGGCCACTAACAAAGACATGAACAGTCTATAATTTTAAGGGTAATTTTAACATTGAGAGATAGAATATCCCTGCCCAAAAGAATCAAGAAAATCACATTGTATAAATTAGATATTTTTTTTTGCATTTTGCAGTGAGAAATAAGTATTTCATCCCCTACAAACCATTATGAGTTCTGGCTGCTACAGACCAGTTAGACTCTCCTAATCAACTCGTTACCTGCAGTAAAGACAGCTGTCTTACATAGTCACCTGTATAAAAGACTCTTGTCCACAGACTCCATTAATCAGTCAGACTCTAACCTCTACCACATGGGCAAGACCAAAGAGCTTTCTAAGGATGTCGGGGACAATATCATAGACCTGCACAAAGCTGGAATGGGCTACAAAACCATAAGTAAGACTCTGGGTGAGAAGGAGACAACTGTTGGTGCAATTGTAAGAAAATGAAAGAAATACAAAATGACTGTCAATCGACATCGATCGGGGCACCATGCAAAATCTCACCTCGTGGGGTATCCTTGATCATGAGGAAGGTGAGAGATCAGCCTAAAACTACAGGGGGGAACTTGCTAATGATCTCCAGGCAGCTGGGACCACAGTCACCAAGCAAACCATTGGTAACACATTACGCTTTAAAGGTTAAAATCCTGCAGTGCCCGCGAGGTCCCCCTGCTCAAGAAGGCACATGTGCATGCCCATCTGAAGTTTGGCAATGAATACTTGGATGATTCTGTGAGTTATTGGGAGAAGGTGCTGTGGTCAGATGAGACAAAAATTGAGCTCTTTAGCATTAACTCAATTGCCCGTGTTTGGAGGAAGAAGAAGGAAGTACAACCCTAAGAACATCGTTCCAACCGTGAAGCATGGTGGGGGAAACATACTTTGGGGGTGCTTTTCTGCAAAGGGGACATGACGACTGCACCGTATTGAAGGGAAGATGGATGGCGTCATGTATCGCGAGATTTTGGCCAACAACCTCCTTCCCTCAGTAAGAGCATTGAAGATGGGTCGTGGCTAGGTCTTTGCAGCAAGGCAATGACCCAAAACATACAGCCAAAGCAACAAAGGAGTGGATCATAAAGAACTACAGTAAGGTCATGGAGTGGCCTAGCCAGTCTCCAGACCTTAATCCCATAGAAAACTTATGGAGGGAGTTAAAGCTCCGATTTGCCAAGCGACAGCCTCAAAATCTTAATGATTTAGAGATGATCTGCAAAGAGGAGTGGACCAAAATTCCTCCCGACATGTGCACAACCCTCATCATCAGCTACAAACAACGTCTGACTGCTGTGCTGCCAACATGTGTTTTACCACCTAGTATTAAGTGTTGTTTTCCAGAGGGATCAAATACTTATTTCTCACTGCAAAATGCAAAAAAATTATCTAGTTTATACAATGTGATTTTCTTGATTTTTTTTTGGATATTCTATCTCTCAATGTTAAAATTAACCTACCCTTAAAATTATAGACTGTTCCTGTCTTTGTCAGTGGGCAAACTAAGAAAAACAGCAGGGGATCAAATAATTATTTCCCCCACTGTGTATATAATTATATATATATATATATACAGTATGTAGATTGTATGTATCTACCTCCTTCTAGGTTGTGCCTGGATATGTACACCCACTATATACTGTGTATGACTGCACCACTTCAGTGCAGTAAGGCGACATTACTGACCACGGAGCAGCCGTGCTCTTTAGAGCTGATGTATTTTTATTTTTGTGAATTGTTTCAGCTGCCTGAAGACCATTGCTCGCCATCTACCATGGGCATGCTGCAGATCCTCGCTAAGTTGCCATCTTACTCCCTGGCATCAGGATGGTTAATAACAGTACAACCCATGTGCAGACAGATTTGTCTGACTCCTTACCGGACTCCAGCAACGCATCGGCTGTGATCCCAGCAGAGAGTACTGCGATTCAGGACTATCTCCGACCATGCCGGTGCTGGTCATAATTCACCGGTACCAGAGGAGGACAACTTTGGGACATTGTCCAAGACATACTCCTCAAGAACTGTGTTTAAGAAATAGTCTCCAGAGATCCAGGACTTGAAATATGAAGAGGGTGAGGACATTACTGGGGCACACAACCCGCTCATAATAGGTACAGGGGAAGAAGAAACTCTCCGTACTGGTACTTCCTCCAGTGTAAGGCCAAAATAAAGGAGGGCAAGGTAAGAATGTCTATATTGTTATTCTACTGGGGATCCGCAGGGGAGGGATCGTACATCACAATGCTAGTTTACAATGAGGCATACCAGACAATATATGTCCTTCTATAATATATCCTAATATAATTTCCTATTGTGGCAAATATTATGCAATTACATTGTCCTAAATGATTGTATTTGCTGATCGTAACCTTAACGGTATGATGGTAGCGTCACTGACGCGCCCCCTGGGCCTGTGTTGTGCAGGGGAACCCGGAACCGGGCCTGTTGTAGAATGCTGGGGGTTGTAGTCTCCGTGTGGCGGTGACCCGGTCCGTGCCCAGGGTGGTCAAACCAGTGGCAGTTTTAATGTATAGCAAATGTCCGACTACGCCACCCGTGGATTGCGGTCAGTGGGGACCGCCGCTGCGCTGCCGACCGCTGAGGCTGATGTTGTTTGCGCAGCCGAGTATGGGATAACTCCCCACGGGAGAAGTATTGCCTCAGGGCAGCTAATGTGAGAGATGATGGGAGTGATGGTGTGAGGGTCCCAGTGCTAATGGTGCTGGTGCGGCAAGGAATCACAGAGGCGTGAGGTGCAGTTTAGGGTCTTTACTGATGCTACAAGGCAGACCCTCCCGGGAGTACTGGCTAGTATAAGGGGCCTGGTCAGTCTGCGAGCAAGCAGGAGTTCCCCTGGCCAGGTGGAGTTGTAGGCCTCCCCGTTTATCTGCACTCTTCCTGGCTACCTTGCTGTCAGCGGTTACAAGTAGCCCACGTCCCTGAGTATACCGTGTGGTGCTCACCCGTATGGCTGGTGACTTGGGGCCTTCTGTTAGCCTCCGCTCCTGGATGGCGGCGCTGGTCCCTTCTTTGTGACTGAGCCTCCGGGCTTCTATGGCCAGAGGACCTGGAATCCCCTGCCGGTTGGTTTCTGCTGCTGGGTATATATCAGTCCCCACAGCCTCGGACTCCTGTGTCCGGTTTTAGTAACTTCATCCAGGGCGAGCTATATCTCTGCTCACAGCCCCTGGCCTTCAGCTGCTGCTCCTTCAGAGCTCCTGTTCTCACTTTCCCTCTCCAGGCTCTGACTGCTCTGCTTGTTCTGCAGGCTCTGTCTCTAGCTTCACTCACTAATCCCGCCCCAGACCCAGTTTATAAGAGCAGATTCCTCCCCTCCCAGGTCTGGGCGGACCGTGTTGCATGCTTAGGGCTCCTGGCCAGAGAAACCTCCCACTTGCTCTCAGACATAATATCTCTATCACTGTGGTAACCAGACCCCTGGGGTGCCACATTCCCCCCTAGTAAATTTTAGTACTCCGGGACTAAACACATTTTTAAAGAAACATAATAACAGGGTATAAACAATAATACGATAACATATTTACAAGAAGCTTTAGTTCTTTAAAGGTCACGGCGTGTCCGCAACCGGGTGTCCATATCACCCAAGGTGAAGCTTTAAGCAAAGTAGGGGACCTGTCCAAAGCAAACCCCTTGCGTTGTCCTTGGGCGTGGCTGCAAGGGTAGACTAACTACTTTGGGCCGCAAGGAGGCCACGCCAGACAGGTTTTCTCTTCCGCGGCCGTCTTCGCAAGAGGCACCAAGGTGCAACTATCTACAAAACTGTTCCGGTTATCCAGCGTCCATAACCTGTTAGTCCATAAAAATCTGCAGGGTAACTGAGAAACATAATTAATAACAGGCAACAAACATAAACCATAAACAGTTAACAGATAAATTCACAGTGCATTAGTTTAGATTCTCCAGCGAGCGGGCATCTGACCTCTAGTGACTCTAGTGGACCTACGTAGCTCACTAACTGGTTCTGCACTACAGGGTGTAGGAGGTGTTATGGGTAAGCAGGGCAGTTGTCTGCGCACTCTTTGGCTCACTAGGGGCACGGCAGGCTCACTACTAGCAGAGGGTTGATCCTCCTGTACTGCTGGTGTGGACTCTTCTGCCTCTTGGACCGGCTGCTCTTCCAGCTCTACTGGTTCCTCTGTAGGCACTTGCGGGGCTGGCTGGAGAAAGGTGAGGACGGGTACCACGACAGCGCCGTTTACTTGTGTCCAAGACCGGGGGAAGTCTCCGAGTACGGTACTGATCATTTCTTCCCTTTCCTCTGCGGGTTGAGGGTTTCCTTGATCTTCTTCAGGGCTTTGCAGCTGCTCGGGACACTTCTTCAGGTGGTCTCTGGAGACAATGGCTGTGGTTTCTCCTCCATCCTTACTGATTACGCAGATTTTTGGGTTCTCATGGCTTGATGGCAGTACGGTGTACGGGTCCTTCTCCCACTGGTCGTCCAACTTGTGGAGCCGCCTCTTCCTCTTCAAGACCTGATCTCAAGGTACCAGGGGAACAGCGGGAGCATACTGGTTATAAGCCTTCTCTTGCCTTTCTCTAGCTTGAGACAGACTTCGCTCGACGCTCTCCTGTACTTTCCGATACTGCTGCTGCCGTTCTGTATCCCAGTCTGCCTCTGGCGAGGTGTCCTCAGGCGTCAGGACTCCCATATCCAGGTCAATAGGCAGCTTACCAGGTCTTGCTCTCATTAGGTAAGCCGGGGTACAGTTGGTGGAACCTACAGGGATGTGGTTATACATGTCCACCAGATCGGGCAGTTTCTCAGGCCACAGAATGCGTTCTTTCAGGGGCAATGTTTTTAGCAGATCTATCACCACCTGGTTCATCTTCTCGCAGAGTCCATTGGTTTGAGGGTGATAGGGCGTTGTTCTTATCTTCTTGCAGCCATACAGGTTGCAGAACTCCTGGAAGACCTCCGCTTCGAAGGCTGGTCCTTGGTCTGTCAACACTTGGTCCGGGTACCCGTGTGGACGGCAGAAGTGCTGCTGGAAGGCTCTAGCTGCTGTTTGAGCCGTTAAGTCCTTGACCGGGACCACCACCAGGAACCGGGAGTAATGATCTACGATTGTGAGGGCGTAGACATACCCAGATCTGCTTGGAGCCAGTTTCACATGGTCCAGGGCTACCAGTTCCAGTGGCTGTCTGGTGATGATGGGCTGCAGGGGAGTCTTCTGGCTGGCTCGGTCTTTTCTTCTCAGGTGGCACGGGCCACAGTCTCTGCACCACCTCTCGATGGCTCCTCTCATGCCTACCCAGTAGAACCGTTCACGCAACAAGAACTCCAGCTTCTTCCATCCGAAATGCCCTGCTCCTTTGTGGTATGCCTCCAGAACCATAGCCGCGTCTCGTCTTGGGACCACTACCTGCCAGGTCAACTCATGTGTTCTAGAGTTAACCATTCTCCGGCACAGCTTCTCCCTGTAGAGGAACAGCTTACTTTTCTCCTTCCACAGTTGCTTGGTCTCCTCCGGAGCATCTGGTTCAAGACGGGCATCGGCCTGGGTCAGCATTTCCTTCACCAAATGGACTGCGGGATCACTGTCTTGCGTCTCCGCCCAGTTGTAGTGGGGCAAGGGATTGAACGTCACGGAGCGCCTGTCCTTCACACGGTGGGAATACAGGGTAATCCCATGACGGTGGAACGCAGGGAGCTCAACTTCTTCCAGATCTTCTGGATCTTCCCCTACGTCCGGTAAGTTCGGCATTCTAGACAGGGCATCCGCGTTGGCATTTGAGCGTCCTGCCCGGTATTTGATGGTGAATTCAAAGTTGAACAGGCGGGCCATCCATCTCTGTTCCAGGGCACCGAGCCTTGCAGTGTCCAGGTGTGTCAACGGGTTGTTATCCGTGTACACGGTGAATTTGGAGGAGGCAAGGTAATGCTTGAAACGTTCGGTCACTGCCCACACTACTGCCAGGAACTCCAGCTTGAATGAGCTATAATTCTCAGGGTTCCTCTCCGTGGGCCGTAGCTTTCGGCTGGCGTAAGCGATTACCCGTTCTTTCCCTTGCTGGATCTGGGACAGTACGGCTCCTAGCCCGATGTTGCTTACGTCCGTGTGAAGGATAAAGGGCTGGCTGTAGTCTGGATATGCCAGGATTTCATCCCCCGTGAGGGCCATCTTCAGCTGGCAGAAGGACTCCTCTTCCAGCTTTTCCCACCTAAAGGGCGGCTTCTGGTTTTTGGCTTTCCGAGATTGACCTATCAGGAGGTCCTGCATAGGGGCTGCCATTTTGGTGAAACCGGGAATGAATCTTCGGTAGTAGCCTACCAACCCGAGGAACTGCCGCACTTCCTTTATGCTGGAGGGTCTTGGCCAGTCCTTAATCACGGTGATTTTATCAGGGTCAGGAGCCACTCTGTCAGCACTCACCACATGTCCCAGGTATTGCACCTTTGGTTTCAGGAGGTGACACTTGGAGGGTTTCACTTTTAGGCCGTAGTTTGCCAGAGCTTCAAACACTTCTGCCAGGTGTTTCAGGTGGTCCTCGTAGGTCTTGGAATAGACGATGACATCGTCCAGGTACAACAGGACCGTCTCGAAGTTCCGGTGTCCCAGACAGCATTCCATCAACCGTTGGAAGGTTCCTGGTGCGTTGCAGAGCCCGAACGGCATACAGTTAAATTCGCTGAGACCCATCGGGGTGGTGAATGCGGTCTTCTCCCGGTCTGCCTCTGCTACAGGAACCTGCCAGTACCCGCTAGTGAGATCCAAAGTAGAGAAGAAGTTAGCAGATTTTAATGCAGCTAAGGACTCTTCTATCCTTGGTAACGGGTACGCATCTTTGTGTGTGATACGGTTGACCTTCCTGTAGTCTACACACATTCTCATAGTGTTGTCTTTCTTTTTCACTAAGACTAGTGGAGCTGCCCAGGGGCTACAGCTGTCCCTAATTACCCTAGCCTCCTTCATGTCTTTTAGCATCCCCTTGGCGTGTTGGTAGTGTGCAGGGGGTACGGGTCGGTATCTCTCCTTTATGGGAGGATGGTCTCCCGTGGGGATGTGATGTTCTACCCCCGTTACTCGCCCGAAGTCCAGCGGGTGTTTACTAAACACTCTCTCGTACTCTTGAACCACCCGATAGACTCCCTGTTTCTGGTGTGAGGGAGTGGAGTCAGTACCCAAATGCAGTTGCTGACACCAGTCCTCCATTGGTTTCTTAGAGCCTTTACCTTCCTCTCGTTGAGATGGAGGCAAGGGTTCCACGGCCTGTACAGAATTCTGCTTTATGGTGAACAATTTGGCTAGCGTGGCATACCGGGGCAGGTGTACTTCTCTCTCCCCGATATTTATGATGCGAACGGGCACCCTCCCATGGCGTACATCTACCACCCCTCGTGCCGTCAAAATGGTGGGCCTACTGTCTGAGTAGACGGGTTCTACCATTGCTTGGTAGTCTCTACCTCTTAGACCAATAGCTGCCCGGCACCAAATCATCATCTCACTTTTTGGGGGCATGGCAATAGGGAACGGGTCACACATTCTCACGCTACCTATCTCACCACCAGATAGTTCCACCTGTTGCCGCTTCATCAGTGCCCGGATCTCTTTTTGGAGCACACGCTGCTGGCCGGAACTGGCGTTCTTGGCAACCTGCTGTAAAATGAGAATCACCTCTGCAAGACAATTTTCAATCACATTAGTTCCCAAGGTTATTCTAGGGTGACTCTCATGACGGTCTATGTCCACTATAATCAGTCCTTGTGCCGCCAGTTCGACTTTACCGATCTTAATGGTCACCTCTTTGAATCCCAATTGCGGCACGGGCTGACCATTGCTGGCGATGATACTCAGGTCGTCATCTGGGTAGCGGGTTATGTCCGAGTCATTCCAGTACTGTTTAAAGAGCACGTACGGGATTGTGGTCACCTGTGACCCAGTGTCTAGTAGGGCACTCATAGGAATGCCATCCAGTACCACAGGCAGGATTGGACGTCCCCCTATGTATTTATCACGCCAGTTTGATGGGCCTGATGGTCTTATGCCTGGGGGTTGGCCCTCTACCCCAGGTTGTGCCCGTTTAAATGACAGTACCTTGCCACATGTCCGGGTTGATTGCAGCGGCGGCAGATGGGTGGTCCGTCCTCGTTGTATCTGTCGCTGGGTCTTCCTCTGGCCGGTGGGGTCCTCCTCAGTCGGCGCCACGGGACGTCCTCCGGTCCGGATGCCAGCTGGATCTTTCCTGGAGAAGAGACCTGTAAAGACTGCACAGTTCTGGTTAGCGCGGCAACGCTCTTAGTCAGCTCTTGGACCTGATGGTGCAGGTCTGTAGCCGGGTCACTGTTTAAAGCCTGCGCATCAGCTCCCACAGGCCCTGCAGACAAGGGCGCCGTCTCCTGGTGGTAAGTGATAGCAGGGGGCCTGTGGGTCACAGCGCCACCTGGTGCCGGTTCTCGGAGCACCCGGATGGCTCTGTCCTTGAACTGTGCAAAGTCCAGGTCAGGGTCCTGTAAGGCCATTGCCCGCAACTGGGTTCGGTGGGCATTGCACAGTAGACCCTCAATAAATTGTTCAGTCAACAGCTTATCTTCATTTCCCACGCTGTCAGGGTCTGCCTGCTTAATGGCTCTCAGGGCCTTTTGTAGGTTTAGAGCATAGTCTCTTATACTCTCATGTGCCCGTTGTTTACACCCGTAAAATCTGAGCTTTATTTCGGCTGAGGTGCGGGTATCAAATGTGTCTTTCAGCCGGGCTAGTATTTCTCTGACAGTCCTCTTCCTCCCAGGTGACCAGGACTTTACCTCCCTTTGGGCTGCCCCGATTAATTGGGCCACCAGGATGCTCACTTTTTGCTCTTCTGTGAGGGGGTACACCTGGAAGAGGCTATCCAGTCTTTCTCTAAAGTCATTTAGAGTATGTGACTCCCCTGAGTACTGGGGTAGCCAGATTGCCCCCGGGATATAAGGCATGGTGAATGGCATGACTGCTGCAGCGGTTGCGCTGGCGGTGGCTGTGGCAGTGGAGCTCCCCTCGGTATCCGGCATCCTCCTCCCCCCTAGTGGACCGTGGCCTACCTTGCGATGCTCTTCTTCCGTAGGCCGCGGCTCCGCAGTCGATCGTCGGGGTTGAGGACCTGGCGTCTCGCTCCGATGACGTCAGCGTCGCTCTTCCTCCCTTCCAGGACCTTGCGCAGCGTCAGAGCGTGGGGCGGAGCGTGGAGCGGAGCTTCGGATCTCTCGCGCTTTCGGCGTTCACGCCCCTCTTCTTCCCGTGCGGCTTCCCGAAGATGGCGTCCGAAGGCGGGAAGCAGCTGCGGATGGCGGGAAGAAGGCAAAAGACGGCTGGAAACGGTCCAAGATGGCGTCTGATGGCGGGAATTGGCTCCGGATGGCGGGAAACGACTCCGGACGGCGGGAAACTTCACCACAGGTAAGTATAAAAGTCTCTTTTTCAGGCACGCAGTACCCGGTGGTTGCGGGCACGAAATCCTGCCGACTACGCCAGAGTTGACGCGCCCCCTGGGCCTGTGTTGTGCAGGGGAACCCCATACGGGCCTATTGTAGAATGCTGGGGGTTGTAGTCTCCGTGTGGCGGTGACCCGGTCCGTGCCCAGGGTGGTCAAACCAGTGGCAGTCTTAATGTATAGCAAATGTCCGACTACGCCACCCGTGGATTGCGGTCAGTGGGGACCGCCGCTGCGCTGCCGACCGCTGAGGCTGATGTTGTTTGCGCAGCCGAGTATGGGATAACTCCCCACGGGAGAAGTATTGCCTCAGGGCAGCTAATGTGAGAGATGATGGGAGTGATGGTGTGAGGGTCCCAGTGCTAATGGTGCTGGTGCGGCAAGGAATCACAGAGACGTGAGGTGCAGTTCAGGGTCTTTACTGATGGTACAAGGCAGACCCTCCCGGGAGTACTGGCTAGTATAAGGGGCCTGGTCAGTCTGCGAGCAAGCAGGAGTTCCCCTGGCCAGGTGGAGTTGTAGGCCTCCCCGTTTATCTGCACTCTTCCTGGCTACCTTGATGTCAGCGGTTACAAGTAGCCCACGTCCCTGAGTATACTGTGTGGTGCTCACCCGTATGGCTGGTGACTTGGGGCCTTCTGTTAGCCTCCGCTCCTGGATGGCGGCGCTGGTCCCTTCTTTGTGACTGAGCCTCCGGGCTTCTATGGCCAGAGGACCTGGAATCCCCTGCCGGTTGGTTTCTGCTGCTGGGTATATATCAGTCCCCACAGCCTCGGACTCCTGTGTCCGGTTTTAGTAACTTCAGCCATGGCGAGCTATATCTCTGCTCACAGCCCCTGGCCTTCAGCTGCTGCTCCTACAGAGCTCCTGTTCTCACTTTCCCTCTCCAGGCTCTGACTGCTCTGCTTGTTCTGCAGGCTCTGTCTCTAGCTTCACTCACTAATCCCGCCCCAGACCCAGTTTATAAGGGCAGATTCCTCCCCTCCCAGGTCTGGGCGGACCGTGTTGCATGCTTAGGGCTCCTGGCCAGAGAAACCTCCCACTTGCTCTCAGACATAATATCTCTATTACTGTGGTAACCAGACCCCTGGGGTGCCACATCACCACTAGCACCTAAGAAACACAGTGAAGCCTGGTAAGTGTCCGGACGGAGGAGATAGCCATTGATGAGAAGCATTATTTTCTAGGATCATAGCCATGACTGTTATAGCATTTGCATAAGTCGCCCTTGTGCCATGTTGTTCTCCTTTTTTCAAGCAATGTCTGTAATCACAGCAAAACTATTGCAGTCTTCACAACACAGCCCGGCTCTGCTACGATTATGGAAATCACGTCCAAGAGCAATAAAGAAAAATATTCACAAGTGTTTTTAAGAAATTGCGACTGGTTTTTTTTTGCTTGAATTATTTATTTATTTTTTATGTTTGCATTATTTTGCATTATTTTGTCTTTTTGCTACTTTTGTTGCATCTGTGCATTTTTACGTTTTTTCTTTTGTTGCTAATCACAGCATGTTCTTAGTTTCGTGATTTACTTATTTTTTTTTCTTTCTTTACTTTTTCTATAAATTTTACCATTAGAAAATGCACCTAAAAAATCATACACCTGTCTGTATGTGTCAGAGTTGTCTTGGGGTCTCATCTGTTTATTTAGTAGGGTAAAGAGGGAGGAGGTGAGTAAGGACATAAGTGTGAAGTGCTGGGTCCTGATTGCTTGTATATCCTGCTCTGCTTCTAGCACTTCTATTGCTCTCCTCTGAAGACATGTCCCTCTTGTGTGCAGCTGGCCGAAGCCCTGGACCTCTTCCAGGAACAGATGCTGAAAGAGGAGCGGCTGCAGCCGGAGGAAAGTAACTACACTGTTCTCATCGGAGGCTGCGGAAGAGTTGGATATATCCTATATATAACGTATTGACGGCTCTGTCTGACAGTCTAATATGTATGGGGTCCCGGACAATTTTTTGGGGGAGTTAATGATCCAGCATAACTGATCATTTAATTTGGCTGATCATTATGTTCTGGAGATAAGGTGCCAGTAGACATGTCTGGTGGTGACTCTCATAGAGAACACAGGAGTGTATGGGAGAGATGGCTGCCAGACAACTGTTAAGCGCGGGCCGTCTTTCATCCAAGAGCCATCTAATGTGTGTGGCGGGCTTTATAAGGTTGATCTGTGACCCCTTGATAATGAGCCATGATAAAGCAGCATTGGGTAAGCTCCAAGGAGTGGCCAGTAAAGTCCTTCTGCCTGTGTTCACATGGATGGGATTAGCCGGGGTCCATGCCGTGGTGGCTGTGCTCATCAGGCCCTGGACACATTAGTCAGATCTGTACAGCATGTTGCAGCTTATTCTGAAATATTTGTAACAAAGCCCAGATAATGGTCACATTAACTGTGGCATGTTTGTAGCTTTTTAATGATTTAATACTAAAATGATCTTATTTACTCTGTGAAACAACCTTTAAAGGGACTTTCTTGTTTCACAAAACCGCTGTTCCTGGCTGCAGTTTGTTTAAAGAAATTACAAAAACAGTCTGTTCTCTATTCATCCTCCCCAGGTCCAGCGCAAAGTTTCTCCTGCTGCTCCCGCTGTCTGTTATTGTCTGCAGCGCTGACAACACATCTACCGCTCTGCAGCCTGTAGCTACGCTCAGCGGCTCGTGCCGTTAACTCGGGCCGACCTTCAGAGCTCACTGACTGACTGCAGTGCTTTCACCGTCACGTCAGCGCTGCAGACAATGACTGACACCAAAGCATTATTATTATTACTATTTATTATTATAGCGCCATTTATTCCATGGAGCTTAACATGTGAAAAAGGGGATATACATAACAAACAACAAGTACAATAATCCTGAACAAAAATGCAACGGCAAACTGTTACAGAAGGAGAGAGGGCCTCCCCGCGAGGGCTCACAGTCTACCAGGGATAGGTGAGGGTACAGCAGGTGAGGGTAGAGCTAGTCATGCAGCGGTGTGGTGGAGCGGTGGTTACTGCAGGTTGTAGGCTTGTCGGAAGATGTGGGTCTTCAGGTTCCTTTTGATGGTTTCCACGGTAGGCGAGAGTCTGACATGTTGGGGTAGAGAGTTCCAGAGTAGGGGGGAAGCACAGGAGAAATCTTGTATGCAATTGTGGGCAGAGGAGATAAGAGGGGAGTAGAGAAGGAGATCTTGTGAGGATCGGAGGCTGCGTGCAGGTAAGTACTGGGAGACTAGGTCAGAGATGTATGAAGGTTTATAAAAAAAAAAATTCAATAAAAAACATTGAAACCCAGATATATGGGGGAGACAGGTTGTGAATGGCTTTGTATGCCATGGTTAGGGTTTTGAACTGGAGTCTCTGGGTACATGGGAGCCAGTGCAGGGATTGACAGAGAGGAGAGGCCGGGGAACAGCGGGGGGACAGGTGGATTAGTCAGGTAGCCGAGTTTAGGATAGATTGGAGGGGTGCAAGAGTGTTGGAAGGGAGACCACAGAGCAGGAGGTTGCAGTAGTCGAGGCGGGAGATGATGAGGGCGTGCACTAGTGTTGTTGCAGATTCGTGGTTGAGGAATGTGCGGATCCGGGAGATGTTTTTGAGTTGACGTTGGCAGGAAGTGGAAAGGGCTTGGATATGTGGCTTGAAGCACGGTTTGTTTCTTTAAAAAAAAAAATGCTGTGTTGGAATAGGGGTTGTCTGAAATAGGATAACCCCCTTAAAGTGAATCTGTCACCAGATTTTTGTTATCTAATCTGACAGCAACATAATGTATGGGCAGAGACCCTGATTCCAGCGATGTGTCATTTACTGGGCTGCTTGCTGTAGTTTTTATAAAATCACAGTTTTATCAGCAGGAGATTATCACTAGAGGACTAGTAAGCCTGCTGCTAGGTAGTCCTCGGTATTCATGTGCTCTGTATAACCCCATCCCCACCACTGACTGGAGGAAAGCTGCCGATCAGTGGTGTGGGTGGGGTTATACAAAGCTCAGCATTCAGAGAACTACTAGAGCTGCAGCAGATAAAACACTGATTTTATCAAAATAACAGTAAGCAGCAAAAAGCGTGAGATATCACTGTAATCAGGGTCTCACCCCTTATATCATGCTGCTCTCAGATGGGGCATCTAAAACCGGGTGGCAGATTCCCTTACGATTTAACAGCACTTTCAGATGACTTTTTAGAATAAGGAGAACTATATAAGGAATAATTGCCACTCATTATACACTCCTGAGTGTACATGAATGTATGGGGAGTGTACATTATATGATGGGTCTCCTGCATTTTTTCTCTGCATTATAAGCCTCAGCATTTACCTTTTCTGTGCTCTGCTTTTCCTCCCTCCAGCTCCCTCTTCCATAGGTTTATAGGGGCAGCGCAGACATTTTTGTTGAAATGAACCTGTCGCGTTCCTCCTGGTAGCGTTCGACTTCCAGTCACCGGGGCGGCACTGCTCTGTGTATAGAAAGTGGCGCCTGTAACTGTGACCCCTGTAGTGACTGATGGCAGCTCAGCATTAGGGACGGCTGTCAATCAGGGCTGAGGGCACGGTGACAGCCGTCACTCTCTATACACAGAGCGGTGACTGAACCAGTGCCGCCCCCATGACTGATACCCAAACACTACCAGGTACAATAAAGTTAATTTCCTCCTGGCAGAGGGAGTCTAAATTCCGGCACCGGGCAGGTTCAGAATGCTATTAACCTGCAGAGTAACCCCATATCTACAGGTTGATAACGTTTTTTCACGTGACCGGTTCCCTTCCCTTCTCCCACAGATTTAGCCGATATTGAGAGTGAATGATTAGTGCAGGAGACCAAAAAATGTCTTTTAAGTGACAAAAGAAGAAGGTTTATCTGATAATGTATATTACAAAGTGTCTTATCTTTACTTGCACTATTGATCAATGAAATCAGGTTAGGCTGGAGCAGGAGCACAGTGATAGGACAATCAGAGGGAGACACGGGCAGATCGTGCTGCAGCTTATTCTAGTAAGGAGTTTATCTCACTTCAGTGCTGAGCACTTCTACACAACCATATCACTGCCACTGCTTCTGAACATGTGCTGAATGGAAAGCGGGAATCCCTCCCGCCTGTGTGCGATGTGTACGTGAGCAGTCAGTGCAGCATTCTCTACCCACTAGCTGAGAGATAACTGAAGCTTAGCGCTAGAGCCTGCAGAGGGGAGAACTGGTGACAATTGCAGGACACACAGGGGCCAGAATAGAATATACACATAGCAGTAGCCACCTGACATGACTGTTATGCCCTCAATATAACATTCATTGTGTACGCTGTCCATCAGTGTACAAGCTGTGGGCATCTGCCCGAGGCCGGCAGTACGAGGCACACACTTATATGGATCTTGCTGTGAAGGGGCGTCAGCGCCCCAGTGAGCACCATGGACCATTTGTTCTGTTAATTGGGAGGACCAATAACGTAATGCAGTAAAGTACCTGTACATTATCTGATAATGCCCTGTATATTATGTACTTACATTATTATTGCTATTATTACATATAATTTTTACAGTACAGACTCATTTCTTGTTACATCATTTAGATGAAAAAGCGAGGTCTGGTTCCCACAGATGCCACATATACTGCCCTGTTCAACGCCTGCGCGGAGTCGCCATGGAAAGACTCGGGTCTGCAGCACGCACTGAAGCTGCGGAAAGAATTGATGGACAAGAACATTGCGCTTAATGCCATCGTTACCTGAGAGAGGAGATACCACACCTCTTTCTGAGGTGCAGTACCCCTGTGGCGACTGGACCCTCAGGGGCGCCACACTACCAACACATCCACTGTCAGCTTAAGAGATAGAAAGATGGTGCTGGGGTGTAAATTTTAAGCTAGTTAGTATGTCACCTGTTAGGGGGGCATAGGGACCCCACCAGGGGCGTTCTGGCCCACCGGAGGATCAGGAAATCCACCTGTGGGCCCTGGGTCCCATTGGCCACGCCCCCAAGCCCCGCCCCCTACCCCCCCTGGGCCCTGTACAGAGAACAGAGGGCCCCCCTGGTTCGCTTATCATATTGGCAGCACTGTATGGGCCCTTTCAGGTATATATTATTGAAGGCAGCAGAATGTATGGGCTCCTGTCAGGTATATATTATTGGAGGCAGGAGAATCTATGGGCTCCTGTCAGGTATATATTATTTTAGCCAGCAGAATCTATGGGCTCCTGTCAGGTATATATTATTGGAGGCAGCAGAATGTATGGGCTCCTGTCAGGTATATATTATTGGAGGCAGCAGAATGTATGGGCTCCTGACAGGTATATATTATTGGAGGCAGGAGAATGTATGGGCTCCTGTCAGGTATATATTATTGGAGGCAGGAGAATGTATGGACTCCTGTCAGGTATATATTATTGGAGGCAGCAGAATGTATGGGCTCCTGTCAGGTATATATTATTGGAGGCAGGAGAATGTATGGGCTCCTGTCAGGTATATATTATTGGAGGCAGCAGAATCTATGGGCTGCTGTCAGGTATATATTATTGGAGCCAGCAGAATGTATGGGCTCCTGTCAGGTATATATTATTGGAGGCAGGAGAATGTATGGGCTCCTGTCAGGTATATATTATTGGAGGCAGCAGAATGTATGGGCTCCTGTCAGGTATATATTATTGGAGGCAGGAGAATGTATGGGCTCCTGTCAGGTATATATTATTGGAGGCAGCAGAATCTATGGGCTGCTGTCAGGTATATATTATTGGAGCCAGCAGAATGTATGGGCTCCTGTCAGGTATATATTATTGGAGGCTGCAGAATCTATGGGCTCCTGACAGGTATATATTATTGGAGGCAGCAGAATGTATGGGCTCCTGTTAGGTATATATTATTGGAGGCAGCAGAATGTATGGGCTCCTGTCAGGTATATATTATTGGAGGCAGCAGAATCTATGGGCTCCTGTCAGGTATATATTATTGGAGGCCGGAGAATGTATGGGCTCCTGTCAGGTATATATTATTGGAGGCAACAGAATCTATGGGCCCCTGTCAGGTATATATTATTGGAGGCAGGAGAATGTATGGGCTCCTGTCAGGTATATATTATTGGAGGCAGCAGAATGTATGGGCTCCTGTCAGGTATATAGTATTGGAGGCAGCAGAATCTATGGGCTCCTGTCAGGTATATATTATTGGAGGCAGGAGAATGTATGGGCTCCTGTCAGGTATATACTATTGGAGGCAGGAGAATGTATGGGCTCCTGTCAGGTATATATTATTGGAGGCAGGAAAATGTATGGGCTCCTGTCAGGTATATATTATTGGAGGCAGCAGAATCTATGGGCTCCTGTCAGGTATATATTATTGGAGACAGCAGAATCTATGGGCTCCTGTCAGGTATATATTATTGGAGGCAGCAGAATGTATGGGCTCCTGTCAGGTATATATTATTGGAGGCAGGAGAATGTATGGGCTCCTGTCAGGTATATATTATTGGAGGCAGGAGAATGTATGGGCTCCTGTCAGGTATATATTATTGGAGGCAGGAGAATGTATGGACTCCTGTCAGGTATATATTATTGGAGGCAGCAGAATGTATGGGCTCCTGTCAGGTATATATTATTGGAGGCAGGAGAATGTATGGGCTCCTGTCAGGTATATATTATTGGAGGCAGCAGAATGTATGGGCTCCTGTCAGGTATATATTATTGGAGGCAGGAGAATGTATGGGCTCCTGTCAGGTATATATTATTGGAGGCAGCAGAATCTATGGGCTCCTGTCAGGTATATATTATTGAAGGCAGCAGAATGTATGGGCTCCTGTCAGGTATATATTATTGGAGGCAGGAGAATGTATGGGCTCCTGTCAGGTATATATTATTGGAGGCAGCAGAATGTATGGGCTCCTGTCAGGTATATATTATTGGAGGCAGGAGAATGTATGGGCTCCTGTCAGGTATATATTATTGGAGGCAGGAGAATGTATGGGCTCCTGTCAGGTATATATTATTGGAGGCAGGAGAATGTATGGGCTCCTGTCAGGTATATATTATTGGAGGCAGGAGAATGTATGGACTCCTGTCGGGTATATATTATTGGAGGCAGCAGAATGTATGGGCTCCTGTCGGGTATATATTATTGGAGGCAGCAGAATGTATGGGCTCCTGTCAGGTATATATTATTGGAGGCAGGAGAATGTATGGGCTCCTGTCAGGTATATATTATTGGAGGCAGCAGAATGTATGGGCTCCTGTCAGGTATATATTATTGGAGGCAGGAGAATGTATGGGCTCCTGTCAGGTATATATTATTGGAGGCAGGAGAATGTATGGGCTCCTGTCAGGTATATATTATTGGAGGCAGGAGAATGTATGGGCTCCTGTCAGGTATATATTATTGGAGGCAGCAGAATCTATGGGCTCCTGTCAGGTATATATTATTGGAGGCAGCAGAATCTATGGGCTCCTGTCAGGTATATATTATTGGAGGCAGCAGAATGTATGGGCTCCTGTCAGGTATATATTATTGGAGGCAGCAGAATGTATGGGCTCCTGTCAGGTATATATTATTGGAGGCAGCAGAATCTATGGGCTCCTGTCAGGTATATATTATTGGAGGCAGCAGAATCTATGGGCTCCTGTCAGGTATATATTATTGGAGGCAGCAGAATCTATGGGCTCCTGTCAGGTATATATTATTGGAGGCAGCAGAATCTATGGGCTCCTGTCAGGTATATATTATTGGAGGCAGGAGAATGTATGGGCTCCTGTCAGGTATATATTATTGGAGGCAGGAGAATGTATGGGCTCCTGTCAGGTATATATTATTGGAGGCAGGAGAATGTATGGGCTTCTGTCAGGTATATATTATTGGAGGCAGCAGAATGTATGGGCTCCTGTCAGGTATATATTATTGGAGGCAGGAGAATCTATGGGCTCCTGTCAGGTATATATTATTGGAGGCAGGAGAATGTATGGGCTCCTGTCAGGTATATATTATTGGAGGCAGCAGAATGTATGGGCTCCTGTCAGGTATATATTATTGGAGGCCGGAGAATGTATGGGCTCCTGTCAGGTAAATATTATTGGAGGCAACAGAATCTATGGGCCCCTGTCAGGTATATATTATTGGAGGCAGGAGAATGTATGGGCTCCTGTCAGGTATATATTATTGGAGGCAGCAGAATGTATGGGCTCCTGTCAGGTATATATTATTGGAGGCAGCAGAATGTATGGGCTCCTGTCAGGTATATATTATTGGAGGCAGGAGAATGTATGGGCTTCTGTCAGGTATATATTATTGGAGGCAGCAGAATGTATGGGCTCCTGTCAGGTATATATTATTGGAGGCAGGAGAATCTATGGGCTCCTGTCAGGTATATATTATTGGAGGCAGGAGAATGTATGGGCTCCTGTCAGGTATATATTATTGGAGGCAGCAGAATGTATGGGCTCCTGTCAGGTATATATTATTGGAGGCCGGAGAATGTATGGGCTCCTGTCAGGTAAATATTATTGGAGGCAACAGAATCTATGGGCCCCTGTCAGGTATATATTATTGGAGGCAGGAGAATGTATGGGCTCCTGTCAGGTATATATTATTGGAGGCAGCAGAATGTATGGGCTCCTGTCAGGTATATATTATTGGAGGCAGGAGAATGTATGGGCTCCTGTCAGGTATATATTATTGGAGGCAGGAGAATGTATGGGCTCCTGTCAGGTATATATTATTGGAGGCAGGAAAATGTATGGGCTCCTGTCAGGTATATATTATTGGAGGCAGCAGAATCTATGGGCTCCTGTCAGGTATATATTATTGGAGACAGCAGAATCTATGGGCTCCTGTCAGGTATATATTATTGGAGGCAGGAGAATGTATGGGCTCCTGTCAGGTATATATTATTGGAGGCAGGAGAATGTATGGGCTCCTGTCAGGTATATATTATTGGAGGCAGGAAAATGTATGGGCTCCTGTCAGGTATATATTATTGGAGGCAGCAGAATCTATGGGCTCCTGTCAGGTATATATTGTTGGGGCAGGAGAATGTATGGGCTCCTGTCAGGTATATATTATTGGAGGCAGGAGAATGTATGGGCTCCTGTCAGGTATATATTATTGGAGGCAGGAGAATGTATGGGCTCCTGTCAGGTATATATTATTGGAGGCAGGAGAATGTATGGACTCCTGTCGGGTATATATTATTGGAGGCAGCAGAATGTATGGGCTCCTGTCGGGTATATATTATTGGAGGCAGCAGAATGTATGGGCTCCTGTCAGGTATATAGTATTGGAGGCAGGAGAATGTATGGGCTCCTGTCAGGTATATATTATTGGAGGCAGCAGAATGTATGGGCTCCTGTCAGGTATATATTATTGGAGGCAGCAGAATGTATGGGCTCCTGTCAGGTATATATTATTGGAGGCAGGAGAATGTATGGGCTCCTGTCAGGTATATATTATTGGAGGCAGGAGAATGTATGGGCTCCTGTCAGGTATATATTATTGGAGGCAGCAGAATCTATGGGCTCCTGTCAGGTATATATTATTGGAGGCAGCAGAATCTATGGGCTCCTGTCAGGTATATATTATTGGAGGCAGCAGAATGTATGGGCTCCTGTCAGGTATATATTATTGGAGGCAGCAGAATGTATGGGCTCCTGTCAGGTATATATTATTGGAGGCAGCAGAATGTATGGGCTCCTGTCAGGTATATATTATTGGAGGCAGCAGAATGTATGGGCTCCTGTCAGGTATATATTATTGGAGGCAGCAGAATCTATGGGCTCCTGTCAGGTATATATTATTGGAGGCAGCAGAATCTATGGGCTCCTGTCAGGTATATATTATTGGAGGCAGCAGAATCTATGGGCTCCTGTCAGGTATATATTATTGGAGGCAGCAGAATGTATGGGTTCCTGTCAGGTATATATTATTGGAGGCAGCAGAATGTATGGGCTCCTGTCAGGTATATATTATTGGAGGCAGCAGAATCTATGGGCTCCTGTCAGGTATATATTATTGGAGACAGCAGAATCTATGGGCTCCTGTCAGGTATATATTATTGGAGGCAGCAGAATGTATGGGCTCCTGTCAGGTATATATTATTGGAGGCAGGAGAATGTATGGGCTCCTGTCAGGTATATATTATTGGAGGCAGGAGAATGTATGGGCTCCTGTCAGGTATATATTATTGGAGGCAGGAGAATGTATGGACTCCTGTCAGGTATATATTATTGGAGGCAGCAGAATGTATGGGCTCCTGTCAGGTATATATTATTGGAGGCAGGAGAATGTATGGGCTCCTGTCAGGTATATATTATTGGAGGCAGCAGAATGTATGGGCTCCTGTCAGGTATATATTATTGGAGGCAGGAGAATGTATGGGCTCCTGTCAGGTATATATTATTGGAGGCAGCAGAATCTATGGGCTCCTGTCAGGTATATATTATTGAAGGCAGCAGAATGTATGGGCTCCTGTCAGGTATATATTATTGGAGGCAGGAGAATGTATGGGCTCCTGTCAGGTATATATTATTGGAGGCAGCAGAATGTATGGGCTCCTGTCAGGTATATATTATTGGAGGCAGGAGAATGTATGGGCTCCTGTCAGGTATATATTATTGGAGGCAGGAGAATGTATGGGCTCCTGTCAGGTATATATTATTGGAGGCAGGAGAATGTATGGGCTCCTGTCAGGTATATATTATTGGAGGCAGGAGAATGTATGGACTCCTGTCGGGTATATATTATTGGAGGCAGCAGAATGTATGGGCTCCTGTCGGGTATATATTATTGGAGGCAGCAGAATGTATGGGCTCCTGTCAGGTATATATTATTGGAGGCAGGAGAATGTATGGGCTCCTGTCAGGTATATATTATTGGAGGCAGCAGAATGTATGGGCTCCTGTCAGGTATATATTATTGGAGGCAGGAGAATGTATGGGCTCCTGTCAGGTATATATTATTGGAGGCAGGAGAATGTATGGGCTCCTGTCAGGTATATATTATTGGAGGCAGGAGAATGTATGGGCTCCTGTCAGGTATATATTATTGGAGGCAGCAGAATCTATGGGCTCCTGTCAGGTATATATTATTGGAGGCAGCAGAATCTATGGGCTCCTGTCAGGTATATATTATTGGAGGCAGCAGAATGTATGGGCTCCTGTCAGGTATATATTATTGGAGGCAGCAGAATGTATGGGCTCCTGTCAGGTATATATTATTGGAGGCAGCAGAATCTATGGGCTCCTGTCAGGTATATATTATTGGAGGCAGCAGAATCTATGGGCTCCTGTCAGGTATATATTATTGGAGGCAGCAGAATCTATGGGCTCCTGTCAGGTATATATTATTGGAGGCAGCAGAATCTATGGGCTCCTGTCAGGTATATATTATTGGAGGCAGGAGAATGTATGGGCTCCTGTCAGGTATATATTATTGGAGGCAGGAGAATGTATGGGCTCCTGTCAGGTATATATTATTGGAGGCAGGAGAATGTATGGGCTTCTGTCAGGTATATATTATTGGAGGCAGCAGAATGTATGGGCTCCTGTCAGGTATATATTATTGGAGGCAGGAGAATCTATGGGCTCCTGTCAGGTATATATTATTGGAGGCAGGAGAATGTATGGGCTCCTGTCAGGTATATATTATTGGAGGCAGCAGAATGTATGGGCTCCTGTCAGGTATATATTATTGGAGGCAGCAGAATGTATGGGCTCCTGTCAGGTAAATATTATTGGAGGCAACAGAATCTATGGGCCCCTGTCAGGTATATATTATTGGAGGCAGGAGAATGTATGGGCTCCTGTCAGGTATATATTATTGGAGGCAGCAGAATGTATGGGCTCCTGTCAGGTATATATTATTGGAGGCAGCAGAATGTATGGGCTCCTGTCAGGTATATATTATTGGAGGCAGGAGAATGTATGGGCTTCTGTCAGGTATATATTATTGGAGGCAGCAGAATGTATGGGCTCCTGTCAGGTATATATTATTGGAGGCAGGAGAATCTATGGGCTCCTGTCAGGTATATATTATTGGAGGCAGGAGAATGTATGGGCTCCTGTCAGGTATATATTATTGGAGGCAGCAGAATGTATGGGCTCCTGTCAGGTATATATTATTGGAGGCCGGAGAATGTATGGGCTCCTGTTAGGTAAATATTATTGGAGGCAACAGAATCTATGGGCCCCTGTCAGGTATATATTATTGGAGGCAGGAGAATGTATGGGCTCCTGTCAGGTATATATTATTGGAGGCAGCAGAATGTATGGGCTCCTGTCAGGTATATATTATTGGAGGCAGGAGAATGTATGGGCTCCTGTCAGGTATATATTATTGGAGGCAGGAGAATGTATGGGCTCCTGTCAGGTATATATTATTGGAGGCAGGAAAATGTATGGGCTCCTGTCAGGTATATATTATTGGAGGCAGCAGAATCTATGGGCTCCTGTCAGGTATATATTATTGGAGACAGCAGAATCTATGGGCTCCTGTCAGGTATATATTATTGGAGGCAGGAGAATGTATGGGCTCCTGTCAGGTATATATTATTGGAGGCAGGAGAATGTATGGGCTCCTGTCAGGTATATATTATTGGAGGCAGGAAAATGTATGGGCTCCTGTCAGGTATATATTATTGGAGGCAGCAGAATCTATGGGCTCCTGTCAGGTATATATTGTTGGGGCAGGAGAATGTATGGGCTCCTGTCAGGTATATATTATTGGAGGCAGGAGAATGTATGGGCTCCTGTCAGGTATATATTATTGGAGGCAGGAGAATGTATGGGCTCCTGTCAGGTATATATTATTGGAGGCAGGAGAATGTATGGACTCCTGTCGGGTATATATTATTGGAGGCAGCAGAATGTATGGGCTCCTGTCGGGTATATATTATTGGAGGCAGCAGAATGTATGGGCTCCTGTCAGGTATATAGTATTGGAGGCAGGAGAATGTATGGGCTCCTGTCAGGTATATATTATTGGAGGCAGCAGAATGTATGGGCTCCTGTCAGGTATATATTATTGGAGGCAGCAGAATGTATGGGCTCCTGTCAGGTATATATTATTGGAGGCAGGAGAATGTATGGGCTCCTGTCAGGTATATATTATTGGAGGCAGGAGAATGTATGGGCTCCTGTCAGGTATATATTATTGGAGGCAGCAGAATCTATGGGCTCCTGTCAGGTATATATTATTGGAGGCAGCAGAATCTATGGGCTCCTGTCAGGTATATATTATTGGAGGCAGCAGAATGTATGGGCTCCTGTCAGGTATATATTATTGGAGGCAGCAGAATGTATGGGCTCCTGTCAGGTATATATTATTGGAGGCAGCAGAATGTATGGGCTCCTGTCAGGTATATATTATTGGAGGCAGCAGAATGTATGGGCTCCTGTCAGGTATATATTATTGGAGGCAGCAGAATCTATGGGCTCCTGTCAGGTATATATTATTGGAGGCAGCAGAATCTATGGGCTCCTGTCAGGTATATATTATTGGAGGCAGCAGAATCTATGGGCTCCTGTCAGGTATATATTATTGGAGGCAGCAGAATGTATGGGTTCCTGTCAGGTATATATTATTGGAGGCAGCAGAATGTATGGGCTCCTGTCAGGTATATATTATTGGAGGCAGCAGAATGTATGGGCTCCTGTCAGGTATATATTATTGGAGGCAGCAGAATGTATGGGCTCCTGTCAGGTATATATTATTGGAGGCAGCAGAATCTATGGGCTCCTGTCAGGTATATATTATTGGAGGCAGCAGAATCTATGGGCTCCTGTCAGGTATATATTATTGGAGACAGCAGAATCTATGGGCTCCTGTCAGGTATATATTATTGGAGGCAGCAGAATGTATGGGCTCCTGTCAGGTATATATTATTGGAGGCAGGAGAATGTATGGGCTCCTGTCAGGTATATATTATTGGAGACAGCATAATCTATGGGCTCCTGTCAGGTATATATTATTGGAGGCAGCAGAATGTATGGGCTCCTGTCAGGTATATATTATTGGAGGCAGCAGAATCTATGGGCCCTTGTCAGGTATATATTATTGGAGGCAGCAGAATCTATGGGCCCCTGTCAGGTATATATTATTTGATAATCATGCCCATTGCCCAGCTCCCGCCATATGTTGATCGCCAGCCAGATAAAACAAGGCAGCTGGGGGCTGGGATTCGCAGCATGGTAAGGCCCAAGCGTTCTTGGCCCCCCACGCTGAAAATCTCAGCCCGCAGCCACCCCTGAAAGTGGCGCATTCATCATAGCACCATTTCCAGGTACTTTACCCGGCTCTTCCAGCGGCCCTGGTGGTGAGTGGCACCCTGGGTAATAATCGGGTTAGTACCAGGCTAGCTTTGTATTATCAGCTGGTACTAAGCCCGAAATTCATGGTGTCACGCCAAATTAGACATAGCCACCATGAATTTTTAGTAAACCGAAAAAAAAAAGACAGAATTTTTTTTTTTTTATTAAAAATAAAACACATTTAGGGACTCCATCTTTAATAAAGAAAAATCCTCACTCCAACGTAATCCATAGGTCTTCTGTCTTCAGCTCTGCTACATCTTTGCCATCTGACAATATGTCTGCTGACAGAGATGAGCCGGCTCAGAATGACACTGGGGCAATGTTACTGTGTAGTGCGGCACTAGATTTCTTTTTTTGTCATTTCATGCAGTGTAGAAATCTTGAGAAAAGTGTAGATTGTGCTCTGGAAGTGATCAGTTATAGCTAACTATGTTATTTTCTGCAGAGATAAGTCCTGCATAGAAGATGTGATATATCGGTCTGCGGCAGATAAAGAACTTCACCTAGAGACATCACTGGTGAGTATGTGTGTTACCTATACACACACACTGACACTATATACAGAGCTCCTGTGTGTAATGTCACTGGTGATCACTGTATTACCTATACACACACACTGACACTATATACAGAGCTCCTGTGTGTCATATCACTGGTGATCTCTGTACTACCTATACACACACACTGACACTATATACAGAGCTCCTGTATGTAATGTCACTGGTGATCACTGTATTACCTATACACACACACTGACACTATACACAGAGCTCCTGTGTGTAATGTCACTGGTGATCACTGTATTACCTGTACACACACACTGACACTATATACAGAGCTCCAATATGTAATGTCACTGGTGATCTCTGTACAACCTATACACACACACTGACACTATACACGGTGCTCCTGTGAGTAATGTCACTGGTGATCACTGTATTACCTGTACTCTGACACTGTATACAGAGCTCCTGTGCATAATGTCACTGGTGATCACTGTATTACCTATACACACACACTGACACTATACACAGAGCTCCTGTGTGTAATGTCACTGGTGATCACTATATTACCTATACACACACACTGACACTATATACAGAGCTCCTGTGTGTAATGTCACTGGTGATCTCTGTACTACCTATACACACACACTGACACTGTATACAGAGCTCCTGTGTGTAATGTCACTGGTGATCACTGTATTACCTCTACACTGACCCTATACACAGGAATCCTGTGCATAATGTCACTGATAATCTCTACATTATCTGTACACTGACTCTATATACAGAGCTTTTTTACATTTTCATTATCAGTCACTATCTGGTGCCATTATGTGCCATGGTCATGGCGTGGCGGAATTTGTCCCTTGTATGTGGTATTATTCGGACAGTCACTATGTGGTGGTAATATGTCGTCTTCTCATGGTGTGGCAGTATATATACCTTGTACTTGGTAGTATTTCATCACTATGTGGTGGTATGTGTTCTGGTCATGGTGTGGCGGTATTTCTCTCTTCTATATGGTATTATTAGTCTAGGGATAGTTGTCAGTCATTTGTTTTTTCGGATATTAAGAATGGGAACATTCTTTATTTGCAATACATATTAAATACTTGGATGGTTAACCTCTCCCTGTGTTGTGACTACTACAGAGCAGCAGAGATGCACGTCAGCTCAAGACGCAAAAAATAAGCCGTCACAAATCCCCAGATCCAAAAAAATGAGAACACTACGGTGCGCAGAACATGGCGTGAAAAGTGTGATTTTTCAAACTTATGAATTTGTTTTCACCACTTAGTTACCTGTAAAGGTATACATGTTTGGTATCTACAAACTCGTACTGACCCGAGGCATCACCCTGTCACGTCGGTTTTTCCATATAGTGAACATGGTGACTAAAAAACCCAATAAACAAACGTGCAATTGCACTTTTTTTGCAATTTTACTGCACTTGGAATTTTTGTTGCCATTTCCCTGTACACTATATGGTAAAATAAATGATTGCATCTGAAAGTACAACTCGTCCCGCAAAAAAACTGTCTTTCCTGCTGCTACAGACTTTTATATGACTACAATTTACATTCTGCTGCTTATGGAAACATTTTTGCAGTTTACAAGACCCTTCTTACACTTGCTTGCACCCAGGTTTCATGTGAAAGAGTGTTCTCAAAGCTGAAAAGTGTAAAAAATCGTCTGAGGGCTTCGATTGGACAGGAGCTTTTAGAGTCCCTCCTTCTGTTGAACATTGAGTGTGACATTTCAAGGAACTTAGACTATGATGACATTATTAATACGTATGCAATGTCATCTTCTGTTCTGAAAAAAAACGTTTGTAATTTTGCTGCTGATTGACTGTTAGTGTGAGTTTATTTGTTGTTTTGGGCCTTTCACTAACAATTGAATGGTATTGTATTATAGAGGAGAGGAAATCGTGCAATACAAACTTCCAAAATGCTTACAGAATTCTTTTACTTTTCCCAGCGGCCAAGTTTGGTGCTGCTACAATGATGCCGGCTGCTGGGATGCCAGATGGATGCAGGTTCAATTTGTGGCACTTACACTTTAAGAGAATGTACCTTGAAAGTATTTCTTGTTATTGTTCTGTTATGGCACTTTATCACACACTGGTGTGAATAAGATAACAGTGTTCCTCTTTCCCCAGGAGTGTTTCTTTAGTTTGTTATTTATTCGTTATATTGGTTATTTATTGGTTAATAAAGTTGATTCATTTTGAATGAGTTTGTGGACTTATGTTATTCCTATATACGGTATCTGCATGGTGCTGGTGGGCCCCAAGATTGATTGTTTCCTGGTGGGCCCCAGGTACTCCAGTCCGGCGCTGGACCCCACTGATCCTGGGCACTGGTGCAGCACTGCGCCCCCTTCACTGTGTTTTTCACTGCCCACCCGGCTGTTCTGGGAACGGCAAAGTGACGCTTTCCCTGAGATTTTGATTTTGGTTAAATTTAAACACCGCTCTGCTGATCGATCGCGGTCGCTGGCCGAGATCAATCAGCAATATTGGGGCCAAATTTAATCCTCACTCTGCTGATTGGTCGCAACCACTGGCCGCGACCAATCTGCGTTTTTTGTGCCAAATTTAAACAACGCTCTGCTGATTGGTCGCGGTCGCCGGCCGCGACCCATCAGCATTATTGGCGCCAAATTTAAACCCCGCTCTGCTGATTGGTCGCGGCCGCCAGCCGCGACCAATCAGCGAAATTGGCGGCATATTTAAACAACGCTCTGGTCGCGGTCGGTGGCCTCAACCATTCAGCAATCATCGATTTTGGCGCCCAATTTAAACCCCGCTCTGCATCTTTCTGCTGATTGGTCGCAGCCGGCTTCCGCGACCAATCAGCAGTATTGTCGCCAAATTTAAACACCTCTTTGCTGATTGGTCGCGGTCGCGACTAATCAACGATTTTGGTGTCAAATTTAAACACGCTCTCCAGTCCTCACTAACATGGCTTGCTGATTGGTCGCGGCCGCCGCCCGCGACCGATCAGCGATTTTGGCGCAAAATTCAAACACCGCTCTGCTGATTGGTCGCGGCGGCCAGCCGGGACCAATCAGCGAGATTGGCGCCAAATTTAAACAACACTCTGCTGATTGGTCGAGGCCGGCGACCGCGACCAATGAGCAGAGCGGGGTTTAAATTTGGCCCCAAAATCGCTGATTAGTCGCGGCTGACTGACGCGACCAATCAGCAGAGCGTTGTTTAAATTTTGCGCCAAAATCGCTGATTGGTCGCGACCGGCGGCCTCGACCAATCAGCGATTTTGGCGCCAAATTTAAGCAACGCTCTGCTGATTGGTCGAGGACGCCGGCCGAGATCAATCCGCAGTATTGGTGCAAAATTTAAACACCGCTTTGCTGATTGGTCGAGGCCGGCAACCGTGACCAATCAGCGATTTTGGCTCAAAATTTAAACACAGCTCTGCTGACTGCGCCCGGTCGGCCGCATACCTATTCTAGAATACCCGATGCATTAGAATCGGGCCACCATCTAGTATATGGATATGTAGCTCACAAACTCCTAAATATATGATGTTTTCATTTACAATGTATCTAATTTATACATGTATATAGAGAGTACTGAGCATGGATTTGTAAGGTTTCATAACTTCCATGCTAGACAAAATTCTATAAAATAAATAATGTGACAATTCTTTCATGGCCGGAGGTGATAATAAACTGATATAAAGTGTACACTAGTAATTAGAATTCCCTGGGCTCGGGTGTAAGAGGCAATATTCCTGATGATCAGGGTCCCGTGTAGGGACGGTCACTGCTGTATACCATCTAGTACAGAGGTACAGAAGCTGGCGGCGCTCCCATAACCTCCGGGCTGCTGGATTCGATCAAACATCTCCATGTTATTCTGTATACAGTTATATTCTTCTTTCCATCACAATGCGGTGGGATATCACTACAATATGCCAACATGGTGTGATTAGTGGAGGGCGGCTGTCAGTATCCCCCGACTTTAGAATTAGACTGAATAATCCTTCAAAGGGGGTGTACAAAGTTTAAAAGATATCTCCTATCCATAGGATAACTTCCCGATGGATGGGGTCTGACTGCTGGGAGCCTCACCAATCCTGAAAACTGGGGATTTGAAGAGTCCTTTGTGACTGATGTGATGGTCGATCATTGCTGCACCATACATTCTCTATGGGATGACTGAAGCTCTGTGCTCGGCTGGTCTTCAGCACTCCCATTAAGAATGAACGGAGCAGTGAGTATACTCAACCACCACTCCATTTGCGGCACCCTGCTACAACAGGTACCACAGGACCCAGGGTGCATGGATGGACTTCTCCACAAGAGGCCCTCACTACATACAAACACCTCCACCCTTCCACCTCATACCACCAGAGGGAGCCCGTTAGGGATATATATATATGGAGGGTGGAGCCAGGCAGTTCAGTCAGAGTTAGTAGTCAGACTGAGAGAGTCTGAGAGCGTGCTGACGCTGAGAGCAGCGAAGACGCGGCGCGTCTGCTGCTGGGTTCTGAGGGCCACGAGTGTGGCCGACGGTAAAGAGGAGAGATGAGAGGAGTTGAGGGGGCAGAGGAGCATCACAAGGCTCACCCCGAAGATACAAACCAGACACCGGGTCCGCGCCTACAGGGTCCTTTATTCCCAGTAGGGACCACCGGCATTCCAGGAGGACTACAAGTCCCTGGCAGACCTGAAGCTAGACCCATTACAGGACCAGGAACCACGATGGCCCCGACGACCAGGGATAGTGGTTGCCAGCAGAAGGTCCTACTACCGAGCGACAGGTGAAGGAACAGCACGACACATAAGCTAGGCCCAGTTGCAGGCTGGCCAGGAGCATCCAGAGAGGCAGACACGGACCAGGAGGCCTTATACCCGCTCACTGGGGAGAAGTCCTGAAGTGCACCCATCCTACTGAGTACCCTGGACCGTACCTGACATCCGCACCAGTAAAGATATTGAAGCGAATCCCCTGTCTCTGTCAGTTACTCCTGCTGCACCATCCCGCCTGCACTACAAGTCCCAGCATCACCTCCCACCAAATTCCACACTGCCCCGGGGGCCCGCTCCACCTGTGGGAAGCAGAAACACCTCAGCTGCCATCCCATCACCCCCCTGGAGGTCTGAAGCAGCGCTGGTAATCATTACCAAGTACCACAGGTGGCGTCACAAACTGTTTATTTATTTTATCCAAGTTTCAATCCCCTTTTTCAAGAGTGACCCCAGGGTACGGGCCCAGGAGCCGACCACCGCGACATCCCCAAAACTAGGCAAAGGCCTGGGTACCGAGTCGTCCCCATCCCCTGGGCGCGTCGTACTCATCGTCTGTGGGACTGCCAGAACTAGTGGAGCGCTGCTCTTGGCTATTTTGGGCAGTCCTATAGACAGTGAATGGAGGGGAGGCTGAGCATGCTGCCTGTTCTTGGCTTTGCTAGGGGTTCCAGCAGTCAGACCCTCAGTGATCAGTAAGTTATCCCCTAACCTTTGGATAAGAGATGATTTTCTATTTTGGCAATAACCCTTTAATTGCATCCATGTGGTTATTTTCCCCCTATCCTGTCCACCTTTATTATGTCCGTTATTCCCTCTGGTGGTCAGTGCAGCCATGTAGTGTATGTCTGTACTACTCAGGCTCTGGGGATTTATTGCTGTGTAGTTAGTCCAGGTGGTGCCGACAAGTAGAGGGAACAAGTTCTGGCAATCCTGCCAAAGGAGCACAGTTATTCCTGCACCGGACCTGCATCTCCGGTGTGCGGCGGCCGGGAAGGTGCCCGCTCTCCTCAGGGAAGATGCTGACGGCCCGCAGGCACATACCCGTCCTTGTGCCAATGCCCAGGAGATAAAGCAGGACATTTATCTAAGTAGAGATGTGGCGTCTCCCACCCGCCTGTCATATTTGTAGATGACGCGTGGCGGAGGGCAGAAGCCGGGGCAGGACTCCTGTCCGGCCGCAGAAGTCTCATGTGTAGTGATACTCATGTGACTTTTCTAAAAGCATAAATCGGCCTGCAGAGGTGTCAGCGACGCTGGCTCAGACGTTACTGTGAGCGGAATAACAAGGCTTTGGTAACAGTTTCACCTCTTTATATTGTATTAGCTCCTTTACTTAGTCCTAGTTCAGACTGGTCTAAGAGATCACCTGCTGATTCCTTTCTTGCGATTCTGATAGGAGATTTCTGTCAGAAGTTTGGCGCAAGGCTAGTGATTAGACTGGCTAGTGATTAGACTGGCCAGTGATTAGACTGGCCAGTGATTAGACTGGCTAGTGATTAGACTGGCCAGTGATTAGACTGGCCAGTGATTAGACTGGCTAGTGATTAGACTGGCTAGTGATTAGACTGGCCAGTGATTAGACTGGCTAGTGATTAGACTGGCTAGTGATTAGACTGGCTAGTGATTAGACTGGCTAGTGATTAGACTGGCCAGTGATTAGACTGGCCAGTGATTAGACTGGCCAGTGATTAGACTGGCTAGTAGATAAGGATTTTGTGCCAGATTTTTAGTAACAAAGGGAATACAGCGGTCGGCCACTTTAGGTGGACTGTTACAGTAGGCAGCATGCTGATAAGTTATTTTTTGACGTTTTGCATGATTTTCGCTGTCTTCGGTTGGCATATCCCCCCCCAACGGCACTTCCATCTGCAACCTGTAATGGCCAGTCGGAATACCCGTGCTGGCATCGGGGTCTTATTGCATGGGTAGGCGCTGTGGCATTGGGGTCTTATTACACGGGTAGGCGCGCTGGCATCTGGGTCTTATTACAGGGGTAGGCGTGCTGGCATCAGGGTCTTATTACATGGGTAGGCGCACTGGCATCGGGGTCTTATTACACTGGTAGGCGCACTGGCATCGGGGTCTTATTACACGTGTAGGCGCGCTGGCATCGGGGTCTTATTACACGGGTAGGCGCGCTGGCATCGGGTCTTATTACACTGGTAGGCGCTCTGCCATCGGGGCCTTATTACACGGGTACGCTTGCTGGCATCAGGGTCTTATTACACGGGTAGGCGCGCTGGCATCGGGGTCTTATTACACGGGTAGGCGCGCTGGCATCGGGGTCTTATTACATGGGTAGGCGCGCTGGCATCGGGGTCTTATTACACTGGTAGGCGCACTGGCATCGGGGTCTTATTACATGGGTAGGCGCACTGGCATCGGGGTCTTATTACACTGGTAGGCGCACTGGCATCGGGGTCTTATTACACGTGTAGGCGCGCTGGCATCGGGGTCTTATTACACGGGTAGGCGCGCTGGCATCGGGTCTTATTACACTGGTAGGCGCTCTGCCATCGGGGCCTTATTACACGGGTAGGCTTGCTGGCATCAGGGTCTTATTACACGGGTAGGCGCGCTGGCATCGGGGTCTTATTACACGGGTAGGCGCGCTGGCATCGGGGTCTTATTACATGGGTAGGCGCGCTGGCATCGGGGTCTTATTACACGGGTAGGCGCGCTGGCATCGGGGTCTTATTACACGAGTAGGTGCACTGGCATCGGGGTCTTATTACAAGGGTAGGCGCGCTGGCATCGGGGTCTTATTACACGGGTAGGTGCGCTGGCATCGGGGCCTTATTACACGGGTAGGCGCGCTGGCATCAGGTCTTATTACACGGGTAGGCGCGCTGGCATCAGGTCTTTATTACACGGGTAGGCGTGCTGGCATCGGGGTCTTATTACACGGGTAGGCGCGCTGGCATCGGGGTCTTATTACACGGGTAGGCGCGCTGGCATCGGGGTCTTATTACACGGGTAGGCGCGCTGTTCGGAGACCATGGGAAAACCAGTGGGCAAGGCTTCACAGATACAGAAAATAGCACAGAATTTACTAGTAGGAGTTGCCTATTTATTATGTAGACACACGTTTGGAAATGATATAAGTAGATGGCCCAAGCCCTCCACAAAGCTTTTCATCCTGGAGGGCACCGGCTTTACCAATGTGACCCTCTGACATATGGGAGCATCATTATAATAGGGTACTGCCTTTACATGCCAGCTAGTCCGTGTCCAGTTACTGCTTTCTCTGTGACGGGGTGTACATATTTGCGTGAATGTAATGTGGATAATGACTGTATACGCCATCTTGTGCTTCAGGTCTGGAGGCAGATGCGGCACATGGGGGTAAAGCCGCATGTAATCACCTATAACCTGCTTCTTTGTGCCCCCCGAGACTGTGGGATTGGAGACACCGCTGACGCTCTACATTTACTCACGCACTCTAAGGAACTGGCAGCCCTGACTTTAAGTGCAGGCAAAGAGAAGCAAGACAGGAAAAGCCAGCAAGTGAAGAAAAGAAAGGATAGTCCTGAAGAGGTGGGCAGCCCATGCTCCTGGGCCATTCCTCAATTCCAAGTGGCAACTATGGCACAGCTGAGGACTTGGCAGGCTCACAGGCACTGGCCGTGGTGAGTACGGCTGACCATTTTCCCAGCGTGCCCTCTTTTGATGCCAGTAATGTGCCAAACCTCCTGGACCTGTCTGTAAATAAGGGAAAAATTGTGTCACTTGCAAATGTCAATACCCCATCTGACCGATTGGCAGTGATTGGCGACTTAGGGGGCGTTCTTCAGAAGATGAAAGAAGACAACGTCTGTCCTACAATAAAGACCTTCACCCTCCTAGCGGCAGTCATGAGAGCAGAAGTGGGGTCAGAATCTGCCGTCCTGGCCACTATGGACGCCTACGGAGTACAGCCAGATCTCACCTTTTTTAACACTTTGGTGTTGAAGAGGAGTAAAACTCTGAAGCTGCAGTCGGCTTTGGTAAGGGAATGGTTTTTATTTTATCATTTAAATGTTAAAAAGCCATCATAAAATAATTAACACGGCTTGTGAGAAGATCCACGCTATCTGACAGTAAAGAGGCTGAGGTACAGTAGGTGAATGATGTTACCGCATTGTGGGATTATATTTGCTGCATGAAATCATTTGTAAAGCGTGTGACAGATCTGCCTGACTTTTCATATATATTTTTTTCTTAAAAGTGAATACCTTTTTTTTTTTACTATGGCTTAATAACGATCCAAAGCAAATGGTTCTGTGTGACCCACTACTACTCAGATAGCGTTAGCCCTCCCTGGGAAAGGTGTACTTGGACGATGGGCCGGTGGAAGAGGGGGATGCAGTCCCGGCCTTGACCCGGTCCGTGCCCAGGGTGCACACATTAAAAATATGGGCTAGCAGATGAGTGGTTATTTGTCGACTACGCCACCTGTGGTTCCCGGTGATTACCACCAGCGCTGCGTCAGTCCTCTGAGGCGGGTGTCGTGGCAGCTCAGCTGGTACTACTCCCCACAGGCGGAGCAGGGCCTCAGGGCAGAGAGAGAGGAAAGTCTGGAGGTTGGTGGTGTGTGTGCGGTGCCGCGCAGGACAGGATAACGGAGGCAAGGGGTGAAGTCTTCCAAGCTTTACTCACGTTGTTTCACTAGTAAGCACAAAGCTTTTCCTTGTTCCTCACGGCGTGCTGCGACCACCAGGAAGGGGTTCAGCACACTCCGGGTAGTTTAGGTGCACTTAACGAGACCCCTGGACCAGAATGTTCCTCTCCTTGGTGAGTTCTCCCATTAAGTCTCCTCCTGACTGTGTGTGTGGTATGAACTTGGTGAAAGGCCGGTTCCCGCTGCATCAGCGCAGTTTAAGGGATACGGGTGGCGTACGCCGCTCCGTCCATATCCCCCTTAGGGATCCAGAAGGCCTCTGGGCTTTTCCGGCTGAGACGTGAAGTAACAGAGTCAGATATCGGGGGCCGGTACCCCTCTTGCAGCAGGAATCCCTCTGGCTAGGCCAGAGTAAGAAATACAGGGGGTGTATGCTGCTCCGTCCGTATCCCCTGGGATCCTTTTGCCTGTGGAGCTTTACTCCTCCGCTCCCCTCCAGGCCTTCTTAGGTAGGGACCTTGACCGGGTAGATACAGCGGTTAACTCTAACCCACTCCTCACCTCAAGCCCAGAGTACGAGGACCGTGTATCTTCAACAAGCTGCAGGTTCCAGCAGAAAGCCACTATCAGCGATGAAGATCACAATCAAAGACCTTGAACCTAAGATGGCCGTGTATTAAATATGTATCAGTTAGTGTAACCTAAAAGTGTGTCCTCTACGCTCACCCACTACATAGTTCCTCCTATCTTTGGTCGTCCCCCCATCTCCTCTATCCCGGCTGGGGCAGCACATTGGTGCATATAAGCCCCCCACAGGACAGGAGTGGTGTAGTGTTGAGTGCTGAGGCTGGGTCCCGTGTGGTGCTCCATCCTTACCTCGGAGAGGAGATACCACACCTCGATCTGAGGTGCAGTACCCCTGTGGCGACTGAACCCTCAGGGACGCCACAGTTCCAACCGATTCATATAGAAACTACACTTTTTTATATCGGCCTAATTGTTTCTAAGCATGGCTTTGAAAGAACGGGCATTGCTTTGAAAGAAGGGGCATGGCTTTGAGGAAGGAGCATGGCTTTGAAAGAAGGGGCATTGCTTTGAAAGAAGGGGCATGGCTTTGAAATAAGGGGCATGGCTTTGAAGAAGGGGCATGGATTTGAAGAAGGGGCATGGCTTTGAAGAAGGGGCATGGCTTTGAAGAAGGGGCATGGCTTTGAAAGAAGGGGAATGGCTTTGAAAGAAGGGGCATGGCTTTGAAAGAAGGGGCATGGCTTTGAAGAAGGGGCATGGTTTTAAAAGAAGGGACATGGCTTTGACAGAAGGGGCATGGCTTTAAATACAACAGCATGCACTAAACTCTGCCTCTGACCAGAAGTCGTGGTGGCTGTTCAGGTCGCATGGGCTCTAAGCCTTGCATAGCCTGGGCATTTTTTCAGATCGATAAGGATGACCCAACTCGTGTTATCTGTAATATTTGTCACCAAAAGCTAAGTAGAGGCCAAAAAATCCATAGTTTGAGTACTTCATGCATGAAAAGTCAAATGGATATGAAGCATAAGTTGCAGTGGGAAGCTCACTGTGCTACAATGCAGCCTAGCGGGCTGGGCCAACCACCGTCTGCCCCATCTTGTGCATCCGCGGCCTCTTCATCATCTGTGACTGGGGGGTCAGCAGTCACATGTTTTTGGACGCAGACCTGCCAACTCTTTACCCGCAACAGCCAGTGTGATTGGCAGGTCATCATTTCATTTGGAAGTGGAAACACCAGCTGGTGTTGAGCGCTCTCAGACATCAAGAGCACCACCTTTGGATCAAGGCAACCTAACTTTTCTGCCTGCATCTTCCTCACAGACCGGCAGTTTGCTGGGGACACCCTTCTCAACCTAGTCTATGCACAACAGCCAGCCCTCGGTCCCTCAGATGTGGACAAGTAAAAGACCATTTCCTCCTAGCCATGACAAAGCTAAGAGGTTGAATTTCACCATCTGCAAGCTGTTGGCTACAAAAATGCTGCCTTTCCGCCTGGTGGACACAGAGGATTTTCGAGACCTTATGTCCGTCGCAGTGCCCCAGTACCAGATGCCCAGTCGGCACTACTTCTCAAAGAAAGGTGTGCCTGCGCTACACCAGCATGTCGCACACAACATCACTGCTTCTTTGAAAAACTCTGTGTGTGACAGGGTGCATTTCACCACAGACACTTGGACGAGTAGGCATGGACAGGGGCGTTACATGTCGCTGACGGGGCACTGGGTAACTATGGTGACAGCAGGACAAGGGGCTGCTGTCCAAGTCTTGCCGTCCCCACGAGTTGTGCGTCAATCCTCTTTATCTAGAAGTTCCTCCACTGCTTCTGCCTCCTCAGCCTCCTCTCGGTCCTCCACCTGCACCCAAAGCCTGTCTGGTAATGCCACCCGCTTTCTAACTGCGCAGAAGGAATCTTGCACACCTCCTTACGATGCTGGCAGCAGGACTCAACGGTATCAGGCGGTGTTTACTTTGAAATGTCTGGGAAATGTGAGTCACACAGCTGAGGAGTTGTGGTCAGCTCTGTAGACCCAGTTTCATGAATGGTTGTCTCCACTGGACCTGCTACCAGGTAAGGCTGTGTGCGACAATGCTGCAAACCTGGGTGCGGCCCTTCGCCGGGGCAATGTCACACACGTGCCTTGTATGGCTCATGTGTTGAACCTGGTTGTCCAGCAATTTTTAGCCCACTATCCCGGACTAGATGGCTTTCTGCAGAGGGCACGGTCGCTGTGTGCTCACTTCCGCCGTTCGCAGCTCAACAACTTACATCTCTAAAGAAGTCGTTGGGCCTGCCAGTTCACCGGCTGAAATGCACATGTTTCAGCGACTGTGGCAGCACCGACAAGCCCTGGTGCAATACGTTCTGACGTATAGCCTGGGCAAACGAGATCCAGAGGTGGGGCAAATCACGCTGCAGGAGTGGTCTCAGATCAGGGACCTATGCACCCTTCTGCACAGTTTTGAAATGCGACGAAGATGTTTAGTGCTGACGATGCCATTATCAGCATGACTATTCCGGTGATTTACATGCTGGAGGACACGTTAAACAGAATTCGGAGTCAGGTGGTGGGACAAGAGGAGGTGGAGGAAGTAGAGGAGGAGTCGTATGCGGAAGGGATAACATCTCCAAGGTCCAGACGGTCGGCAGCACCAAGGCGGCAGGCATGGGAGGGTGGGAGAGAGGGATTAACCAGGGCGCAAGGTAGCAGCCAAACTGTTGAGGAAGGTGCAGGAGCCGAGGAAGAAGTGGAGGACGAACTGGCGATGGGCATGGAAGACTCATCAGATGAGGGAGACCTTGATCACATCTCTGTTGTGCGAGGTTGGGGGGAGAGGGCAGAGGAAGGAAGCATGATTCTTACCTCGCTATCAACACAACAAAGACTTGTTCCTCCTGGATGCGCAAGACACATGAGTGCCTTCTTGCTGCACTACCTGCAACATGACACTCGGATTGTCAGAATTCGAAGTAATCCCGACTACTGGGTTGCCACACTCTTAGATCCCCGGTACAAAAGTAAATTTGCCGAAATAATTCCTGCCATAGAAAGGGATTCACGCATGCAGGAGTATCAGCAGAGGCTGTTGCAGTATCTTACATGTGCTTTTCCACAAAACATCAGTGGTGCACGTAGTGAATCTCACAGTTCTAACTTGCAAACCGTGGGACTGTCAAGTCTTCATCACTCAAACCGTAACAGTATCACAGTATCTGCTGGTAACAGCAATTTTGTGGAATCGTTTCACCACTTTTTTAGACCATCCTTTGCAAGGCCACAGGAGACAAGAAGTCTGACACATAGTCAACGCCTAGAGAGGATGGTACAGGAGTATCTCCAAGTGAACATCAAAGCCATGACTGTGTCACTGGACCCTTGCTCATTTTGGGCTTCTAATCTGGAAACATGTCCGGAGCTCGCCACTCACGCTTTGGAGATCTAGTCATTCACTGCAGCCAGCGTTCTCTCTGAACGTGTGTTCAGCGCTGCTGGTGGTGTGCTGACAGATAAGCGCATCGGGCTGTCCCCTGAGAATGTAGACAGACTCACGTTCATAAAGATGAACAAATCATGGATCCGCAAGGACTTTTCTACCCCTGTGTCATCCTGGGGAGACTAAAAGCTTGAGGATTTGGTAAAATCACCTCACCAACCGTTTTAAGCAACTCTGGGGCAATTGATGCCACTTAAGTGGTGTCTGTGCCACAATTTTTGGAAAAAATGGAGACTCTTTTTGGAGTCCCCTTGCTGTGTTTTACGTGACGTTGGCATCGTCAATTCCAGGTGGGTTGGGTCGCCCCCCCCCCCCCTCTTTTAACCGTAAGAAACTACATACACTATGGCTTGGGGTAACATAGATGGTTGAGTCTGAAGAACTGTTTACTCAGATGTCTGCTCCAAAGCTTCAGTGTCTGCTAGTCAGCGTAGTAGCCCAGCTCTGAAGCAAGCTACACCGCCTGTGTATCTAATAAGAATTTTTAACTGCATCTAGCCTAGGCAGACTGTGGGGACCCCCGACCAAATACAGATGCTCAGCCCCCCTACCGCCCCCCTTTCCTTGACAATACAATAATGTAACTCTTACAACTGGATGGGTGAGGATCGGTCACAGCTTTATTAACTCTTTTTACTCATTCCATTAGAAAGGCATTTTATTTCTAAAATAATTCAGCTTGTTGCAGCATGCCCTGTGTCTCCACATGGGCAAGTTGGTCAACAAGTGTAACTCTCCAACATGTCCTTTCTATTTCCAGGCCACGAAGGATCCTGCGTACTCGTATGCAGGACTCTGACCCCCATCCATCACTCTTAACGCTTGTTCCACTCCGTCCTGGAGTCCTGACAGGAATATGTCCAGTACAATATCCATTAAGTGAACACCATCGGGCCTTATGAGGCCTGCTTTATCTCCTTCCAGTTGTCGGTGTCGTATCACTACACCGCCTTTGTCTCTTCTAAATTTTGCCATCCAAATATTTATTACCCGCCTTGTCCATTCGATGGCCGTGATGTTTTGCGCACCTTGCCATACCGCTATCGGCACAATCTCTGACCATACTATAGTTAGTTTTGTGAAAAATTCTCTGAAGCGCTCAGTGTCTAGTTTCATTATTGCCATTAATTATGCGCTCTTGTGATGACCTAGGTCGTTTCCCCCGGCCTGTATGACTAAGATGACCGGACCTCTTGCCTCTCTCCCTACCTTGATTACCTCCATTAGTACCTGTGGCCATTGCAGGCCTCTAATACCTCTCCAGTTGAAATGTGTTATGAAATTCTAATTTCCTCCCACCTGGGCGGACTTTCGCCCTTTTTTCTGCCCAATATTAATACGAGTGGCCTATCACCCACACTGTTGGCTTAGCGTCACCTGTAAAAGAAACAAACCACGTTAGGATAACAAGTCCGGTCTTATGTACCTCGCCAGACATGTGTATCGCCATGTCCCTGTCCTCTGAACTTCCGTTTCTGACAGTCCTGCTCTTGCTGCTTCCGTGGCCGCGCCTATGCGGAATGAGTGTGTCCCATAATCTTTCGGGTGGTTCCCTGCCGATGTTAGGCATTTATTAAATATAGCTTGGAACTGGTATCTTGATAATGGCGTTCCATCAATGTGTGATAGGAAGAAATTACTTGTGATCTGATGGTTATATATGTTTTTACTATTGTTACCCGACTCAGTGTACCATTTGTGGGTTGTAGAAGTACCCAAGTGCCCCTGTCCGCTGGAACCGTTTTCGATTTGCGTATGCGTAGACGTATCGCATTATTGGCTATGACTACGTCCTGCTGTAATAAGCTTCCACTGGTGGTAATTTTGGATTGAGGGACTAATTCGCTTATGCATAGAGCCCCAAAGAAGGCGATCACAAATGCAGTAGACAGTAGTGTTGCTTCAAATTGTGAGTGTCATGTTAATGGTGTTAGGGATATGATGTGAGAAATCAGTTTTAGTGACACGGGACGGGACGTCTACACTCCTGACTTGGCTGACCCCTTTTCCACCCTTTTATGGATTGTCTGATGATGAATCTCTTTGTCACATCTCCCCAATTCAGTAGTTGGAAGTGAAATGCTACTCCGGTCAGACACCGCTGCGCTCACGCCCCTTATAAGCCCATCATCATTAGCTGGTGGAGAAATTCTATGGTGACTTGTAATCTGGCTTGTTCACATTGGTCAACCCGTCTGCCTGCTAGTAGTCGTGTCCACTCTTCCCATGCCTTACCGTATGCTTGCCACGTCAACGGGGCAACTGACGCTCTGATTAATGGCATCAACTATTCGCCACTAGATCCCATAGGGAGGGTGGGTAACTATTGCCCGATGGCTGGGCGTTGGGGAGGAGCTCTGTGAAAATCTGCCAATTGAACTGTGATAAAGCGTTAGCAGCAGGGTTAGACCCCTCAGCATCGTGGCTAGCGCGGACCCATACATTGTGTTTTAGGCACAGGAATGCTAGCCGGCGTAGTAGGCCTAGCACGGGGAGAGACGATGATTCCATCTTATTAATGCAGTGCGCTAGGCTGGTGTTTTTTGTTATGAAGCGTATATTTTTGTTAGCCAGGCGCGCGCCCCATATTTCTATTGCTACCACTATTGGGAAGAAAAATTATTTTCCGGGCTAGATGCAGCTAAAAATTATTAATTTCAAAGCTGGTGGAGCTTGGTATAGATGGTCTAATAGAATGAGTACCACACACTGCTACTATGCCCAAAATTATTTTCCGAGCTGGATGCAGCTAAAAATTATTATTAATTTCAAAGCTGGTGGAGCTTGGTATAGATGGCCTAATACAATGAGTACCACACACACTGCTACTATGCCCAAAATTATTTTCCGGGCTAGATGCAGCTAAAAATTATTATTAATTTCGAAGCTGGTGGAGCTTGGTATAGATGGCCTAATACAATGAGTACCACACACTACTACTATGCCCAAAATTATTTTCCGAGCTGGATGCAGCTAAAAATTATTATTAATTTCAAAGCTGGTGGAGCTTGGTATAGATGGTCTAATACAATGTGTACCACACACTGCTACTATGCCCAAAATTATTTTCCGAGCTGGATGCAGCTAAAAATTATTATTAATTTCAAAGCTGGTGGAGCTTGGTATAGATGGCCTAATACAATGAGTACCACACACTGCTAATATGCCCAAAATTATTTTCCGGGCTAGATGCAGCTAAAAATTATTAGTAATTTGAAAGTTGGTGGAGCTTAGTATAGATGGCCTAATACAATGAGTACCACATACTGCTAATATGCCCAAAATTATTTTCCGGGCTAGATGCAGCTAAAAATTATTAGTAATTTGAAAGTTGGTGGAGCTTAGTATAGATGGCCTAATACAGTGATTTTCAACCTTTTTTGAGCCGCGGCACACTTTTTATACTTAGAAAATCCTGGGGCACACCACCAAACAAAATAGCACAAAATGACACTAAAACAGTCATATTATACATATAGTTAATAATATAGATTCTAAATTTATTTTACTCATTCAGTGTGAAACCTGGGCCTGTTTCGATAAACACAAAAGGGATATCCTGGCAGGAATGGTGGAAAGACACACACGAAGCTCTTCCTCAACAGTTCTCAGTTTCTCCCTGTTTTTAGCTTTTATCGCAGTCAAGCTTGAGAAGCCCAGCTCACATAGATATGTGGTTGAAAATGGGAGCAATGTCAAAATAGCTTTGTTGGCCAGAATGGGGAACTCCTTGGCAACAGATAACCAAAAACTGTCCAAAAGAAGATCAGCAAACTTTAGCTTTAAACCGCGATCTTGCTTCAGTTCAACGAGTTCCTCTTGCTCCTTTAAAGTCATGTCCTTTCCAGCAATGGATAATGAGCTGTATGGGTCCCTAACCCAGTCAAGGCATTCTGTGAAGGCTGAAGAGAAATAGAACGATAACCTCTCCTCAAGAGTTTTCAAATGTCTGCCAATCGCTTCGCACATTGCAGCAGTATTGTCATCATGCAGTTTCTCGGTGAGTGGGAACATCTGAAGGTTGCCATCCTGCACATGTTGTTGCCAGAGCTGCACCTTTAAACGGAATCCGTTCATTTTATCAGTGCTTGTAAGCAGGTTTTCATTTCGACCTTGCATCCGTGTGTTTAGTTCATTCAGATATTGAAATATATCAGCCAGGTATGCCAGCTTTGCACACCACTCATCACTTGCAAGCAGCTTTGAATAATCGGACCTCTCGTTTGTAAGAAATATTTTAAGTTCCTCTCGCAACTCATACACACGGGCCAGCACTTTGCCGCGTGACAGCCACCTGACCTCCGTGTGGAGCAATAAGATTTTATGTTCCGCTCCCATTTCTGTACACAAAGACGCAAATAAGCGACATCTCTAAGGTCGCGTCTTCACAAAGTTCACTATGCGCACAACATCATCCAACACAGGAGCTAGATCTGCTGGTAAGGTCTTTGCAACGAGGGCCTCACGGTGCAAGAAACAGTGGGTAGCAAGAACATCTGGGTTTCTTTCTTTAACCCTACTTACAAAGCCTTTGATGCACCCGACCATGGCTGCGGCTCCATCAGTGCAGACACCTGTGCAGTTTTCCCATGTAAGTCCACTTTTATCAAGATATTCCGATGTGACTTGGAATATTGCCTCTCCTGTTGATTTTTCTGTCAGTGCCTTGCAAAATAGGAAGTTTTCTCTAATGGCTTCACCATCCACAAAACACACATTGGCCAACAACTGACAATGTCCACTGATATCCGTCGACTCATCAAGTTGCAAGGCAAATTTCTTACTGATGCGCACCTTTTCCAAAACAACTGTTTCAATGTCCGCAGACAAGTCATCAATCCGTCTGGCAATTGTGTTATCAGAGAGAGGCACTTTAGCTATCTCTTTAGCTGCTTCAGGGCCAAGCATCTCATTTACAATAGCTTTACAAGCTGGTAGTATTAATGTTTCTGCCACAGTGTGGGACTTTTTTGATTTAGCTATGAGTTCAGCAACAAGGTAGCTAGCTTTGAGGGCTCTCTCATTTACCTTTGTGCTTTTTCTCAAAAAAGTTGCCCCTTTCTCATTGTTTGTACGTAAGCGTACAAAATACTCCATCGGTTTATTTTGAACGGAAGGGTGTTTCGTTTGGAGATGGCGTTTAAGTTTGCTTGGCACCATAGCGCTATTGGAAAGCTTCTCACCACACACCAAGCACAGTGGTGTTGGTGCTGTCGCATCCCCAGTGGAAGTAAATCCAAATGAAAGATAGCTTTCACTGTATTGCCTTGAGCTCACCGTCTTGTCTTTTTTCTTTTGTCGAACTCTCATACTAGGGCCTTCATTTGGGTTAGAATTGTGTCCAGGGTCCTGTTCGGCATTTGCCTTTTCCATTCTCAAATACTTCTCCATCACTGCTGAGATAGTGTGCGCAGCCACACACTAAAATAGAAGAGTATTACATTATCTGCCACACTTAAAGGACCTCTGCTAGGCATATTTCATTCCTGAGGGCTTAAAAAGCAGCTCTCGTGGTGACAAGAAGCTGATTTAAACCCCCCAAGAGTGAACTTCGCGAGAGCTGTATGTGTGTGATAATAACTTATATTACTACGGTCTGCATTTCCTGCTTGAATTGACACTAGTGACGTAGCACTCAGCTTTCTCTATAAGTAGAATAGAGCCGGCTGCCAAGTGCTACGCCACTAGAGTCAATTCAAGCAGGACATGACTGCTGAAGAACGGTACTAATATCATTTATTATTCCATACATACAACTCTCACGGAGTTCACTCTTGGGGGTTTTAAATCGGCTTCTTACCACCACAAGAGCTACTTTTTTAGCCCTCAAGAGTGAAATATGCCTGGCAAAGGTCCTTTCAATAAATTATTTATTTTAAAAAAGTGAAATAAAAAAGGATAACCCCCTCATATATTCAATCCCATGTAACCTCATAAATACAGTCCCACGTATATGAGCACATGATTATCAGCATCATATACTGTGGTGATGTGCACTGTACAGCGCCACAGTATATGGTGCTGATTATTATGTGGCTCATATACTGCAATATAAAGGGGTACAATGAGAAGTACTATGGCCATGAGGCCAGAGTACAAGTGCCAGCTCATATACTCAGCATATGAGCTGGTACTTGTAGTACTCCAGCCTCATGACTATAGTATTTCTCATTTTACATTTCTCATTGTTATATGCAGTATACTGCTGGAGTACTAAAAGTACCAGCTCATATGCTGAGTATTCTGCCAACAGTTCATATACTCAGGCAAAAGCTCATATAGTCAGCATTATTGGCGGGCATTACCTTGGCGGCGGGCAAATGCGAGAGTCTCTCCGCTCTCAGGATGACGCACCGGCCTCGGTGACGTCATTAAGTCGCGCGAGGTTCAAAGCTTGTGCATGTGTTATTGTACATGTCTCCTACATTGTAAGAAGGCGTGACTGCGCATCGAGCGCATTGCCGGGAAACAAAACACAGGGGGCACCATAGTTTGGCGAACTTTCCCCGCGGCACACCCGACCATGTGTGTGCCGCGGAACACTGGTTGAAAATCACTGGCCTAATAGAATGAGTACCACACACTGCTAATATGCCCAAAATTATTTTACAGGCAAGATGCAGCTAAAAATTATTAGTAATTTGAAAGCTGGTGGAGCTTAGTATAGATGGCCTAATAGAATAAGTACCACACACTGCTACAGGCCCAAAATTATTTTCCAGGCAAGATGCAGCTAAAAATTATTAGTAATTTGAAAGCTGGTGGAGCTTAGTATAGATGGCCTGATAGAATGAGTACCACACACTGCTAATATGCCCAAAAGGTTTTACTTGGCTACGTGCAGTAAAAAATGTGTATTACAGGCCCTAAAGGATTTGCTTAGCTAGTTTTAGCCAAATGCTGTGAAAAACACTTGCACAGCACTAAAACTGACCTGCCTAGGAAAAAGTGATAGGAACTGATGTAACCTAGCCCTCAAAAGTGCTGCAATTACAACTAGTCACTACTCCCAACCTATCTGTCTATTTAAGAGCACAGACCTGCCTGCTAAAAGTCATAGGAAATGCTGTAACCTAGCCCTCAATAGGGCTGCAATTAGAACTAGTCCCTACTTCCAAGCTATCTGTCTATTTCAGATAAAATTCGCTTGCAATTCTCACAGTTATACTGTATAGCGCGCACACAGCAGCAGCGGTGCGGGCTAACACTCAGCTGCAGCAGTGAGAAAATGGTGGCGACGGGGAAAATGGCTGTGTCTTATAGGGCAAGGACATGTGACATACACAGCCAATGACACATGCCCTTGCTTGTGTGAAAAAAAGCACTTCGCTCCGTGTGTGCGCTGCTGATAGGCTGACAGATTGCACCTCCCCACTGCAAATGCGGGAAAGAGAAAAAAAAATGGAGATCTTCATTATTTCTGCAGAGATCCATCCCATGCCCCTATCCCCGCCCTGCTGTACACTCAAACTGTGTATTAACATTGATTATCAGCATTACTGTGAAAAAATCCAGTTACGATTTTGGTGCACGAACAGTTATCGAACATAACCTCGAACAGCCGGATTTTTTTCAAATCTTTCGGGTTCGTCGAACGGCTCGAACACCGCCCAAAACAGCTCGAATTTGAGATTTGCAAACAGTTCAATTCGAACACCGCTCATCTCTAATCCCAAGGTCCAACTGGGTCCCGGCTTCCACTATGTTAACCCGGTGTGCCGTCAGCGAGATGTACCGTCCCTGCCCTCAAGCACTTGTCCACGTGTCCGTGGTTAGGTGGACTTTCCCAGTAACTGCGTATTTGAGGGCACAGCTAATGTTTTGGGACACATGCTTGTGTAATGCGGGGACGGCACACCAGGAGAAATAGTGGCAGCTGGGGACCGAGTACCGAGGGACAGCCGCCATCAGGTTGGGGAACGCTTCCGTCTCCACGAGCGTAAAAGGCAACATTTCGAGCGCAAGCAGTCATGAAATGTGAGAATTTAGTAGTGTGGCCTGTGGGGCGTTGGCTGCATATTTACTCTTGCGTTCCAAGGACAGGGGTATGGACGACTGAACGCACGCTGCTGGGACAAGGACATGGACGTGCTTACTGAGGCTGCTACTTGAGCGTGCTCAACGAATGGTGCAGGGCTGGAGGCATCTTCGCATGCACCATGGACAGGGGATTGGCTTGAATGCACAAGAGTGGAAGAAGCAATGGTGTCACCTGCAGACACTGTTCCTGGACTCTGGGGTTCGGCCCACAAAGTCAGGTGCTTTCCTGCCATGTGCCTGATCATGCTGGTGGTGGTCAGGCTGGTCGTTTTGCCACCCTTGCTGATGCTGGCCTGGCTGGTGGTGCAAATGGCCTTTTGGGGTTATCGACAGAGTCTTTTAAAAACAACCAGACTTGGGAAGACCTAACAGTTGTAGTGGCAACTTCCTTCATATTGGTGTTATGGGGAACGGTTGCCTGCCTTCTGTCTGCGGCCAACACACTGCTTCTTCCTGCCTTTTGGGGTGCTCTGCCTCGCTCCCCCTGTGTGCTGCTGTCCTCGCTCTGCATGTCCTCCTGCCAGGTTGGGTCAGTTACTATATCATCCACCACCTCGTCTTCCACTTCCGCACCCTGGTCCTCCTCCTGAGTTTCTGGCAATTGTGTCTCATCATCGTCCACCTCTTGTGACACTTTCCCACCGTCGCCTTTGTGTGACCGTGGCTGCTCAAATATTTGGGCATCGCTACACGCGATCTCCTCTTGCCCCGCTTCAAGTGGACCGGGCGAGAGGCCCAAATCTATAAATGTAAAAGTAAACAGCTCTTCAGAGTGTCCAAGTGTGGGATCAGTTGTCTCCGGGCACTCGGCAAGGTGGGAGGAAGGAGGATCAGGTTGAGGAATATGCTGTCCAGACTCACGGCTACTGAGACTTGACCATGTGGAAGACAGGGTGGTGGTGGTGGCTAAGTGACTGGAAGCATTATCCGCTATCCAACCAACAACCTTTTGACACTACTCTGGGTTCAATAGTGGTGTGCTGCGGTCCCCTAGAAATTGGGACAGGAAGGTCAGGCGAGAAGATGTGGGTGTTTGTTGTGGCACAATTTCAGCTTGCCCACGGCCTTGTCCTCGGCCTCTGCATGCACCATCACCATCACATCCAGTACCCCGTCCCTTGCACGTGCCTTGCCCATTTTAAATGGAGGACAGTATCTTGCACGCTCACTACAAATGACTGAGTTTGGAGGGAACTTATATGTGATCCGTGTGACAGAAAAAACACAGTTTTAAATACCTGGCCTGTAGGTAAGTAGTGTGAACAGCAAACTGGTGTGAATTGCTTCACTGACACACTGAAAGAAATTTTTAATGGAGGCCAGAAATTGCAGTATTTTCTGACAGCGTATATGTGATCCGTTTGACGGAGAAACCACAGTTTTAAATAGCTGGATTTTTAGCGCTGTAATATGGAAAGGACAGAAAAATGGTGTTCCCTGGATTGCTTTTTAAGCAAATAATGAGGATTAAGATCCAAAAAAAGCATTCCTGGCCTCTGAGACCTGGGCCTTTGTATAGAAATATCTAACAGCAGCAGGACGCAGAATTGGAATGGAGCCTCTTGTGCTATATGCACTGCAGTCTGCTATATACCCTGCCTGCCTGCCTATATACACTGCCTGCCTGATATCTCTGCAGATGGATTAGTTAGTCCTCAAAATGACTGTTTGATAAGATGGATATGCGTAATTTATGTTTTTTCTCCCTACACTACCTAATACACAAGCAAATCTCTCCGTGACGCAGCAGCACCTCTCCCTACACTGTCTGATTACAGAGTGACTGTGACGAGCACAGCGGCGCCAGGTCTGATATAGACCTGATGACGCTGTGCGGCCAGCCAATCACTGTAATGCCACAACCATCATGGCTGCGGCATTATAAAGAGTGGCAGGCAATCACTGTATGTTGATTGGCGCTCTAAAGGGCGCCAAACATGCAGGAAGGGGACCCGAGCTCCCGCCAAGCAACCCCGGAAATACTCGGCGAGCGCTGAGCATCTCGAGCAGTGAGATGTTCGGGCAAGCACCGAGCAGTAGCGAGCATGCTCGCTCATCACTAGTGTCTAGAAAACTCTGGTTGGTGTCGCCTATGAAGTTAATCATCAACAGATTAAAAAACTGACAGACTCCAAGGATGTAAGGTGACTATATTAATATATTGGTCACTGATATTATTTTTGAACATCTGATATATATTTTGTACATTTTGAGCTGTTTGGTTCTTATTCTATTTTAACAGATGAAAATAAGTACACTGTAATTGAGATGGAAAATATATATTTTTTTATTTAGTTGCCCAATAATTCTGCACACATTGTTCTCCAAAGAAAGACAAAACCGCACTTTTACTTTCTTAAATATTCAGGTTTTACTTTTATTAACCTTTTGCATTGACCGACAGCACTGTAGTTGTTTAATATTAAAAGTAATCATCAAAAATATAAATTGCCTAATAATTGTCCGCATAGTGTATAGAAAAATAATCTCTAACTACGACATATAAAAAGTGGCATCTTATAATGAGATGAAAAGAAGAAAAAAATTCTGGACTATGGAATAATTATATTGGTAAGGGGAAGAGCTAGTAAATTAATAGTATTATTTTTTATATGATTTTTTTTATTTCTGATGTATATGGGAATAAATATAAAAAAAAAATCACTACCAGTCGCCATGAAGTTCTCTGCCGTTCCTCTGGACTGTAAACTGTCACCCATGATGCCCACATCAGTGTATAGGGCAGAGCAGGCCATGAGCCGCTGCCTGGTAGGTAGCACAGGAGGGTTCCGTCACCTCTAGCATCACCTGCACACGACCAACTGCCATTTACTTTCAACTGTCGACTGAAGCGATCTGACCGAGGTCTGCAGGCGGGAAGATAATTATGAGAATGGCGTCTACTGGACATGGACAAGAGAACGAAGGGAAGAGAGCGAGAGAAGAGCCCAGCGTGACCGGATTCAAGAAGAGGCGATTGGACGAGCCAACACCTGGATGCAGCGGAGACCGTGGATCATCCAGCCCCTATGCCAGGCTTAACATCAGCCGCTTCAACATCCACCAAGTCTTGGGTAGGGGCGCCTTTGGCAAAGTAAGTCCTGCATCTTTTTTTATTTATTTGAAATCTGAAGTATTTATTATATCCCCATGTATTCTTCTCTGCTGTCAGCCATGTCATGCTTTGTTGTTTGTCATTGTAGCATTCTTCTGTGAGATTACATTTAAGATATCACCATAGTTAGGTCTAGTGCTGCTGTAACATGGTATTTTTTATGCTGGATGTTTTTCCTCAGGGGTCACAGCTGTAGGGGGTATGGGACATTGTTTTTTTTCACGTCATTGTCAATATAGGCTACAATCAGGCTGCCATATTGTGAATGACATTGATCTCTGTGTTTTTATTAAATATAGATAGACATTGATATTGACCACACTAATGGCAACTGAAAGCATGACAGTTGGTGCTGATAGTATTCCATGTAAAGGGGAGGGAGGGAGATCGAGGAGCTAAATGCAGAACTCCTCCCTCCACTTTCCCCTCCTCCCCCATCCCTCTTACATAGAATATTTTCAGCACCAACTGTCATCTCCTATCTCAGTAATGTAACAATCTGTCTTCACTGAATATAGATTTTACCATGAAATAGAGAATTTTGAAGGCTAAAAATCAGTCCTGGCGGAGAAAAAACAGATTTCTCTGAAAAGATTTATTGCAAAGTTGCTTATTTTCATGTGTGCTATTGATTTATGAAATACAAATTAAAATGATAATTATTCATTAAAGGGAACCTGTCTTGTCCTGTGTACTATGTAAACTGCCCCCATTGCGTTGATATTGATGCAATGTGTATCACTAACACGCTTTTTTCATTTAAATTGGCGCTAATATAATACAGCTCTGGCAAAAATGAAGAGACCACTGCAAAATGTTAATTTTCTCTGATTTTTCTCTTTATAGGTATATTTTTGAGTAAAATGTACATTGTTGTTTTATTCTATAATCTACTGACAACATGTCTCCAAAATTCAAAGCTAAAAATGTTGTATTTATTTGTAGCAAATGAGAGATCGTCAAAATAAAAAAGAAGCCGTGCTTTCAGACCTGAAATAATGCAAAGAAAACAAGTTCTTATTCATTTAGAAACAACAACACTCATGTTTTATCTCAGGGAGAGTTCAGAAATCAATATTTGGTGGAATAACCATGATTTTTAATCCCAGCTTTCATGCGTCTTGGCTGCTTTCCACCAGTCTTTCACACTGCTTTTGGGTGACCTTATGCCACTCCTGGCACAAAAATGTAAGCAGTTCTTCTTTGTTTGATGGCTTGTGACTATCCATCTTCCTCTTGATTACATTCCAGAGGTTTTCAATGGGGTTCAGGTCTGGAGACTGGGCTGGCCATGACAGGGTCTTGATGTGGTGCTCCTTCATCCACACATTGATTGACCTAGCTGTGTGGCATGGGGCATTGTCCTGCTGGAAAAAACAGTCCTCAGAGTTGGGGAACATTGCCTGAACAGAAGGAAGCAAGTGTTTGTCAAGGATAACCTTGTATGCAGCTTGATTCATACGTCCCTCGCAAAGATTAACTTGCACAATTCCAGCCTTGCTGAACCATCCTCAGATCATCACCGATCCTCCACCAAATTTCACAGGGGGTGCAAGACACTGTGGCTTGTATGCCTCTCCAGGTCTCCATCTAACCATTAGACGACCAGGTGTTGGGCAAAGCTGAAAATTAGACTCATCAGAGAAGATTACCTTACTCCAGTCCTCTATGATCCAATCCTTATGGTCTTGGCAAACTTCAGCCTGGCTCTCCTTTGCTTCTCATTGATGAAAGGCTAGGAGCCTGTTCGTTTAGTCATAGAGGTGCGATTCCTGGCATTTATTCAGGGTTTGTGCCACCCACGCATTTGAATTCTGCTCCCGGCTGGCGCTGATGTAAGTATGGGGCGCTTGCGCAGTATGTCTTGCCAGTAAAGCTTGTAGCGCTGGGAGCCGCACATGCGCTGTGACTAGCGGCTCCCTGCGCTTGCACAGTGACACTGCTGTGTAGTTCCCAGCTTCACTGTGTGCGGCCGGAGACGCTCGTCACAGCACATGTGCGGCTCCCAGCGCTACAAGCTTTGCTGGCATGACATACTGCGCAAGCGCCCCATACTTACATCAGCACAAGCCAGGAGCAGAATTTAAATACGTGGGCGGCACAAACTCTGACTGAATGCGAGGAATCGCACCTCTATGACTAAAAGAGCAGGTATGATACAAACATATAAAGTGGATTTTACATATTATATTAGCGCCAATTTTAATGAAAAAAGCGTGTTAGTGATACACATTGTATTACTAACGCAATAGGAGCAGTTTAGATTCTGCACAGGGAATGACAGGTTCCCTTTAAGACCTTTCCATAGCCCATCCATGGAGCAGGCAGTGCATTATGCTGATAGATGGATTTGCTCCTCTACCTAGACCTGGTTACCAGCAGACTGAGCGACCATTCAGTTTACTCATGTGCCTTGTATGCTATAAAATCCAGATTACTTCCACTCCCTGCAGATGCCTTCTAAATATTCTCCATTTGTCTCTCTTAGGTGGTCCTGGCATCAGTCCCCGGCCGAAACATCCAAGTGGCTGTCAAAATGATAACCAAAAAAGAGGACAATGAGGACACCATCATGAGAGAGCGGCAGATACTCCTGGCTGCCAGAGACTGCCCATTCTTATGCCACCTCTATGCCGCACACCAGTCTCTGCAGAGGGCATATTTCATCACGGAGTATCTGTCCGGTGGCAGCCTAGAGAATTTGAACAGGATGTGCGGCTGCCTGAACATCGGCAATGTGAGGTGAGAAAGTGGAGAATGTATGTAAAACAGAACTAAGGAGATGGAAAAAAAATCTGGGGTCAGGGTGTAGCTAAGGTAGCAATGGCAGGTCATATACAGTATTTAGTGTGCTGGATGCAGCAGGTGGGGTGCCATGGTATTTGGGGATTGCTAGAGAAGGATTTGATGACATTGATACTACACTCTGTTCTCTCCATCAGATTCTACACAGCAGAGATCGTATGTGGCCTCCAGTTCCTCCATGGACACAACATCGTCCACCGGTAAGCAGGACGTTCCTCCTTCTCTCTGTCCCCTTTACATTCTAGAGATATGACCCCCAGCTTTCCTTGTGTCCTGCCACTTATTCTATCTGATCTTGCAATGACTCAATTTCCATCTCTTTTATCACTGGACAGATTTCTCATTTTTTTTTTTCATTACAGAGACATAAAGCCAGATAACATCATGTTGGATGCAGATGGCCACATCCGTATAATCGACCTTGGGCTCGCCCAAGATGGCGTTACCTCCTCCAAAAACATCTCTGGAGTGACGGGCACTTTCCACTACATGGCCCCTGAGGTGTTTCGTAGAAAACGATACGGCGCAGCAGTGGACTGGTGGAGCCTGGGGATTGTCGTTTCCAGGATGGCAGCAGGACGATTCCCATTTTACAACGGCCCCATCAAGCAAATGGCTTTCAAAGCTATCATCAATGAAAAGCCAAAATTTCCATCTTGGCTTGATGCTCATGTGAAACATCTCATTAAGAAGCTGCTGCGCAAAGACCCTCAGACACGCCTGGGTGTGAGCGGGAACATCCGGGAGCATCCATTCTTTACCACCATCGGCTGGGAGGAATTGGAGGAAAGGAGAGCAGAGCCACCATTTTCACCATTCAGGCAAGTTCTGGAGAACCATCATCTGCAGTGGCCGGAGCATACAGTCCTTCACCCCGTGGACAGATTTACGTACATGTCACCAAGCTGGGCCCGGTAAGGATCTCTTCATCTGGGGATAACTCCCATCAGGTGTTCTCACATTGTGGTAATCATCATCATTCATCTTGTCTTTTTTCACATTTTCTAACAATGACTTTATGTCTCTGTTTCTCTTAGGTGGATGAAAAGATCTGGACTGTAAAAGAATCCACGACCATCTGGTGAGTGACCTCTGTTCACACAGGACACCTATGATATCAGTACATTGTATCTGATGTTACATAGGGGAATGGTTCATTATAAAGACCATTCCCCTAATATAACAGAAGATCTGGCAGAGAGAATAATCAATGTCTTCCTTTTTTGTCTTGCAGGATGAGCCCCTGCCAACTGCCCAGAACTTCATGCCTCCTGACCCGTACCTCGTCTCTGCTGGTGTACTTCACCTCGGCTGCCCTTCAACATCATATCTCTCCAAAACATCTTCATGCCGGACCACTGCCATTGTTTTGCTGCCCCAGACCCTTGACTTGGCCTCCTCTAATACTGGGCTGGCAACTGACATCCCTCCATCCAGAAGATCTTCTACCCCAGGAATGGCCTGTGCTAAGTTTCCATCTGATGTGTTCAAAAACAATAGTCCTGGGCAGCTGAGCAGAAGAATGTATAGAGCGGCCATTATCACCTTAGCACAGGCCTGGTAAGTACCGCACCCATCACCCATCACATCACCCACACTACTATAGGCATACATATAGCACACCGTACATTTCCGCACATAGATATAGGACATAGATCGGCTTTTGATCCTGGGATTTAATCTGATCGCCATATTTGGGGTCAGGAAGGAATTTTTCCCCTTAATATGAGGACAATTGGCCCATTCCTCATAGGGGTTTTTCGCCTTCCTCTGGATCTACACGGCCTTAAATAGGTTTGGTATCATAAATTAATAAGTAGATTCACACACTAGTAGCAAAAGAGAAATTTTAGAAAAATTTAAATTTTCTTTGTTGACAATTAAAATTAGTTCTCAAAAATAAAAAGGATAATTAGTCTAAGTAACTAAAATGATTTTTATATATCACACTTACATTACACAGGTTAGGTACATTACACAGGTTAGGTATCAGCCTTTGATCTTGGGATTCATTCTGATCGCCATATTTGGGGTCAGGAAGGAATTTTCCCCCCTGATACGAGGACAATTGGCTTATTCCTCACAGGGGGTTTTCGCCTTCCTCTGGATCAACACGGCCCATAAATAGGTTAAGTCTGATAAATAAATACAAAAAGTAATAAATAATAATAAATAAATACAATAAATAATAATACATTTAGTATGCTAGGTTAGTAAGGAGACTCACACTATAGTAGCAGAACAAAAAAGGTATAAAATTACAATAATTTTAGTTGAAAAGATATGTAATTTCAGACATTGAAATAATCAAATCCAAACCTACAAAAATAATTTATATATTTTTTCATTTGTATTTACATTACATTAGGTATCAGCCTTTGATCCTGGGATATATTCTGACCGCCATACTTTATTTGGGGTCAGGAAGGAATTTTCCCCCCTGATATGAGGACAATTGGCTTATTCCTCACAGGGGGTTTTCGCCTTCCTCTGGATCAACACGGCCCATAAATAGGTTAAGTCTGATAGATGAATAATTTTCACATATACATAATACTAAAATATAAAATAATTCAATCTATAAATAAAATCTTCTTTTTACCCCCCTTATATCTTTGTGCTTGTCTTTATTTCATTGGACGTCCATGTAGTCATTATTATGCTGCCCCTTATGTCTTAAGGCCTAATACACATTAGAATAAATTTGCTCGAACGCCCCTGATATCGTTACTATCCTATGGTGATAAATCAGCTAATTGCTGTGATTCCTGGGAGTGTTGGGTCCGGAGCAGGAGATGCTGTTATCTTTCTCCATTTTGGCTAATAAATGAGAACACTGAGCTGGGTTCCTCCATTAATTACCCAGATGTTCCTCAAAGGACATTGGAAAGAATGGGTTTTCTAAACCAGACAGTAATTGCACTGCTCATATAATAGGGGAGAGGGTTTGTTACAATGTGTCAGTGCAGCTGGGAACTATGAAACTCACAGAGCATTGCCTGGACTGGATACGCTGGATGTGGCTCAGTGGGAGATGGTGGATCTGCAACAATGTTGCCCCCTGCAGTCAGGACCCCACATATCATGGACGCCACATGATCAGATCCTCCAGAGAACATTCATGAAGAAGGAGAATCCCCTGTAGAGAGGCGTCCACAGCGAGGTACATGATAGGAGCAGTTATTGTTTCATTCCCTAGGTATCTCTATCTGGGAATGCAGGATGACAACCAATATGGCTGCCATTACTGCTCTTACAGGGGGCATCACTAAGCTCTCATACATCCTGAATAGTACATGGTGTAATGACACGTCCCCTCACATTACCTGCTTAGTTGGGTAGATTTCATATTACAGAGTGTGGGAAAGCTGACTGACAGGAGCCATAGCCCCCAACCGTCCCGTATTCGGCGGGACTGTCCTGCGTCCCGTCTCCACTCAGCTCTTCTCCCGGCTCATTTAGACCTATTACAGTTATCTCTTATCAGAATATAATACCGAAGGAGAGAGAATTGTAGCCAATATATAAACAATATTTGTAAATGGCACTGATCTAAAACAAAACTGCCAGAGATAGAGCTATTAATAAAAATATATATTTATTATCCACAAAATAGAAAGATATATACGGTCCACTAAGTGGCTAAGGTGAGAGAAATGACCAATAGTGGCAGATGTAAAACAGTCAGAGAAAGAAGAGCACATCCCACATAGCAGGACCTCCACAACAACCATCTGTAAAAATAATTGATAGACACTAGTATATATAGATCACGCTAGAGCTGCCACAAAGACAACAGTCTCATGGTTCATGTATTATACACAGAAATATGTCCGACTCATACCAAACCAACAGTGCCGTATGGAAGAAATATACAGTATATGTGTGTATATTGGCCGTGTAGCCTATTTGTGCACCTGTGTATTAATTTAACACTTCAGGTGTCCGGGCCTTATATTTTTTCCTTTTTCTTTTTTGTAGTGCTTGATAATGCACACTGAGGAATTTCAGCTACCCTCATATCACAGTAGTATATCCCACTCCTCAAAAAGTTAGTTACCCTTAGGTAATCTCAGCAGCACTATAACAAAATGGTCTTAGTCACTAGATGCAATTTCTATTCCCACCAACAAAGCAGCCAAAGCCACCTCCACCCACCCCATGGTGGTTACAAGCAGCCTCTTACCCAGAATTGTCACAAGAGCCTCCAAAAAGTAATTATAACAGCCTTCTTCCCACAACACCTGCAATTTTCACTTTAAGGGGTTGTCTGGTCAAAATAGATAAGTCTGCAGTTACTCTGTGTGACTGCAGACTTATGAATCCCCCAGGTTGGCTGGTTTCAGACCGGCATGTATGAGATATACATACCCCTGGCCAGTGGGCGCAGAGTCGCTCTCCATACACTTGTAAGGAGCAAGGCTGCCCCCTCTAGTCGGACACGCTTATTGGCCATCCGTGTCACTAGATGGGGTGCGGCCTTGGCTCTATACAAGTGTATGGAGAGCGAAGCTGCACCCACTGGTCGAGGGCATGTATAACTCATACATACCCTCTGTTCCCGAGTCTGAAACCGGCGAATCCCCACAGCGCACAGTGCCTGCATAATTCATAAGTCTGCAGTCATTCTGTGTGATTACAGACTTATCAGTTTTGACTGGACAACCCCTTTAAATACACCCACATATGCGTCCCTCCTACATGCTCTCCTATATCATCTGCTGATGATTGCGCCACAGAAGTTATATTTTACTACAGCTGTGTGAGAGTGTCAGCGGCATTTAGATGGTTAAATCAGCAGCAGTCTAAGCTAGCTCTGGTTGCTGCTGTTCACACAGGCACTGACTGTATAACACAGATGACACCTGCAGAGTACAGAGCAGGTTCATATCCTGAGCCCGCTCCCAACATATGTCACCAGTAAATCCAATGGTTGGAAAGGATCAATGGTGTTTGGTCATTCAATCAATTCAGGGCTGAAGGTGCTTAGGTGACCATATGAACATTTTGATGTACAGAAAATTAATCTCTGGAGTCTCAATAAATGTGAACTATTAATTCAAAATTTACATCTCTTGAAGCAACAACTTTGCCTCCATTTGCAAGGCAGGATCACGAAGCCACTCTCGGATAGGAACATTTGTATATTGCATATTTAGAAGAAACACCCAAAGGTAATAAATACAGGTTTACCCTGCATCATAATAAAAAAACTATGGCTCAGGGTGATGTGTATTTCTGTAATGAGGGGGGTGCGGACTAAGGATACGATTATCAAGGTGTGCAGAATTATTAGGCAGCTTGTTTTCCTCAGACAAAATGGGCTAAAAAAAGAGATTTAACTGACTGAAAAGTCTTACAGAGGGATGTAGCACTCTTAAAATTGCTAAGATATTGAGGTGCGATCACAAAACCAGCAAAAGTTTTGTTGCCAATAGTCAACAGGGACACAAAAAACATGGTGAGAAAAATAAGACTCACATTAACTACCAAATATTTGAGAAGAATCAAACATGAAGGGACAAAGAAGAAATTGTCCTCCAGTGCTGTCATATTCCAGATCTGCAACCTCCCTGGAGGACCAGAAGTACAAGGTGCTCAGAGACATAACCAAGGTGAGGAGGCCGAAACCCAGCCGCCACTGAACAAGACACAGAAATGGAAACATCTAGACTTGGCCAAGAAATATCTGAAGACAGATTGTTCAGATTGTCCCCTTTCTTATAAGTGTCTAGTAGTGATGAGCGAGCACTAAAATGCTCGGGTACTCGTTGCTCGGGTCGAGCACATTGGAATACTCGGGTGCTCGACCTGAGCAACGAGCCCAATGTAAGTCTATGGGAATCTCGAGCATTTTTCAGGCGGCTCCTCCCTTCGGTCTGCAGAGGGCCTAAAAATTGCCCAAATCGATGGGAACAGAGCTCAAGTAACATGGGAACAGCATGGGGAAGACCCCTAGAAGCATCTCTGACTCTCATATCACTGCTGTCAACAACAATGTCAGAGTATTATGCCACTTTTACGGACTCATAAACATACAAAAACGAAACCAAAATGGATTTTCCTGAGAAATATGTTAAGGAACATCCTTTCCAGGGTAATGACTTGTATATAAGGCAAAATAAGTAACCAAAAATACTCCTCCACACCTTGGGCTATGTTCACACGTAGCAGTTTTGATGCTTTTTTGCACTTTTGCATTGCTTTCAACCAAGACAAATGCATTCACCAGGAAATGTCATTTTAACATTTTACAACCTTATCTGGCCATGTGGTGTGTGACACATCATCAGTCACATGCATACAGTGCTGAAAAGACATGGGAACAGCATGGGGAAGACCTCTGGAAGCATTTCTGACTCCCAGGTCACTGCCTAAAAGTGTGCCCATCATAAGTGTTCCTTGGCGCATGCGTAGATGCCTCCCGCCATGCACCTGTCGTTGCAGACTTGCAACAATCACCGTCCTTGTTCCAGTGCAGCGTTCAGTTGTCCCTACACCATTCCTTGGAATGCAAGCGCAAGTATGCAGCCAGCCACCCACCAACCCACAGGCTGCAATACTATACTGCCAAATTTTTGACAGCTGTTTGCACAGGAAATGTGGCCTTTTAGGCTCGTGGAGGCGGAAACTTTTCATAAGCAAATGCCGGCGGCGGCCGGGTGTCCTTACTCGGTCCCCAACCACCACTGTTTCTCCCGGTGTCGTCTCCGCCTTCCACAATCACGGGTCCCACAACATTACCCGTGCCCTCCTCAGTGCACTTACTGGGAAGGACCGCCTAACCACAAACACGTGGACAGGTGAATGTGGCCAGGGACGGTACAGAGCCAGTCCACAGCTTTTTTTGCTGAGTTGTATTTCACCACAGCCATATTCTTTAGCTCGGTGAAAAGACTGACATAAAAGGAAACCGTATCTACTCTGGGTGTCATTTCTCCCAGGAAGTCCTCTGAAGCAGCTTTTGCAGAAGGAATGGCAGCCCATCTAACATCAACTAGCACTTCTCGGTGGTGCTTTGACACACAAACATCTTTCTTTGCGCATTTAATTTCAGGACTACAGAGTTGGGCAATGGCCTGATCTGCAATCCAGTTTAAGAAATAACATGCACAAGCACGTCCAATCCACATTAAAAAAACAGCCATAGAGTGTCCGGGAATCTTCCCCCACACTTTTCTTAGCCAGGGCTGCTTCTCGGCAGGGTTGGACGGACCCACCTGAAAACCGGAGACTCCTCCGGTGGGCCCTGGCTTCTCCTTCAGGAGAGTTCTTAGTGCCGAGGTGAGGCCATGATAATGATAGAGGCCACTATCTGCTTATTTTTCTGTTACTTGGAATGCAAGCGCAAGTATGCAGCCAGCCACCCACCCACAGGCTGCAATACTAAACTGCCAGATTTCTGGGCAGCTGCTTGGACTTGAAATGGAGCCTTTTAGGCTCGTAGAGGCAGAAGCTTTTCACAGCCTCATGCCGGCGGCGTCCGGGCGTCAATACTCGGTCCCCAGCAACCACTATTTCTCCCGGTATCGTCTCCGCCTTCCACAAGCACGGGTCCCACAACATTACCCGTGCCCTTCCCAGTGCACTTACTGGGAAGGACCACCTGCGCACAAACACGTGGTCAAGTGAATGTGGCCAGGGACGGTATGGAGCCAGTCCACAGCTTCTTTTGCTGAGTTGTATTTCACCATAGCCATATTCTTAAGCTTGGTGAAAGGACTTGGGAAACCATATCTACTCCAGCTGTGATTTCTCCCAGGAAGTCCTCTAAAGCTGCTTTCACTTGAAATGTGGCCTTTTAGGCCCGTGAAGGCGGAAGCTTTTCACAACCTCATGCCTCGTGTCCATACTCTGTCCCCAGTCGTCACTATTTCTCCCGGTGTTGTCTCCGCCTTCTACAAGCGCGGGTCCCTGAACATTACTGCTGGTACTTTTCTGTGGGAATCTGCTTACCTCCTACCAGCCTGGAATATTTCCAGTAAACTATGGTACAACACCATGGTATTAGCACTGTCCCAGTACCAGTAGCGAAGCCTTCCACAATTTCCTTCTCAGGAATTTTATTTGGTAGACTGAGTGGCTGCCCAAATACATTAGTTTCTCACAAAGGAGCTGAAGATAGAGTGGCAGTAGGTGCAAGTTTCCCCAGCCTGTTAGATATCAGAGGGTGAACGGCAGCACATTGGATCAGTGGTTAGCACTGAAGCCTTGCAGCGTTGGGATCCTGGGTTCAAATCCCAGCAAGGACAATATCTGCAAGAATTTTGTATGTTCTCCCCGTGTTTGCGTGGGTTTCCACCTCAGTAAAAAAGCAGCCATAGAGTGTCCGGGAATCTTCCCACACACTTTTTTTTAGCCAGGACTGCTTCTTGGCAGGGTTGGACGGTCCCACGAAGAATCCTCTGGTGTGCCCTGGCTTCTACATCAGGAGAGTTCATGATAGCGCTAACTTTGCAGCTGCTATGGGGCTCTTGAGCGGGGGAGAAAGGTGAACCCTCAGAATCAAATCCTCTGGTGGGCCCAATGTTTTTCAATCTGAAACAGCTTCTCAGTGGGAGTTGTATTTCATCACAGCCATATTCTTTAGCTCGGTGAAAGGACTGGCATAGAGGGAATCTGTATCTACTCCGGCTGTCATTTCTGCGTCACCAGGTTCCGCCCATTGTCACACACGACCATGCCTGGCTGTATGTTCAGCGGTGAGAGCAACACATCAAGCTGCTGTGTTACAGCTTTCAACATCTCTACAGCGCTAGGTGGTTTGTCACCTAAGCATTAAGCATGTTATCTTCAGCACAGCCTGTTGCCGCTTGGCCAAGGCAGTGCTGCAGTGCTTTCAGCTTGTGACTGATGTGGTAATTTCAGAGATGGAGGAGGAGGTGCAGGAGCTGAACAATGTGATTACATTGAGGTTACATTGGCGACTTTGTTTTTATACTAAAGAAAGATCCTACTGTTTTGTTTTGTTTTACGTTATTTTTTAAGGCAAATGCATTTACAGGGAAATGTCATATTTACATTCTACAACCATATCTGGCAATGTGGTGTGTGACACATCATCAGACACATCCTGTTTCATTGATGATGGAGGGACTCTGAATGACACATAGAGCAGGGCCACAGTAATAAGTATGACATGTTCCCATTAGAAAGGAGAGGGTCTGCTATACAGTTATAAGGCATGCAGTGAATCCAACGGCTGACCAAATTTAGGAAAAACCCCACTAACAAATTAAAGACACATAGAGCAGGGCCACAGTAACGACAAATTCCCATTAGAAAGGAGAGAGTCTGCTATACAGTTATAGGGTATGCAGTGAGTCCAACGGCTGACCAAATTTAGGAAAAACCCCACTAAGAAATTAAAGACACAGAGAGCAGGGTCACAGTAATGAGTATGACTTGTTCCCATTAAAAAGGAGAGGGTCTGCTATACTGTTATAGGGTATGCAGTGAGTCCAACGACTGACCAAATTTAGGAAAAACCCAACTAAGAAATTAAAGACACATAGAGCAGGGCCACAGTAACGACAGATTCCCATTAGAAAGGAGAGAGTCTGCTATATAGTTATAGGGTATGCAGTGAGTCCAACGGCTGACCAAATTTAGGAAAAACCACACTAAGAAATTAAAGACACATAGAGCAGAGCCACACTAACAAGTACGACATGTTCCCATTAGAAAGGAAAGGGTCTGCTATACAGTTAATGGGTATGCAATGAGTCCAACGGCTGACCAAATTTAGAAAAACCCCACTAAGAAATTAAAGACACATAGAGCAGGGCCACAGTAGCGACAAATTCCCATTAGAAAGGAGAGAGTCTGCTATACAGTTATAGGGTATGCAGTGAGTCCAACGGCTGACCAAATTTAGGAAAAACCCCACTAAGAAATTAAAGACACATAGAGCAGGGACACAGTAACAAGTACGACATGTTCACATTAGAAAGGAAAGGGTCTGCTGTACAGTTATAGGGTATGCAGTGAGTCCAACGGCTGACCAAATATAGGAAAAACCCCACTAAGAACTTAAAGACACATAGAACAGGGACACAGTAACAAGTACGACATGTTCCCATTATAAAGAAGAGGGTCTGCTATACAGTCATATGGTATGCAATGAGTCCAACGGCTGACCAAATTTAGAAAAACCCCACTAAGAAATTATAGACACATAGAGCAGGGCCACAGTAACGACAAATTCCCATTAGAAAGGAGAGAGTCTGCTATACAGTTATAGGGTATGCAGTGAGTCCAACGGCTGACCAAACTTAGGAAAAACCCCACTAAGAAATCAAAGACACAGAGAGCAGGGCACAGTAACAAGTACGACTTGTTACCATTAGAATGGAGAGGGTCTGCTATACAGTTATAGGGTATGCAGTGAGTCCAACGGCTGACCAAATTTAGGAAAAACCCCACTAAGAAATTAAAGACACATAGAGCAGGGCCACAGTAATGACTAATTCCCATTAGAGAGAATCTGCTATATAGTTATAGGGTATGCAGTGAGTCCATCTGCTGACCAAATTTAGGAAAAACGCAACTAAGAAATTAAAGACACATAGAGCAGGGCCACAGTAACGACAAATTCCCATTAGAAAGGAGAGAGTCTGCTATATAGTTATAGGGTATGCAGTGAGTCCAACGGCTGACCAAATTTAGGAAAACCCCACTAAGAAATTTAAGACACATAGAGCAGGGCCACAGTAACGAGTACGACATGTTCCCATTAGAAAAAGAGGGTCTGCTATACAGTTATAGGGTATGCAGTGAGTCTAACAGCTGAACAAATTTGGGAAAAACCCCACTAAGAAATTAAAGACACATACAGCAGGGTCACAGTAACGAGTACGACATGTTCCCCTTAGAAAGGAGAGGGTCTGCTATACAGTTATAGGGTATGCAAGAGTCTAACAGCTGAACAAATTTGGGAAAAACCCCACTAAGAAATTAAAGACACATAGAGCAGGGCCACAGTAACGACAAATTCCCATTAGAAAGGAGAGAGTCTCCCATAGTGTTGGCCTATGCAGTGAATGCAAGGGCTGCCAAAAATTTGGAGGCACTTCAATGCCCCTTGGAAGAGTCGTGGAGGAGGGCCTCATAAAAAAATATTTCCATTAGAAAGGAGCTGGCGTCCTATACTTGTAATGCCCATGCACTAAGTGTATGGGCTGACCAACATTTAGTCCTGGGGGTATACATGAACATACTGTATAAAAAAAAAAATTTTACGGGCATCATAAACACTCTTTAAAAAAATTCTGTGCGTGTTGCATCATGGACCACGGTCACCCTGGTGATATGGTGGTGGAGGATCAGGAGAAGGAGGAGGACAAGAGCAAATAGTGTTGAGTGAGCATGCTCGACACTGCTCGGTACTCGCTCGAGCATCTCACTATTCGGGATGTTCGGCGAGCACTGAGCATTTTCGGGTTACTCGGGCGGGAGCTCGGGTCTCCGCCCTGCATGTTTGGCGCTCTTTACAGAGCCAATGAACATGCAGGGATTGCCAGCCAGTCACTGTTGTGGTCACTGCATTCTGAGTCTTCTATCCTTTGGATTACGAGCTCGGAGAGACTGAGACACAGGACAGGATGTGTGTCAAACAAGCTCTAAACTTTATTACAAAGCATGGGTTTTATATTCACCCTGAAGGCAGAAAACGGATTTACCATATATGGTTTGATTATACAATTTTAGCACACAAAGACTGATTACTATTCTCGTGCTTGTGTTGAAACATTCCGTCGGACGCATTTGATTAGACACATTTAATCAGATACATTCTGATGACTAGCAAGGACGCATTATTGATTCAAGAAGGAACATTCACAGCTGGTGTTTTTTTTTTTACCTAAAGTAACTTTCAGACTTATACAGCATAGATGGGGTCTTTGAACTTAAGGGGCCTCATCTTCTGCTATAACATTCCATCCTTTGGTTCCTTCATTTATCAGTATGAATCTCTATATTTTCTTTTAGTACAACACTGAATACACATTAGAAAAAGCTTAAAAACCAAATAAACCACAAGACACATTAGCAAAATCTGAATAATAGCTTACACTATACCAGCCACCCACCCACCGATACCTTTAAACCAATTAGCAGGATTTAGAAAGGAAAAGGTGTTTGCCCACCAGGAATCCTGATTCTTGAGGTTGGCCTCATCATAAAGCTTCCTCAATTTTACAACGTCCTCTAACTTATGTTTCAGCGTCAATACACTAGGATTGTCTATATAATGACAGCATGCGAGCCCTATTATCTGGCACATCCCTCCTTGTGCTGCTGTTAAATAATCTAGTACAAGGGTATGTTGGTTCGTGACAATAATCAATTGATTCTGTACTGCAAGAGATCCGTTAACTACTTCTAAAATATCCCAAATCTGATCATCAAGATAGTCTGTAGCTTCTACTAATTTATCCCACATTTGTGTCAACATAGGGTATATAAACAATGCACTGAAAAATGTGTTTACCCCTCCCATTTGAACTATATGGGGTCTCCCACTTGGTCTTTCTTTATTGTCTGCTGATTGCTTATGCAGTGTATGTTTTGGGATAGACAAAGGATCTAGCTGGTCTGGAGTAACAATATAAGTTGCGGGTGTCAATCTGGCTAAGGTACAAGTTCCTGTTACTCCTACTGGGAGCCACTTGAAAGCCTTGTCTCCACATACCCAATACATGGATAAGGGGAGATTCCATAATGCTGAATGTTGCAGTATTAGACGGTGAACTAAATCAACAAACTTAGAGACATTTGACATCATACACCACCCAGGCCCTTGACCTATAGGGGAGCAATAGCCAGCATCAGGATTGCCACACGTAGGTGCACCTTTCTGATAACTTGATTACATTACACTGTAGATTGCCAGGTATTTTGGCACAGGTATCACTTGCCCCGTTTTTAAAATAAACATTATTCACCCAATTAGAAGTGTGTAGATATCTTTCCAACAGGGAAGGTTTAAAGGCATCACTGCTTCCTGAAGTGGCATTAAAACTTATTTTCAATCCTTGTTCAGGTATTTTCCCTAGATCAGTAATTTTTGTTTTGTTACGAGGTACCCACTCCCCTCCTTTAAATGCTATATACAACCTGGGAATTATTTGACCCGTCAGGTTCCCTTGCCACCAGGGAAATTTTGTCCATGCTACTACGGGAATCCCAACAGTGGTATTCCACAGTCTCTGTGTGGCATTATTGGCCCAAGTATCTGAACAGTTCACCCAAAAGTTTATCTCTTCCCATGAGACTGGGACGGCGAGAAAGGGTATGCTAGTGGACGTCACAGGGGCATGTGTACATATCCAACAATTAGCAATGGTCTGGTTTTGCTCCTTTAGTCCATCGATTAGAGCAAGATGGTGTTTAATGAATCTATTGTTGTCTCCATCTGTGGTGCTCAACCTAGTCCATGCACCTATGGTTGTAAGTATGCAGGTAAGTATAAACAATGTCATCATTCTTTGTCCGCTGGTTCTCCTAGTATCTTTTTGCAATGGGATGCGTGGATCCAGGTCTCTTTTCCCTCTAGCTTAACGGCTGTACTTGTGGTCAGCAGAACTTGAAAGGGTCCGTCAAACCGTGGATCTAGGCTTTTCCTCACGTGTCTTTTTATAACCACCCAGTCTCCAGGTTGCAGCGTATGGCTGCTAGAGTCTTGATCTGGATCTGGAAGAGAACTGAAGACATTATCATGTATTTGCTTAATCTTTTTGTGTAAAGCCCTCACGTAGGAACTTAGCACATGGTTATTCATTTCTAATGCTTGCGGATAGAAACACCCTAGGCTGGGTACGTTGCCAAACAATATCTCATATGGAGAGAGTCCAGTCTTTCTATTAGGCGTGTATCTTACTGAAAACAGAGCAAGCGGTAAACAATCCAGCCATGGTCTTCCTGTCTCAGCCATGGCTTTCTGAATTTTTTATTTCAATGTCCCATTCAGTCTTTCCACTTTACCACTACTTTGCGGGTGATATGGGGTGTGGAATGCTTGTTGAATTCCTAGAGCTGACATGACTTCATTCATTATTTCACCTGTGAAGTGTGTACCTCTGTCACTCTCAATTACTTCTGGTACCCCATACCTGCAGACCACCTCCGCAGGCAGTTTCTTTGCGGTTGCCGCAGCCGTGGCTTCGGCAATCGGGAAAGCCTCTGGCCATCCTGAGAACAAATCAATACAGACCAACACATATTCCCATGATCCTGACTTTGGCAGCTGAATATAATCAATTTGCAGTCTCTGGAATGGATTTGCCAAATCGACCACTGAAAAACAAAGAGAGTTAGAAGGTATCTGTGACAGAAGAGTATGCGGGTTGGGCACAACTGGTGTTAGAAGTTCTGTGGCTTTGTTAACCAACCGGAGGTCATGGACCATTCTATATGCGGCTGGTTGTCCTGGCACGCTCTTTTTCTTTACCGGAAACAGGGGAGTGTTGCAAGGGGACTGGGTTTTGACTAGGACTCCCCTCTGTAGTAATTTTTGGACTTGCTGGGCTATGGCATTCTCCTGAGCCGAGCTAAGGGGATACTGCTTCAGTTGAGGCAAGATTGCTCCTGGTTTTAATTTTACCATTACTGGTTGAACTCTTAACCTACCAACATCTGTTTTGTCTGAGGCCCAAAAATCATGTGGTACAGCATGCTCCAATATCGGGGGAAACTCATTTGTCTCTTCTATGCTGGCAATATCTAGTGACATAATTTTGCAAAGGCTACTTGGTTTTAAACCTGGGGTCATGGTGACAGTGCCATCGGGATGATACTCAATATGTGCTTGTAATTGGGACAACACATCATTTCCCAATAGATTACATTGGCCTTGGGGCGATACCATGAGCTGGCTATGTACAGTAGCTCCTTGAATTTGCAGGGGAATTCTCTTAGTGACAGGGAGCAGGATAGACGGGGAATTGAAGGGGGTGGCAATGACATGATGTGAAAAATCAGTGTCAGTGTATGGCCAATCACCTTGCGTAATTACTGAATTGTCGGCCCCCGTATCTACTTGGAAATCGATTTCATGTCCCCCTGGTAGGTTCACCTGCACTATACAACTGAGAGTTGGGGGTAAGGAGATGAGGGGGTTCATGTGCAAGCCACCCTCATCCTGTGGGGGCGTTGTTTGGTTGGCTGGAGGACCCGTACTCTGAGCATTTGGATACGGGTTGGTGCTACAGTCCTTTCTAAAATGTCCTGGCTTTTTACATCCATAACACAGTTTCTGTCCTCCTCCTTCAGTCCGTCCTCTGCCTCTGTTCTTTCTGGGGGTCGTCTCTGCTATATGTATTCTGGCAGCTCTCTTTGCCTGCGCTATGTCATGCTGTGCCCCCTGAGCTATTCTAGCTAAGTCTTCTGCCTTCACTGATCTCCAGTCTGGTCTACTTGCTTTTACCTTCTCTGCAATCTCCTTCTTTAGTCCATTCATGAAAGCACTTGCTAATACCCTCTCACTAGTCTTATTTCCGGGGTTGAACCCCATTTCTGACCAGGTTTTCTTTAATGCATAGAAATAATCCTTAGGATCTTCCTCCTTCCCCTGCACTCTATCTTCTAGTGTAACTTGCTTTTCCGCTTGCCTATCTTTACATGCTTTTACCAACGCTTTTACGTACAGAACCCCGGCTGTTGCATCATTAGCCTCCGCTACATCAGGGCCCGTTCTATTGTCATATTGTTTATAAGTTTCGTCCGTCAGTCTGTCATACCGAGCTTCATCTGCCAATTTCCCCTTAATTACCCCTTGCAGATCAATTCTAGTGGCATGGTATTATCCTGTATGGTGGTGATCATTCTAGCGAAACCCATAGGGGACTGGGATGGGTCTGGCAGCTGGGAGATCAGTGCCAACTGCTCTGAAGGACTCCATGGTCTATACATTAACATTGTGCGAGCATTCTGACCTGGAACAACTGCATCCCCCCCCCGCTGCTGCTGCTGCTGCTCCCGGTGCTCCTCGCACAACTACCGTCCTCATTGGGAAAAGACTAGCTGGGTGGGGTCTCGGTCCTCCACATGCCACACAGATGTCTACTGTCAAGGGGTTCTGCTGTCCACATCTGGGGCAAACCCAACAATTGGGTTCCTGAGAATTCTGGTACTGAGGTGAGGGTGAGCTGGGTGACGTCGGGAGCGGACAGGGAGAAAAATCTGTCACTCCGGTTTTTGTCAGTCTGTAACGTCCGTCTCCTAATTCTTCAATTTTTCCTTTAAAATGAGCACATGCATTCATCCATACATCCACTGTCTTCAACAGACCCTTATCTTTCAGCCATCCATGATAGCAGTTAAAGAAGGATTTCCATTTCTCTCCATTCATCTCTCCATTCTCATTCATTCCCGCTTTACATAATATTTTGTCAATTCCAATCAGTGCCTGTTTCCCTTCTCTGCGTACCACTAAGTCTTTGGCTATAATGCCTTCCTTGGCATTTTGGTTCCCCATTTTTTTTTGGGTTCTCCTCACTTAGAGTAGACTCCTCAGTCACTTAGACAATGGTCACTTAGACAATGGGCCACAAAGGTTTCTGAACCATTCCACTACTAGCCTTCCAGGACTTATACGCCGACCAGAAAAACAGACCAAAAACACCAATCCCGATACACACCCACAACACAATCATCGGATCCATACTTTCATTCTTAAATTCTCCAAAGGATAGAAGGCAGGACTGTCAATTTATCTTACATTTATGCTTACAGTGATATAAAGAGCCCTGACACACATCACCATCAATGAGTTTAACCGACAAACAAACAAATTCTTACCTTATCACTCCTAAACACTTTTTGCATAATAATTTGGAACACAGTGTACATGTGCTTTTCCACAAAACACCAGTGGTTCACGTAGTGAATCTTACAGTTCTAACTTGCCAACCGTGGTCTGAATGGAGTTGTTCAATAAAGGGCCCAAAATTAAGATAACATAGACGGGAGAGGTCTCTATGAATAGGAATTCCTAAGTATTTGATACCCTGTGAGGGCCAGGCAAAGGGAAAGTTGGACTGGATGGAATTCTATATGGATTTGGGGAGGGAGACATTGAGGGCCTCAGACTTCGCTGCATTGATTTTAAAATTTGACCATGTAACAAAGTGATCTATTTCAGCCATAACAGCAGGGATGGATATATGTGATTGAGTGATATATACTAGGACATCATCAGCAAATGCAGAGCACTTGTACTCGGTGCCTCCCACCTCAATCCACCTAATATTGGGGTTATGGCGAATTGATGAGAGCAGGTGCTCCGTCACTAGGATGTATAAGAGAGGGGACAGAGGACATCCCTGCCTTGTCCCATTGGTGATTATGAAAGGTGATGAAAATGTTCTGATGCGCCCCCTGGGCCTTGGGACACCCGGAGCCGGACCCTTTTTGGTGGATGCTGGTGGTTGTAGTCTCCGTGGCGGCGACCCGGTTCCGTGGCTCAGGGCGGTCAAACCAGTGGCGGAACTATATATGTGGTTTTGATGTTTAAATATCCGACTACGCCACCCGTGGATTGCGGTCAGAGTGAACCGCCGCTGCAGGGCAGACCGCTGAGGCTGGTGTTGTGGGTGCAGCAGAGCGTAGTATAACTCCACACGGGAGGAGTATAGCCTCAGGGCAGTGTATGCGGAGGATGGGGGTGATGGTGCAGGGCAGCAGCAGTAGCGACACGGAGTCAGTGATGCAGTCCAGGGCCTTTACTCACAGTTCTTATTATCCAGACCACTTCTGCAGGTAACGGCTGCCCACGTCGTACTGTGCTCACCAGGTGAGGGGCTCAGACAACTCCCAGATAACTTTGGAGCACTTCACATGACCCCTTTTGTGTGTCCTTTGTCTGGCCTTTCTTACCAACGCTTCTGTCCGGCTGCCTCGGGCCTCCTCTTGGTAAACTTGGCGCCAGTTTCCCTGACCCTATGTGGTGCCTTCTTAGCGGGTGTAGCGAGGGGCTACGCCACATAAAATGTCACAGCCTCCGGTTTCTAGCTGAGGGTCGTTTCCCGCCTCCACTGGTTTCGGGGACCGGTCTCCCCCTTTGGCCTGACCCCTCCACGCAGGTGGATTCGGGCGTGCGGTGGCGACTCGCCCGTCCGCACCCCTAGGATCCCTTCGTTCCTCGTTCCTGGAGCCTTCACCGCTCCTCTTCCTTCCTTCTCCCTCTTCCAGGCCTGGGCCTCTGTTCCTAGGCCCTCCTCCGGAGCAGAGCTCATGCAGAGCCCCTGCTCCCTGTCACTTCTGCTCAGACTTCTCTGCACTGAACGAAGATGGTGCCCACCTTTTATACTCCCTTCTCAATGCACCCAGGAACTGCTTCCTCCCTGCTCCTGCACTACAGGGTTCCCCTTCCTCGGTGTTCCCTCCCCCCACTCCAGACAGGGACAGGGACTGTCGTGCCCATCTCAGGGGCATATTGGAATGCTTTCTCAGCATCCAATGAGAGTATCTAATTACAAATTTTTAACTGCATCTAGCGCAGGAAATACTTTGTGCCTAATAGCAGTGTCTGCTAGTCGGCGGATTATCCCAGCTGTTAAGCAAGCTACACCACCTGTAGTTTGGACACTTAATTTTTTCAAAGGAAATGGTTCGGGACCCCGGGATACTCAGTGAAGAGCATCAGGAGGCACCCCAAGTCATAGGGGCTGGGACTGGCGGTAGGACGCCTTGCGGTGGACCGCCGAGCTCGATCGTTATAAAAGCTTTTTAACTGCAGTAGCTTTAGTGGACGCTACTGGAGCTGGAATTACGCGGCTGCTGGCATGAGACTTGCCCTCCAATAGATCCTTGTAAAAGGATTTAAAGTGTATTCATTCAAATTAGAGAGACTATTTAAATTAAAAAGCTTAGACCTGCCTCCACCACAGGGGGGCTCGCTCGACCCACCAGCGGGCAGGCACCAGTATTGGGAGAGGGGGGCTGGCCGTCAGGGTCCACTGCGTCTCTGGCACAAACCCGGCGACACGGAGGTCGCACGGGCAGGAACGGACTGGCCGTGTCGGCTTTTCACTTTTTTGATTTTAGAAGGACATGACATGCTTATATCTGTGTCTCCCCCTCCTTTTACTCCTCCACCTCTTTTCTTTTCGCATGACTATATGTACTTGTCACTTTTCCATGTGTTAGTTGTGTCTTCTGAGCAGTTTGTCAGCTTTTGGACACCTTTGAAGGTGTTTTCTATGTGTTTCTATGTGTTTTTGTTTGCCTGCCATTGGTTTTAACGGTGTTCGAAGGTGTTCGACGAACAGTTCGGCGAACATACGGGTGTTCGACGAACCGAACCGAACTCGAACACTACGGGGATGGCTCAACACTACTGTGGAGCTTTACTCCTCCGCTCCCCTCAAGGCCTTCTTAGGTAGGAACCTTGACCGGGTAGAGACAGCGGTTAACTCTAACCCGCTCCTCGTCTCAAGGCCAGAGTACGAGGACCGTGTATCTTCAACAAGCTGCAGGTTCCAGCAGAAAGCCACTATCAGCGAGGAAGATCACAATCAAAGACCGTGAACCTAAGATGGCCATGTATTAAATACTAGATGGTGGCCCGATTCTAATGCATCGAGTATTCTAGAATATGCATGCGGCTGACCGGGCGCGACTAAGCAGCGAAGCAGTGTTTAAATGGGTTGTGCACTACTTTTAATTAACTTCACAATGTATCCCCTCGGTGCCCCTAATGAATTTTGTCATTACGTCATGTTGTCAATCCTGCTTGTGACAACATCGCTGACGACACACAGCCAGCACGTAATTCTCCCGCCTGCAGCCAGCTGTTGCTTCCGCTTACATCACGACTATTTGTGGCTGCAGCCAGGTTTCTGCTGTTCCGCGCACCACAGTGAATGACGGGCTGTGGCCGGGGTTATCCCCCATCGTGTCACATCCAGCATCCACAGCGCGGTCTGTCAATGTGGTTTGTATGGCTCCGTCATTCCTCTAATCCTGGTTTGTATGGCTGACTTATTTTGGATTGTACGCCTTCCTCATCTTAGCTTGTATGGCCTCCTTATCCTGGTTTTGTATGACCTACTCATTCTCCCATCTCCACAGCACAGTTAAAAAACTAAGCCCTAATCCTCCCCTTGTTTCCTTTTCTCTGCTCCAGCGCTGTCTGTCCTGTTTTCAGCAGCTCCTCGCAGGATCGGAGGCGCAGCACGCGCTCTCAGATACTGCTGTGATTAGCTGCTGTCTGTAGATTCGCTGCTTTCCACGCCGGGACTAAGTGCGTGGAGAGGCACAAATCTGCATTCACTTTAGTAGCACATGCTGCAGATGTCGCTATGAAGATTTAAGAATAATACAAGGAATACACAAAATAATACTTTATTATTAACTATTATTGGTTATAGAACTTAATACAACTGAACAAAATTATTAAACAGATGATCAAAATATATAAACTATTCCATGAATATGTAACAATATTTTACAATAAATCATCGGACAAAAGAAGTAAGACCCTAGAATATATTTCGTAACAATATCAACCTAAAATATTTTTGTACTCAAGATTTTTGGTGAATACTTATGGACTATCTGTAAGCAACTTTCCTTGTAAATGGGTATCCAAAACTTGCACCTTGACATTGGATCTCATTTTAACTCTTGAAAATGCAACATAGAGTTGTCCATGACCAAAAACGGGCTCCGGTAAATATATGCCAACACGGTGTAGAGTTTGACCTTGTGACTTGTTTATTGTCATGGCAAATGCTGGTTTTACTGGAAACTGTCGACGTCGAAGCCTAAATGGAAGACCGGTGTCTGAAGGACATAAATCAATGCGTGGAATGAACACTTCCTCTCCTTTTGCAGATCCAGTGATCACTGTTGCTTGAATTATGTGGGAATGGAGTCCAGGAACAATAAGGCGAGTTCCATTACATAGACCATTTCTTGTATTTAGATTCCGCAGCAATATTACGATTGCTCCAACTTTAAGTTGTAGTCCGTGGGATGGCATTCCTGATGGCGTAACACTATTTAAAAATTCAACTGGATAATGCTCTCGTTCATCTTCATTGTCGACATCCACCGAATCATCACTTTTGTACAATTTATACTCTCCAGGCATTCTATCCATCACACATGAATTTAGCAGAGCTACGTCATCGTTCTTGGGACAGAGAATTGCATAGGAAGAGGCCCTCTCAACACTGCTTTGGTCGTTCACATCTATTTCAACGCGTTGTCCAAAAACATCACTTACGATGCAGTCAGTGCACAACATGTCTTCTGGTATTTCAATAATGTCTTCTCCAAGGTTATATTTATTGCTAAGTTCACCATTACCAAGTTTAAGAAGCCAGTTGCTGTACTCTGGGTCAGAAGATCGCATGTTGTTAATTAATTGGAGTTTATTAAACTCTTTCCAAAGGTCTGACATTTTTAAGGTTGACTCGATAATATTTGTTCTTGTTCCATTTGGTACAACTGGAAGGCATTGCCTAAAATCTCCGCCAAGGACAAAAATTTCATTTTTTCTGCAATATTTGTAGTCATAACTTCATGCAGAAGTCTGTCAATTAAGCTGAAAGCATATTTGGGTGCCATGGTGCACTCATCAAGTATGAAAAGATTTGCACTGTTTAACTGTTTTCCTGCAAATGTGTCTTGTTTGATTCTGGAAACGGAGATTTCATTGACTGGAACTGGTATCCCAAAGAGTGAATGCATAGTGCGAACTCCTCTTAAAAGGTTTACTGCAATACCTGTTGTAGCCGATGGCAATACGACTTTTGCCAACCCTCTAACGTGATGCATTAAAACTTCATAGAGGTATGTTTTACCGCTGCCTCCAGGACGTTTTTGGCGTTGGATCGGCTTGGTTTTCTAAAGCGCTCACAATAGTGTCATATGCAATCCGTTGTTGTTGATTTAAGGATTTTTTCTTCTCTGTTGCCAACAATAATTCATAAGCTTCATCATACTCTTGAATTTGTGCAACTTGACTTGCAGGCTGTGGCAAAATAAAGTCTGAAAACGTTTTTCCATGCAGTAGTAGGACATTTTGGACATCTTGCATGGCTTAAGATTCGCAATTTTGACAATTTCCACTTTTGTTGTGAAGACGTAAGCAGTAATCTTCAATTATATGTTCTTTGAAATTTGTCCAAAGTTGAGCTGGATTTGTAGGCGGTCCAAAGACAGAAATGTAGGCGAACAATTCACGAAGTTTCTTAGGCATATGTAGGGTAACTGCGTCTTCTAAAGTAAGTGTCCACATAGTATCATCCAATAGAAGTCCTAAAGCCAAAGCTGCAGCTTTAAATGTATCGTGCAATACTCCATTAACTGTTTTCAAATCTTCGTAACTTCTAGCTCCTTTGACATGCAGTAGTAACAGCCGAAGGCAATATCTTTCTTAATCATTGACACTAACAGTATACATGCGTCCAATTATTCTGCTAAGTCCTCGTTTTCTTGGCTTCCAAGTTTTATTCCAAACGTAATGCTCTGGAATCTCTCGATACAAATACTGCCTTGCGTTTTCGTCACGTTGGTTCAGCAAAAACCATTCCATTAATGTTGACGTTGTGCTTAAATTTTTTGAGAAATCTTCGACTTGAGCATTTTCAAAGAAATAAAGCTGCTGTTGATTTGGTAAATGAATAGCTAAACGTATAATGGCATGGGACTGTGAATGCAAGGGAAACGCAAATATTCTCCAAGCAGCTTCTGGATCACTGACATATTTTGAGTCAACAAACCGTGATGATTCATCGTGATTGACTGTTTTTTGTTGTATTTCGACGTTAGCTTTGTCATGCCCCTTGTAGATGTACTTGAAAAGATATTTAACACTTTTTATTGAAGCGCCGATTTCAACGTTGATGTGACAGTTGTAGCTTTTTAATAAGTACGGGTTGTATGGAACTATCCATGAGTTATTTATAATCTTTTTGTTGTGTACAATGTTATCAATCAGTTGTCTCCGGTAGGATGGGTAGCCGTCCAAATCTTTAACAGTGTGCTGTTTCAACTGCTTTGGAAACCCTTTTGTACACTTTCCGTTTTCCATGCATGGACTTTTTGGATTTGCTACACCGCATGGGCCATGAACCATATTACAGATTACAATATTATACAATTCAGGATACTTTTCTTGGTTAGGAATTTCAGCCCACACTGTGTTGTCAATTTCGTCCTCCGTGCGAAACTTGGAATCCGCGTCTAAAATAATTAGTTTATGCGCATGTTGGAGACCTCGTTTCTGAAACTCTATGACGTGTACCATTGCTACGACTGTTCCAAAAAGCCTATTTTTGATGTCTTTAACAAGACTGCTGAGTTTTAGTCGAAATACGTGTGCAACTAAGTCCGGCCTGTGTTCAACTTGCTGCCAGGGTTGTAGATTTTCTGCTATTTCCGGCCATTTAGGATTACAGGTCATTGTTAAAAAAAAATGTCAGGTCTTCCATACTTTGTTACTATTGCCATTGCATCTTGATAACGCTGTTGCATGTTGCGGGGGCTACCTTCAAAGGACGACGGGAGAATTACTGTTTTTCCAATTGGAATTCCTTTTTGAATGGATTGTTTTTGCAAATGTTCTTGAAGAACGCAGTAGTCTTCAACTTTAAGTTGTTTTTGGTTCATTCGTATGAAATTGAGCCGATTAGCTTCAATTTTAACGTATGCGTCGACTAAGTACTGTTGTGTCAGTTTCCCACCGTTTAAAATAGGATTGTAGTAATTTTGCACAGACAGAAGAAAACTGTAGTACTGTAGTTGTGTAATTCTTCTTGAAGTTCCTTGCTGGTGTAGGTTTTCATGCCACCCTTGATCAGTGCTTTGAAAGAATAGCGGATACAGAAGAGCATCAAGGTTGCTGTGCAAAATGCTAATACGTTGTGTTTTAGGAACGAAAGGGTTGTTTTTGTCTGGCTTAAGATGGACTAATATATCTCTTTGAAAAGGAGGCTCTCCATCATCGTTTTGAAAAACAACTGCGACCTCACTTACACGTGGTTTGTTGTAACATCGGGGATCTTGTTGACGTTCTTGTTTAATGGCCATGATAATAGAAGGCATTTCCGTCCCATTTTGTATAGCTCTCTGTTCCTCCTCAGCTTCAACGTCTTTTAGCATGCGATATGCGGCAGCAAATGGGCTGATTGTTTGTAAATGTGCGGCAATTAGGTTCATCAGTTCTGCATTACACTTTTCATTTTCTTTTCGGTTCATCCTTTGTTCTGTAGCCTCATTTGGATCAAAGATGTATAATTGTGCAAATGTTGGTGGTTGTCCTAGTTCTGGGTGAAGTGTTCCAGTGCGGTGGTAGATCTGGCCATGAATTTTAAAACAATTCAGTCCTAATCCAGGGGGCGGTGCAATGTTGGCACCAAATGAAGCAAACGCATGAGAACTGTTGATACTTCTGATATTTTCCATAAAATTTATACTGTGTTCATGCGTTCCTTTCATCAACTGCTCAAAGAGATCTGAGTAGTGACGTCTTGGTAGCATCAATTTTCCTTTTTGGTAGCATTGAGTAAACTGATTGTCAGATGGTTTTTCCTCTATGAAATTCAGAGAGTCACATTTTGAACAAACAACATTCATCTTCCCACAGTAGCGTTGAATAATTATAGTTTCATTGTCTGTTAAGTAACGTGCAAGTTTTTGAATGTTCTGCTGGGTTTGCCTTAGTTGGTAGAGCATTCTTTTTTGATAAATTTGTCGATCGTGTTGTTCTCGGTTTGTCCTAGATTCTGGAGATTCATGAAGCCGACATTGTCTATGGGATTCCGCATCGTGTTCCTGTCTAGCCGCAGTGTGTTGCGGTGTTTCCCGTTCCCGACGTTGTCTGTGAGATTCCGCATCCTGGGCATGTCTGGCGCCAGTGTGTTGTGTTGTCTCTTGCTCCCGACGTTGTCTGTGACATTCCGCATCCTGGGCTTGTCTGGCGACAGTGTGTTGTGGTGTCTCCTGTTTCCGACGTTTTCTGTGAGCTTCCGCATCCTGGGCTTGTCTGGCGGCAGTGTGTTGCGGTGTCTCCTGTTCCCGGTGTTTTTGGTGAGCTTCCACATCCTGGGCTTGTCTGGCGGCAGTGTGTTGCGGTGTCTCCTGTTCCCGGCGTTTTTGGTGAGCTTCGGCATCGTGGGCTTGTCTGGCGGCATTGTGTTGCGGTGTCTCCTGTTCCCGGTGTTTTTGGTGAGCTTCCGCATCCTGGGCTTGTCTGGCGGCAGTGTGTTGCGGTGTCTCCTGTTCCCTGCGTTTTTGGTGAGATTCCGCGTCCTGGGCTTGTCTGGCGGCAGTGTGTTGCGGTGTCTCCTGTTCCCGGCATTTTTGGTGAGCTTCCGTATCCTTAGCTTGTCTGGCGGCAGTGTGTTGCGGTGTCTCCCGTTTCCGACATTGTCTGTGAGATTCCGCATCCTGGGCTTGTCTGGCGGCAGTATGTTGTGGTGTCTGTTGCTCTCGACGTTGTCGTTGTCTTGCTGCTTCTGCTGCTTTTCTGTCTTCCTCCGTGGCGTATTTTCGCTTACGACCCTTTATAAAACAGGAAGTGTAAAGAAGTATCTCTTTAGCGCGCTGTCACTGGCAGAACGTGTTCAGTAAACCTGACAGAAGTCCCTCGCACAGTGTGACTGAAGTCCCTCGCACAGTGTGACTGAAGTCCCTCGCACAGTGTGACTGAAGTCCCTCGCACAGTGTGACTGAAGTCCCTCGCACAGTGTGACTGAAGTCCCTCGCACAGTGTGAGTGAGAAAACCTGCTCAGTACGTTATGAGCAGTTTGTGAGTCACATGACCACATGGGCGGAGTTAGCCCTGCTATCTCCCGAAGGTGGCGTAGCTATTTGAAATGTTGCGGTAATTGGCCGGAGAGCGTGTTTAAAATTGGCGCGAAAATCTGTGATTGGTTGCGGGCGGCGTCCGCGACCAATCATAGAAGCGGGTTTTAAATCTCGCGTGCCATGTTACTAAGGAGCGGACAGCGAATTTCTGGTCGCGCCCTCCTGCCGCGACCAATCAGCGTATCGTATTGGTGAGGACCAGGGAGCGGCTGCCTGTGCGGTTACTTCTGCTGCGAACAGTCGCTCATGTCCCGGCTTCTCGGAGCGGAAGTATCCCGACCCGCAGCGGCGCTCCCCGTTCCTCCCTTCACACCCTAGCCGCATGGATGTCCGCGCCGCTCCCCAGTCCTCCCTTCCGCATGGATATCAGCGTCGCTACCTGTGCGGATACTTCCGTTGCGAGATGCCGTAACATGAGCGACTGCTCGCAGCAGAAGTATCCCGACCTGCAGCGCCGCTCCCCGGTCCTCCCTTCACACCCTAGCCGCTGATCTCCCGACAGTAGCCGCATGGTGTTACTAAGGACCGGACAGTTGTGTCAAAAATCTCTGATTGGTCGCGAGCGCTGCCCGCGACCAATCACCGATTTGGGCGCCACATTTAAATAGCGGCCGCGACCAAACACAGATCTTGCAGAGAAATTTAAACACCGCTGTGCTGATTGGTCGCCGACGCTGCCCGCGACCAATCACCGATTTGGGCGCCACATTTAAATAGCGGCCGCGACCAAACACAGATCTTGCAGAGAAATTTAAACACTGCTGTGCTGATTGTTCGCGGACGCTGCCCGCGACCAATCACCGATTTGGGCGCCACATTTAAATAGCGGCCGCGACCAATCACAGATCTTGCAGAGAAATTTAAACACTGCTGTGCTGATTGTTTGCGGACGCTGCCCGCGACCAATCACCGATTTGGGTGCCACATTTAAATAGCGGCCGCGACCAATCACAGATCTTGCAGAGAAATTTAAACACTGCGGGCAGCGTTGGCAACCAATCAGCACAGCAGTGTTTAACTTTAGCGGCAAGATCAGTGATTGGTCGCGGCCGAAGACCAATCATCGAATCGTATTGGTGAGGACCGGGGAGCGTCGCTGCCTGTGCGGCTACTTCCGCTCCGAGAACCCGGGACATGAGCGACTGCTCGCAGCAGAAGTATCCCGACCTGCAGCGCCGCTCCCCGGTCCTCCCTTCCGCATGGAGGTCAGCGGCGCCGGCGGTTGGGGTCCTTCTGCTGCTACCGGCCGGGAGATGAGCGCCTCGCGCCGGTCATCTCCCGGCTGCATCTCCGTCCCGCAGATGAGCCGCTAACGGCCGCCATCTTTTTTCAGAAATCCCGCGGCGCTGATTGGCCGCTGCCAGACCAATGAGCGACGCGGGATTTCCAGGACAGACAGAAAGACAGACAGACAGACAGACAGACGGGATAAGACGATTATATATATATATATATATATATATAGATGTATCAGTAAGTGTAACCTAAAAGTGTGTCCTCCACCCTCACCCACTACATGGTTCCCCCTATCTTTGGTCCCCCCCCATCTCCTTTATCCCGGCTGGGGCAGCACCCTGGTGCATATAAGCCCCCCACAGGACAGGAGTGGTGTAGTGTTGAGTTCTGAGGCTGGGTCCCGTGTGGTGCTCCATCCTTACCTCGGAGAGGAGATACCACACCTCGGTCTGAGGTGCAGTACCCATGTGGCGACTGAACCCTCAGGGGCGCCACAGTTCCAACCGATTCATATAGAAACTACACTTTTAGATATCTGCCTAATTGTTTCTAAGCATGGCTTTGAAAGAAGGGGCATGGCTTTGAATTAAGGGGCATGGCTCTGAAGGAAGGGGCATTGCTTTGAAAGAAGGGGCATTGCTTTGAAAGAAGGGGCATGGCTTTGAAGAAGGGGCATGGCTTTGAAAGAAGGGGCATTGCTTTGAAAGAAGCGGCATGGCTTTGAGGAAGGGGCATGGCTTTGAAAGAAGGGGCATTGCTTTGAAAGAAGGGGCATGACTTTGAAGAAGGGGCATGGCTTTGAAGAATGGGCATGGCTTTGAAAGAAGGGGCATGGCTTTGAAAGAAGGGGCATGGCTTTGAAAGAAGGGACATTGCTTTGAAAGAAGGGGCATGGCTTTGAAAGAAGGGGCATGGCTTTGAGGAAGGGGCATGGCTTTGAAAGAAGGGGCATTGCTTTGAAAGAAGGGGCATGACTTTGAAGAAGGGGCATGGCTTTGAAAGAAGGGGCATGGCTTTGAAAGAAGGGGCATTGCTTTGAAAGAAGGGGCATGGCTTTGAAGAAGGGACATGGCTTTGAAAGAAGGGGCATTGCTTTGAAAGAAGGGGCATGGCTTTGAAAGAAGGGGCATGGCTTTGAAGAAGGGGCATGGCTTTGAAAGAAGGGGCATGGCTTTGAAAGAAGGGGCATGGCTTTGAAAGAAGGGGCATGGCTTTGAAAGAAGGGGCATGGTTTTGAAAGAAGGGGCATTGCTTTGAAAGATGGGCATGGCTTTGACAGAAGGGGCATGGCTTTAAATACCACAGCATGCACTAAATTGTTTGAAAATTGGGGGGCAAAAAAAGTGATGCAAGGCAAGCCAGCAAAAGAGTCTAAAGTATGACACATTTTCTCATTTACATGTCCATATTTAACCACGTACATGGAAAAAATGGTCCTGGTGTCAGCAGTGTTTGTTCCGTGTGTCATCAGTGTTCGGTCTGTGTGTCCGTTTTTCCCATCAATGTTTGACGGATGGATAAATAAATCCTTGAATTACAGAGCTTCTCCTATTCTTTGCCATCCGGGTGCTGAATGTTTTTGCACAGACCCATAGACTTGTATCGGCTCTTTTCATCTGTGATATCGGAAAAAGACAGACAGATGCACAACAATCAGACACAATCCGTGTGGCAGGTATGTTTTACCGGACGCACTGCATAGATTACATAGGAAAGTGTGTCTGGCCTTCTATTAGGTTTTTTTTTAGTTATGGATGACAAATGGACGCTGTACGGATCAAAAATGGCCTTTTTTTCCCCTGAACACAAAGCATTGTGCTTGTGTGAATTTGCACTTCGGCAGGCAATTGTGCCCTGAGCCTATATGAAGGCGTTTTGTGCGCTGCCGCCAAAATGCAACATTCAGTTGGACGCAGCAATATTTTATGTGTGAATTCTGTTTAATACAGATTTTAGCATTTCCCTTTTTCTGAAAATGCGTCGGGCCTCATGCAGAAACAAACTTTTTGTCGAAACGGACAGTGATACCCATAACAACCAATCAGAGCTCTTCTTTTATTGTCCTGGTAAAATGAAACGTGGCATCTGGTTGGCTGTCATGGAGAACACTGACACATTCTGAAACTTAGTGCCGATTCTTCCACACTTCATGCCACACGTACAGTGTAAAAACTGATCGTCTGAATGGTCTCTTTACAGCAGCTGTTGCCTATGATGGCACAGAGAGGCATTGCACCAAACATCCATACCTTTTGCAATCTCGCTAGGGCATGCCGTAAAGAAAAAGATGGTTTACAGCTCCTGGAAGACATGGCGGTAATGACATTGCTAGTTTACATAGTTTATTTAGTGTCTTTTTTTTTTACTCCTACTTGATAAAGTCTAGAAAATAATGTCATTTTTAAACTGATTTGCCTTTTTATAGAAAACAAGTGACAAGGATCTTTTTGCATATCTGATCGGTAACTTGTTTTACAGATTTGTGGATTCCATCCAAATATCAATGTATATAGCACATTGATTAATGCGGCCATAAAGAGGTTAGATGACGTCTACTTGACCAATATTCTGCGGGACATGAGGAACAGAAACGTGGCTCCTAATGAAGTGGTGGTCCGTCAGCTGGAGTCTGCAGCACAGTACCCACTAAACTTTGATAAAGTGAGTATACGATCTGATAAAACCAATAATGGAGGCTGGTGAAGAGGAGGGAATTCGCCTCCATATCGGTAAAAATGTGTTGTTTTTTATCAAAATGGAAACTTGTATTCGGTAAAAATACTCCACACCACACGCCATCAACCAAGAAGTCCAATAACTAGTAATAGATTAGAAACAAGCGTTTGAAGACTTTTCCTGTTGTGAACATGATCCTTTAAGTTAAAGGGAACCTGTCACATTGGATAACGCTATTAACCTGCTGATGTAGGGTTAATCTGCAGGGTAATACCATTAGGAAGTGCTTGGCCACTATACTGAATGTGCAGCACATGGGAGTAAATGAACTTTATTCCTCCCGTGAGCCGCCGGCTTTCAGTCATGCAGGGCGTGCCTTTATTCACCACTCCATACAATGTGAGCAGTGGCAGTAAGCACGCCCTGGAACTTCCACTGACAGGTGGCTCTGCACTGATGCACTGTAGAGCTAGCTGTCAGTCAAAGGGCTGGGGCGTGCTTACAACCATTGCTTACTGTGTACAGATTGGTGACAAAAGGCACACCTGCATGACTGAAAGCTGGCGACTCACAGGAGGAATAAAGTTAATTTTCTCCCTTGTGCTCATTCTGGGGATGGCAGCCAGTCACCTTCCTAACGCTATTAACCTGGAGATTAGCCCGATGTCTGCAGATAAGTCATGACTAAGGGTGATCTGTCACCTGAAACGCGTTGACGTCGCATTCCTTCTGGCTGTAATGCTGACCTTGTACTCTGTTACGCACTTTGTGTGAAAAAGAGCCTATTCACGGTTCGTTGAGCTGGATTATCTTCATTTTATGATTCCCTTTAAAATGACTAGCAATTTGTATATAACAAAAAATATATAACAGGATGGAGGAATAAAGGGGCTGTCCGAAACGGATGACTTTATTTCGACACCTGCACACTCACTGAATGGATCAGTTACATGTTCAAGGCCCCAAGAGTGACGAAATAATGTTAAAATATCACATTATTTATCCCACAGCTGTGACAAATGCAGAGATTGCCTGTCAAACAGGCAATCTCTGCATGTATCACAGCTGTCTAACAGCCGTGACACTTGCAGGCGCAGCGACATTAAAAGAAATGCTAAGCACACCAAAATACTCGGCGAGCACACGAGCATGCTCACAGAAAGAGTTAATGAAACCTACTCGCTCATCACTAGTACTGACATGAAAGGAGTTAACATATCATTGCTACTGCACTGTGAATGCCGTAACAAGACCAAAGCATTAATGGCAAATTGTGTGTGTTCTTTTTTTCTTTTTTTTTTCATGTTTCACCCCACAACATTTACAGCGCCTTTCCACTGAACCTTTCCGTCAACCTTCCCACATTTTTTCATGTTACACCCATGAACTTAAAGTATTTTATTGGGATTTTATGTGATTTACCAACACTAAGTAGCAAGTATTTGTGAAGTGTAAAGGAATTGATACATGGTTTTAGAATTACTTTTAAAAATATAAATCTGAATATTGTGATGTGCATTTGTATTCAGCCCCCCTGAGTCAATACTTTGTAGGACCACCTTTTGCTGCAATTACTGCTGCAAGTCTTTTGGGGTCTGCCTCTACCAGCTTTGCACATCTAGCTCTTAAGGGTTTTTATCAGAAATAAGCCAGAAATGGGCCAGAAGTGACCAGAAGGTACGAGTGACCATCTACTAATTGTGCTTAGTTTCTCTTTCTCAATCAAATATAGATTGGGAAGGGAAAAGAGGAAAAGATGGATATGGATCACAGGTTAGCCAGAGAAGCTTTAATCAGAGTTGCTCAGAATGTTACACTGTTATTCATTGGTATAATCAATTTCCCTATCCACCTATACTATCAGAACACGGGACTCGGTCCCTGACGCGCGTTTCGCCGGTATACCGGCTTTTTCTAAGGGCCTCATTGGGCTAATTTAGGTGTATAATATACAGCCATGACCCAATAATTAGGGGCTGGGTTAGGCATTTCTAATACTATTTTATCCACCTCACTACGGACCGGGTTTTGTGGGTCACCATTTGGAAGCTGGTGACCCTGTATGCATTTATTAATGCACGTTTTGCACAAATGTATCTGTTTTAATAGTAATTTTCAATAAACGTTATATTTTATTTTCCATTCACATCTTTTCCTCTTTTCCCTTCCCAGTCTATACTCGATATAATTATGGTGGTGTACACCAGTGAATGGTAGTCTAATGAGATATGATCCTCTTTTCTTTCTCTTTCTCATTCACACTTAAACCTTCATTATACTTACATACGCCCTTAGTTTCTTGGCACCACTAAACCTTACTCTCCTTCGCTGTCCTCAAACCCCAGCACCCTCTAACCAAATAATCATCTCTCCTTCCCTCTTACCTCCCCACCTGACCTCATCTGCAGACCTGCTCCTCAAGCTCAGATCTATCCTAACAAAACATAAAACAAGCCAGACACTCTCCTTCTCCCACCTGCTCTCCCTCTCTCTGCTTCTCCTCACTGCTGGCGACATATCTCCCAATCCTGGACCCAAACAGCTCACACCTCCCACCAATACCCCCTCCTATCGCTTCCAACCAACTGCAAACTACCGCAACCTCTCCTACTTAAAACCCGTGCCGCTGATGCCCACCCACCCTGCTCCCTCTCTTTGGAGCACTCTGGAACGCCCGCTATGTCTGCAACAAGCTCCATTTTGTCCACGACCTCTTTACCTCTCGTTATCTCTTTTTCCTGGGCATCACAGAGACATGGTTGACACCCTCCGACACTGCCTCCCCTGCTGCGCTGTGTTACAGTGGCCTCCACTTCACCCACACTCCTCGCCCTGGTAATAGACATGGCGAAGGAGTGGGTCTTCTCCTTTCTACCAACTGCACCTTTAGCCCTTTCCCACCTCTACCCTCCCTTACTCTCCCTTCTTTTGAAGTCCACTCTGTCCTCATCTACTCTCCTTCCAAGTAGCTGTCATATACTGACCTCCAGGCCCAGTCACTGCCTTTATTGACCAATTCTCCACCTGGCTTCTTTACTTTCTCTCTGCTGACATTGCACAATCATCATGGGCGATTTCAACATCCCCACTGACACTCGCCAGTCAAAAGCATCCAAATTCCTGTCGCTTACTTCATCCTTTGGACTTACTCAGTGGTCCTCCTCAGCCACCCACACAGACGGAACACACTAGACCTCATTTTCTTCACCCAACTCTGCTCCCTATCTAACCTCACAACCTCCCCCCTACCCCTATCTGACCACCGTCTACTCACTTTCTCATCCCTGTCCTCCTCACCTGTCACACATGTCCAGCAACTAGCACACCCCCTCAGAAACCTTGCATATCTAGACACTCACACACTCTCTGACTCTGTTCTACCACTGACATCCATATCTTTACTCCACGACACTGTCAGCACCACTGCTTTCTACAATGCCACTCTCGCATCAGCTATTGACTCAGTCGCCCCTCTTGTGCATGGCAGAGTGCGACAAGTCAATAGGCAACCCTGGCACAACACCCTCACTAAACCGCTTCGGCAAGCGTCCAGGGTTGCGGAACGGCGTTGGAAGAAAAAACAATCGCAAGATGACTTCACTGCATTCAAACAACAACACTCGCATTCAAATCAGCCCTCGCCTCTGTTAGGCAGGCCTACTTCACAACCCTCATATCTTCCTTATCCTACAACCTCAAACAGTTATTCAACACTTTTAACTCTCTCCTCCGCCCACCACTGTCCCCTCCGACCTCCGTCATCTCTGCTGAGGAGTTCGCCACACACTTCAAAAACAAGATTGACCAAACACGGCAAATCTTTACTATCCGACCACCACAACCCCTTTGTTTCCCAGACCATTGCCCTTCCCCCATAACCTCCCTTTTCAACATCATGGAAGGAGACCTCACTCGTCTCCTTTCCAAATCACATCTCACCACTTGTGCACTCGACCCCATCCCATCCCCCCCAACCTCACCCCCACACTCATCCCATCCCTAACCCATCTTTTCAACCTATCACTAACTTCTGGTACCTTCCACCCTGCCTTCAAACATGCCACAATCACTCCCATTCTCAAAAAGCCATCTCTCAACCCAACCGCCTTGTCCAGCTACCGCCCCATATCACTTCTCCCATTTGCCTCCAAACTCCTTGAGCAACACGTTCACGCTGAACTTTCCTCTCACTTCTCATCTATCTCTCTTCAATAACCAACAATCTGGTTTCCGCCACCACCATTCCACCAAAACTGCCCTTACAAAAATTACTAATGACTTTCTTACAGACAAAGCTAACAGACAATTCACTGTACTGTTTCTTCTTGACCTGTCCTCTGCCTTCGACACAGTTGACCACTGCCTCCTACTGCAGATCGTCTCTTCCTTTGGAGTCAAAGACCCTGCCCTATCCTGGATCTCCTCATACCTTTCCAACCGCACATTTAGCGTCTCCCACTCCCACACTACCTCCTCATCCCCCCACCTCTCTGTTGGAGTCCCTCAAGGTTCAGTCCTAGGACCCCTACTTTTCTCAATCTATACCCTTGGCCAGGGACAGCTCATAAAATCCCATGGCTTCCAGTCATGAAGAGCATGGTCAGTCATCCTTTTGATGAGGACACAGAAGTCTTGCCTGTTAGCAATCTGGCACGCATGGCTGAGTTTATGTTACGCTGCCTTTCCCCTGATCCTTGCTTTGTCCAAACTTTGCATGACAGTCCTTACTGGTTGGTGACACTTCTAAACCCACGCTACAAGGAGAACTTTCTGTCTCTTATTCCCTTGCAGGAGAGGCCTAATAAAATGGTGCAGTACGAGAAGGCTCTTGTTGCGGAATCATTTAAAAAATTCCCATCTGAAAACGCTGGCGGCAGAGGTCACAGTTCGTTTGACAACCAAGGAGTACAGGCGAGAGAGACACAAATTCAATCCAGCAGAGGCAGGGGAACACTGTCAAAGTTCTGGGACAGTTTTCTCAGACCCTCCCACCGCACAGGTCCTGAGGCACGGGGTACTCTCCCAAAGAGGGGAAAGTTTCGGAAGATGGTGAGGGAGTACCTTGCCGGCTGTGCCAACGTAGTCCTTGATTCCTCTGTGCCTTATAATTATTGAGTATCCAAGCTGGACTCGTGGCATGAACTGGCTCTATACACCTTGGAGGTCCTGGCCTGCCCTGCCGCTGTCAACTGAAAATGCTGACAGGCTGACTCATAAAAATTATCAAAGGCTGGTTTGGGCCAGACTTCTCAACATCACTGAATGATAGCAGCGTAACATAAACTCAAATACAGTGTCTTTTTTGGGGAGGTCTAACTGTATTCCCATGCACCTCTGTCTTCACACCCAGACATGGGTATACGCTTCCTGATTTTGTCTATTTGCTCTTGTCCTCCTCCTTCTCCTCATCCTTCACATCCTCCTCCATATCACTACCATATCACCGTATCTACGTCTCTTGCAAGGGGCATTGGAGTTCCTCCAAATTTTTGGCAGCCGTTGCATTCACTGCATAGGCAAAGAGTATGGGAGACCCACTTCCTAATAATGGGAACATTGTTTTCTGGAGGCCCTCCAACCTCTACATCTCTTGCAAGGGGCATTGGAGTGCCTCGTAATTTTTGGCAGCCTTTGCATTCACTGCATAGGCAAATAGTATTGGAGACCCACTCCTTTTTAATGGGAACATGTCATACTCATTACTGTAGCCCAGCTCCATGTGTCTTTAAATTGGTAATAGGGTTTTTTCTAAATTTTGGCAGCCGTTGGACTCACTGCATACCCTATAACTGGATAGGAGACCCTCTCCTTTCTAATGGGAACATGTCATTACTGTGGTCCAGCTCTATGTGTCTTTAAATTGTTAGTGGGGTTTTTCCCAAATTTTGGCGGCTGTTGGACTCACTGCATACCCTATAACTGTATAGCAGATCCTTAACCTTTCTAATGGGAACATGTCATTACTGTGGCCCAGCTCTATGTGTCTTTAAATTGTTAGTGGGGTTTTTCCCAAATTTTGGCAGCCCTTGCAGTCACAGCATGGGTATTACCACTATAGGAGACCCACTCCTTTATAATGGGAATATTTTTTTTTACTGAGACCCTCCTCTATGTCTCTTCAAAGAGGTATTGGGTTGCGTCCAAATTTTTGGCAGCCCTTGCAGTCACTGCATATGCAATAACAGTATAGGAGACCCACTCTTTAATAATGGGAACAACAAAGCATAGCCGACTGCTGGCCCTTTAAGAATAGTAAGGCAGTAAAAACAGTGTTTGTGACTTTCACAATCCCTCCTTCATAAATGAAACAGGATGTGTCTGATGATGTTTCACACACCACATGGCCAGATAAGGTTGTAAAATGTTAAAATGCCATTTCCCGGTGAATGCATTTGTCACGGTTGAAAGCAATGCAAAAATGCAAAAAAACGCATCAAAAACGCTATGTGTGAACATAGCCCAAGGTGTGAAGGAGCATTTTTGTTTTTGGTTATTTATTTTGCCTTATATACAAGTCATTACCCTGGAAAGAATGTTCCTTAACATATTTCCCAGGAAAATCCATTTTGGTTTAGTTTTTGTATGTTTTATTGTGAGTCTGTAAAAGTGGCGTAATACCTCTGACAACATTGTTGATATTATTGACCTGGGAGCCAGAAATGCTTCCAGGAGTCTTCCCCATGCTGTTCCCATGTCATTTTAGTACTGTTCCCATCGATTTGGGCAATTTTTAGGCCCTCTGCAGACCACCGGGGGGGGGGGGCCGCCGAAAGAATGCTGGAGTTTCCCATAGACTTACATTGGGCTCGTTACTTGGACCGAGCACCTGAGTATTCCAATTTGCTTGACTTGAGCAGCGAGCACCCGAGCATTTTAGTGCTCGCTCGTCACTAGTTTTCAGCTATACCATTTCTATTTCCATTCAACTTTTTGATCGTGTTTTATTCCACTCTTTGTTTGGTAGTAAGATGAAAAAGAATAGTTTTTTTTTTACAGTGTTCACTGAAGGCGTTAAGTAGTGTGATCGTTTTATAGGCCATGGACGTGATGATAACAAATATGTGGACCTTTTTGGTTTATTTTAGTTTTTGTATGAATTTACCCATTTATTGATATAACATTATTTTCATTTTCTTTTCTGTTTATTTTTTGATTAGGTTTTTTTTATATTTTTTCACATTCTTTTTTTTACTTTTTCATTTAGTCCCTCTATGGGACTAGCTTTTATTAGTATAATCGCTGTTATAAAGCATTGCAATGAATTCTACCTGTCAGTGTTACAGTGATAGAAGCCTCTGAGACCATGCTCCTAGCTCGGTCTAAGCAGGCCACCGTCGCTGGGATACCTGGAGGCGCGGGTTGTCATGACAACAGGATCACTGACTAAGGGCGTAACCAGAAACGCGTCGAGATTGCGTCTCCGCTATCATGGACTTTTATATATTTTAATATTTTGCACCAATAAAGTGAGAATTATTTTTTATTGGAGACTTTTCCCACTTTCTCCTTATGTACACTGGTCGAGAGTCACGGCATTGTGGGTCTGAGCCCAGAAGATATGAGCAGCAGGATGGATTAAATGCATGGTGAGGCATATATTGTTTTTTTGTAAAGAATTGTCCAATCAGTCAGTAAGGATTTAGGGCCCTTTTACATGGCGATATTTTGCATCAGTATTTGTTAACAGACGCCAGGAGTGGATCCAAAACACAGAAGAGGTGAGAGTGGTTCAGATATTATTTTTCTCTGTGTTTGTTCCCCTCTGGTTTTTAGCTTACAAATACTAATGTAAATTACTGCCCAAAATACTCCCTGTGTGAATGAGGCGAGGAAGCTGCTTGTAATACTGTAATATAAGTCCTTATTCTGAGGATGAGCGCTCACTTGCAGGTGCTGTGCTGTAATGCTTATCTTCTCTGCTCCATCATACTCCCCAGAGCAGGGGCGACCCCTGGGGCAAAACTGCGGCCGGCAGATGTCAGACGTGTCACTCAGTGATATGTGATGGAGCCCGACTCCCAAACAAAATCAGACAGAAGCATACAAAATAAATACATGAAGCATTGCAATTAGGTGTCAAACGTTCTCAACTTTATTTAAATTTACATGACACTGAACCATCACCTATCAGGATAAAGAAGATTCTGTGTAGCCTCTGTTCCTATAGACCATCTTGCTTGCAGCCTTCTCCATTGAAGACTACGGAAATTACACGAATAGATGAGTAATCTGCTTATACTGCTGTAATACAATTCTTTTATCCAATGATGAGAGCATGCGTCCAGGAGTTGTGCTGTAATGTTTGTCTCCTCTTCACCATCATCATCAGAGCAGGGGCGACCCCTGGGGCAAAATGTGCTTACTGGGATCTGTGCAGCCGGCAGATGTCCAGCCGTATGTGATAGACCTCGTCCCCCAAACAAAATTAATCAGACAGAAGCACACAAAATAAATACACGAAGCATTGCAATTAGGTGTCAAATGATCAAAATTTTATTTAAATTTACATGACACCGAAAATAGCACAACCCCCGACTCACGAAGAGTCACCCTCCAGCACTCAGGAGAGGAAAACCCCCTGTGGAGGAAACCTCTATGGAACCATGGATGGAGGGCTGCCCTTCCATTGGGCTTAGAGAGTTTGTGCCAATATATAACAGATGTAACTGCAGAATTGTACAATTTGTACATTTTACCAGATTTACAAAGAATGACATAACAAATACAGACTATAAATGTGATAAAGCTGATGTGGGAGAGATCTGGCTGCAATATCTGTCACCACATTGATTGATGGAGCGAATTTGGTTGATCTGATTGGCCAGGTGGATGTATAATTTCTCCCTTACAGATCCAGGTCCGCCTCTCAAAAAATTGGACATTTGGTTACAGTTCGTTATGCCTAATCCCTAATAGGATAAATAATCCCTCCCAATTTATCACCCATTAAAGTCATAGATCAGTCCATGAACTCCCAAAGGAGAGCTGCTCTATATAGAGGGTAACAGAAGGGGATCCTGGTCTAGGGACCCCCCTTTGTTACCTTCCCATGCCCTAGGGGTGTCTAAAGCAGACAACCCCTTTCCCTGCTAGAACCTCCAAATTACACCAAGTTTGGCACATTACGTGGGTGGTCAAGCTCAAGGTCCTCAGGCGCATCAGTAATGGCGCTGATCGTGGCAGCGCGGAATTCTTTTATGGAATCTTCTTTATGACACTGGTTTATGACCTCATAACAGTTGTCATGGTGACTACAGGGTCTATTACTGATGCAGGGCACAAGTATTAACCCTTTCATCATTGGTAATTTGCTATTGTTATAGAGGCAGATAACTGCACTTGTTACCAAGCAGGGGCCTTATCATTATGGCTTCCCTTAGGCACCATAAGAAATACAGATTACAAATTAAACGTGCAAGTTTGTCATGAGTGTTTTGCACTTTCTAGATCCAGAGATTGGGTTTATTACTAGCACTTTACAAAGAAAAAAAAAAAAAGAGGAAATTACTTGTAAAATAATATTATTGGGAATTGCATTTCAAGCATTTTCCTAATGTGCATTCTACATAGTTACATAGGTTGAAAAAAGTAGGGGTGGACATTAACAGCTTGGGGCCCAAGTGCAAGAAATGTGTCCGAGCCCCCATCTTTTTATGGCGACAAAGCTACAGATATATATATATACACACACACAGTGGGGGAAATAAATGTTTGATCCCCTGCTGTTTTTCTAAGTTTGCCCACTGACAAAGACATGAACAGTCTATAATTTTAAGGGTAATTTTAACATTGAGAGATAGAATATCCCCCCCCCCCCCAAAAAAAAAATAAAAAATCAAGAAAATCACATTGTATAAATTAGATAATTTTTTTTTGCATTTTGCAGTGAGAAATAAGTATTTCATCCCCTACAAACCATTATGAGTTCTGGCTGCTACAGACCAGTTAGACGCTCCTAATCAACTCATTACCTGCAGTAAAGACAGCTGTCTTACATAGTCACCTGTATAAAAGACTCTTGTCCACAGACTCCATTAATCAGTCAGACTCTAACCTCTACCACATGGGCAAGACCAAAGAGCTTTCTAAGGATGTCGGGGACCAGATCATAGACCTGCACAAAGCTGGAATGGGCTACAAAACCATAAGTAAGACTCTGGGTGAGAAGGAGACAACTGTTGGTGCAATTGTAAGAAAATGAAAGAAATACAAAATGACTGTCAATAGACATTGATCTGGGGCACCATGCAAAATCTCACCTCGTGGGGTATCCTTGATCATGAGGAAGGTGAGAGATCAGTCTAAAACTACACGGGGGGAACTTGCTAATGATCTCCAGGCAGCTGGGACCACAGTCACCAAGCAAACCATTGGTAACACATTCCGCTTTAAAGGTTAAAAATCCTGCAGTGCCCGCGAGGTCCCCCTGCTCAAGAAGGCACATGTGCAGGCCCATCTGAAGTTTGGCAATGAATACCTGGATGATTCTGTGAGTTATTGGGAGAAGGTGCTGTGGTCAGATGAGACAAAAATTGAGCTCTTTAGCATTAACTCAATTGGCCGTGTTTGGAGGAAGAAGGAAGTACAACCCTAAGAACTTCATTCCAACCGTGAAGCATGGTGGGGGAAACATACCTTGGGGGTGCTTTTCTGCAAAGGGGACATGACGACTGCACCGTATTGAAGGGAAGATGGATGGCGTCATGTATCGCGAGATTTTGGCCAACAACCTCCTTCCCTCGGTAAAAGCATTGAAGATGGGTCGTGGCTAGGTCTTTCCAGCAAGGCAATGACCCAAAACATACAGCCAAGGCAACAAAGGAGTGGATCAAAAAGAACTACAGTAAGGTCATGGAGTGGCCTAGCCAGTCTCCCGACCTTAATCCCATAGAAAACTTATGGAGGGAGTTAAAGCTCCGATTTGCCAAGCAACAGCCTCAAAATCTTAATGATTTAGAGATGATCTGCAAAGAGGAGTGGACCAAAATTCCTCCCGACATGTGCACAACCCTCATCATCAGCTACAAACAACGTCTGACTGCTGTGCTGCCAACATGTGTTTTACCACCAAATATTAAGTGTTGTTTTCCAGAGGGATCAAATACTTATTTCTCACTGCAAAATGCAAAAAAATGTATCTAATTTATACAATGTGATTTTCTTGATTTTTTTTTGGATATTCTATCTCTCAATGTTAAAATTAACCTACCCTTAAAATTATAGACTGTTCCTGTCTTTGTCAGTGGGCAAACTAAGAAAGACAGCAGGGGATCAAATAATTATTTCCCCCACTGTGTATATAATTATATATATACAGTATGTAGATTGTATGTATCTACCTCCTTCTAGGTTGTGCCTGGATATGTACACCCACTATATACTGTGTATGTCTGCACCACTTCAGTGCAGTAAGGCGACATTACTGACCACGGAGCAGCCGTGCTCTTTAGAGCTGATGTATTTTTATTTTTGTGAATTGTTTCAGCTGCCTGAAGACCATTGCTCGCCATCTACCATGGGCATGCTGCAGATCCTCGCTAAGTTGCCATCTTACTCCCTGGCATCAGGATGGTTAACAACAGTACAACCCATGTGCAGACAGATTTGTCTGACTCCTTACCGGACTCCAGCAACGCATCGGCTGTGATCCCAGCAGAGAGTACTGCGATTCAGGACTATCTCCCACCATGCCGGTGCTGGTCATAATTCACCGGTATCAGAGGAGGACAACTTTGGGACATTGTCCAAGACATACTCCTCAAGAACTGTGTTTAAGAAATCGTCTCCAGAGGTCCAGGACTTGAGATATGAAGAGGGTGAGGACATTACTGGGGGCACACAACCCACTCATAATAGGTACAGGGGAAGAAGAAACACTCCGTACTGGTACTTCCTCCAGTGTAAGGCCAATATAAAGGAGGGCAAGGTAAGAATGTCTATATTGTTATTCTACTGGGGATCCGCAGGGGAGGGATCGTACATCACAATGCTAGTTTACAATGAGGCATACTGTAGCGCCGGCGTCCCTGCCCTCTGCTAGGCAGGGACGCTGTTCCCCTCACCTCTCTGCTCCGTGCCCGGCGTCCTCCTCCCGCTCTGCTGGCAGCGCGCGCTCCTTCCCGGCCACTGTGCTTAGGGCGCGCGCGCGCGCTCTCCCTCCCTCTTAAAGGGGCCGCGCGCGCCGTCCTAAGGAGTCCTCGGCCAATGGCCGGAGGACTTCACCATATATAAGGCACCTCCTCCAAAATGGAGGTGCCCGAGCAATGTTGTTGCACTGTTCACTACTCTGCTTCAGCCCTCAGGTCCCGTTGTCAGTTACCTGCCTGATTCCTGCCAGCCTGCTGACTTATTCCTGCCTGATTATCTGCTACCTGCCTGCTAGTCTGAGGTCCGACGGTCTGCCTTACTACTCCTGTCAGTCTGTCTAAGGACCAGCCTGCCCGCTCACCTGGGAGCGCACATCAGCCACCTGCCTGCTTGCCTGAGGTCCGACGGTCTGCCTTCCAACTCCTGTCAGTCTGTCTATGGACCAGCTTGCCCGCTCACCTGGGAGCGCACATCTGCTACCTGCCTGCTAGCCTACCTGGAGGCTCCGCCGTCACGTGCTGTGACCACCTGCCTGTCCAGTGACTCCTGCCCGCTCACCTGGGAGCGCTCATCTGCTACCTGTCTGCTAGCCTACCCGGAGGCTCTGCCGTCACGTGCTGTGACCACCCGCCTGTCCAGAGACTTCTGCCCGCTCACCTGGGAGCGCTCATCTGCCGCCTGTCTGTTGGTCTTCCCGGAGGCTCCGCCGTCACATGCTGTGACCACCCGTTCATCCAGAGACTCTCGCCTGCTCACCTGGGAGCTCACGTCTATCATCAGCCGCCACAGGTCGTACCAACCCTTTACCTAGAGACTGCCCCGGTCACTTGCCGTGACCATCTGCCCGTTCATTCAGAGACTGCCCCGGTCACTTGCCGTGACCACCAGCCCGTTCATCCAGAGACTGCCTCGGTCACTTGCCGTGACCTCCAGCCCGTTCACTCAGAGACTGTCCCGGTCACCTGCTGAGACTTCCTGCCCGTCTTCCCTGGTCGCCACCCGCTCCCTTACAAGGACCGCCCCCTTGTATAGTAGCTCAGAGGTTCCGCCTCCCAGACCCGTTACAGTTTGCTCGGGCCATGGAACCCGGTGGCACCCAAGCTCCCTCGCTCTCGGACCTGTGTCATGAACTGTCCCGTCAAAGGTCCCAACAGGAGTCCATCCTGGGTCACCTGCGGAATGTCAATACTCGCCTGGACACTCTGACTGCTCCACCAGCAACCTCCGCCTGTGCCATGTCTCGCAATCCGGCAGCTCCGCTGCCCACTAATACCATGGTATCTTACCCCGGACCCCGGCTTTCTGCACCTCCTCGCTTCGGAGGCGACTCCGCCCAGGCTCGGGGCTTCATAAATCAGTGCACCCTGCACTTTGAACTATTGTCTCACCAGTTTAACTCCGACCGGGCCAAAATTGCATTCATCATGTCCCATCTCACCGGGGAGGCCCTGGCCTGGCTAAATCCTCTATGGGAGAGAGGAGACCCCCTGGTGTCCAACTTGCCTGCTTTTCTCACGGCTTTCCGGAAAGTCTTCGACGAACCCGGACGGAGGACCTCATCCGCATCATCACTGCTACGCCTCCGTCAGGGAGGTCTCACCGTGGGCCAATATGCCATACGGTTCCGTACCCTTGCCTCGGAGCTGGCCTGGGATAACGACGCTCTGGTATCCGTCTTCTGGGAGGGTCTGTCCGGCCGTATTAAAGATGAACTTGCCGGTCGGGACATTCCTACCACTCTCGATGACCTAATAACTCTTGCCACCCGGATTGACCTACGGTTCCAGGAGCGTGCCAAAGAGGTCACCCGTGAGGAGGTTACCACGTCTAGCTCCTACTTTTCAGAAACCCGTCACTCCCTCCGTCTCTACCCAGGTACACTCTCCTGAGCCTATGCAGGTCGACCAGACCAAGATGCTCAAAACCCGTCAGGACTTACGCCGTGCCGAGGGGAGCTGCTTCTACTGTGGCAGTAAGGAGCACCGGATCCGTGCCTGCCCGGAGAGGTCGGGAAACGCCTGTGTCTAGGTTCGCTCAGAGAGGTCGACCTAGACAAGAATAAATCCTCTCCATCTCTGCTGTTGTCAGTCTCAATCGTCTGCGGGGAGAACCGTTATTTCGAACTAGCCCAACTTGACTCTGGAGCAGCCGGGAATCTTATTTCACAGTCCCTGGTAGAGAAATACCGCATCCCCACCAAACCTCTGGCTGTACCCTTGTCTGTTGCTGCCGTGGATGGGGGTCTCTTACCACGCCCCATCCAACTCATCACCGAATCCATTACTCTGCAGGTGGGAATGCTGCATTCTGAGAGTATCTCCTTTCATGTTCTGCCTGGACTCTCTCACGCCCTCTTGCTAGGCCTACCTTGGCTCCAGAGACATGCACCCGTGCTTGACTGGCAGACCGGAGAAGTCCTTCGCTGGGGACAGGACTGCCATAAGACCTGTCTGGTTCCCGTCCATCCCGTCCGTCCTTCTCCTACCCCAGCTAATCTACCTGGACTTCCGATTCCTTATTGGTCTTATGCTGATGTCTTTAATAAAAAGGAGGCAGAGACACTACCCCCTCATAGACCATACGACTGCCCTATCGACCTGTTACCTGGTACTACTCCTCCCCGTGGGCGTATTTATCCTTTATCTGCTGCTGAGACCCGGTCGATGTCCGAATATATTGAGGAGAATCTGGCCAGAGGATTCATCCGGAAATCTACCTCCCCGGCGGGAGCAGGCTTCTTTTTCGTCAAAAAGAAGGACGGCTCTCTCCGTCCCTGTATAGACTATAGAGGTCTTAACCAGATCACGGTGAAGAATAAGTACCCCCTTCCGCTCATTCCGGAGTTATTTGATCGTCTGAGGGGGGCTAGAATCTTCACCAAACTGGACCTCCGTGGGGCGTACAACCTGGTTCGTATCCGTCAGGGGGATGAATGGAAGACGGCATTCAACACCCGGGACGGCCACTATGAATATCTGGTAATGCCCTTTGGCCTCTGTAACGCTCCTGCCGTCTTTCAAGAGTTGGTCAATGACATCTTCCGGGACCTTCTCTACTCCTGCGTAGTGGTGTACCTGGACGACATCTTGGTCTTCTCTCCGGATCTCCAGACTCACCGGAGGGACGTTCGTCAGGTCCTGCTCAGGCTCAGGCAGAATCACCTCTTCGCTAAATACGAGAAGTGCCTCTTTGAGCAGACCTCGCTTCCATTTTTAGGCTACATTATTTCTCAGACCGGCCTACAAATGGATCCAGAGAAACTGTCTGCCATCGAGAAATGGCCTCGACCGGAGGGGTTGAAGGCCATTCAGCGATTCCTGGGCTTCGCCAACTACTACCGCCTCTTCATACCACACTTCTCTTCCCGGACTGCCCCAATTTCCGCGCTCACCCGTAAAGGTACTAATCCCAAAGAGTGGCCACCCGAAGCTGAGGAGGCCTTTCTTTCCCTAAAACAGGCCTTCTCTTCCGCCCCGGTGCTGCATCGCCCAGATGGCAACAAGCAGTTCTTCCTGGAAGTTGACGCCTCCTCCTCTGGAGCCGGAGCGGTACTTACTCAAAAATCATCTTCCGGGAGAATGGTAACTTGTGGCTTCTTCTCTAAACTCTTCTACTCCTCAGAGCGCAATTATTCCATAGGAGACCGAGAGTTATTGGCCATCAAACTGGCATTGGAGGAGTGGCGTTACCTGCTCGAGGGGGCTCTTCACCCGGTAATAATTTACACCGACCACAAGAACTTGGCTTACCTCCAGCATGCCCAGAGACTTAACCCGCGCCAAGCCCGGTGGTCCTTGTTTTTTGCTCGCTTTGATTTTGTTCTTCATTTTCGCCCGGCTGACAAAAACGTCAAAGCAGACGCCTTGTCCCGATCCTTTCTGGTGTCCGATCTCGAGGAAGAACCTAAACATATCATCGATCCCGCCAGAGTAATGCAGGTGGCTCCCGTGAGTCTAAATCGTCTCCCTCCCGGTAAGACGTTTGTTTCAGTACCTGATCGGGAGAAGATCCTACACTGGGGCCATTCGTCTAAACTAGCTGGCCACGCCGGTCAGAAAAAGACCCTCCAGCTTATTGCCCGGCACTACTGGTGGCCTACCCTGCACAAGGACGTAATAGACTTTGTTTCTACCTGTGTGTCCTGCGCCCGCAACAAAGTCCCGAGACACCTGCCAGCCGGTCGCCTCCTTCCGCTTCCTGTGCCTGCTGCCCCCTGGCAGCATATTGCTATGGACTTCATAACTGATCTCCCCGTCTCTGCCGGTTGTACGGTCATTTGGGTGGTCGCTGACCGCTTTTCCAAGATGGCTCACTTTATTCCCCTGCCAGGCCTCCCGTCTGCACCCGAGCTGGCTAAAGACTTTATCCGCCACATCTTCCGTCTTCATGGCCTGCCCCTCCACATCGTGTCGGATCGTGGGGTACAGTTCACCTCACGTTTCTGGAGAGCCACTTGTAAACTGCTAGACGTCACCCTGGACTTCTCTTCCGCTTACCACCCACAGTCCAATGGTCAAGTGGAGCGGATCAATCAGAACCTGACCAGTTACCTCCGGCACTTCGTTAATGCCCATCATTCAGACTGGGTGGATCTCCTACCATGGGCCGAGTTCTCTTATAATAATCACCAGAGCGAATCCTCCTCCAAATCCCCGTTTTTTGTAGTCTTCGGTCAGCATCCTCGGATTCCTTTTCCTGTCTCCACCTCTGTGGACAACCCGGCTGCGGAATCTCTTGTTAGCAAATTTTCCTCCATTTGGGAGAGTACCCGATCCGCACTCCTTCAGTCGTCCGAACGGATGAAAAGACACGCTGACCAAAAACGCCTGGATCCTCCACAATTTCGTCCTGGAGATAAAGTCTGGCTCTCATCTAAATATGTCCGACTCAAGATACCTTCTTACAAGTTAGGGCCTCGGTTCATCGGCCCTCTGGAGGTCATCAGTCAGATCAACCCGGTGGCCTATAAATTGAAACTCCCGGCCAACTTACGGATCCCTAACTCCTTCCATGTATCTCTCCTCAAACCTGTGGTTCTTAACTCTTTTTCCAAGTCTACAGGTACGCCTCCTGCTCCGGTTTCTGCTGAGGACGAGTTTGAGGTAGAGAACATTCTTGCCACCAAAAGGGTAAGAGGAAAGACCTTTTTTCTAGTAGATTGGAAGGGGTTTGGTCCTGAGGAGAGAACGTGGGAGCCCCGGGAGAACATCCATGCCCCTCTTATCCTTGCTAAATTTCTGTCTGGCCTAAAGAAGGGGGGGCCTAAAGGGGGGGGTACTGTAGCGCCGGCGTCCCTGCCCTCTGCTAGGCAGGGACGCTGTTCCCCTCACCTCTCTGCTCCGTGCCCGGCGTCCTCCTCCCGCTCTGCTGGCAGCGCGCGCTCCTTCCCGGCCACTGTGCTTAGGGCGCGCGCGCTCTCCCTCCCTCTTAAAGGGGCCGCGCGCGCCGTCCTAAGGAGTCCCCGGCCAATGGCCTTAGGACTTTACCATATATAAGGCACCTCCTCCAAAATGGAGGTGCCCGAGCAATGTTGTTGCACTGTTCACTACTCTGCTTCAGCCCTCAGGTCCCGTTGTCAGTTACCTGCCAGATACCTGCCTGATTCCTGCCAGCCTGCTGACTTATTCCTGCCTGATTATCTGCTACCTGCCTGCTAGTCTGAGGTCCGACGGTCTGCCTTACTACTCCTGTCAGTCTGTCTAAGGACCAGCCTGCCCGCTCACCTGGGAGCGCACATCAGCCACCTGCCTGCTTGCCTGAGGTCCGACGGTCTGCCTTCCAACTCCTGTCAGTCTGTCTATGGACCAGCTTGCCCGCTCACCTGGGAGCGCACATCTGCTACCTGCCTGCTAGCCTACCTGGAGGCTCCGCCGTCACGTGCTGTGACCACCTGCCTGTCCAGTGACTCCTGCCCGCTCACCTGGGAGCGCTCATCTGCTACCTGTCTGCTAGCCTACCCGGAGGCTCTGCCGTCACGTGCTGTGACCACCCGCCTGTCCAGAGACTTCTGCCCGCTCACCTGGGAGCGCTCATCTGCCGCCTGTCTGTTGGTCTTCCCGGAGGCTCCGCCGTCACATGCTGTGACCACCCGTTCATCCAGAGACTCTCGCCTGCTCACCTGGGAGCTCACGTCTATCATCAGCCGCCACAGGTCGTACCAACCCTTTACCTAGAGACTGCCCCGGTCACTTGCCGTGACCATCTGCCCGTTCATTCAGAGACTGCCCCGGTCACTTGCCGTGACCACCAGCCCGTTCATCCAGAGACTGCCTCGGTCACTTGCCGTGACCTCCAGCCCGTTCACTCAGAGACTGTCCCGGTCACCTGCTGAGACTTCCTGCCCGTCTTCCCTGGTCGCCACCCGCTCCCTTACAAGGACCGCCCCCTTGTATAGTAGCTCAGAGGTTCCGCCTCCCAGACCCGTTACAGTTTGCTCGGGCCATGGAACCCGGTGGCACCCAAGCTCCCTCGCTCTCGGACCTGTGTCATGAACTGTCCCGTCAAAGGTCCCAACAGGAGTCCATCCTGGGTCACCTGCGGAATGTCAATACTCGCCTGGACACTCTGACTGCTCCACCAGCAACCTCCGCCTGTGCCATGTCTCGCAATCCGGCAGCTCCGCTGCCCACTAATACCATGGTATCTTACCCCGGACCCCGGCTTTCTGCACCTCCTCGCTTCGGAGGCGACTCCGCCCAGGCTCGGGGCTTCATAAATCAGTGCACCCTGCACTTTGAACTATTGTCTCACCAGTTTAACTCCGACCGGGCCAAAATTGCATTCATCATGTCCCATCTCACCGGGGAGGCCCTGGCCTGGCTAAATCCTCTATGGGAGAGAGGAGACCCCCTGGTGTCCAACTTGCCTGCTTTTCTCACGGCTTTCCGGAAAGTCTTCGACGAACCCGGACGGAGGACCTCATCCGCATCATCACTGCTACGCCTCCGTCAGGGAGGTCTCACCGTGGGCCAATATGCCATACGGTTCCGTACCCTTGCCTCGGAGCTGGCCTGGGATAACGACGCTCTGGTATCCGTCTTCTGGGAGGGTCTGTCCGGCCGTATTAAAGATGAACTTGCCGGTCGGGACATTCCTACCACTCTCGATGACCTAATAACTCTTGCCACCCGGATTGACCTACGGTTCCAGGAGCGTGCCAAAGAGGTCACCCGTGAGGAGGTTACCACGTCTAGCTCCTACTTTTCAGAAACCCGTCACTCCCTCCGTCTCTACCCAGGTACACTCTCCTGAGCCTATGCAGGTCGACCAGACCAAGATGCTCAAAACCCGTCAGGACTTACGCCGTGCCGAGGGGAGCTGCTTCTACTGTGGCAGTAAGGAGCACCGGATCCGTGCCTGCCCGGAGAGGTCGGGAAACGCCTGTGTCTAGGTTCGCTCAGAGAGGTCGACCTAGACAAGAATAAATCCTCTCCATCTCTGCTGTTGTCAGTCTCAATCGTCTGCGGGGAGAACCGTTATTTCGAACTAGCCCAACTTGACTCTGGAGCAGCCGGGAATCTTATTTCACAGTCCCTGGTAGAGAAATACCGCATCCCCACCAAACCTCTGGCTGTACCCTTGTCTGTTGCTGCCGTGGATGGGGGTCTCTTACCACGCCCCATCCAACTCATCACCGAATCCATTACTCTGCAGGTGGGAATGCTGCATTCTGAGAGTATCTCCTTTCATGTTCTGCCTGGACTCTCTCACGCCCTCTTGCTAGGCCTACCTTGGCTCCAGAGACATGCACCCGTGCTTGACTGGCAGACCGGAGAAGTCCTTCGCTGGGGACAGGACTGCCATAAGACCTGTCTGGTTCCCGTCCATCCCGTCCGTCCTTCTCCTACCCCAGCTAATCTACCTGGACTTCCGATTCCTTATTGGTCTTATGCTGATGTCTTTAATAAAAAGGAGGCAGAGACACTACCCCCTCATAGACCATACGACTGCCCTATCGACCTGTTACCTGGTACTACTCCTCCCCGTGGGCGTATTTATCCTTTATCCGCTGCTGAGACCCGGTCGATGTCCGAATATATTGAGGAGAATCTGGCCAGAGGATTCATCCGGAAATCTACCTCCCCGGCGGGAGCAGGCTTCTTTTTCGTCAAAAAGAAGGACGGCTCTCTCCGTCCCTGTATAGACTATAGAGGTCTTAACCAGATCACGGTGAAGAATAAGTACCCCCTTCCGCTCATTCCGGAGTTATTTGATCGTCTGAGGGGGGCTAGAATCTTCACCAAACTGGACCTCCGTGGGGCGTACAACCTGGTTCGTATCCGTCAGGGGGATGAATGGAAGACGGCATTCAACACCCGGGACGGCCACTATGAATATCTGGTAATGCCCTTTGGCCTCTGTAACGCTCCTGCCGTCTTTCAAGAGTTGGTCAATGACATCTTCCGGGACCTTCTCTACTCCTGCGTAGTGGTGTACCTGGACGACATCTTGGTCTTCTCTCCGGATCTCCAGACTCACCGGAGGGACGTTCGTCAGGTCCTGCTCAGGCTCAGGCAGAATCACCTCTTCGCTAAATACGAGAAGTGCCTCTTTGAGCAGACCTCGCTTCCATTTTTAGGCTACATTATTTCTCAGACCGGCCTACAAATGGATCCAGAGAAACTGTCTGCCATCGAGAAATGGCCTCGACCGGAGGGGTTGAAGGCCATTCAGCGATTCCTGGGCTTCGCCAACTACTACCGCCTCTTCATACCACACTTCTCTTCCCGGACTGCCCCAATTTCCGCGCTCACCCGTAAAGGTACTAATCCCAAAGAGTGGCCACCCGAAGCTGAGGAGGCCTTTCTTTCCCTAAAACAGGCCTTCTCTTCCGCCCCGGTGCTGCATCGCCCAGATGGCAACAAGCAGTTCTTCCTGGAAGTTGACGCCTCCTCCTCTGGAGCCGGAGCGGTACTTACTCAAAAATCATCTTCCGGGAGAATGGTAACTTGTGGCTTCTTCTCTAAACTCTTCTACTCCTCAGAGCGCAATTATTCCATAGGAGACCGAGAGTTATTGGCCATCAAACTGGCATTGGAGGAGTGGCGTTACCTGCTCGAGGGGGCTCTTCACCCGGTAATAATTTACACCGACCACAAGAACTTGGCTTACCTCCAGCATGCCCAGAGACTTAACCCGCGCCAAGCCCGGTGGTCCTTGTTTTTTGCTCGCTTTGATTTTGTTCTTCATTTTCGCCCGGCTGACAAAAACGTCAAAGCAGACGCCTTGTCCCGATCCTTTCTGGTGTCCGATCTCGAGGAAGAACCTAAACATATCATCGATCCCGCCAGAGTAATGCAGGTGGCTCCCGTGAGTCTAAATCGTCTCCCTCCCGGTAAGACGTTTGTTTCAGTACCTGATCGGGAGAAGATCCTACACTGGGGCCATTCGTCTAAACTAGCTGGCCACGCCGGTCAGAAAAAGACCCTCCAGCTTATTGCCCGGCACTACTGGTGGCCTACCCTGCACAAGGACGTAATAGACTTTGTTTCTACCTGTGTGTCCTGCGCCCGCAACAAAGTCCCGAGACACCTGCCAGCCGGTCGCCTCCTTCCGCTTCCTGTGCCTGCTGCCCCCTGGCAGCATATTGCTATGGACTTCATAACTGATCTCCCCGTCTCTGCCGGTTGTACGGTCATTTGGGTGGTCGCTGACCGCTTTTCCAAGATGGCTCACTTTATTCCCCTGCCAGGCCTCCCGTCTGCACCCGAGCTGGCTAAAGACTTTATCCGCCACATCTTCCGTCTTCATGGCCTGCCCCTCCACATCGTGTCGGATCGTGGGGTACAGTTCACCTCACGTTTCTGGAGAGCCACTTGTAAACTGCTAGACGTCACCCTGGACTTCTCTTCCGCTTACCACCCACAGTCCAATGGTCAAGTGGAGCGGATCAATCAGAACCTGACCAGTTACCTCCGGCACTTCGTTAATGCCCATCATTCAGACTGGGTGGATCTCCTACCATGGGCCGAGTTCTCTTATAATAATCACCAGAGCGAATCCTCCTCCAAATCCCCGTTTTTTGTAGTCTTCGGTCAGCATCCTCGGATTCCTTTTCCTGTCTCCACCTCTGTGGACAACCCGGCTGCGGAATCTCTTGTTAGCAAATTTTCCTCCATTTGGGAGAGTACCCGATCCGCACTCCTTCAGTCGTCCGAACGGATGAAAAGACACGCTGACCAAAAACGCCTGGATCCTCCACAATTTCGTCCTGGAGATAAAGTCTGGCTCTCATCTAAATATGTCCGACTCAAGATACCTTCTTACAAGTTAGGGCCTCGGTTCATCGGCCCTCTGGAGGTCATCAGTCAGATCAACCCGGTGGCCTATAAATTGAAACTCCCGGCCAACTTACGGATCCCTAACTCCTTCCATGTATCTCTCCTCAAACCTGTGGTTCTTAACTCTTTTTCCAAGTCTACAGGTACGCCTCCTGCTCCGGTTTCTGCTGAGGACGAGTTTGAGGTAGAGAACATTCTTGCCACCAAAAGGGTAAGAGGAAAGACCTTTTTTCTAGTAGATTGGAAGGGGTTTGGTCCTGAGGAGAGAACGTGGGAGCCCCGGGAGAACATCCATGCCCCTCTTATCCTTGCTAAATTTCTGTCTGGCCTAAAGAAGGGGGGGCCTAAAGGGGGGGGTACTGTAGCGCCGGCGTCCCTGCCCTCTGCTAGGCAGGGACGCTGTTCCCCTCACCTCTCTGCTCCGTGCCCGGCGTCCTCCTCCCGCTCTGCTGGCAGCGCGCGCTCCTTCCCGGCCACTGTGCTTAGGGCGCGCGCGCTCTCCCTCCCTCTTAAAGGGGCCGCGCGCGCCGTCCTAAGGAGTCCCCGGCCAATGGCCTTAGGACTTTACCATATATAAGGCACCTCCTCCAAAATGGAGGTGCCCGAGCAATGTTGTTGCACTGTTCACTACTCTGCTTCAGCCCTCAGGTCCCGTTGTCAGTTACCTGCCAGATACCTGCCTGATTCCTGCCAGCCTGCTGACTTATTCCTGCCTGATTATCTGCTACCTGCCTGCTAGTCTGAGGTCCGACGGTCTGCCTTACTACTCCTGTCAGTCTGTCTAAGGACCAGCCTGCCCGCTCACCTGGGAGCGCACATCAGCCACCTGCCTGCTTGCCTGAGGTCCGACGGTCTGCCTTCCAACTCCTGTCAGTCTGTCTATGGACCAGCTTGCCCGCTCACCTGGGAGCGCACATCTGCTACCTGCCTGCTAGCCTACCTGGAGGCTCCGCCGTCACGTGCTGTGACCACCTGCCTGTCCAGTGACTCCTGCCCGCTCACCTGGGAGCGCTCATCTGCTACCTGTCTGCTAGCCTACCCGGAGGCTCTGCCGTCTTGTGCTGTGACCACCCGCCTGTCCAGAGACTTCTGCCCGCTCACCTGGGAGCGCTCATCTGCCGCCTGTCTGTTGGTCTTCCCGGAGGCTCCGCCGTCACATGCTGTGACCACCCGTTCATCCAGAGACTCTCGCCTGCTCACCTGGGAGCTCACGTCTATCATCAGCCGCCACAGGTCGTACCAACCCTTTACCTAGAGACTGCCCCGGTCACTTGCCGTGACCATCTGCCCGTTCATTCAGAGACTGCCCCGGTCACTTGCCATGACCACCAGCCCGTTCATCCAGAGACTGCCTCGGTCACTTGCCGTGACCTCCAGCCCGTTCACTCAAAGACTGTCCCGGTCACCTGCTGAGACTTCCTGCCCGTCTTCCCTGGTCGCCACCCGCTCCCTTACAAGGACCGCCCCCTTGTATAGTAGCTCAGAGGTTCCGCCTCCCAGACCCGTTACACATACCAGACAATATATGTCCTTCTATAATATATCCTCATATAATTTCCTATTGTGTCAAATATTATGCAATTACATTGTCCTAAATGATTGTATTTGCTGATCGTAACCTTAACGGTACGATGGTAGAGTCACCACTAGCACCTAAGAAACACAGTGAAGCCTGGTAAGTGTCCGGACGGAGGAGATAGCCATTGATGAGAAGCATTATTTTTTAGGATCATAGCCATGACTGTTATAGCATTTGCATAAGTCGCCCTTGTGCCATGTTGTTCTCCTTTTTTCAAGCAATGTCTGTAATCACAGTAAAACTATTGCAGTCTTCACAACACAGCCCGGCTCTGCTACGATTATGGAAGTCATGTCCAAGAGCAATAAAGAAAAATATTCACATGTGTTTTTAAGAAATTGCTACTGTTTTTTTTTGTTTGGATTATTTATTTCTTTTTTTATGTTTGCATTATTTTGCATTATTTTGTCTTTTTGCTACTTTTGTTGCATCTGTGCATTTTTACGTTTTTTCTTTTGTTGCTAATCACAGCATGTTCTAAGTTTCGTGATTTACTTATTTTTTTTCTTTCTTTGCTTTTTCTATAAATTTTACCATTAGAAAATGCACCTAAAAAATCATACACCTGTCTGTATGTGTCAGAGTTGTCTTGGGGTCTCATCTGTTTATTTAGTAGAGTAAAGAGGGAGGAGGTGAGTAAGGACATAAGTGTGAAGTGCTGGGTCCTGATTGCTTGTACAGTTAGGTCCATATATGTTTGGAGAGAGACAACATTTTTCTAATTTTGGTTCTAGACATTACCACAATGAATTTTAAACAAAACAATTCAGATGCAGTTGAAGTTCAGACTTTCAGCTTTCATTTGAGGGTATCCACATTAAAATTGGATGAAGGGTTTAGGAGTTTCAGCTCCTTAACATGTGACACCCTGTTTTTAAAGGGACCAAAAGTAATTGGACAGATTAAATAATTGAAAATAAAATGTTCATTTCTAGTACTTGGTTGAAAACCCTTTGTTGGCAATGACTGCCTGAAGTCTTGAACTCATGGACATCACCAGACTCTGAGTTTCCTCCTTTTTGATGCTCTGCCAGGCCTTCACTGCGGGGGTTTTCAGTTGCTGTTTGTTTGTGGGCCTTTCTGTCTGAAGTTTAGTCTTTAACAAGTGAAATGCATGCTCAATTGGGTTGAGATCAGGTGACTGACTTGGCCATTCAAGAATATTCCACTTCTTTGCTTTAATAAACTCCTGGGTTGCTTTGGCTTTATGTTTTGGGTCATTGTCCATCTGTAGTATGAAATGACGACCAATCAGTTTGGCTGCATTTGGCTGGATCTGAGCACACAGTATGGCTCTGAATACATCAGAATTCATTCGGCTGCTTCTGTCCTGTGTCACATCATCAATAAACACTAGTGAGCCAGTGCCACTGGCAGCCATGCATGCCCAAGCCATCACACTGCCTCCGCCGTGTTTTACAGATGATGTGGTATGCTTTGGATCATGAGCTGTACCACGCCTTCGCCATACTTTTCTCTTTCCATCATTCTGGTAGAGGTTGATCTTGGTTTCATCTGTCCAAAGAATGTTCTTCCAGAACTGTGCTGGCTTTTTTAGATGTTTTTTAGCAAAGTCCAGTCTAGCCTTTTTATTCCTGATGCTTATGAGTGGCTTGCACTGTGCAGTGAACCCACTGTATTTACTTTCATGCAGTCTTCTCTTTATGGTAGATTTGGATATTGATACACCTACCTCCTGGAGAGTGGTGTTCACTTGGTTGGCTGTTGTGAAGGGGTTTCTCTTCACCATGGAGATTATTCTGCGATCATCCACCACTGTTGTCTTCCGTGGGCGCCCAGGTCTTTTTGCATTGATGAGTTCACCAGTGCTTTCTTTCTTTCTCAGGATGTACCAAACTCAAGATTTTGCCACTCATAATATTGTAGCAATTTCTCGGATGGGTTTTTTCTGTTTTTGCAGGTTAAGGATGGCTTGTTTCACCTGCATGGAGAGCTCCTTTGACCTCTTGTTTACTTCACAGCAAAACCTTCCAAATGCAAGCACCACACCTCAAATCAACTCCAGGCCTTTTATCTGCTTAATTGAGAATGACATAACGAAGGGATTGTCCACACCGGTCCATGAAATAGCCTTGGAGTCAATTGTCCAATAACTTTTGGTCCCTTTAAAAGCAGGGTGTCACATGTTAAGGAGCTGAAACTCCTAAACCCTTCATCCAATTTTAAGGTGGATACCCTCAAATGAAAGCTGAAAGTCTGAACTTCAACTGCATCTGAATTGTTTTGTTTAAAATTCATTGTGGTAATGTCTAGAACCAAAATTAGAAAAATGTTGTCTCTGTCCAAATATATATGGACCTAACTGTGTATCCTGCTCTGCTTCTAGCACTTCTATTGCTCTCCTCTGAAGACATGTCCCTCTTGTGTGCAGCTGGCCGAAGCCCTGGACCTCTTCCAGGAACAGATGCTGAAAGAGGAGCGGCTGCAGCCGGAGGAAAGTAACTACACTGTTCTCATCGGAGGCTGCGGAAGAGTTGGATATATCCTATATATAACGTATTGACGGCTCTGTCTGACAGTCTAATATGTATGGGGTCCCGGACAATTTTTTGGGGGAGTTAATGATCCAGCATAACTGATCATTTAATTTGGCTGATCATTATGTTCTGGAGATAAGGTGCCAGTAGACATGTCTGGTGGTGACTCTCATAGAGAACACAGGAGTGTATGGGAGAGATGGCTGCCAGACAACTGTTAAGCGCGGGCCGTCTTTCATCCAAGAGCCATCTAATGTGTGTGGCGGGCTTTATAAGGTTGATCTGTGACCCCTTGATAATGAGCCATGATAAAGCAGCATTGGGTAAGCTCCAAGGAGTGGCCAGTAAAGTCCTTCTGCCTGTGTTCACATGGATGGGATTAGCCGGGGTCCATGCCGTGGTGGCTGTGCTCATCAGGCCCTGGACACATTAGTCAGATCTGTACAGCATGTTGCAGCTTATTCTGAAATATTTATAACAAAGCCCAGATAATGGTCACATTAACTGTGGCATGTTTGTAGCTTTTTAATGATTTAATACCAAAATGATCTTATTTACTCTGTGAAACAACCTTTAAAGGGACTTTCTTGTTTCACAAAACCGCTGTTCCTGGCTGCAGTTTGTTTAAAGAAATTACAAAAACCGTCTGTTCTCTATTCATCCTCCCCAGGTCCAGCGCAAAGTTTCTCCTGCTGCTCCCGCTGTCTGTTATTGTCTGCAGCGCTGACAACACATCTACAGCTCTGCAGCCTGTAGCTACGCTCAGCGGCTCGTGCCGTTAACTCGGGCCGACCTTCAGAGCTCACTGACTGACTGCAGTGCTTTCACCGTCACGTCAGCGCTGCAGACAATGACTTACACCAAAGCATTATTATTATTACTATTTATTATTATAGCGCCATTTATTCCATGGAGCTTAACATGTGAAAAAGGGGATATACATAACAAACAACAAGTACAATAATCTTGAACAAAAATGCAACGGCAAACTGTTACAGAAGGAGAGAGGGCCTCCCCGCGAGGGCTCACAGTCTACCAGGGATAGGTGAGGGTACAGCAGGTGAGGGTAGAGCTAGTCATGCAGCGGTGTGGTGGAGCGGTGGTTACTGCAGGTTGTAGGCTTGTCGGAAGATGTGGGTCTTCAGGTTCCTTTTGATGGTTTCCACGGTAGGCGAGAGTCTGACATGTTGGGGTAGAGAGTTCCAGAGTAGGGGGGAAGCACAGGAGAAATCTTGTATGCAATTGTGGGCAGAGGAGATAAGAGGGGAGTAGAGAAGGAGATCTTGTGAGGATCGGAGGCTGCGTGCAGGTAAGTACTGGGAGACTAGGTCAGAGATGTATGAAGGTTTATAAAAAATTTCAATAAAAAACATTGAAACACAGATATATGGGGGAGACAGGTTGTGAATGGCTTTGTATGCCATGGTTAGGGTTTTGAACTGGAGTCTCTGGGTACATGGGAGCCAGTGCAGGGATTGACAGAGAGGAGAGGCCGGGGAACAGCGGGGGGGCAGGTGGATTAGTCAGGTAGCCGAGTTTAGGATAGATTGGAGGGGTGCAAGAGTGTTGGAAGGGAGGCCACAGAGCAGGAGGTTGCAGTAGTCGAGGCGGGAGATGATGAGGGCGTGCACTAGTGTTTTTGCAGATTCGTGGTTGAGGAATGTGCGGATCCGGGAGATGTTTTTGAGTTGACGTTGGCAGGAAGTGGAAAGGGCTTGGATATGTGGCTTGAAGCACGGTTTGTTTCTTAAAAAAAAGAAATGCTGTGTTGGAATAGGGGTTGTCTGAAATAGGATAACCCCCTTAAAGTGAATCTGTCACCAGGTTTTTGCTATCTAATCTGACAGTAGCATAATGTATGGGCAGAGACCCTGATTCCAGCGATGTGTCATTTACTGGGCTGCTTGCTGTAGTTTTTATAAAATCACAGTTTTATCAGCAGGAGATTATCACTAGAGGACTAGTAAGCCTTCTGCTAGGTAGTCCGGGGCATTCATGTGCTCTGTATAACCCCATCCCCACCACTGACTGGAGGAAAGCTGCCGATCAGTGGTGTGGGTGGGGTTATACATAGCTCAGCATTCAGAGAACTACTAGAGCTGCAGCAGATAAAACACTGATTTTATCAAAATAGCAGTAAGCAACAAAAAGCGTGAGATATCACTGTAATCAGGGTCTCACCCCTTATATCATGCTGCTCTCAGATGGGGCATCTAAAACCGGGTGGCAGATTCCCTTATGATTTAACAGCACTTTCAGATGACTTTTTAGAATAAGGAGAACTATCTAAGGAATAATTGCCACTCATTATACACTCCTGAGTGTACATGAATGTATGGGGAGTGTACATTATATGATGGGTATCCTGCATTTTTTCTCTACATTATAAGCCTCAGCATTTACCTTTTCTGTGCTCTGCTTTTCCTCCCTCCGGCTCCTCCTTCCATAGGTTTATAGGGGCATCGCAGACATTTTTGTTGAAATGAACCTGTCGCGTTCCTCCCGGTAGCGTTCGACTTCCAGTTACCGGGGTGGCACTGCTCTGTGTATAGAAAGTGGCGCCTGTAACTGCGACCCCTGTAGTGACTGATGGCAGCTCAGCATTAGGGCCGGCTGTCAATCAGGGCTGGGGGCACGGTTACAGCCGTCACTCTCTATACACAGAGCGGTGACTGAACCAGTGCTGCCCCCATGACTGATACCCAAACACTACTGTGGCACCCTGCTACCCACAGGTACCACAGGACCCAAAAGGGTGCATGGACGGACTTCTCCACAAGAGGCCCTTACTACACACAGACACCTCCACCCTTCCACCTCATACCACCAGAAGGAGCCCTGTTAGGGATATATATATACTGGAGGGTGGAGTTAGGTAGGGAGAGTGTGCTCGCACTTGAGATCAGTGAAGAGGCAGCACCTGTTGAGCTGCTGTGCTGAGGGTAAGCTAAGGCCTAAGCACGTGCTGAAGCCTGAGGGCCTAGAGCGTGGCCGGAGGCAAGGAGAGAAGAGAGGAGTTAAGGGGGCAGAGGAGCATCATAAGCTCACCCCAGAACACAAGCCGGACGCCGGGTCCGTGCCTATAGGGTCCTCTATGCCCAGTAGGAATAACTTGTATATCAGGAGGATTCCAGACCCCTCTTCAACCTGAAGCTACAATCATCTACAGAAATAGGAACCACGAAGGCCCCAGCGTCCAGGGATAGTGGTAGCCAGAGAAAAGTTCTTACTACCAAGCAGACAGGTGAGAGAGTGAAACAGTACAGATGCTAGGTCTAGTTCCAGGCTGGTCAGAAGCTTCAGAGAGAGAGAGAGGAAGAAACCGATCAGGAGTCCTACTACCTGCTCACTGGGGAGATTTCAGAAGTGCACCCTTCCTATCAAGTACCCTGGACCATACCTGCCGTTTACAGCAGTAAAGGTACTGAAGCGAATCCCCTGTGTGCGTGCCTGTTATTCTCCCCTGACCCAGCTGGGCCACCTCTCACCTGCGTCCCTTCCATCAAGCCTGCCCTGGGGCCCACTCCGCCTGCGGGGAGCAGAAACATCTCAGCTGCCATCCCATCACCCCTGGAGGTCTGCAGCGCGCTGGTACCCATTACGAGGAACCACAGGTGGCGTCACGAGACAAAACTGTTATTCATCCCTTCATGTAACAAACCCCTTTTAAAGAGTGACCTCAGGGTATGGGCCCCGGAGCCGACTGCCGTGACAGCCCACAGAAGGTCAAGGCCTGGGTACCGAGTTTCCCCCATATCCCCCTGGGCGAGTCACTACCAGGTACAATAAAGTTCATTTCCTCCTGGCAGAGGGAGTCTAAATGCCGGCACCGGGCAGTTTCAGAATGCTATTAACCTGCAGAGTAACCCCATATCTACAGGTTGATAGCGTTTGTTCACGTGACAGGTTCCCTTCCCTTCTCCCACAGATTTAGCAGATATTGAGAGTGAATGATTAGTGCAGGAGACCAAAAAATGTCTTTTAAGTGACAAAAGAAGAAGGTTTATCTGATAATGTATATTACAAAGTGTCTTATCTTTACTTGCACTATTGATCAATGAAATCAGGTTAGGCTGGAGCAGGAGCACAGTGATAGGACAATCAGAGGGAGACACGGGCAGATCGTGCTGCAGCTTATTCTAGTAAGGAGTTTATCTCACTTCAGTGCTGAGCACTTCTACACAACCATATCACTGCCACTGCTTCTGAACATGTGCTGAATGGAAAGCGGGAATCCCTCCCGCCTGTGTGCGATGTGTACGTGAGCAGACAGTGCAGCATTCTCTACCCACTAGCTGAGAGATAACTGAAGCTTAGCGCTAGAGCCTGCAGAGGGGAGAACTGGTGACAATTGCAGGACACACAGGGGCCAGAATAGAATATACACATAGCAGTAGCCACCTGACATGACTGTTATGCCCTCAATATAACATTCATTGTGTACGCTGTCCATCAGTGTACAAGCTGTGGGGATCTGGCCGAGGCCGGCAGTACCAGGCACTCACACTTATATGGATCTTGCTGTGAAGGGGCGTCAGCGCCCCAGTGAGCACCATGGACCATTTGTTCTGTTAATTGGGAGGACCAATAACGTAATGCAGTAAAGTACCTTTACATTATCTGATAATGCCCTGTATATTATGTACTTACATTATTATTGCTATTATTACATACAGTTTTTACAGTACAGACTCATTTCTTGTTACATCATTTAGATGAAAAAGCGAGGTCTGGTTCCCACAGATGCCACATATACTGCCCTGTTCAACGCCTGCGCGGAGTCACCATGGAAAGACTCGGGTCTGCAGCACGCACTGAAGCTGCGGAAAGAATTGATGGACAAGAACATTGAGCTTAATCCCATCACTTACCGGAGCTCGCTGAAGGTCTGCACGCTGAGCTCAGGACTGCAGGGGAGCTGTGAGCTATTTAAGGTAAGTCAAGGTCACAGTCCTGGTCACCCACAATGGAGTCCTTATAAGATGCCCCTATCGTAGATTAACCGGGAGGGAACAGCATCATTGTAATCATTCCACGGGGAATCACCAGTGCACCATGTCTGGCCGGGGACTTAGCCGCCATCAGAAGGCACCACCAGAGTTCAGTTCTTCTGTGGGGACCAGGGGGTCACTTACTAAATCTGAGAAAGGTGGACAGCTTTGTACTATCTGCTACCAACACATCCACTGTCAGCTTAAGAGATAGGAAGATGGTGCTGGGGTGTAAATTTTCAGCTAGTTAGTATGTGACCTGTTAGGGGGGCACAGTGACCCCACTGATCCTGGGCACTGGTGCAGCACTGCGCCCCCTTCACTGTGTTTTTCACTGGCCACCCGGCTGTTCTGGGAACGGCAAAGTGACGCTTTCCCTGAGATTTTGATTTTGGTTAGATTTCTCTTGCAATACTCAAGCAGTGATGTCGCGAGCTGGATAATAACAAGCTAATATGGTCTTCTTGGGTTTATAGGAAATTGCACAAAAATTCCGTGTCGTTGGCCCTGAAACATTCACCGTCCTGTTTATGGGATGCATAAAGGATGAAGAGCTGGGCTTCCTACAAGCTCTGCAGGTATGGCTTGCTGCACACATCCTACATCCTATATCCGTACAGTGCACACTTACCTGGGAATTATGTCTCACACTTCCGACATGATGAGATACGCAAAAACATTGAGGAATCATGGAGCAACTGTTCATTTTACTAATACAGATATTTCTTGCTGCAGTATTTCTGCTGAAGTGACGATGGGGCATGCCGGCTGAGGGTGGGACTCTTGGATTCTCTGATGACTCTGTTGGGCTCGGTGCACATTACGTTTGTGGCCATTGTTGGGCGCATACACATAGAAGGTGCGTGCCCCCTAGTGGCCACTGTCAGGATGGATGATGAGGCATCCGTCCACTATTGGGACCCATTGTAAAGAAATGTATACCGCATTGCAGAGGTCGCTCTACATTTTTTACAGAAGAGTAAAAATCCTCCTCATAGTATTTTTCAGGAGTATTTTTAGCCAGTCTTTGAATATTAGAGAAGAGGCTGTAACCTGTGCTTTGCTCTACCGCTTCACCATCTTTGACGTATATTTACGTCAAAGGTCGTGTCCCTGCCTTTGATGTGATCTCGCACACCGAGTCCACATATTTCCCTGCACATGATGACTGATTTAATCAACCATCATCTGCCTTTAATAGCTGCTGATGTACTGTTGCTCCGCCTGCTGCTATTAACCCGTTAAATCCAGCTGTCAATCGCTGACAGCGGGATATAGCGCACGTCGGCTGGAAGCGCGTCATACATCCTGCCACGTGATTGTGGGGCACCGATGGGTTGTCATGACAGCTGGGGGTCTGCTGATGACCTCCCATACATGTCATTATGACCCTCCTATGGGCCGGCGTTCATAGAAGATGGTGATTTCTGCTATAGATTGCAGTGTATGTACAGCACAAGCGATCAGACGATCGCCGCTCCAAGTCTCCTAATTAATCTGATCAGCAAACATTGTAATGGGGAAAAAATCAAAATGCCAGAATGACGTTTTTTTGGCTGCCACAGCATTGCAGTAAAGTGCAACATCAAAGTGGTTGCAGGGAGTATATAAGGATATGTAGCTCACAAACTCCTAAATATATGATGTTTTCATTTACAATGTATCTAATTTATACATGTATATAGAGAGTACTGAGCATGTATTTGTAAGGTTTCATAACTTCCATGCTAGACAAAATTCTATAAAATAAATAATGTGACAATTCTTTCATGGCCGGAGGTGATAATAAACTGATATAACCGTGTACACTAGTAATTAGAATTCCCTGGGCTCGGGTGTAAGAGGCAATATTCCTGATGATCAGGGTCCCGTGTAGGGACGGTCACTGCTGTATACCATCTAGTACAGAGGTACAGAAGCTGGCGGCGCTCCCATAACCTCCGGGCTGCTGGATTCTATCAAACATCTCCATGTTATTCTGTATACAGTTATATTCTTCTTTCCATCACAATGCGGTGGGATATCACTACAATATGCCAACATGCTGTGATTAGTGGAGGGCGGCTGTCAGTATCCCCCGACTTTAGAATTAGACTGAATAATCCTTCAAAGGGGGTGTACAAAGTTTAAAAGATATCTCCTATCCATAGGATAACTTCCCGATGGATGGGGTCTGACTGCTGGGAGCCTCACCAATCCTGAAAACTGGGGATTTGAAGAGTCCTTAGTGACTGATGTGATGGTCGATCATTGCTGCACCATACATTCTCTATGGGACGACTGAAGCTCTGTGCTCGGCTGGTCTTCAGCACTCCCATTAAGAATGAACGGAGCGGCAGTGCGTATACTCAACCACCACTCCATTCATCGTCTGTGGGACTGCCAGAACTAGTGGAGCGCTGCTCTTGGCTATTTTTGGGCAGTCCTATAGACAGTGAATGGAGGGGAGGCTGAGCATGCTGCCTGTTCTTGGGTTTGCTAGGGGTTCCAGCAGTCAGACCCTCAGTGATCAGTAAGTTATCCCCTAACCTTTGGATAAGAGATGATTTTCTATTTTGGCAATAACCCTTTAATTGCATCCATGTGGTTATTTCCCCCTATCCTGTCCACCTTTATTATGTCCGTTATTCCCTCTGGTGGTCAGTGCAGCCATGTAGTGTATGTCTGTACTACTCAGGCTCTGGGGGGCCGGAGCGTGCAGCTACAGAGCAACCTGCTCCACATCACTGCCAGGAGGGGAGATTTATTGCTGTGTAGTTAGTCCAGGTGGTGCCGACAAGTAGAGGGAACAAGTTCTGGCAATCCTGCCAAAGGAGCACAGTTATTCCTGCACCGGACCTGCATCTCCGGTGTGCGGCGGCCGGGAAGGTGCCCGCTCTCCTCAGGGAAGATGCTGACGGCCCGCAGGCACATACCCGTCCTTGTGCCAATGCACAGGAGATAAAGCAGGACATTTATCTAAGTAGAGATGTGGCATCTCCCACCCGCCTGTCATATTTGTAGATGACGCGTGGCGGAGGGCAGAAGCCGGGGCAGGACTCCTGTCCGGCTGCAGAAGTCTCATGTGTAGTGATACTCATGTGACTTTTCTAAAAGCATAAATCGGCCCGCAGAGGTGTCAGCGACGCTGGCTCAGACGTTACTGTGAGCGGAATAACAAGGCTTTGGTAACAGTTTCACCTCTTTATATTGTATTAGCTCCTTTACTTAGTCCTAGTTCAGACTGGTCTAAGAGATCGCCTGCTGATTCCTTTCTTGCGATTCTAATAGGAGATTTCTGTTAGAAGTTTGGCGCAAGGCTAGTGATTAGACTGGCTAGTGATTAGACTGGCCAGTGATTAGACTGGCCAGTGATTAGACTGGCTAGTGATTAGTCTGGCTAGTGATTAGACTGGCTAGTGATTAGACTGGCTAGTGATTAGTCTGGCTAGTGATTAGACTGGCTAGTGATTAGACTGGCTAGTGATTAGACTGGCTAGTGATTATAGACTGGCCAGTGATTAGACTGGCTAGTGATTAGACTGGCTAGTGATTAGACTGGCTATTGATTAGACTGGCTAGTGATTAGACTGGCCAGTGATTAGACTGGCCAGTGATTAGACTGGCTAGTGATTAGACTGGCTATTGATTAGACTGGCTAGTGATTAGACTGGCTAGTGATTAGACTGGCCAGTGATTAGACTGGCTAGTGATTAGACTGGCAAGTAGATAAGGATTTTGTGCCAGATTTTTAGTAACAAAGGGAATACAGCGGTCGGCCACTTTAGGTGGACTGTTCCAGTAGGCAGCATGCTGATAAGTTATTTTTTGACGTTTTGCATGATTTCCGCTGTCTTTGGTTGGCATATCCCCCCCCAATGGCACTTCCATCTGCAACCTGTAATGGCCAGTCGGGATACCCGCGCTGGCATCGGGGTCTTATTGCATGGATAGGCACGCTGGTGACTCGCCCCCAGGGGGCCGGTGGCTGATCGCCGGGGTTATATCACGTTGGCTGGCCCAGGGCGGTCAGTACACAAAAAGGGGGTATAAAATTCTAATAAAAGTTCGGGGAATTCGTAACGCCACCTGTGGTGTCTGGTGAAGGTCACCAGCGCCGCAACAGTACTCCGAGGCCGGTGTCAGGGCAGCTAAGATGGAGCGGGCCTCAGGGCAGTATAGAACGATGCAGTTTGCGCTGGGCGTTGTGGTGCAGGGAGAGGACGATAGCGCAGCAGAAGTAACGGACAGAGACAGGGGGTTTGCTTTGTTACCTTTTACTGGTACAGCTGTTAAGTACGGTCCGGGGTACTCCAGGTGAAGGGCACACTTTTGGACTTCTCCCCAGTGAGCGGGTATAAGGCCTCCTGTCTCTATGTATGCTCCTGGCCAGCCTGCAACTGGGCCTAGCTTATGTGTCCTGCTTTTTCTTAACCTGTTGCTCTGAGGTAGGACCTGCGGTTGGTAACCACTTTCCCTGGACGTCGGGGTTCCTGGTCCTGTACGTGTCTATCTTCAGGTTTGCCAGGGACTTGTAGTCCTCCTGGGATTCCGGTTGTTCCTACTGGGTGTAATGGATCCCTGTAGGCACGGACCCGGTGTCCGGTAAATATAGCGGGGTGAGCTTACTGAGCTCCTCTGCCCACTTGGTTTCTCTCTCTTTATCTCCTCGCCGGCGGCCACGCTCGGGGCCTTCACTACAAGGCAGCTGGTGTACTGCGTCTTCACCGCTCTCTGAGCGTCGGCACGCTCTCAGACACCTTCTGTCTGACTGCTCTGCACACTCACTCACTGCAGACTGAAGACTAATCTGTTCTGAAGACTGAGCTGCCTGGCTCCACCTTCCCTTTATATATCCCTATCCGGGCTCCCTCTGGTGGTATGAGGTGGAAAGTGGAGGTGTATGAAAGTAGTGAGGGCCTCTTGTGAAGAAATCCAGCCATGCCCCCTTCTGGGTTCTGTGGCACCATGCGCAGCAGGGCACCACATTCCCCCCTAGTAAAACTCAGTACTCCCGGACTGAAGCAATTTTGCAAAACAGGTTAAACAATAATAACATTTCTTCCCTTTTTGGGAGGCACATCTCTTGAACATTACAGGTGTAAAAACATAATAAATATATACAAATATAGAGCGTCCTCAGAATTTAAGTCTGTTCCGGTGAGGTCCCCTGACAGGGTGTCCATCTCACAGGTAAAGTACAAGGTAGCTTGAGGGACCTGTCCAAAGCAAACCCTCCACGTAGGCCCTTGGGTGGCTGCAAGGCATGGCGATTCTGAGTTGGACCTCCACTTCTGCCACCCAGACAGGTTTTTATTCTGAGGTCACCTAAAGGGGGCACTCCAGGGAGCGCAATTATTTACAGGAAACAGTTTTTGGGCTGCACACAGTCCTCTTCCACAAACTTCTTTATGTATATACCCTTACTGGTAACTAGATGCAAGTTAAGTGTCCATATCACTTGAATTGTTCATTAGCAAGGCAAAAACACATATGAATAATGAAATACACGAAAATTACATACAAATAACATACCCCAGGGACAACTATCTACACTGTCAGAGTTTCCTTTCTATTCTCTCTATCTGACAGGGGTCTGACCTTTGGTGCTACGTGTCGACCTACGTGGTACTGGGATGCTTGTGGTACTGGTAGTTGCACTACTTTCCATTCTGTCAGCACTAGGTGTGGAGGGGCTACAAGACTGCCTTGACCTCTCTGCGGGACTGGCAAGTGTACCATTAGTTGGCCTTCTTGCTCTGCTCCAACCTGGGATCCTTCTTCTGGGGATTCTTCTTGAGCAGGCTCTTCTGGGGCACCTACAGGTTCTTCTTGCTGTGGGTAGAAGGTGATTACAGGTATGATTACTGCTCCTCCTAGTTGGGGCCAATCTGCCGGGAAATCTCCTAATTCAGTATGTATTACTGCTTCTTTAGGCTCCTCTGGTACGGTGAGAGGCACTTCCTCCTGGGGCTTTAGCAGACCTGGACACAACTTCAGATGGTCTCTGGATACTGTTGCAGTCGTTCTTCCTCCGTCCTTAGTTATTAAACAGGTCTTCCGGTTATCAAACCTTGAGTTTAACACAGTGTAGGGTTCTCTCTCCCACTGGTCATCAAGTTTGTGGTTTCTCCTTTTTCTTTTTAACACCACTTCTCCTGGTGTGACGGGTTCTGCGGGCGCACTTCTATTGTAGTGGGCTTCCTGTTTGTCCCTCACCCGAGTGAGACTGTCTTCGACACAGGCCTGTACTCTTCTGTACTGCTCTTGTCTGGTCGTGTCCCAGTCCTCAGTGGACATATCTGCTTCGGGTTCTACTACACCAAGCTCCAGGTCCATGGGCAACTTCCCGGGTCTTGCTCGCATGAGATATGCTGGAGTACAATTGGTGGAACTCACAGGTATGTGGTTGTACAGATCTACCAGGTCAGGTAGTAGGTCTGGCCACTAATTTCTCTCCTCTAGTGGTAGGGTCTTCAGCAGGTCGATGATGATGTTGTTCATCTTTTCACAGAGACCGTTGGTTTGGGGGTGGTACTGTGTAGTCCGGATCTTTTTACACCCGTACAGATGGCAGAACTCCTTGAACAATTCGGCCTCAAAGGCTGAGCCTTGATCTGTCAGCACCTGCTCCGGGTATCCATGTGGCCTGTTGAAGTACGCCTGAAACGTCTTTGCCACGGTTTCTGCCGTCAGATCCTTGCGGGGGCGACCACCAGGAACCGGGAGTAGTGATCCACCATGGTCAGTGTTATGCACATGCCCGGACTGACTGGCGTGTGCGTGTTTAGTGATCCCACTGGACCAAGAACCGGAGAGTGCCTGGAGGGGCGTAACTAAGTATCTACCCGATCCGACCAAGGTCGCACGACGGCTAACGACGCCAGTGCACCAGGGAGGAACTGAGCAGAGGGACCAGGTGCTACTCCAGGTCAGACCCCGGACACGGCTGTTGACCCACACCGGAGAATACAGGAACAGGCAGGTTAGGCTGGCACACTGACTGGTGGGTATAGGCAGGCACGGCTGGTATGCAGACAGGCGGGCACTGGTAAGCACGACTGGCATGCAGGCAGGGGGTACTGGCAAGCACGGCTGGAGTGCCGACAGGGAGGCACTAGCAGGTTGGAGCACAGACTGGATAAGTTCCAGTACAGACTGGGACTCAGGAACAGAACCGCAGATGCGGTAGACAAGCAGAGCAGAGCGAGACCGCCTGGAGCGGCGAGCAAAGGCAGAGCAGAGCGAGACCGCCTGGAGCGGCGAGCAAAGGCAGAGCAGAGCGAGACCGCCTGGAGCGGTGAGCAAAGGCAGAGCAGAGCGAGACGGCCTGGAGCGGCAAGCAAAGGCAGAGCAGAGCGAGACGGCCTGGAGCGGTGAGCAAGGCAGAGCAGGCAAGAACCGCCGGAGCGGTGAGCAAGGCAGAGCAGGCAAGAACCGCCGGAGCGGTGAGCAAAGGCAGAGCAGAGGGGACAGGGCTCTGTTCACACGGAACAGACTGGAAGGGAAAGGCAGAACCAGATACACACAAGATACTTGCAATGAAATAGCGAGTGGACTCTAAACTCACAAACGGGAGTACAGGGACAACGAGTAGGAGTTAGGTACGGGTTCAGACTCTGCAGGAAAAGGGAAGGTACGGACATAGAGAAAAACAGGTAACAGGCTAGGAGAGTATTCAGACAAGAACAGACACAGCAGCAAGATACAGGAGCGGGTCTAGGTATGCGGCCCCTAAAAGGCGGAACGAACAGGCTAGGAGCGTGTTCAGACAGGAACAGGCAAGATACAGGAGCGGGTCTAGGTATGCAGCCCCTAGAAGGCGGAAAGAACAGGCTAGGAGCGTGTTCAGACAGGAACAGGCTAGATACAGGAGCGGGTCTAGGTATGCGGCCCCTAGAAGGCGGAAAGAACAGGCTAGCAGCGTGTTCACACTGGCCTGGAAATACAGCCTCCAGGATAGGCAGACAGACAACAGGCTAGAATATAGTTCAGACAGGACCTGGCACATCAGCAGCGAAAAGCCATCTGACGGAATGCATTGCTCAGGCACCAGCTTGTATGAGGAGCTGGTTTAAATATCCAATGACTGATAGCAATAGGCTGAGGACGCATTAGGGGTGTGCCCACAGCAGCTACACGAAACAGGAAGTGACCGGGCCGCCGCCCTAAGCAGCCAGAACAGAGGCAAGCAGACAGCATGGAAAGAAGCCAGGCTAGCAGACTGGACTGATGATCAAGTTTGCGATCTTGCATATTGGGAGATGGTGCCCTATGCAAGAACGCCGCCAGGTATGTTAGAGTCAGGGCATAGGAATATCCTGACCTGCTGGGTGACAGCTTGACATGATCCAGGGCCACGATCTCCAAGGGTCGAGTCGTCTTGATGGGTTGCAGGGGTGCCTTCTGGCTGCTGTAGTCTTTTCTCCTGAGGCTACGGGGTCCACAGTCCCGGCACCACCTCTCAATGGAACTGTGCATTCCTACCCAATAAAACTGACACTTCAGCAGGGCTTCTAGCTTCTTCCAGCCAAAGTGCCCCGCCTGATCGTGGTAGGCCTCCAACACCATCTGGATGTCCATCCTGGGCACTACAATCGGCCATACCATCTCATGGGTCCTCGGGTTGACGTACCTCCGGCACAGCTTCTCTCTATAGATGAACAGCCGGCTTCTCTCATTCCACAGTTGCTTGGCTTGTAGAGACGCGTCTTTCTCCAGGGAGGAACCTTCCTGGGTTATCAGTTCCTTAATACGACTGACAACCGGGTCACTGTCCTGGGTCTCCTTCCAGCTGTGGTGAGGCAAAGGGTTTAACGTCCTACCGCGATGGCTACTGGAGGCTCGTTGCTCTTGGACCATTCCATTACGGTGAAAGGCAGGTAGCTCAATCTCCTCCAGGTCATCCACTTCCTCTTCAGTGTCCGACTGGTGAGGCCTCCTGGACAGGGCATCGGCGTTGGCATTATTGCGGCCTGCCCGGTACTTAACTGCTTCCCGACCGCCCACTGTATATAAATGTCGGCGCTGCCTGGGCTCTGTGCAGCGCCGACGTTTAAAAACGGTGGTTGGTCCCGCAGTGCTCAGGACCCCCAGGGTCCTGCAAGCGCTGCGGGTGCGGTGCAGAGCGATAGCTCTGACAGGGGACATCATCGGGACCTGATTGGATCAGGTCCCAATGATGTTAACCCTTTGCTATCTTCTATATGCCGCAATCTATAGTGATGGCGGCATATAGAAGATAGTGAGAGGAGAGGGGGTCGTCCACTTACCTCTCCGACGGCCCCCTGATACCTTCCAGGACCTGCCGTTGAAATGGCAGCTGGAGGTCACATGACCGCCTCCAGATCTGCCATATACGGTGTCCTGCTAGGCTCAGCCTGCAGCTGAGTCGAGCAGGAGAAGGACAGTGTGAAACTGTCAGCATAGATCTCAACCAATGAAATACATATCTATTGCATTGGATGAGATCAGTGATTAGAAAAATAAAAATTAATGTCCCATACAGGGACTAAATAAAAATGTAAAAAAAAAATCACAAAATAAATAAAAATAAATAAATAAAATATTAAACCAATAAATCCATATATTTATGCAAAAACAAAAAAAGTACACATATTTGGTATCGCCGCGTCCAAAACAACCCGATCTATAAAACTGTCACACTAATTAACTCCTGTGCACACCGTAATAAAAATAAATAAAAAACGGAGCAAAAAACTATGCTTTTTCATCATATCGCCAAACAAAGAGTCGAAAAAAATGCGATCAAAAAGCAAAATGGAAATAAAAATGGTACCGCTGAAAACGTCATCTTGTTCCGCAAAAAAACGCTCCATACAGCTCCATCAGCTGAAAAATAAAAAAAGTTATAGCTCTCAGAATAAAGCGATGCAAAAAAAATATTTTTTCTATAAAATTGTTTTATTGTGTAAAAGCGCCAAAACATAAAAAAATATACAGTAAGTGTAGTATCTTTGTAAACGTACAGACCCGAAGAATAACGCTGCCTTATCACTTTTACCACACACAGAACGGCATAAAAAAAACTCAAAAAACAATTCCTGAATTGTTGGTTTTTGTTAATTTTACCTCACAAAAAACAGAATAGAAAGCGATCAAAAAATGTCACGTACCCAAAAATGGTACCAATAAAAACGTCAACTCGTCCCGCAAAAAACAAGCGGTCACATGACTCTGTAGGCCGAAATATAGAAAAATGATAGCTCTCAAAATATGGCGATGCAAAAACTAGATTTTGCAAAAAAAAGCGTCTCTTATTGTGTGACAGCTGTCAGTCATAAAAACCCGATATAAATCTGGTATCGCTGTAATCGCACTGACCCGAAGAATAAAGTAATCTCATCACTTATACCGCACGAGAAACGGCGTAAAAAAAATAAATAAAACCAATTCTTCACCTGCTACTGATTTTGTTTATTATGTCTCCCAAAGATCGCAGTAAGGCTCTGCTCACATTTATCCTGCGCTCTGCGCTGAGCACTTACACCAGAGTTTCCGTGTAAATCTCTGAGATACGTGATTGAGACGGAACCCATGACGGAAGATTCCCTGTAATGAGGCAGATATAGGCCACTGTGGATGCCATCTGGCCTGTGAGCCCACGGTGTCAGTTTTTTAGGCGTGCATAAAAGTGCGGTTGACCACAGTTTTGTGCACTTCTGAAAAAAAGGACACCGCTAAACAGAGGCCAGACGGAGTCCAGAGTAACTCTGCTGCCTCATTACAGTGAATGGATCCCACAGGGGTTTCATCTGAATTACATCACTTGGAAATTTAGATGGAAACCCCGATGTAAGTGCTCAGCCTCGAGCGCCGGATAAATGTTACTTAAAATGTTCCCAATAAAAGCTTCAACTCAGTCCTCAAAAAAAGCTAGTCCCCACTCAGGTCCGTCATCTGTCAAAAATATTCCAAGTTACTGGTAGCAGAAAGGCTCTGGAAAAGCGAAATGGCCCTTGCCCCCCAAAAGAAATTCAGAAAATTTGGTGCTCCCAAATCCAAATGCCTATTCTACAATAATTTGTTCTCCAATTGTCAAATAGCGCTCCGTCCCTCCCAGATCTCGCCGTATGGCTGAGCGGTACGATACAGCCAGATATGGGGTATTGCCACTTTTAGAAGAAATTGTGTGACGCATTTCGGCACCATTTTTACCCATTGCCCTGTGTGAAAACGTAAAATCTGAGGGTAAAACATTTTTTTGTGGTAAAAATACAATTATGTTTTCTTCACTGCCCAATGGTATAAATTTAAAAATTAAAAAATACTCACTACTTCCCTAGATGAATTCCTTGTGAGGTGTAGTTTACAAAATGTGGTCACTTGTCGGGGTTTCTGCTGTTTCGGCATGTCAGCGACTCTTCAAATGTGACATGGTGTCTGCAACCTATCCCAGCCAACATAGCGCTCCTTTCTCTTCCGAACCCTGCCGTACACCAAAGCAGTGGTTTTCCTCCACATATGGGGTATCGGCGTACTCAGGAGAAATTGACAACAAATTTCATGGTGCAATTTCTCCTATTACCCTTATGTTAATCCAAAATTAAGGGATGAAAAACGTTTTTGAGGGAAAAATGTGAAAATTTTATTTTTACAGCTCAATATTATAAACTTCTGTGAAGCACCTGGGGTGCGAGGTGCTCACCAAACATCTAGATAAGTTCCCTAAGGGGTCTAGTTTCCAAAATGGTGTTACTTGTGGGGGATTTCCACTGTTTAGGGGCATCAGGAGCTCTCCAAACGCAACATGGCGTCCGCTAATTATTCAAGCAAATTTTACATTGAAAAAGTCAAATGGCGCTCCTTCCCTTCCAAACCCTGCCGTGCGCACCAACAGTGGTTTTCCTCCACATATGGGGTATCGGCGTGTTCAGGAGAAATTGCACAACAAATTTCATGGTGCAATTTATCCTATTACCCTTATGATAATGCAAAATTAAGGGATGAAAAACGTTTTTGAGGGAAAAATGTGAACATTTTATTTTTACAGCTCAATATTATAAACTTCTGTGAAGCACCTGGGGGTGCAAGGTGCTCACCACACATCTAGATAAGTTCCCTAAGCAGTCTAGTTTCCAAAATGGTGTCACTTGTGGGGTGTTTCCACTGTTTAGGGACATCAGGGGCTCTCCAAACGCAACATGGCGTCTTCTAATTATCCAAACAAATTTTTCTTTCAAAAAGTCTAATGGCGCTCCTTCCCTTCCGAACCCTGCAGTGCGCCCAAACAGTGGTTTTCCCTCACCTATGGGGTATCAGCGCACTAATGAGAAATTGCACTACAAATTGTATATTCCATTTTTTCCTGTTACCCTTGTGAAAATAAAAAAATTGGGTCTAAAGTAACATTTTTGTGAAAAAAAGTTAAATGTTCATTGTTTTCTTCCACATTCCAAAAATTTCCGTGAAACACCTGAAGGGTTAATAAACTTCTTGAATGTGGTTTTGAGCACCTTGAGGGGTGCAGTTTTTAGAATGGTGTCACTTTTGGGTATTTTCTGTCATAAAGGCCCCTCAAAGTCACTTCAAATAAGATGTGGTCCCTAAAAAAATGTCTTTGTAAATTTTAATGGAAAAATGAGAAATCGCCGGTCAACTTTTAACCCTTATAGCTTCCTAACAAAAAAAAATTTTGGTTACAAAATTGTGCTGATGTAAAGTAGACATGTGGGAAATGTTATTTATTAACTATTTTGTGTGACATATCTCTCTGATTTAAGGGCATGAAAATTCAAAGTTTGAAAATTGGATAATTTTCAACATTTTCACCAAATCTCCGATTTTTTCACAAATAAACGCAAGTGATATCGAAGAAATTTTACCACTATCATGAAGTACAATATGTCACGAAAAAACATTCTCAGAATCAGGGGAATCTGTTGAAGCGTTCCAGAGTAATTACTTCATAAAGTGACAGTGGTCAGAATTGAAAAAATTGGCCCGGTCACGAAGGCAAAACCAGGCTCTGGGGCGAAGTGGTTAAATAAATATTGATTTTATTGGCATCTGTGCTTCATTTATCTTGATTGGATTGCTCTAAGACTGAAGTATTGCATTTAATAGACCCCTTTACGCTTTTGGATTAAAATGTGATATGTTGCAGTTGTGAAAAGTACTTTTGCAAAAGACATGTAAATTATACTTGTGACGAATGCAAACAGTAAATTTAGCAGCGTGAACCTTATTTACCATTTTATATAGAAAAAACTGAACTTTTTTTTTTTAAATATATTTACATACAGTTTGATGTGATTAGTGATAGTTTACAGTTATATAAAGATTATTTTTTTATGTGCAAATGTGCAATATGCATGAATATTGCAATAAGGCCATGTAACATATTTTGATACAAAAAAAAAAAAAAAATTAAGTTTTTGATTTAATTTTTCATTTGTTTATGGACAACCATGTTCACATACAGTATAATAATGCAACAGGTATTCAAAGAAAACACTTAAATTAGCTAAAAATCAAGACTTTAATATGTCCGGTCAAAAATGACCAGAACATTATAAGTGTATAGTCGACCCGAACAGAACAGCAGGGTTAAGTCAAAAAAAATTTGAGCAGCTCGGAATTTGTTTTCCATTTTTTAGACTTTTTAAGTTTGGCTGCAGTGGCACAGAGAACGCGGACTCAGTGCTACAATAAAACAAGTTGTTTATTAACTATTTACAAAATTATTCAATTATATATCAGTGACAATACAGACAGTGTAGAGCGACCTCTGCGCTCTCTCTCTGTCTCGTGCTTGTGGTCACCGTCTGGCCCTGTTTATGGGCCTGGTTATCTGAACGATGCCCTATAAAATATCAAACCCAGCGCTACAGCACTAAGAAGTATGACACCAATAGCTTAGTTGTCGACTATATATCCTTGATTTTCCCTGATACAGGTAACCACTGTCTGTTAAGCTCACTAAACCTTGCGTGGCTCGGTTATACTCCTACTGAGCTTCACACCAAGAACATATACGGAGTACAATTACCATTGTAACATCAATATTCACATAAAGTATATGCAACATACATCGTTGTATGAATATTGGTATAAATGCACACTAACCTATAATAGTTAAAGATACACTGGACTGTCAGCCAATAGTGTCTGGGTCGAATCAGTATGGGCCTCCGTCAACCCGCTGTATTTTCCAATGGCAGTCGCCACCCCAGACCCTAACAGGTGCCCACACTACACTTTCCTGCAAGGATGAAAGTCTCACACTGTGGGCCACAGTCAATTTCTTCTACCACAGACCTTCTGTCCTTGCCTCCAATTTCCAGAGAGACAACTCATGCTCCCTTCTGCTCACATAACCGAATTTCTGTCCTTCCAATTGGGTCTACGCTCACACGACCGAATTTCCATTTCTGCAATAGGGTCTGCGCTATCTGCTATCTTTAGCCTCGACAATCAGGATCTCTTAGCCTTTGTAAGGACTCTGCACCCCTTGCTTAATCCACTTCCAATACTGATCTTGTGTTTCTGGACATACTCATCACCTACGTCAGGCCTAGCTACCACAGGTGACTTGTTACAAGTCGGGACGACGACTGACTTCCTGGCCTGACCCCTGTGGCTTTTGTATTTTTCTGCTGCAGATCACATGTCCCCTGTGCACCTAGCTCTGCTTTCCTCTCATTCAGCCGGCCTTCTGTCCCTTGGTTCCAATACCATTTCAGGTTCCTACACCTAAAGTCTCTGATCACTACATGACAGCATCTGCCCACAAATACCTTACAGCTCATTTCTATTATATGAGTCACTCACTCTCCTTACATTCCTCCACTCTTTAAACTCACCATTACTTGGATGAGAAAGGTTACTTATGCTTTAGACGCTCCTTGGTGGTGGTCTCAGAGTCGCCAATATCCAAACACACTCCTGTGTCTGCTGTATTACATACTGCCATATGAAATCATCTTCTGCATACCTCCTGGGTGAAACACCAGCATTGGTACATTCAGATCTGTGAAGTCCCTCCTGACCTGTCTCTTCTGGAACACTTAGGCCCTGAGACACTCTTCCTGTGATTTTGACCTCTAGCCTACCCTCTAAGCTAGCCCCGGTCATTCTCTCTTCATCAGACACATGTGGCGGTAGCATGTAAGGGTGCCGCACTCTCTCTGGTGCGACGCCTTCTCCTTTCGGGGTGTACTCTCCTTGTCACTCGATGAGGAACAGCCTCCCACGTGTAGTCCAATTTTCCCCAAGGGTGCTTCACTTGAACCAAAACTCGATTCCCCAGCTGTAATGGTGCCTCCTGCACAGGAGTTACTACAGGATGCCTTTTCCCCTGGGGCTTCTGTACAATCTTAAGTCTCAGTGTCTCTAACCGATGATGGTGTTTCCACACCAAAGTTGTGGTGTTTATCTTCGTACTATCTTCCTCTGGATCAAGCTCTAGCTCAGTAACCTTACGGCTGTTACGTCCAAACAGCAACGTGTAATGCGTGTACCCTGTCATGGCATGAACCTGGTTACTGTACACCCAGACCAGTTCTGGTACAAATTCAGGCCATTGCATCTTCCTGTGTCACGGTGTAGGGGAATGCTGGTGAGGAAATAGCAGATACGGGCTGGGTGAGCAGGGAAAACTAATCTGTCCCTGGGAACCCTGAATAGCCCTGACCCCGAAGGTATCTCTGATGGTTAGAAGGTTTGGGTCTCCACCCTAAGCCCTAACTCCTTCACAAGCCCTGCACTAATTCCCCTAATCTCCCTCCTCAGAACAAAGGTACAGCAATCTCAAAGGAAAGGACTTCAGCGGCACAAAAAAACAGGACTGCACAGCACGGCTTCCACGTATAGAGTGAAACTCTATCAGCTGCACCACCTGGTGGAAGGAGAGGCTGCTTAAAGGCTAAGGGGAGTAGACTCACACAGAAACTCACATCCACCAGGACATGTCAATAGAATTGGCATTAACCCATGCAGTACAAGAGGGAATTTCACAGTTTAAGTTACAGCAGCATCTAGAATAGACCGCAGATACACAGCGCTAGACAGTGTGTGACATCCTGTCATCTTCCTGTTGTCCTCCACAATTCTCAGAATGTAGATAAAGTTATGTTGAAACGTTCACAGTCCCCATTTCCCTGTGGGTGCTAGGGTGTAGTCCTGGAATTCTCAATGTTGTACAGTTGGTGCAATTCATCCATGACTTTTCCATGAAAACAGGCTCCTAGCTCAGAGTGAATTCTTTCTGGACACCCGTATACCCACATGAAGTCATGACAGATGGCACAGGCCACTGACTCGGCTGTTTGATTCCCAGTGGGAGTCATGACTGCAAACTTTTTAAAATGATCCATCATCACCAGACAGTACAAACAACCATTATCGGAGCGGCTGATCATAAGATAGTCCACCATCAGCACTTCCAATAGGAAAGAAATCCTCTTCACCTATATAGATGTTCTGTGTTTAGGGGGTTTAGTCATCTCACCCTGATGGGATTTCCGGTAATCTTCTTTCACCACTCGATTTACTTGTGGCCAATACAGAAACCGTTGTAGTCATTGGAAAGTTCTCTCTGTTCTGAAGTGGGTATCACTCTCATGGGCTTTCTTCTTCACTCTGGGCTTCATTCCTTGTGAAATCATTAGCAGACTACAATGAGGCAATCTGGGCTACCGCCCAGGGCCAAAGGCTCCTGGGTACTTTGGCCATATTGTCCTCATTATAATGCATTTTTTCACCACTGTCGGCGGTGCACATCTCCGGACAGGTAGCTTTCCTAAAGCTCAGCTGCCAGCAATTCACAATGGTTTACTGGCATCTACAAGGCTATGTGTGTATGTACTCTTAGGAATAACAGAATCTTTGGTCCTCTCCTCCACTTTTAGCTGAGGTTTAGAGGATTAATCGGAGACATAGAACTGCTGTTCTCCACTTTGGAATCCTACCCTTCAGATATATGGTACATGATGTATAGTATTGATATACCAAAAATATCAGTAATAATCAATTAAATTCTGAAAGACATTAATCAATTTAAAATTTGTATTTATTTAGTTTAATTAAATCTTGCATGGAAGGATGAAGACGTGTTCTTGGAGAAGCCTTCAACTTTAGCAGGTGTTTCTTGCTGGTCAGGAGGCCACGGGTAGATGGTTCAAATCCTTCCATACAGGTACAGCATTGATGGTGGACATGCTGTAGTTTCTTCAGGGAGCTAGATGTGGGGGTTTTCTGTCCTCGAGATGTCTAAGGTGCCCTGGTGACAGCAGGCAAAAATGCAACTTCCTCTGACAGCGCGAGCAGCCCTGGATAATCCACGCCGGCAGGATGATATCATCCGGCGGAAGATGGAACCTATGAGAAAAGATGTAAAACTAATGTAAGTAATGGGACTCCATATTAGAGGGTACTACTGTGGTGTCACTGTGGGAGAACGTTAGAGGAATCTCATCACACAGAGGGCAGGGATCTTTGCCAGTCATCATACATGTGACAATCCCACCACTGATAGATAACATCTGCTCCACATGACTTCTTCTCACTGACATCATACAACATGGAGATTATTGTCACACTTACCTCGCCTACTTTCCCCCTCTTCTACTTTCTCTGTTTTTTCTTGTCTTCTCAGTTTTAGAAAATATTTTCTTTTCTTCTGAACTGGAGATTCTAATCAAAAAGTCAGAAACAAATATTAATTATAAACTTCTAAAATATTTTCTTTGTATCTATATAGAGTTATGCAACTGATTAATATGCACCTGTAGCATTTCTGTGTGCCGCCATGTGGTGTCTCCAAGGAACTATGTCCCCTTATTATCATGACATTACTTGCAGCAAGCCACTGTGTTATTATATAATCAGTTAGATAATAATTCAATGCAACTTTAAAGAGGACCCGTCACTACATCAAAAGTGTCTGAGATTCACTATTATCTTATGTCTGCTTCTTCCCCGAGTATTCTGATATTTGTTTTGCTAAAATCCACCCTATGGTTGTAGAGATATGGGCATTTATATTTAGTGCTAATTTTTATGGTCTTTTCCAAGGGGGCATGGCTCACAATTTTATATTGCAGAGCAACCTAAAGACACGCCCCAGAGGATCCTGTGAGCACTGCCCTCTTGGAAAAGACGATAAAAATTAGCACTAAATAAGACCCGTAACTCAAAAAACGGAATACTCAGGGGAGCAACGGGAATAAAGTAAGTAATTTTTGGAGCCTTCATGTGCTGATTCACATTATAATTTTGGATTATAGGCTATAATTGGATGGCCTATAAACCTGTACATACCTGACAATGAGGACGAGGATGACTCGTTGTTTTTAGCAGTGAAACTCTGATTGTCTCCATTAGTTTTGGAAGAGGAAGACTCTTTCTGCCTGTTTGGTAGAAGAAAGACCAGTAAATTAAAAGGAAAAACAATAGAAAAAATGAAGAACACCTGTTTGTGAGGCCAATTAGGACAACCTAGAGGGGATACCCTGCCCAGGCCCTCAACTAGTAATATTGGCCTGAAATGACCAGGAAATGAATGGCTGGTCACAATCATCAACTGTTATTGCAGTGTTATCACAAGCCAGATGCACAGAGGGGTGGTGGATGCTGGATTTAGATTTGTGTTACTCGTGTCTTGTATTTGGTTCTGAACATATATCAGAACTAAATCTCATAATAATAATAATCTACTCACATGTCTGAGTGTTTTTCACTGTTCTCTTGGGAACACTGTGGAGGTGACATAGGCTCTACATTGGTCATCATCCCGGTATTGGTGATATTTAGCTAAAACACACGGAGAAAAATAAATTGATTTATTTTTAAGCATTTTTGTAATTATAGGTTTTAGACATATTAGTAGCCACATACTTACTTTAGAAAACCTTTGATAATATGATACAAAGTTTTTTATTTCTGGCCAGTCATTGTCCTCTCTTGTGTCTGCCTCATCTGAATTCATGTGTCTGCTACAACGAGCTACAAAGTACAAGTGTTATCAGAGATAATTAGTATAAGACCCGGTCAGACAGTCACCCTGCTATCACTAATAATGATGAGAATTATTTTCACATAAAATGAAAGACAAGACACACAGCAGTTTTCTGCAGATGACGTCTCATTTTACTTACTGATAAAGTAGCGGGTGTCCTCATCTGACTTTAGCTCAGGAACGAACAGGGGCTTCTGACTTAGAAGATTGTCAAAGTCTAAGTGATGCAGAAATGGATGCATTTTGATCTCATTTGCTCCTCCTGGAAAAGGAAGACAAGAAAGAAAGTGATAGTCATTTTAGAGAAACTGCTCCATATCGGTACAGTTTATGTTAACCTGAACTGAAGATGTAACAGCAGACATGAAGGAAATGTACTGAAAGTCATAGCATGAAAAATGGGGAATGGATAAGTAGGTAGAATACTGAACCTCATGGACGCAACCATTTGTCTGGTCACAGAGGTGTAATAAGTCATAATACTATTATAATATTACCTGTCCCAAGTCTATCTGCTGGATCTTTTCTGAGCAGCTGAGTGATGATGTCCTGAGCATCGGGTGGAGTAGAGTATTTATGATATGTCCAAATTAATTTATCTGTTATATAAAAAGCAAATATTACAGGAAATGAAACATTTTCATTTATTTTCATAAAAAATGTCCTTAATAAGGCTAGAAATTAAACCAGAAAACCAATGAAACCAAATAACAGTGACATCACAAGCATTCAGATTATTTTACTTACCCTCAAGGACACTGCGTAAAATATCTCTTTTTAAAGCCCCTTTAAATGGTGTACGTCCAAAAAGAAATTTATGTAGGGTGATCCCTACTGACCACCAATCAACGGGCCTTCCATAGCCTTTCCTTTGGATAATTTCTGGGGCCATGTAACTAGGGGTGCCAAAAGTCTGGAAACCAACAGAAGAATGAGATGATGATCAATAAGTATAATTGCGTCAAATAAGATCAGTGCAAACGTTTTATAGAGAAATTGTCAGAGAAGGAGAAAGAGATGAAATCTGTAAAGTGCAAGATCTTGTAAGTAAAGCCTACCTCTTCATCAAGGAACTCGCTGGTGATGTCCTCAGTTGAAGCCTTGTAGATATCTGAGCTTGGTCTCATGAGGCCGAGTTTTGAAACCCCAAAATCGGTGACCTTAATATGTCCTGTTGATGATATCAGGAGGCTGTGAAAGAAAGAAATGGTGTCAGACCCAAGTAATTACCCATAGACTGTATAAAAATTATATATTTTTTTCCCCTTTATTATACTACTGGGGTCACTTACTTGCCAGGCTTCAGGTCTCTGTGCACCACACCATAACTGTGCAGGTATTCTACAGCAAGAACCGTTTCCGCAATGTACATACGGGCCAGGGGGACTGGTAAAGGACCCCTGCGCTTTATAAGACTGGCACAGTCTCCTCCTATAGAAGAAAGCAAATATGAGAGGTGAGGGTTTGTTACAATGTAAATTACACATGATGAGGGTGAATATGAAATAAGTGGAAATATTGGGACAAGATGGCCTATATAGAGATATACTGTGTAATGTAGAGCGTATACTGTATAATACATGTAGCCATCCATGTGGGCACATTATGGTCATATATAGGTGCTAGGATTAAACAGACGTGGGCTGGATATAGATACAATGGATGTGTCCTACCTGGTACATACTCCATGACCATACACAGATGAAGTTTAGTTGGAAAAGAGCAGAACATGGAGGCCACAAAGGGACAATCGGCGAATGCTGAGATGTCCCTCTCCAGAAAGGCCAATTCAAGTCTCTTTGGCTTTTTCAGGTTCTCCTTGTCCATTGTCTTCATAGCACAAATCTGGTTTGTGTCTTTATGGCGCACTAAGTGGACGGCCCTGGAGACGAAGAAAATCCATGATTTATTACAAATTCTTATTAACAGTCCATCTATAGACCTCATCAAACGATCTCCTGTACTAATGGTTAATACTAGATGTGAGGCCATCACTATAAATCCATGTCTAGAAATGCATAAAATAATACTCCATAAATGATTATCAATGGAGGGTCCACATCCACGTCACATCCTAACTGACCTGACAGATAGATGTGGACAGTGATGTGGACTCCTGATTTCTCTATGGGAATATTACATGGGCAGGACACCGAGGCATCATCATAAGGAGCCCTGGGAAATAAATATTATACCAAAGTAAAGCTCACCCAAAGGCTCCACTGCTGATCAGTTTGATCGGTTTATAGTCGCTCTTACAAGGATTTCTCACTTGGTTCAATGATCCGATCAAGGCCTAAAAAGGAATAAGAAATGACATTAAGACAGAAAATGCAGGAGAATAAAAGCTCAAGATGCAGGAACGTCTCTCTTCTATATTATGTCCCCACTGATTACACTGTAGAGAACGTGATACCAGCCGGACCCTCCACAGACCCCATTATATTATAAAGGGAAATCCCCCATACACATAAATCAATACTGCAGGGAAGGATAAGGGACATCACACAGAGGGGGCAGGAAGAATAACGCCATTATCACACATAATATGTCTGATCTACATGACGAACAGTGATATCCCATTGTCATATGGGATATAACATGGGATGTATAATTCACACCCGTCATCTGATGATATACAGACGTCCCTCTGTTACTTACACTGGCAGATTCCTGGATGATCTCTGGTGTCTCACATATTCCACCATCAGTATTTGCCGGCACAGTTATTCCTAAAATAATGAAGAAACTTCATTTATTAAATGTCTGTATCAGCACTTAATAACCAAAAGAAAAGGAAGCAAAAAAGTCAAATATCAAAAAACATAACAAATTTTATTGATTAATCAGAACAATTCATGATAAAAAAATAATAAGAGAATGTCAGACACCGAGAACGCTCTCTCTTTCCAACCAAGAACAACTGATCAAAATCACTTCAAAACCTATTCATAATCGTATTCATACAAGTTTGTGTCTGTTTAGAATGTAGAAGATATAGGAACAATCTGTAGTCCTCAAAATAAATAAGACAAATAAAAAAGAGAAACCTGTACAGTCTGGGAGGGTGGGGAGCAAGACCCCGACATGTGTTTCGCATAGGCTTCTTCCAAGGGGTATTGAAGAAGTATTGCGTAGGCTTCTTCCAGGGGGTGTGGAAGAAGCCTAGATGAAACGCGCATCAGGGGCTCACTCCACACCCTCCCAGACCATGCAGGTTTCTCCTATTTATTTGCTTATTTATTTATACAGAGGATGAAGAATAAATCAACATATTCTTTGCCGTTCTCAATAATGTAATATTTGAATGTAAAATATTAGATGATCGTTTTACCTTCTATCAGATCGGATTTTGGCCCTGGCTGACTGTTATCAGGGTCAGCAACATTTAGGATTTGCCCCTCTGCGGAGTCGCCTTTTGATGTTTCCTGATGGATATAAGATATACAATTAATATAACATTTCTCAAACACTAGATTACCATATATATAAAGCGGGAAGGATTAAACCTGGATTTACTTGACAAGTTCAGTATTGGACGGACAATTCACGGCCGCTCTATCAAGCAAATTTACATTAATATTTAAGGGACTTGTATCTACAACTGTTCTCTAATAACTTCTATCAGAACTGCAGCATTTACAAGGAGGAAGATTGTGATGATGGAGTGAGACAGAGGTAGAAATACAAGCTCCGCACCGCTGAGTGCAGACTATCACCACCGAGGATGGAACCGCAGAGACAGGCCGCCATAGAATATCCTGTGTCTGCCTGGAGCGGAGAGGGGAAGGCCTCTATCATCATAAATCTGACCTTCTGCTATATGACTGGTAATCTGGAGAAGATCAGACAACAAGGACATGAGATGTAGAAGATGATGGATCCTTACCAGGCGCTCCAGTGAGTAGGCCGGATACTCCAGTACATACAGGACATTCTGGGCCAGTTGTTTAAAAAAGGCCAATTCTCCACTTTGGGATTTTTCTTCAGCCTATAAAGATGAAAATTAATAAGAAATGAAAATAATCAATAAAATTCATGAACATATATGGTATTGCCACGTTTGTTAAAGTCTGATCTGATAGGTGTTTGGTATCAATAAAAAACTGAGTTCACTTCGCAAAAAAAGGCTTTACTTAGTCCTATCAACAGAAAAATTACAATGTTATGGGTCTCTGAATATAGTGACACAAAGAACCATTTCATCTCAATTGGAATTTTTTTCCTCTTGTTTCAATACAATGTATGGTAAATAGGATGGAGACATTGAAAGCTGCAACTCATCCCAAAAAAGCAAGCCCTCACATGTCTATGCCAATGGAGAAATAACAAAGTTATGGCTCTTGAAAGAGAGTGAGGAAAAAATGAGAGCGGAAAAATGAAAAATTTTGTGGTCCATAAAGGGTTAACCAATCCTATTCCCTCCTCCCCCCGCATCCAGGACCTTCCCACCCCTAATTCAACTAACCCTTTAGATCCCACCCTCTCCTTTGTCATGTAGCCTGATTGCCCTGTTTTGACTCCAGGCTATTCTTATCTGGGTATTTGGCACAGGTTAAACTTAAACTTGTGTTCCATTATTATTTTCCATTATTATTATATATAATTTGTGCAGATTGTCTGCTACTTACCTGCTGTACTAATGTCCAGATGTTCTGCTGTAAATGCTCAAGATATTCTGAGCTTATACAACCTTGGTGGTATTTGGTCAGGCAATCTCTCACAAGCTCCATAACCAGCCGGTAAGTGAAGCTGAGGACGCCATCGGGTAGTGGTAGCACAAAGTCAGGGTCATAGGTGGTAAGAATCCCCTGGAGTAGTGCTAACACCTGAAGTCTGTCTGGAGGAATTCCAGACATTTCAAGTAATCCAAGTGCGGTCAGTATATGACTAGCTATATGGCTTATCACACCAACAGCAATGACACCGGAATGTCAAAGTGACAACAGGAGTGTAAAGACTTGTAGAAGTAGTGATGGTTAATTGTGATGTCATAATGGAAACTTGTGTTCTAATCTTAAAGGGGCATCTTACCTTATAAGGAAGTTGCCTTGCAACCCTTAAGTAGGCAACAATACAGGCTCAGCATCAGTACCAGATGCAGGCAAGGAGGAAAGCGCTATGGGTGCTTTACTCTTCTGATCAATTAGAGTCTTTTTATGTGAGATAAATTATTTATATCTGTTATACATAATAAAAATTATAGCATTTGTATCAATAAGAAATTCAGATTCCAGCGTCCAGCGTGAGCGTCCGAGCGTGAGCGTCAGAGTGTCCGAGCGTGAGCGTCAGAGAGTGAGCGTGAGAGTCCGAGCGTGAGAGTCCGAGCGTGAGAGTCCGAGCGTGAGCAGCCGAGCGTGAGCAGCCGAGCGTGAGCGTCAGAGCGTGAGCATCAGAGCGTCAGAGTGTGAGTGTCAGAGCGTGAGAGCGTGAGTGTCTAAGGGTGAGTGTCTGAGGGTGTGAGGGTGAGTGTGTGAGGGTGAGCGTGTGAGTGTGAGCCGCTAAAAGGCCGCCATCTTGTTCTGAAATCCCGCGTCGCTGATTGACCGCGGCCTGACCAATCAGCGACGTGGGATTTCCAGGACAGAAAGACAGACAGACAGAAAGACAGACAGACGGGATAAGGCAATTATATATATTAGATTACTATGAGGCTGATTCCACGGTATTACTATGAGGCTGATTCTATGGTATTACTATGAGGCTGATTCTATGGTATTACTATGAGGCTGATTCTATGGTAATACTATGAGGCTGATTCTATGGTATTACTATGAGGCTGATTAAATGGTATTACAATGAGGCTGATTAAATGGTATTACAATGAGGCTGATTCGATGGTATTACTATGAGGCTGATTCGATGGTATTACTATGAGGCTGATTAAATGGTATTACTATGAGGCTGATTAAATGGTATTACTATGAGGCTGATTAAATGGTATTACTATGAGGCTGATTAAATGGTATTACTATGAGGCTGATTCTATGGTATTACTATGAGGCTGATTCTATGGTATTACTATGAGGCTGATTAAATGGTATTACTATGAGGCTGATTCTATGGTATTACTATGAAGCTGATTCTATGGCATTACTATGAGGCTGATTCTATGGTATTACTATGAGGCAGATTCTATGGTATTACTATGAGGCTGATTCTATGGTATTACTATGAGGCTGATTATATGGTATCACTATGAGGCTGATTAAATGGTATTACTATGAGGCTGATTAAATGGTATTACTATGAGGCTGATTAAATGGTATTACTATGAGGCTGATTAAATGGTATTACTATGAGGCTGATTCTATAGTATTACTATGAGGCTGATTCTATGCTACTACTATGAGGCTGATTAAATGGTATTACTATGAGGCTGATTAAATGGTATTACTATGAGACTGATTTTATGGTATTACTATGAGGCTGATTTTATGTTATTACAATGAGGCTGAGTATATGGTATTACTATGAGGCTGATTCTATGCTACTACTATGAGGCTGATTAAATGGTATTACTATGAGGCTGATTAAATGGTATTACTATGAGGCTGATTCTATGGTATTACTATGAGGCTGATTTTATGTTATTACAATGAGGCTGAGTATATGGTATTACTATGAGGCTGAGTATATGGTATTACTATGAGGCTGATTCTATGGTATTACTATGAGGCTGATTATATGGTATTACTATGAGGCTGATTTTATGGTATTACTATGAGGCTGATTATATGGTATTACTATGAGGCTGATTTTATGTTATTACAATGAGGCTGAGTATATGGTATTACAATGAGGCTGATTATATGGCATTACTATGAGGCTGATTTTATGTTATTACAATGAGGCTGAGTATATGGTATTACCAAGATGCTGATTATATTTTATCACTATGAGGCTGATTCTATGGTATTACTATGAGGCTGATTACATGGTATTACTATGAGGCTGATTACATGGTATTACTATGAGGCTGATTCTATGGTATTACTATGAGGCTGATTTTATGGCATTACTATGAGGCTGATTATATGGTATTACTATGAGGCTGATTATATGGTATTACCAAGATGCTGATTATATTTTATCACTATGAGGCTGATTACATGGTATTACTATGAGGCTGATTTTATGGCATTACTATGAGGCTAACACTATAAAGTTGACATGGTCATTACTAAGAGGGTGACATGGTATTATTATAATCATGAAAGCGCTCATATCATGTGGTGCAAGTGTACCTCTCTATATTCCTACAACTTTCAGAGAAGAACGGTGAGAAAATAACTTTCTGCCTCGAGCAAGACAAGACTGGCATCACCATTGCCAACAAGCATCTTAAGAAAACTAATCCCATATCTCACTGCCAAAAAGTATGTCATCCTTTCTTAAATTATCTTTTTTTTACGCTACTACCACTCTTACTTTAGAAAACCCAATGTTATACAAATTGTTAAATGTGATCATTCAAATGGCATTAGATGTGATTTTTAGCAGGGCAATAATACACACAAAATACAAGGTTTTATCTCTTTTTTGAGATTGTGAGCATGTGCGACCACCAATCCTATAGTAAATAGAGCTGTGGTCGCACATGCTCACTAAGGCGTCATTCACACGATGCTCTTTGGGATCCTCGTTCTCATGATCGGAGACGGTCCCAGCGATCAGACCCTCATTGATCGTACATTCATCACCTAACCTGTGCATAAGTGATATATGTGTTGATTATGAGATAGCCCCTTTAATAGGCAGCCATATTTGGTTTCAAGATCATCCTAAAATAATAGGGAATCCTTTTTCTTACCGAGACAGAAGAGTAAGATGACGCAGAGAAGACACAGACCTCCCATGGCGCCCTAGAGTCGTTCTCAGTAACGATTCCAGTAATGTGAAAGCCGCTGGTGAATTTAATGTGCGGGGGAGGTGACACCTGCAAGGCAATAGCAACTGAATCCTCTTAATTGCATTGTATAAAAATTGCATAGAAATCACGTGTCTCATTAAATGTAGAATTTATATTTATTTTCTATTATTTTTTTTTCTTTTGGATCCCAGCCAGGGAAGAAATTAATGTGGATCCTTATTTACCTCAAAATCTGATGCAATTTAACCCATGCATGCCCTGGACCATAGGCGGATTATGAGGGCAATCTGGGCTACCGCCAGGGGTCTGATGCTACGGGGGAGCCCATGGCCAGATTGCCCTCAATATGGTGGTGCACATATCCCGGCAGGGAGCTTTCCTGGAGCTCCGCTGCCGACAATACAGAATAGCAGCGCAGCTCCGGGAGAGCCCCTGTCGCCTGTGCTGTGACGTGCCGACGCAATGACATCATCAGCCTGCACGCGCCATGCAAGGTTAGCATCTGTTTTTTTTTATTAATATGTGTATGGGATGTGTGCCTATATATATGGGCTATGTGAGGGCTCGTACTGTATATAGGAGCCTATGTGGGTGCTTATTCTGTATATAGGAGGCTTTGTGGGGGCTTATACTGTATATAGGAGGCTATGTCAGGGCTCATACTGTATATATGGAGGCTATGTGGGGCTCATACTATAGATAGGGAGCTATGTGCAGGCTCATACTATATATTGAAGGCTATGTGAGGGCTCATACTGTATATAGGAGGCTATGTGGAAGCTCATACTGTATATTGAAGGCTATGTGGGGGCTCATACTGTATATTGGAGGCTATGAGGGGGCTCATACTGTATATTTGGGGTTATGTGAGGGTTCATACTGTATCTAGGGGGCTGTGCGGGGGCTCATACTGTATGTAGAGGCTCAAACTGTATATAGGGGAACTGTGTGTGGGCTCATATTGTATGTAGGGGCCATGTGGGGGCATATTGCCCTGGGCTTCTGAGCTGTTATCCTTATTGCAGTACGGCTTATGGTGGTCTCCTTTTCTTGTCCTGATTGAAGGAATTCCCTGATGAACCACTGAATGACCAAAAGAGGGGAAAACGCGTCGGAAGAAGATGCCATTAAGCTAAGTACATAACTGTTTAGGCCATATAGGGTATATATGTATATGTATGTAAAAACACATCTGTTTAGACAAGCCTATCACCTCAACTCACCAACCTAACTCTCCCCTGTCCCCTCCTAAATGTTAATCTTAATCTGCTCCTGCCTATTCACCTGTCTCCACATCCTCCATGCCCCCAAATACCACACGGTAAATGCCCTTAGACAAATTCTGACTGATGACCATGTTCTTCCTATTGTGTCCCCCTATTTCCATATAGATTGTAAGCTTGCGAGCAGGACCCTCACTCCTCCTGTAACTGTTGAAATGTCATACATTGTATTGTTTATATTGTCTGTACATACATATATATATATATATATATATATATATATATATATATATATACAGTACAGACCAAAAGTTTGGACACACCTTCTCTTCTGCTAAGGACAGGCAACAAGCAGAAGAGACTTGTTTGGGCTAAAGAACACAAGGAATGGACATTAGACCAGTGGAAATCTGTGCTTTGGTCTGATGAGTCCAAATTTGAGATCTTTGGTTCCAACCACCGTGTCTTTGTGCGACGCAGAAAAGGTGAACGGATGGACTCTACATGCCTGGTTCCCACCGTGAAGCATGGAGGAGGAGGTGTGATGGTGTGGGGGTGCTTTGCTGGTGACACTGTTGGGGATTTATTCAAAATTGAAGGCATACTGAACCAGCATGGCTACCACAGCATCTTGCAGCGGCATGCTATTCCATCCGGTTTGCGTTTAGTTGGACCATCATTTATTTTTCAACAGGACAATGACCCCAAACACACCTCCAGGCTGTGTAAGGGCTATTTGACCAAGAAAGAGAGTGATGGGGGCTACGCCAGATGACCTGGCCTCCACAGTCACCAGACCTGAACCCAATCGAGATGGTTTGTGGTGAGCTGGACCGCAGAGTGAAGGCAAAAGGGCCAACAAGTGCTAAGCATCTCTGGGAACTCCTTCAAGATTGTTGGAAGACCATTTCCGGTGACTACCTCTTGAAGCTCATCAAGAGAATGCCAAGAGTGTGCAAAGCAGTCATCAAAGCAAAAGGTGGCTACTTTGAAGAACCTAGAATATAAGACATATTTTCAGTTGTTTCACACTTTTTTGTTAAGTATATAATTCCACATGTGTTAATTCATAGTTTTGATGCCTTCAGTGTGAATGTACAATTTTCATAGTCATGAAAATACAGAAAAATCTTTAAATGAGAAGATGTGTCCAAACTTTTCGTCTGTACTGTATATATGTACAATGGGGAAAAAAGTATTTAGTCAGCCACCAATTGTGCAAGTTCTCCCACTTAAAAAGATGAGTGAGGCCTGTAATTGACATCATAGGTCGACCTCAGCTATGAGAGACAAAATGAGAAAACAAATCCTGAAAATCACATTGTCCGATTTGGAAAGAACTTTTTTTTTTAAATTTTGGTGGAAAATAAGTATTTGGTCAATTACAAAAGTTCTTCTCAATACTTTGTTATATATCCTTTGTTGGCAATGACAGAGGTGAAACTTTTTCTGTAAGTCTTCACAAGGTTGGCACACACTGTTGCTGGTATGTTGGCCCATTCCTCCATGCAGATCTCCTCTAGAGCGGTGATGTTTTGGGGCTGTCGCTGGGAAACACGGACTTTCAGCTCCCTCCAAAGGTTTTCTATAGGGTTTAGATGTGGAGACTGGCTAGGCCACTCCAGGACCTTGAAATGCTTCTTACAAAGCCACTCCTTCATTGCCCTGGCGGTGTGCTTGGGATCATGGTCATGCTGAAAGACCCAGCCACATTTCATCTTCAATGCCTTTGCTGATGGAAGGAGGTTTGCACTCAAAATCTCACGATACATGGCCCCATTCATTCTTTCATGTACACGGATCAGTCGTCCTGGTCCCTTGGCAGAGAAACAGCCCCAAAGCATGATGTTGCCACCCCCATGCTTCACAGTAGGTATGGGACCCAGACATGTAATGGCTTAAGCAGGGGGACACGTCTGGCTCTGCAGGATCCCTGGCGGAGTAGTGTGTTACTGATGGTAGCCTGTGTAACATTGGTCCCAGCTCTCTGCAGGTCATTCACTAGGTCCCCCGTGTGGATCTAGAATTTTTGCTCACCGTTCTTGAGATCATTTTGACCCCACGGGGTGAGATCTTGTGTGGAGCCCCAGATCGATGGAGATTATCAGTGGTCTTGTATGTCACATTTTCTAATTATTGCTCCCACAGTTGATTTCTTCACACCAAGCTGCTCGCCTATTGCAGATTCAGTCTTCCCAGCCTGGTGCAGGGCTACAATTTTGTTTCTGGTGTCCTTTGACAGCTCTTTGGTCTTCACCATGGTGGAGTTTGGAGTGTGACTGTATGAGGATGCGGAAAGGTGTCTTTTATACTGATAACAAGTTCAAACAGGTGCCAGTACTACAGGTAATGAGTGGAGGACAGAGGAGCCAGTACTACAGGTAAATGAGTGGAGGACAGAGGAGCCAGTACTACAGGTAATGAGCGGAGGACAGAGGAGGCAGTACTACAGGTAAATGAGTGGAGGACAGAGGAGCCTCTTAAAGAAGAAGTTACAGGTCTGGGAGAGCCAGAAATCTTGCTTGTTTGTAATTGACCAAATACTTATTTTCCACCAAAATTTGAAAAAAAAAATTCTTTCCAAATCGGACAATGTGATTTTCAGGATTTGTTTTCTCATTTTGTCTCTCATAGTTGAGGTCGACCTATGATGTCAATTACAGGCCTCGCTCATCCTTTTAAGTGGGAGAACTTGCACAATTGACGGCTGACTAAATACTTTTTTCCCCATTGTGTATATATATATATATATATATATATATATATGTATATATATATATATATATATATATATATATATATGTATATATATATATATATATATATATATATATATATATATATATATATATATATATACACACACACACATACACACACATATACATTACCAACGGGCCTCACGAGAGACTGTTGTGGAGGCCACATCAAAAGGTTGAAACTAATTCTGCTCAATATTAATATTAACATATTAATTATCATTTTTTTATATTAATTGTATGACTTCATATTGAGCAGAATTAAGTATGCTGATATCCCCTATATACAGTATGAGCCCCCACGTACAATATATATATATATATATATATATATATATATATATATATATGATAGTCCATATCCATAGAAACATTACTATGAGGTATATGGGTTTTTAAACTAACTAAACAGAGAATTTTTTAATGTTTTTATTTGTTATGGTTTACATGTTTAAGGGCCCCATGGGTTGACTGCTTTGGTTGTTGATTGAGGGGGCTATGTGGGGCTCATACTGTATACAGGGGATGTCAGCATACTTAATTCTGCTCAATATTAAGTCATACAATTAATATAGAAAAACAATTATAAATAATATGTTAATATTAATATTGAGCAGAATTAGTTTCAGCCTTTTGGTGCATCCTCCACAACAGTCTCTCATATGGCCCCTTGGGAAAATTAATCTCCCCCCTGCTCTATTATGAATAGCGCTAGGTTATGTATTCTGTTGTGCGATGCGCTTTGACATGTGATGTGATACATCGAGTATCGAGAGGGGGGGGGCACACCTTCTAAACTGCCCAGGGTCCTGGCTTCTCTTAGACCACCACTTCTCTGGACTAATGGGAACGCATTATGACACATGACTTTGGGATAATCTGCAACAGAGTGACTGCCATGGTGCAGTTTTAAGGTGAATGCTGATGAAATCTGTAACAATGATACTCACTTGGGAGCGATGGGAGGTAAAACAGGAACCGTTTGTATTTAAAGTCTGGCTGGTTTATTTAAGTCCTCATAAACCGCATCACAGAAAAATTTCCTGCAGGGCTCTCCTCACCGCCTTCCGGATAGAAAAATCATCAGCTGACTTTGGGAGTCAGAGCTGCTACCATGCCTTGAACCTCCTCTGTAATTCAATCTGCAGCTTTTGCTGAAGCAGTTTACTTGTCTGTTGTGCCAGCTGTCGCGGCTGTAGCTGTTGCGGTTGCAGCTGATGGGCTTGCACCAGGTGTTTAATCAGGTCCTCCATGCTGCCTGATGCTGCTCCGTGGCCTATAGCCACCGTCACCCACGACATGCAGTACTTCTGTAGTAATCACACGTGTTCCCTAGGAACGCTGCCCGCATTCTAAACCAAATGTAACAATGCTACTCACTTGGAGGCGATCCGAGGAATAACAGGAACCTTTACTATTTAAAGTCCGGCTGGTTTATTTCAGTCCTCATAAACCACATCACAGAAAACTTAAATACCACCTTTGTCCAGCAGCAAGTAAAACATAAAGTAATAAGTCCATACAATAGTGCTGGTTAGCCCAGCTGGCTTCTTAGTCCTTTAGCAAATTAACACAATCCAGGCGATCTGCAACCTCCATACCCCCAGCATGTGTGAGACAAACAGCTCTCAATTTACCCAGTGAATCACACCCAGGGGAGGAGACATGGTGAGCAGCCATTTAGCTGCTCATAATCAACCTGTCATGGATGATTAATCCCTTTTAGTCCTATATGCACTAAGGCATTACTCCAAGTTTATCTCCCAGACACTAGGTGTCTGACAGTCACCTTACACAACAGTGTTTATTTTACCGTTCAAGGTACAAAAAAGTGGGAAAAAATAAGACCAAGTGTAAAATGTTGAAAATAAACCGCAATTCCGCCTGTTTGAGTTTTGTACGGCAGGTCAGTATGATTATGTATTATATATATACAAAACTGATTTTTAAAATTCAGAATTTTGTAAAAACATTTGTTTTTTGTTGCCAACTACTATTATACTTCTCTGTGGAGGTAGCTGTAGGTTTTATTGCTACCATTTTGGAGTACATATGATTTTATAACTTTTTATTGCATTTTTTTTTTTTTAGACTTGCAGCAACTAAAAAAACTGCATGTCTGGCACTTCATTTTTTGGTCTTTATATCATTTATGGGTTAATTAATTTTATATTACAATGAATCAGTATTCTGCCACCGATGTACGTGGGTGAGATGTGTCTGGGGGATGTGAGCACGGATCTCTGTACATGCAATGACAGGTAGTGTTACTCGCTAACCTCCACCCTTATTCTTGACCGACTGCATGTGGTAAATCCGGGAAGGACGATGTAGTGATAGTGAAGAATTTTAAGAACTTTAATTCACAGCACCTTGATGAGATGAGGGAAGATGAAGGGATGAAGATGAGGTAGAACGTGGAAGGTGGAGCGTAGAGGTGACACGAGGATCCTCTCTAAAGTCCTAATGCACGTGTTGCCAATATGGCTCTGACCACAAGAAAGGATGTGAGGAAACAAGATAGAAGGAGTTAAATAGAGAGAGGCATTGTGGGAATTACAGCTTCAACATTATTATAACAATGGCCAAAAGATGTCAGCAAAGTACAACAAACACTGACCATAATATCTATATGTAAAAGATGATAGCAGTAAACCATATAACATTAGTCAAATGTCCCTGAAATGGCTGAAAGCTTTTGCAGACGATTAGCTAACAGCACAATCAGACTTTTATGGGTGTAGAAATAACAAATATACCTCCCTTTTGTTATGTTATTCACTTCTTTATTTTTAGGTTGAGGAAAAGGAGTTAGTTTTAAACTTATAAGGTCCCCGTCGCCCCAACGCGCGTTTCGCCCTTTCTTCATCAGAACCTCATGTGTACCACCTTCTATCTATGTAAGTGCAATTATTCACCTTGACCCTCTTTTCTTTGGTGCTTATTATGGCATTTCTCTATAATAATGACAAGTAGATCTATGAGATGACGGTGTATATTTCTTTTTGTTACCTAAATCATAACTATACCGAGGCACTTGTCACTTTATATATTACTATGGTTTGGTAATTTAAAGCGCACCTGTCAGCAGGATTGTGCTTAGTGAACCACATACACTGCGAGGTGGGCGCCATTACACTGATTAAAATGATACCTTTGTTGATGAAATCCGTCCTGTGGTTCTTTTTTAATCTTTATTTTCATTCCTGAGATAATGAGATGCTCGTGCTTTGGGGCAACCTGTGAGGAGGGGCTATAACTGGTGCTCTGCTAATGTATTCCTATCTCTGCCTTCTGACAGGTCACTGTGCCTTCAGTGACCTGCCTCCTATTTTAAATACTGTCTTTGTAATTGTGGTAGAAATCTAGAAATTTACGTGTAGCAAATCGGCCCCGCCGCCCGCACATGCGCAGTAGCATCTCTTGTTCGCCGAGAGATGCTACTGTGCAAGCGCGGCCCGTGGTGCCATACTGCTGCAGGCAAATTTCTTTTTCTCCAGAGAAATGGTACCGCTAGCAGCGTTTGCTCAGTAGCATTTCTCGTCAACCGATAGATGCTACTGCGCACGCGGTCCAAAAATGACTTGCAGCCAGAGTCCTCTACTACTGCGCAGTGCGTAGAGCGAGTGGTTATGGAGCGGTTCGTGCATTCCCTGCCCAGGCCAATACAGACTTGGGTTGCCCAGGGTGATCCCCGGAACGCTGATGAACTGGTTGGTCTGGTCGAGAGGTATCAGGGGGCCGAGGGTTCCTTGGTAAAGCAGCTCACTCCATAGTGGGGAACTCACCAGGGGGCGGAGGCCCAAAAAGGGGTAGAGCGTCCAAGGGCCAAAGGGTTGGGGGAGGTAATGCCCAAGGTCCCTGCTGAAGATATATGTTGGAGATGTCACGGCCCAGGCCATATAGCCCCCCGCTGCCCCCTGGCCCCCGAGCAAATGGATGTAGCCTGGGCCGCCAGTGTTCTTACTATGCCTACCTCACCTGCAGTGTGGACAATCAGCCCAGTGAGGGGCCACAGCAGCATTGTTAATCTGCCCTACTAGGCACTTTCCCGGTGGGCCGCGGTGTGGCACTGCTTGGGGGGCCGCCAGCCCGTTTTTACGGCTGCCGGCCCCTTTAATTTTCTGGGTGCCTGCCCAGGTAGCTCGGCATCACCGGGGGCAGGGCGCTCGCGCACACAGCGAACGCTGTGACGCACACAGGTGGCTGGAGCTGGGAACGCACTGACACTGCTAAGTGTCAGCGCATTCTGTGAGCAGAGAGCATGCACTCTGCTCTCCCACCCGTGGCCCCAGGTCGCCCGCACACAAAGCAGCAGCGGCCTCGCCGGAACTGCAGGAAAAAAGGTAAACAGTACTTTGTGGGGCCATCATACCAAGGGGGCCATTGTATGTGGGGGCCATCATACCAAGGGGGCCATTATATGCGGGGGCCATCATACCAAGGGGGCCATTATATGTGGAGGCCATCATACCAAGGGGGCCATTGTTTGTGGGGGCCATCATACCAAGGGGGCCATTGTATGTGGGGGCCATCATACCAAGGTGACTATTATATCATCTTTATCAATGATTTAGGTGAAGGAATTGAGGGTAAACTGATTAAATTTGCTGATGACACAAAGCTAGGAGGGATAGCTAACACTAGAGAAGAGAGAGAGAGGATTCAAAAAGACCTAAATAAACTGGAGCAGTGGGCAGCAACTAACAGAATGGTTTTTAACAGGGAAAAATGCAAAGTACTACATCTGGGCAATAAAAATGAAAAAAGCATATACAGAATGGGAGGAATAGAGCTAAGCAACAGTACATGTGAAAAAGACTTAGGTATACTAATAGATCATAGACTGAACATGAGTCAACACTGTGATGCAGCAGCAAAAAAGGCAAATACAATTTTGGGATGTATTAACAGAAGCATACAGTCTAGATCACGTGAAGAAGAGCGACCGGAATGCTGACCGGTCTGCAAACCATGTCCTATGAGGAACGGTTACAGGATTTGGGAATGTTTAGCTTGCAAAAAAGAAGACTGAGAGGAGACTTAATAGCTGTCTACAAATATCTCAAGGGCTGTCACATTGAAGAAGGATCATCTTTATTCTCATTTGCACAAGGAAAGACTGGAAGCAATGGGATGAAACTGAATGGCAGGAGACACAGATTAGATATTAGAAAAAACTTTTTGACAGTGAGGGTGATCAATGAGTGGAACAGGCGGCCACGAGAGGTGGTGAGTTCCCCTTCAATGGACGTCTTAAAACAGAGGCTGGACAAACATCTATCTGAGAGGGTTTAGTGAATCCTGCTTTGAGCAGGGGGTTGGACCAGATGACCCAGGAGGTCCCCTCCAACTCTACCACTCTGACTCTATGATTCTATATGGGGGCCGTCATACTATGTACAGGGCTGTATGTGGAGCCATCATACTATGTACAGGGCTGTATGTGGAGCCATCATACTATGTACAGGGCTGTATGTGGAGCCATCATACTATGTACAGGGCTGTATGTGGAGCCATCATACTATGTACAGGGCTGTATGTGGAGCCATCATACTATGTACAGGACTGTATGTGGAGTCATCATACTATGTACAGGACTGTATGTGGAGCCGTCATACTATGTACAGGACTGTATGTGGAGCCATCATACTATGTACAGGACTGTATGTGGAGCCGTCATACTATGTACAGGGCTGTATGTGGAGCCGTCATACTATGTACAGGGCTGTATGTGGAGCCATCATACTATGTACAGGACTGTATGTGGAGCCATCATACTATGTACAGGACTGTATGTGGAGCCATCATACTATGTACAGGGCTGTATGTGGAGCCATCATACTATGTACAGGGCTGTATGTGGAGCCATCATACTATGTACAGGGCTGTATGTGGAGCCATCATACTATGTACAGGGCTGTATGTGGAGCCATCATACTATGTACAGGGCTGTATGTGGAGTCATCATACTATGTACAGGGCTGTATGTGGGGACATCATACTATGTACAGGGCTGTATGTGGGGCCATCATACTATGTACAGGGCTGTATGTGGAGCCATCATACTATGTACAGGGCTGTATGCGGGCCATCTTATTACATGCAGAACTGTATGTGGAGCCATCATACTATGTGCAGGACTGTATGTGGAGCCATCATACTATGTGCAGGACTGTATGTGGAGTCATCATACTATGTGCAGGACTGTATGTGGAGCCATCATACTATGTACAGGACTGTATGTGGAGTCATCATAATATGTACAGGGCTGTATGTGGAGCCATCATACTATGTACAGGACTGTATGTGGAGCCATCATACTATGTACAGGACTGTATGTGGAGCCATCATACTATGTACAGGGCTGTATGTGGAGCCATCATACTATGTACAGGACTGTATGTGGAGCCATCATACTATGTACAGGGCTGTATGTGGAGCCATCATACTATGTACAGGGCTGTATGTGGGGCCATCATACTATGTGCAGGGCTGTATGTGGAGCCATCATACTATGTGCAGGATTGTATGTGCAGCCATCATACTATGTACAGGACTGTATGTGGAGTCATCATACTATGTACAGGACTGTATGTGGAGCCATCATACTATGTACAGGGCTGTATGTGGAGCCATCATACTATGTACAGGACTGTATGTGGAGCCATCATACTATGTACAGGGCTGTATGTGGAGCCATCATACTATGTACAGGGCTGTATGTGGAGCCATCATACTATGTACAGGACTGTATGTGGGGCCATCATACTATGTGCAGGGCTGTATGTGGGGCCATCATACTATGTGCAGGATTGTATGTGCAGCCATCATACTATGTACAGGGCTGTATGTGGAGCCATCATACTATGTACAGGGCTGTATGTGGAGCCATCATACTATGTACAGGACTGTATGTGAAGTCATCATACTATGTACAGGGCTGTATGTGGAGCCATCATACTATGTACAGGACTGTATGTGGAGCCATCATACTATGTACAGGGCTGTATGTGAAGTCATCATACTATGTACAGGGCTGTATGTGGAGCCATCATACTATGTACAGGGCTGTATGTGGAGCCATCATACTATGTACAGGACTGTATGTGGAGCCATCATACTATGTACAGGGCTGTATGTGGAGCCATCATACTATGTACAGGGCTGTATGTGGAGCCATCATACTATGTACAGGGCTGTATGTGGAGCCATCATACTATGTACAGGGCTGTATGTGGAGCCATCATACTATGTACAGGGCTGTATGTGGAGTCATCATACTATGTACAGGGCTGTATGTGGAGCCATCATACTATGTACAGGGCTGTATGTGGAGCCATCATACTATGTACAGGGCTGTATGTGGAGCCATCATACTATGTACAGGGCTGTATGTGGAGCCATCATACTATGTACAGGGCTGTATGTGGAGCCATCATACTATGTACAGGGCTGTATGTGGAGCCATCATACTATGTACAGGGCTGTATGTGGAGCCATCATACTATGTACAGGACTGTATGTGGAGCCATCATACTATGTACAGGGCTGTATGTGGAGCCATCATACTATGTACAGGGCTGTATGTGGAGCCATCATACTATGTACAGGGCTGTATGTGGAGCCATCATACTATGTACAGGGCTGTATGTGGAGGCATCATACTATGTACAGGACTGTATGTGGGGCCATCATACTATGTACAGGGCTGTATGTGGAGCCATCATACTATGTACAGGGCTGTATGTGGAGCCATCATACTATGTGCAGGGCTGTATGTGGAGCCATCATACTATGTACAGGACTGTATGTGGAGCCATCATACTATGTACAGGGCTGTATGTGGAGCCATCATACTATGTACAGGGCTGTATGTGGAGCCATCATACTATGTGCAGGGCTGTATGTGGAGCCATCATACTATGTACAGGGCTGTATGTGGAGCCATCATACTATGTACAGGACTGTATGTGGAGTCATCATACTATGTACAGGGCTGTATGTGGAGTCATCATACTATGTACAGGACTGTATGTGAAGTCATCATACTATGTACAGGGCTGTATGTGGAGTCATCATACTATGTACAGGACTGTATGTGAAGTCATCATACTATGTACAGGACTGTATGTGGAGTCATCATACTATGTACAGGGCTGTATGTGGAGTCATCATACTATGTACAGGGCTGTATGTGGAGCCATCATACTATGTACAGGACTGTATGTGGAGCCATCATACTATGTACAGGACTGTATGTGGAGCCATCATACTATGTACAGGGCTGTATGTGAAGTCATCATACTATGTACAGGACTGTATGTGGAGCAATCATACTATGTACAGGACTGTATGTGGAGTCATCATACTATGTACAGGGCTGTATGTGGAGCCATCATACTATGTACAGGGCTGTATGTGGAGCCATCATACTATGTACAGGACTGTATGTGGAGCCATCATACTATGTACAGGGCTGTATGTGGAGTCATCATACTATGTACAGGACTGTATGTGGAGCCATCATACTATGTACAGGACTGTATGTGAAGTCATCATACTATGTACAGGACTGTATGTGGAGCCATCATACTATGTACAGGACTGTATGTGGAGTCATCATACTATGTACAGGGCTGTATGTGGAGCCACCACACTATGTACAGGACTGTATGTGGAGTCATCATACTATGTACAGGACTGTATGTGGAGCCATCATACTATGTACAGGGCTGTATGTGGAGCCATCATACTATGTACAGGACTGTATGTGGAGCCATCATACTATGTACAGGGCTGTATGTGGAGTCATCATACTATGTACAGGGCTGTATGTGGAGCCATCATACTATGTGCAGGACTGTATGTGGAGCCATCATACTATGTGCAGGGCTGTATGTGGAGCCATCATACTATGTACAGGGCTGTATGTGGAGCCATCATACTATGTACAGGACTGTATGTGGAGCCATCATACTATGTACAGGGCTGTATGTGGAGTCATCATACTATGTACAGGACTGTATGTGAAGTCATCATACTATGTACAGGACTGTATGTGGAGTCATCATACTATGTACAGGGCTGTATGTGGAGTCATCATACTATGTACAGGGCTGTATGTGGAGCAATCATACTATGTACAGGACTGTATGTGGAGTCATCATACTATGTACAGGGCTGTATGTGGAGCCATCATACTATGTACAGGGCTGTATGTGGAGCCATCATACTATGTACAGGACTGTATGTGGAGCCATCATACTATGTACAGGGCTGTATGTGGAGTCATCATACTATGTACAGGACTGTATGTGGAGCCATCATACTATGTACAGGACTGTATGTGAAGTCATCATACTATGTACAGGACTGTATGTGGAGCCATCATACTATGTGCAGGGCTGTATGTGGAGCCATCATACTATGTACAGGGCTGTATGTGGAGTCATCATACTATGTACAGGACTGTATGTGGAGCCATCATACTATGTACAGGACTGTATGTGGAGTCATCATACTATGTACAGGACTGTATGTGGAGCCATCATACTATGTACAGGGCTGTATGTGGAGCCATCATACTATGTACAGGACTGTATGTGGAGCCATCATACTATGTACAGGACTGTATGTGGAGCCATCATACTATGTACAGGGCTGTATGTGGAGCCATCATACTATGTGCAGGACTGTATGTGGAGCCATCATACTATGTACAGGACTGTATGTGGAGCCATCATACTATGTACAGGGCTGTATGTGGAGCCATCATACTATGTACAGGACTGTATGTGGAGCCATCATACTATGTACAGGGCTGTATGTGGAGCCATCATACTATGTACAGGGCTGTATGTGGAGCCATCATACTATGTACAGGACTGTATGTGGAGTCATCATACTATGTACAGGGCTGTATGTGGAGCCATCATACTATGTACAGGGCTGTATGTGGAGCCATCATACTATGTACAGGGCTGTATGTGGAGTCATCATACTATGTACAGGGCTGTATGTGGAGCCATCATACTATGTACAGGGCTGTATGTGGAGCCATCATACTATGTACAGGACTGTATGTGGAGTCATCATACTATGTACAGGGCTGTATGTGGAGCCATCATACTATGTACAGGACTGTATGTGAAGTCATCATACTATGTACAGGGCTGTATGTGGAGCCATCATACTATGTACAGGACTGTATGTGAAGTCATCATACTATGTACAGGGCTGTATGTGGAGCCATCATACTATGTACAGGGCTGTATGTGGAGTCATCATACTATGTACAGGACTGTATGTGGAGCCATCATACTATGTACAGGGCTGTATGTGGAGTCATCATACTATGTACAGGACTGTATGTGGAGCCATCATACTATGTACAGGACTGTATGTGGAGTCATCATACTATGTACAGGGCTGTATGTGGAGCCATCACACTATGTACAGGACTGTATGTGGAGTCATCATACTATGTACAGGACTGTATGTGGAGCCATCATACTATGTACAGGGCTGTATGTGGAGCCATCATACTATGTACAGGACTGTATGTGGAGCCATCATACTATGTACAGGACTGTATGTGGAGTCATCATACTATGTACAGGGCTGTATGTGGAGCCATCAAACTATGTGCAGGGCTGTATGTGGAGCCATCATACTATGTACAGGACTGTATGTGGAGTCATCATACTATGTACAGGGCTGTATGTGGAGCCATCATACTATGTACAGGACTGTATGTGGAGCCATCATACTATGTGCAGGGCTGTATGTGGAGTCATCATACTATGTACAGGACTGTATGTGGAGTCATCATACTATGTACAGGGCTGTATGTGGAGCCATCATACTATGTGCAGGACTGTATGTGGAGCCATCATACTATGTGCAGGGCTGTATGTGGAGCCATCATACTATGTGCAGGACTGTATGTGGAGTCATCATACTATGTACAGGGCTGTATGTGGAGCCATCATACTATGTGCAGGGCTGTATGTGGAGCCATCATACTATGTACAGGGCTGTATGTGGAGCCATCATACTATGTACAGGACTGTATGTGGAGTCATCATACTATGTACAGGGCTGTATGTGGAGCCATCATACTATGTGCAGGGCTGTATGTGGAGTCATCATACTATGTGCAGGGCTGTATGTGGAGCCATCATACTATGTACAGGACTGTATGTGGAGCCATCATATTATGTACAGGACTGTATGTGGAGCCATCATACTATGTACAGGGCTGTATGTGGAGCCATCATACTATGTACAGGGCTGTATGTGGAGCCATCATACTATGTACAGGACTGTATGTGGAGCCATCATACTATGTACAGGGCTGTATGTGGAGTCATCATACTATGTACAGGACTGTATGTGGAGCCATCATACTATGTACAGGGCTGTATGTGGAGCCATCATACTATGTACAGGGCTGTATGTGGAGCCATCATACTATGTGCAGGACTGTATGTGGAGTCATCATACTATGTACAGGGCTGTATGTGGAGCCATCACACTATGTACAGGACTGTATGTGGAGTCATCATACTATGTACAGGACTGTATGTGGAGTCATCATACTATGTACAGGACTGTATGTGGAGCCATCATACTATGTACAGGACTGTATGTGGAGTCATCATACTATGTACAGGGCTGTATGTGGAGCCATCATACTATGTGCAGGACTGTATGTGGAGCCATCATACTATGTACAGGGCTGTATGTGGAGCCATCACACTATGTACAGGACTGTATGTGGAGTCATCATACTATGTACAGGACTGTATGTGGAGTCATCATACTATGTACAGGACTGTATGTGGAGCCATCATACTATGTACAGGACTGTATGTGGAGCCATCATACTATGTACAGGACTGTATGTGGAGCCATCATACTATGTACAGGTCTGTATGTGGAGCCATCATACTATGTACAGGGCTGTATGTGGAGCCATCATACTATGTACAGGGCTGTATGTGGAGCCATCATACTATGTACAGGGCTGTATGTGGAGCCATCACACTATGTACAGGACTGTATGTGGAGTCATCATACTATGTACAGGACTGTATGTGGAGCCATCATACTATGTACAGGGCTGTATGTGGAGACATCATACTATGTACAGGGCTGTATGTGGAGCCATCATACTATGTACAGGGCTGTATGTGGAGTCATCATACTATGTACAGGACTGTATGTGGAGCCATCATACTATGTACAGGACTGTATGTGGAGTCATCATACTATGTACAGGGCTGTATGTGGAGTCATCATACTATGTACAGGACTGTATGTGGAGCCATCATACTATGTACAGGACTGTATGTGGAGCCATCATACTATGTACAGGGCTGTATGTGGAGACATCATACTATGTACAGGGCTGTATGTGGAGCCATCATACTATGTACAGGTCTGTATGTGGAGCCATCATACTATGTACAGGGCTGTATGTGGAGCCATCATACTATGTACAGGGCTGTATGTGGAGCCATCATACTATGTGCAGGACTGTATGTGGGGCCATCATACTATGTACAGGACTGTATGTGGAGCCATCATACTATGTACAGGACTGTATGTGGAGTCATCATACTATGTACAGGGCTGTATGTGGAGTCATCATACTATGTACAGGGCTGTATGTGGAGCCATCATACTATGTACAGGGCTGTATGTGGAGCCATCATACTATGTACAGGGCTGTATGTGGAGCCATCATACTATGTGCAGGACTGTATGTGGGGCCATCATACTATGTACAGGACTGTATGTGGAGCCATCATACTATGTACAGGACTGTATGTGGAGTCATCATACTATGTACAGGGCTGTATGTGGAGTCATCATGCTATGTACAGGGCTGTATGTGGAGCCATCATACTATGTACAGGGCTGTATGTGGAGCCATCATACTATGTACAGGGCTGTATGTGGAGTCATCATACTATGTACAGGACTGTATGTGGGGCCATCATACTATGTACAGGACTGTATGTGGAGCCATCATACTATGTACAGGACTGTATGTGGAGTCATCATACTATGTACAGGACTGTATGTGGAGTCATCACACTATGTACAGTACTGTATGTGGAGCCATCATACTATGTACAGGACTGTATGTGGAGCCATCATACTATGTACAGGACTGTATGTGAAGTCATCATACTATGTACAGGGCTGTATGTGGAGCCATCACACTATGTACAGGACTGTATGTGGAGCCATCATACTATGTACAGGACTGTATGTGGAGCCATCATACTATGTACAGGGCTGTATGTGGAGCAATCATACTATGTATAGGACTGTATGTGAAGTCATCATACTATGTACAGGGCTGTATGTGGAGCCATCATACTATGTACAGGGCTGTATGTGGAGTCATCATACTATGTACAGGACTGTATGTGGAGCCATCATACTATGTACAGGGCTGTATGTGGAGCCATCATACTATGTACAGGACTGTATGTGGAGCCATCATACTATGTACAGGGCTGTATGTGGAGCCATCATACTATGTACAGGGCTGTATGTGGAGCCATCATACTATGTACAGGACTGTATGTGGAGCCATCATACTATGTACAGGGCTGTATGTGGAGCCATCATACTATGTACAGGACTGTATGTGGAGCCATCATACTATGTACAGGGCTGTATGTGGAGCCATCATACTATGTACAGGGCTGTATGTGGAGCCATCATACTATGTACAGGACTGTATGTGGAGCCATCATACTATGTACAGGACTGTATGTGGAGCCATCATACTATGTACAGGGCTGTATGTGGAGTCATCATACTATGTACAGGACTGTATGTGGAGCCATCATACTATGTACAGGGCTGTATGTGGAGCCATCATACTATGTACAGGACTGTATGTGGAGCCATCATACTATGTACAGGGCTGTATGTGGAGCCATCATACTATGTACAGGGCTGTATGTGGAGCCATCATACTATGTACAGGACTGTATGTGGAGCCATCATACTATGTACAGGACTGTATGTGGAGCCATCATACTATGTACAGGGCTGTATGTGGAGCCATCATACTATGTACAGGGTTGTATGTGGAGCCATCATACTATGTACAGGGCTGTATGTGGAGCCATCATACTATGTACAGGGCTGTATGTGGAGTCATCATACTATGTACAGGACTGTATGTGGAGCCATCATACTATGTACAGGGCTGTATGTGGAGCCATCATACTATGTACAGGACTGTATGTGGAGCCATCATACTATGTACATGGCTGTATGTGGAGTCATCATACTATGTACAGGGCTGTATGTGGAGCCATCATACTATGTACAGGACTGTATGTGGAGCCATCATACTATGTACAGGGCTGTATGTGGAGCAATCATACTATGTACAGGGCTGTATGTGGAGTCATCATACTATGTACAGGGCTGTATGTGGAGCAATTATACTATGTGCAGGACTGTATGTGGAGCCATCACACTATGTACAGGACTGTATGTGGAGCCATCATACTATGTACAGGACTGTATGTGGAGCCATCATACTATGTACAGGGCTGTATGTGGAGCAATCATACTATGTATAGGACTGTATGTGAAGTCATCATACTATGTACAGGGCTGTATATGGAGCCGTCATACTATGTACAGGGCTGTATGTGGAGTCATCATACTATGTACAGGGCTGTATGTGGAGTCATCATACTATGTACAGGACTGTATGTGGAGTCATCATACTATGTACAGGACTGTATGTGGAGTCATCATACTATGTATAGGGCTGTATGTGGAGCCATCATACTATGTACAGGGCTGTATGTGGAGCCATCATACTATGTACAGGGCTGTATGTGGAGCCATCATACTATGTACAGGGCTGTATGTGGAGCCATCATACTATGTACAGGGCTGTATGTGGAGCCATCATACTATGTACAGGACTGTATGTGGAGCCATCATACTATGTACAGGACTGTTTGTGAAGTCATCATACTATGTACAGGGCTGTATGTGGAGTCATCATACTATGTACAGGGCTGTATGTGGAGCCATCATACTATGTACAGGACTGTATGTGGAGTCATCATACTATGTACAGGACTGTATGTGGAGTCATCATACTATGTACAGGACTGTATGTGGAGTCATCATACTATGTATAGGGCTGTATGTGGAGCCATCATACTATGTACAGGGCTGTATGTGGAGTCATCATACTATGTACAGGGCTGTATGTGGAGTCATCATACTATGTACAGGACTGTATGTGGAGTCATCATACTATGTACAGGACTGTATGTGGAGTCATCATACTATGTATAGGGCTGTATGTGGAGCCATCATACTATGTGCAGGACTGTATGTGGAGCCATCATACTATGTACAGGGCTGTATGTGGAGCCATCATACTATGTACAGGGCTGTATGTGGAGCCATCATACTATGTACAGGACTGTATGTGGAGCCATCATACTATGTACAGGACTGTATGTGGAGCCATCATACTATGTACAGGGCTGTATGTGGAGCCATCATACTATGTACAGGACTGTATGTGGAGCCATCATACTATGTACAGGGCTGTATGTGGAGCCATCATACTATGTACAGGGCTGTATGTGGAGCCATCATACTATGTACAGGGCTGTATGTGGAGCCATCATACTATGTACAGGGCTGTATGTGGAGTCATCATACTATGTACAGGGCTGTATGTGGAGCCATCATACTATGTACAGGTCTGTATGTGGAGCCATCATACTATGTACAGGGCTGTATGTGGAGCCATCATACTATGTGCAGGACTGTATGTGGGGCCATCATACTATGTACAGAACTGTATGTGGAGCCATCATACTATGTACAGGACTGTATGTGGAGTCATCATACTATGTACAGGGCTGTATGTGGAGTCATCATACTATGTACAGGGCTGTATGTGGAGCCATGATACTATGTACAGGGCTGTATGTGGAGCCATCATACTATGTACAGGGCTGTATGTGGAGTCATCATACTATGTGCAGGACTGTATGTGGAGCCATCATACTATGTACAGGGCTGTATGTGGAGCCATCATACTATGTACAGGGCTGTATGTGGAGTCATCATACTATGTACAGGGCTGTATGTGGAGTCATCATACTATGTACAGGGCTGTATGTGGAGCCATCATACTATGTACAGGGCTGTATGTGGAGCCATCATACTATGTACAGGGCTGTATGTGGAGCCATCATACTATGTACAGGGCTGTATGTGGAGTCATCATACTATGTGCAGGACTGTATGTGGAGCCATCATACTATGTACAGGGCTGTATGTGGAGCCATCATACTATGTACAGGGCTGTATGTGGAGTCATCATACTATGTACAGGGCTGTATGTGGAGCCATCATACTATATACAGGGCTGTATGTGGAGCCATCATACTATGTACAGGGCTGTATGTGGAGCCATCATACTATGTACAGGGCTGTATGTGGAGTCATCATACTATGTACAGGGCTGTATGTGGAGCCATCATACTATGTACAGGACTGTATGTGGAGCCATCATACTATGTACAGGACTGTATGTGGAGCCATCATACTATGTACAGGACTGTATGTGGAGTCATCATACTATGTACAGGGCTGTATGTGGAGCAATTATACTATGTGCAGGACTGTATGTGGAGCCATCATACTATGTACAGGGCTGTATGTGGAGCCATCATACTATGTACAGGGCTGTATGTGGAGCCATCATACTATGTACAGGACTGTATGTGGAGCCATCATACTATGTACAGGACTGTATGTGGAGCCATCATACTATGTACAGGACTGTATGTGGAGCCATCATACTATGTACAGGGCTGTATGTGGAGCCATCATACTATGTACAGGGTTGTATGTGGAGCCATCATACTATGTACAGGGCTGTATGTGGAGCCATCATACTATGTGCAGGACTGTATGTGGAGCCATCATACTATGTACAGGGCTGTATGTGGAGCCATCATACTATGTACAGGGCTGTATGTGGAGCCATCATACTATGTACAGGGCTGTATGTGGAGCCATCATACTATGTACAGGGCTGTATGTGGAGCCATCATACTATGTACAGGGCTGTATGTGGAGCCATCATACTATGTACAGGGTTGTATGTGGAGCCATCATACTATGTACAGGGCTGTATGTGGAGCCATCATACTATGTGCAGGACTGTATGTGGAGCCATCATACTATGTACAGGACTGTATGTGGAGCCATCATACTATGTACAGGGCTGTATGTGGAGCCATCATACTATGTACAGGGCTGTATGTGGAGCCATCATACTATGTACAGGGCTGTATGTGGAGCCATCATACTATGTACAGGACTGTATGTGGAGCCATCATACTATGTACAGGGCTGTATGTGGAGCCATCATACTATGTACAGGACTGTATGTGGAGCCATCATACTATGTACAGGGCTGTATGTGGAGCCATCATACTATGTGCAGGACTGTATGTGGAGCCATCATACTATGTACAGGGCTGTATGTGGAGCCATCATACTATGTACAGGACTGTATGTGGAGCCATCATACTATGTACAGGGCTGTATGTGGAGCCATCATACTATGTGCAGGACTGTATGTGGAGCCATCATACTATGTACAGGGCTGTATGTGGAGCCATCATACTATGTACAGGGCTGTATGTGGAGCCATCATACTATGTACAGGACTGTATGTGGAGCCATCATACTATGTACAGGGCTGTATGTGGAGCCATCATACTATGTACAGGGCTGTATGTGGAGCCATCATACTATGTACAGGGCTGTATGTGGAGCCATCATACTATGTACAGGGCTGTATGTGGAGCCATCATACTATGTACAGGACTGTATGTGGAGCCATCATACTATGTACAGGACTGTATGTGGAGCCATCATACTATGTACAGGACTGTATGTGGAGCCATCATACTATGTACAGGGCTGTATGTGGAGCCATCATACTATGTACAGGGTTGTATGTGGAGCCATCATACTATGTACAGGGCTGTATGTGGAGCCATCATACTATGTGCAGGACTGTATGTGGAGCCATCATACTATGTACAGGGCTGTATGTGGAGCCATCATACTATGTACAGGGCTGTATGTGGAGCCATCATACTATGTACAGGGCTGTATGTGGAGCCATCATACTATGTACAGGGCTGTATGTGGAGCCATCATACTATGTACAGGGTTGTATGTGGAGCCATCATACTATGTACAGGGCTGTATGTGGAGCCATCATACTATGTGCAGGACTGTATGTGGAGCCATCATACTATGTACAGGGCTGTATGTGGAGCCATCATACTATGTACAGGGCTGTATGTGGAGCCATCATACTATGTACAGGGCTGTATGTGGAGCCATCATACTATGTACAGGGCTGTATGTGGAGCCATCATACTATGTACAGGACTGTATGTGGAGCCATCATACTATGTACAGGGCTGTATGTGGAGTCATCATACTATGTACAGGGCTGTATGTGGAGCCATCATACTATGTACAGGACTGTATGTGGAGCCATCATACTATGTACAGGACTGTATGTGGAGCCATCATACTATGTACAGGGCTGTATGTGGAGCCATCATACTATGTACAGGGCTGTATATGGAGCCATCATACTATGTACAGGGCTGTATGTGGAGTCATCATACTATGTACAGGGCTGTATATGGAGCCATCATACTATGTACAGGGCTGTATGTGGAGTCATCATACTATGTACAGGACTGTATGTGGAGCCATCATACTATGTACAGGGCTGTATGTGGAGTCATCATACTATGTACAGGGCTGTATATGGAGCCATCATACTATGTACAGGGCTGTATGTGGAGCCATCATACTATGTACAGGACTGTATGTGGAGTCATCATACTATGTACAGGGCTGTATGTGGAGCCATCATACTATGTGCAGGGCTGTATGTGGAGACATCATACTATATACAGGGCTGTATGTGGAGCCATCATACTATGTACAGGACTGTATGTGGAGTCATCATACTATGTACAGGGCTGTATGTGGAGTCATCATACTATGTACAGGGCTGTATGTGGAGCCATCATACTATGTACAGGACTGTATGTGGAGTCATCATACTATGTACAGGGCTGTATGTGGAGCCATCATACTATGTACAGGACTGTATGTGGAGTCATCATACTATGTGCAGAGCTGTATGTGGAGACATCATACTATATACAGGGCTGTATGTGGAACCATCATACTATGTACAGGACTGTATGTGGAGACATCATACTATATACAGGGCTGTATGTGGAGCCATCATACTATGTACAGGGTTGTATGTGGAGTCATCATACTATGTACAGGGCTGTATGTGGAGCCATCATACTATGTACAGGGTTGTATGTGGAGTCATCATACTATGTACAGGGTTGTATGTGGAGTCATCATACTATGTACAGGGCTGTATGTGGAGCCATCATACTATGTACAGGGTTGTATGTGGAGTCATCATACTATGTACAGGGCTGTATGTGGAGCCATCATACTATGTACAGGGCTGTATGTGGAGTCATCATACTATGTACAGGGCTGTATGTGGAGTCATCATACTATGTACAGGGCTGTATGTGGAGCCATCATACTATGTACAGGACTGTATGTGGAGCCATCATACTATGTACAGGACTGTATGTGGAGCCATCATACTATGTACAGGACTGTATGTGGAGCCATCATACTATGTACAGGGCTGTATGTGGAGCCATCATACTATGTACAGGGCTGTATGTGGAGCCATCATACTATGTACAGGACTGTATGTGGAGCCATCATACTATGTACAGGGCTGTATGTGGAGCCATCATACTATGTACAGGGCTGTATGTGGAGTCATCATACTATGTACAGGGCTGTATGTGGAGCCATCATACTATGTACAGGACTGTATGTGGAGCCATCACACTATGTACAGGACTGTATGTGGAGTCATCATACTATGTACAGGACTGTATGTGGAGCCATCATACTATGTACAGGACTGTATGTGGAGCCATCATACTATGTACAGGACTGTATGTGGAGCCATCATACTATGTACAGGACTGTATGTGGAGTCATCATACTATGTACAGGGCTGTATGTGGAGTCATCATACTATGTACAGGACTGTATGTGGAGTCATCATACTATGTACAGGACTGTATGTGGAGTCATCATACTATGTACAGGGCTGTATGTGGAGCAATCATACTATGTACAGGGCTGTATGTGGAGCCATCATACTATGTACAGGACTGTATGTGGAGCCATCATACTATGTACAGGACTGTATGTGGAGCCATCATACTATGTACAGGACTGTATGTGGAGCCATCATACTATGTACAGGACTGTATGTGGAGCCATCATACTATGTACAGGGCTGTATGTGGAGCCATCATACTATGTACAGGGCTGTATGTGGAGTCATCATACTATGTACAGGGCTGTATGTGGAGCCATCATACTATGTACAGGACTGTATGTGGAGCCATCACACTATGTACAGGACTGTATGTGGAGTCATCATACTATGTACAGGACTGTATGTGGAGCCATCATACTATGTACAGGACTGTATGTGGAGCCATCATACTATGTACAGGACTGTATGTGGAGCCATCATACTATGTACAGGACTGTATGTGGAGTCATCATACTATGTACAGGGCTGTATGTGGAGTCATCATACTATGTACAGGACTGTATGTGGAGTCATCATACTATGTACAGGACTGTATGTGGAGTCATCATACTATGTACAGGGCTGTATGTGGAGCAATCATACTATGTACAGGGCTGTATGTGGAGCCATCATACTATGTACAGGACTGTATGTGGAGTCATCATACTATGTACAGGGCTGTATGTGGAGCCATCATACTATGTACAGGACTGTATGTGGAGCTATCATACTATGTACAGGGTTGTATGTGGAGCTATCATACTATGTACAGGGCTGTATGTGGAGCCATCACACTATGTACAGGACTGTATGTGGAGTCATCATACTATGTACAGGACTGTATGTGGAGTCATCATACTATGTACAGGGCTGTATGTGGAGCCATCACACTATGTACAGGACTGTATGTGGAGTCATCATACTATGTACAGGGCTGTATGTGGAGCCATCACACTATGTACAGGGCTGTATGTGGAGCCATCACACTATGTACAGGGCTGTATGTGGAGCCATCATACTATGTACAGGACTGTATGTGGAGCCATCATACTATGTACAGGACTGTATGTGGAGCCATCATACTATGTACAGGACTGTATGTGGAGCCATCATACTATGTACAGGTCTGTATGTGGAGTCATCATACTATGTACAGGACTGTATGTGGAGCCATCATACTATGTACAGGGCTGTATGTGGAGTCATCATACTATGTACAGGACTGTATGTGGAGTCATCATACTATGTACAGGACTGTATGTGGAGTCATCATACTATGTACAGGACTGTATGTGGAGTCATCATACTATGTACAGGGCTGTATGTGGAGTCATCATACTATGTACAGGACTGTATGTGGAGTCATCATACTATGTACAGGACTGTATGTGGAGCCATCATACTATGTACAGGGCTGTATGTGGAGTCATCATACTATGTACAGGGCTGTATGTGGAGCCATCATACTATGTACAGGACTGTATGTGGAGCCATCATACTATGTACAGGACTGTATGTGGAGCCATCATACTATGTACAGGGCTGTATGTGGAGCCATCATACTATGTACAGGACTGTATGTGGAGCCATCATACTATGTACAGGACTGTATGTGGAGTCATCATACTATGTACAGGGCTGTATGTGGAGTCATCATACTATGTACAGGGCTGTATATGGAGCCATCATACTATGTACAGGGCTGTATGTGGAGTCATCATACTATGTACAGGGCTGTATATGGAGCCATCATACTATGTACAGGGCTGTATGTGGAGTCATCATACTATGTACAGGGCTGTATGTGGAGTCATCATACTATGTACAGGGCTGTATATGGAGCCATCATACTATGTACAGGGCTGTATGTGGAGCCATCATACTATGTACAGGACTGTATGTGGAGTCATCATACTATGTACAGGGCTGTATGTGGAGCCATCATACTATGTGCAGGGCTGTATGTGGAGACATCATACTATATACAGGGCTGTATGTGGAGCCATCATACTATGTACAGGACTGTATGTGGAGTCATCATACTATGTACAGGGCTGTATGTGGAGCCATCATACTATGTACAGGGCTGTATGTGGAGTCATCATACTATGTACAGGGCTGTATGTGGAGCCATCATACTATGTACAGGACTGTATGTGGAGTCATCATACTATGTACAGGGCTGTATGTGGAGCCATCATACTATGTACAGGACTGTATGTGGAGTCATCATACTATGTGCAGGGCTGTATGTGGAGACATCATACTATATACAGGGCTGTATGTGGAACCATCATACTATGTACAGGACTGTATGTGGAGACATCATACTATATACAGGGCTGTATGTGGAGCCATCATACTATGTACAGGGTTGTATGTGGAGTCATCATACTATGTACAGGACTGTATGTGGAGCCATCATACTATGTACAGGACTGTATGTGGAGCCATCATACTATGTACAGGGCTGTATGTGGAGCCATCATACTATGTACAGGGCTGTATGTGGAGCCATCATACTATGTACAGGACTGTATGTGGAGCCATCATACTATGTACAGGGCTGTATGTGGAGCCATCATACTATGTACAGGGCTGTATGTGGAGTCATCATACTATGTACAGGGCTGTATGTGGAGCCATCATACTATGTACAGGACTGTATGTGGAGCCATCACACTATGTACAGGACTGTATGTGGAGTCATCATACTATGTACAGGACTGTATGTGGAGCCATCATACTATGTACAGGACTGTATGTGGAGCCATCATACTATGTACAGGACTGTATGTGGAGCCATCATACTATGTACAGGACTGTATGTGGAGTCATCATACTATGTACAGGGCTGTATGTGGAGTCATCATACTATGTACAGGACTGTATGTGGAGTCATCATACTATGTACAGGACTGTATGTGGAGTCATCATACTATGTACAGGGCTGTATGTGGAGCAATCATACTATGTACAGGGCTGTATGTGGAGCCATCATACTATGTACAGGACTGTATGTGGAGCTATCATACTATGTACAGGGTTGTATGTGGAGCTATCATACTATGTACAGGGCTGTATGTGGAGCCATCACACTATGTACAGGACTGTATGTGGAGTCATCATACTATGTACAGGACTGTATGTGGAGTCATCATACTATGTACAGGGCTGTATGTGGAGCCATCACACTATGTACAGGACTGTATGTGGAGTCATCATACTATGTACAGGGCTGTATGTGGAGCCATCACACTATGTACAGGGCTGTATGTGGAGCCATCACACTATGTACAGGGCTGTATGTGGAGCCATCATACTATGTACAGGACTGTATGTGGAGCCATCATACTATGTACAGGACTGTATGTGGAGCCATCATACTATGTACAGGACTGTATGTGGAGCCATCATACTATGTACAGGTCTGTATGTGGAGTCATCATACTATGTACAGGACTGTATGTGGAGCCATCATACTATGTACAGGGCTGTATGTGGAGTCATCATACTATGTACAGGACTGTATGTGGAGTCATCATACTATGTACAGGACTGTATGTGGAGTCATCATACTATGTACAGGGCTGTATGTGGAGTCATCATACTATGTACAGGACTGTATGTGGAGTCATCATACTATGTACAGGACTGTATGTGGAGCCATCATACTATGTACAGGGCTGTATGTGGAGTCATCATACTATGTACAGGGCTGTATGTGGAGCCATCATACTATGTACAGGACTGTATGTGGAGCCATCATACTATGTACAGGACTGTATGTGGAGCCATCATACTATGTACAGGGCTGTATGTGGAGCCATCATACTATGTACAGGACTGTATGTGGAGCCATCATACTTTGTACAGGACTGTATGTGGAGTCATCATACTATGTACAGGGCTGTATGTGGAGTCATCATACTATGTACAGGGCTGTATATGGAGCCATCATACTATGTACAGGGCTGTATGTGGAGTCATCATACTATGTACAGGGCTGTATATGGAGCCATCATACTATGTACAGGGCTGTATGTGGAGTCATCATACTATGTACAGGGCTGTATGTGGAGTCATCATACTATGTACAGGGCTGTATATGGAGCCATCATACTATGTACAGGGCTGTATGTGGAGCCATCATACTATGTACAGGACTGTATGTGGAGTCATCATACTATGTACAGGGCTGTATGTGGAGCCATCATACTATGTGCAGGGCTGTATGTGGAGACATCATACTATATACAGGGCTGTATGTGGAGCCATCATACTATGTACAGGACTGTATGTGGAGTCATCATACTATGTACAGGGCTGTATGTGGAGCCATCATACTATGTACAGGGCTGTATGTGGAGTCATCATACTATGTACAGGGCTGTATGTGGAGCCATCATACTATGTACAGGACTGTATGTGGAGTCATCATACTATGTACAGGGCTGTATGTGGAGCCATCATACTATGTACAGGACTGTATGTGGAGTCATCATACTATGTGCAGGGCTGTATGTGGAGACATCATACTATATACAGGGCTGTATGTGGAACCATCATACTATGTACAGGACTGTATGTGGAGACATCATACTATATACAGGGCTGTATGTGGAGCCATCATACTATGTACAGGGTTGTATGTGGAGTCATCATACTATGTACAGGGCTGTATGTGGAGCCATCATACTATGTACAGGGTTGTATGTGGAGTCATCATACTATGTACAGGGTTGTATGTGGAGTCATCATACTATGTACAGGGCTGTATGTGGAGCCATCATACTATGTACAGGGTTGTATGTGGAGTCATCATACTATGTACAGGGCTGTATGTGGAGCCATCATACTATGTACAGGGCTGTATGTGGAGCCATCATACTATGTACAGGACTGTATGTGGAGCCATCATACTATGTACAGGACTGTATGTGGAGCCATCATACTATGTGCAGGGCTGTATGTGGAGCCATCATACTATGTACAGGGCTGTATGTGGAGTCATCATACTGTGTACAGGGCTGTATGTGGAGTCATCATACTATGTACAGGGCTGTATGTGGAGCCATCATACTATGTACAGGACTGTATGTGGAGCCATCATACTATGTACAGGACTGTATGTGGAGCCATCATACTATGTACAGGACTGTATGTGGAGCCATCATACTATGTACAGGGCTGTATGTGGAGCCATCATACTATGTACAGGGCTGTATGTGGAGCCATCATACTATGTACAGGACTGTATGTGGAGCCATCATACTATGTACAGGGCTGTATGTGGAGCCATCATACTATGTACAGGGCTGTATGTGGAGTCATCATACTATGTACAGGGCTGTATGTGGAGCCATCATACTATGTACAGGACTGTATGTGGAGCCATCACACTATGTACAGGACTGTATGTGGAGTCATCATACTATGTACAGGACTGTATGTGGAGCCATCATACTATGTACAGGACTGTATGTGGAGCCATCATACTATGTACAGGACTGTATGTGGAGCCATCATACTATGTACAGGACTGTATGTGGAGTCATCATACTATGTACAGGGCTGTATGTGGAGTCATCATACTATGTACAGGACTGTATGTGGAGTCATCATACTATGTACAGGACTGTATGTGGAGTCATCATACTATGTACAGGGCTGTATGTGGAGCAATCATACTATGTACAGGGCTGTATGTGGAGCCATCATACTATGTACAGGACTGTATGTGGAGCTATCATACTATGTACAGGGTTGTATGTGGAGCTATCATACTATGTACAGGGCTGTATGTGGAGCCATCACACTATGTACAGGACTGTATGTGGAGCCATCATACTATGTACAGGACTGTATGTGGAGTCATCATACTATGTACAGGACTGTATGTGGAGTCATCATACTATGTACAGGACTGTATGTGGAGTCATCATACTATGTACAGGACTGTATGTGGAGTCATCATACTATGTACAGGACTGTATGTGGAGTCATCATACTATGTACAGGACTGTATGTGGAGCCATCATACTATGTACAGGACTGTATGTGGAGTCATCATACTATGTACAGGGCTGTATGTGGAGCCATCATACTATGTACAGGACTGTATGTGGAATCATCATACTATGTACAGGACTGTATGTGGAGTCATCATACTATGTACAGGACTGTATGTGGAGTCATCATACTATGTACAGGACTGTATGTGGAATCATCATACTATGTACAGGACTGTATGTGGAGTCATCATACTATGTACAGGGCTGTATGTGGAGCCATCATACTATGTACAGGGCTGTATGTGGAGCCATCATACTATGTACAGGACGGTATGTGGAGTCATCATACTATGTACAGGGCTGTATGTGGAACCATCATACTATGTACAGGGCTGTATGTGGAGTCATCATACTATGTACAGGGCTGTATGTGGAGTCATCATACTATGTACAGGACTGTATGTGGAGTCATCATACTATGTACAGGACTGTATGTGGAGCCATCATACTATGTACAGGGCTGTATGTGGAGCCATCATACTATGTACAGGACTGTATGTGGAGTCATCATACTATGTGCAGGACTGTATGTGGAGTCATCATACTATGTACAGGGCTGTATGTGGAGCCATCATACTATGTACAGGACTGTATGTGGAGCCATCATACTATGTGCAGGACTGTATGTGGAGTCATCATACTATGTGCAGGACTGTATGTGGAGCCATCATACTATGTGCAGGACTGTATGTGGAGTCATCATACTATGTACAGGACTGTATGTGGAGCCATCATACTATGTACAGGACTGTATGTGGAGTCATCATACTATGTACAGGGCTGTATGTGGAGCCATCATACTATGTACAGGACTGTATGTGGAGTCATCATACTATGTACAGGACTGTATGTGGAGCCATCATACTATGTGCAGGACTGTATGTGGAGTCATCATACTATGTACAGGGCTGTATGTGGAGCCATCATACTATGTACAGGACTGTATGTGGAGTCATCATACTATGTACAGGACTGTATGTGGAGCCATCATACTATGTACAGGGCTGTATGTGGAGCCATCATACTATGTACAGGGCTGTATGTGGAGCCATCATACTATGTACAGGGCTGTATGTGGAGCCATCATACTATGTACAGGGCTGTATGTGGAGCCATCATACTATGTGCAGGGCTGTATGTGGAGTCATCATACTATGTACAGGGCTGTATGTGGAGTCATCATACTATGTACAGGGCTGTATGTGGAGTCATCATACTATGTACAGGACTGTATGTGGAGCCATCATACTATGTACAGGGCTGTATGTGGAGCCATCATACTATGTACAGGGCTGTATGTGGAGCCATCATACTATGTACAGGGCTGTATGTGGAGCCATCATACTATGTACAGGGCTGTATGTGGAGCCATCATACTATGTGCAGGGCTGTATGTGGAGTCATCATACTATGTACAGGGCTGTATGTGGAGTCATCATACTATGTACAGGGCTGTATGTGGAGCCATCATACTATGTACAGGGCTGTATGTGGAGTCATCATACTATGTACAGGGCTGTATGTGGAGCCATCATACTATGTACAGGGCTGTATGTGGAGCCATCATACTATGTACAGGACTGTATGTGGAGTCATCATACTATGTACAGGGCTGTATGTGGAGCCATCATACTATGTACAGGGCTGTATGTGGAGCCATCATACTATGTACAGGACTGTATGTGGGGCCATCATACTATGTACAGGGCTGTATGTGGAGCCATCATACTATGTACAGGGCTGTATGTGGAGCCATCATACTATGTGCAGGGCTGTATGTGGAGTCATCATACTATGTACAGGACTGTATGTGGGGCCATCATACTATGTACAGGGCTGTATGTGGAGCCATCATACTATGTACAGGGCTGTATGTGGAGCCATCATACTATGTGCAGGGCTGTATGTGGAGTCATCATACTATGTACAGGACTGTATGTGGGGCCATCATACTATGTACAGGGCTGTATGTGGAGCCATCATACTATGTACAGGGCTGTATGTGGAGCCATCATACTATGTGCAGGGCTGTATGTGGAGTCATCATACTATGTACAGGGCTGTATGTGGAGCCATCATACTATGTACAGGGCTGTATGTGGAGCCATCATACTATGTACAGGGCTGTATGTGGAGCCATCATACTATGTGCAGGGCTGTATGTGGAGTCATCATACTATGTACAGGACTGTATGTGGGGCCATCATACTATGTACAGGGCTGTATGTGGAGTCATCATACTATGTACAGGGCTGTATGTGGAGTCATCATACTATGTACAGGGCTGTATGTGGAGTCATCATACTATGTACAGGGCTGTATGTGGAGCCATCATACTATGTACAGGGCTGTATGTGGAGCCATCATACTATGTACAGGGCTGTATGTGGAGCCATCATACTATGTACAGGGCTGTATGTGGAGCCATCATACTATGTGCAGGACTGTATGTGGAGCCATCATACTATGTACAGGACTGTATGTGGAGCCATCATACTATGTACAGGACTGTATGTGGAGCCATCATACTATGTACAGGACTGTATGTGGAGTCATCATACTATGTACAGGGCTGTATGTGGAGCCATCATACTATGTACAGGACTGTATGTGGAGTCATCATACTATGTACAGGGCTGTATGTGGAGCCATCATACTATGTACAGGACTGTATGTGGAGTCATCATACTATGTACAGGACTGTATGTGGAGCCATCATACTATGTACAGGACTGTATGTGGAGCCATCATACTATGTACAGGACTGTATGTGGAGTCATCATACTATGTACAGGACTGTATGTGGAGTCATCATACTATGTACAGGGCTGTATGTGGAGCCATCATACTATGTACAGGACTGTATGTGGAGTCATCATACTATGTACAGGGCTGTATGTGGAGCCATCATACTATGTGCAGGACTGTATGTGGAGTCATCATACTATGTACAGGACTGTATGTGGAGTCATCATACTATGTACAGGACTGTATGTGGAGTCATCATACTATGTACAGGACTGTATGTGGAGCCATCATACTATGTACAGGACTGTATGTGGAGTCATCATACTATGTACAGGACTGTATGTGGAGCCATCATACTATGTACAGGACTGTATGTGGAGTCATCATACTATGTACAGGACTGTATGTGGAGTCATCATACTATGTACAGGGCTGTATGTGGAGCCATCATACTATGTACAGGACTGTATGTGGAGTCATCATACTATGTACAGGACTGTATGTGGAGCCATCATACTATGTGCAGGACTGTATGTGGAGTCATCATACTATGTACAGGGCTGTATGTGGAGTCATCATACTATGTACAGGGCTGTATGTGGAGCCATCATACTATGTACAGGACTGTATGTGGAGCCATCATACTATGTACAGGACTGTATGTGGAGTCATCATACTATGTACAGGGCTGTATGTGGAGTCATCATACTATGTACAGGACTGTATGTGGAGTCATCATACTATGTACAGGACTGTATGTGGAGTCATCATACTATGTACAGGGCTGTATGTGGAGCCATCATACTATGTGCAGGACTGTATGTGGAGTCATCATACTATGTACAGGACTGTATGTGGAGTCATCATACTATGTACAGGGCTGTATGTGGAGCCATCATACTATGTACAGGACTGTATGTGGAGCCATCATACTATGTACAGGACTGTATGTGGAGTCATCATACTATGTACAGGGCTGTATGTGGAGCCATCATACTATGTACAGGGTTGTATGTGGAGTCATCATACTATGTACAGGGCTGTATGTGGAGCCATCATACTATGTACAGGACTGTATGTGGAGTCATCATACTATGTACAGGGCTGTATGTGGAGCCATCATACTATGTACAGGGCTGTATGTGGAGTCATCATACTATGTACAGGGCTGTATGTGGAGTCATCATACTATGTACAGGGCTGTATGTGGAGCCATCATACTATGTACAGGGCTGTATGTGGAGCCATCATACTATGTACAGGGCTGTATGTGGAGTCATCATACTATGTACAGGACTGTATGTGGAGTCATCATACTATGTACAGGGCTGTATGTGGAGTCATCATACTATGTACAGGGCTGTATGTGGAGCCATCATACTATGTACAGGACTGTATGTGGAGTCATCATACTATGTACAGGGCTGTATGTGGAGCCATCATACTATGTGCAGGACTGTATGTGGAGTCATCATACTATGTACAGGACTGTATGTGGAGTCATCATACTATGTACAGGACTGTATGTGGAGCCATCATACTATGTGCAGGGCTGTATGTGGAGCCATCATACTATGTACAGGGCTGTATGTGGAGCCATCATACTATGTACAGGGCTGTATGTGGAGTCATCATACTATGTACAGGACTGTATGTGGAGTCATCATACTATGTACAGGGCTGTATGTGGAGTCATCATACTATGTACAGGACTGTATGTGGAGCCATCATACTATGTACAGGGCTGTATGTGGAGCCATCATACTGTGTAAAGGGTTGTATGTGGAGCCGTGTGCGCCATGACCTACAGCGACCGACAGAGGGCGGCAGACAAGTGCGAGGAGATGGAGAAGGCTACAGCCAGTGCTCCCAGCTCCTGTACGGTAAGTACAGACAATCCACCTGGCCACGTACAAGACAACGTTCACACTTACCTGCCATTTTTTACATTTTCTTAAATGCATATATTTTAATTTTATTAAAAATGGGATTTATTAAATTTTTTGCGTCTGACATCTGCGGAATGAGTTAACTGAGAATTTATCAGTGAGCTTGCAGCTTTTTTTTTTAAGCTGTCATTTTACTGAGCCTACATGAAAGCTGAGCAGAACTTTGTGTCAGTGAGAGGAGCTCACTGACAGGTCCTCAGTTGACTCATTCCACAGCCACTTAAAAAGCCTGTAAAAGCCAAACTGTGAAAATTTTTTAATGGAACCAATTTGCAAAAAATATTTGGCTCAAAAATAAATGCATTTAAATACAAAAGAAAGTCCCCAAAGGTGACCATAACATTTAAAGGGGAAATGCCCGCTCAAACCAGATCCCTATGGTTAGAGATTTCCTGGACACAGCCCTGCTCAGAGTGGAAAAACATGGCTGCTCTGGTACAGAAACAGCGCCACATCTGCTCACAGGCGGTATTGTAGGACCCTGAGCTGTAATACCAAATACAACCCATGGGTCAGGGTGGCGCTGTTTTCCGTAACAATTATTTAATTGTTTTTATTCCCTGATGAAGTAAATGGTGAAGAATAAAAACGCAAGGTATATAAGAAAGCGCCTCAGTTTATTCCGGCGGGCGGGATGCTGAAGCTTCGATCCCCATGGTGCGAGCCTCCATGTGAGGCCGGTGTGGGGACTCGCCTCCTCTCCTGCCTGGAGGGCGCACATTAGCGGCCGCTGTAGGCGGATTAGGATGAACGGCTGGAATGTGCCGGATTATAGGGCCCCGGCTCTCACCGCTCCGGGCTGAGACAATAATCGTCTGCGCACTGATTCCATCACTCAGAGGCGAACGCCCAGTAACCCTGTACGGCCGGGTCTGCCAGTCACTATAGCGGCAGGATGGGCCCTGAACACTGTCAGGAGTCAGTCATAGCCGGGGTCCTCCAAGTCACAGCTGCTACCTACAGGGCACCAGGTCCAAGCCCAGAGGCCGGTAACTGACCTCCTCCCAGCGAGTGAGGCCGCACCCAGCGGAGGCCATACAGGAACAGAAGGGAGGCCATTGTAGAGCAAGTGCCCGGAAATGTGGCATCCAGAGAAGTCACCGCATACAAGCGCCCAGAGCTGAGCCCTCATCTAAGCCCAAAACAGGTTTAAGACGAGGAGGGGTTAATGCAGGACAAAAACAGCGCAAATAATGATGGCAATACCGCCACTCATACCAGTATCATAGCAGTTATATTCTTATACAGGGGCAGTATCATAGCAGTTATATTCTTATACAGGGGCAGTATTATAGCAGTTATATTCTTATACAGGGGCAGTATCATAGCAGTTATATTCTTATACAGGGGCAGTATATAGCAGTTATATTCTTATACAGGGGCAGTATATAGCAGTTATATTTTTATACAGGGGCAGTATCATAGCAGTTATATTCTTATACAGGGGCAGTATTATAGCAGTTATATTCTTATACAGGGGCAGTATTATAGTAGTTATATTCTTATACAGGGGCAGTATCATAGCAGTTATATTCTTATACAGGGGCAGTATATAGCAGTTATATTCTTATACAGGGGCAGTATTATAGCAGTTATATTCTTATACAGGGGCAGTATCATAGCAGTTATATTCTTATACAGGGGCAGTATCATAGCAGTTATATTCTTATACAGGGGCAGTATCATAGCAGTTATATTCTTATACAGGGGCAGTATTATAGTAGTTATATTCTTATACAGGGGCAGTATTCTAGTAGTTATATTCTTATACAGAGGCAGTATCATAGCAGTTATATTCTTATACAGGGGCAGTATCATAGCAGTTATATTCTTATACAGGGGCAGTATCATAGCAGTTATATTCTTATACAGGGGCAGTATTATAGCAGTTATATTCTTATACAGGGGCAGTATTATAGCAGTTATATTCTTATACAGGGGCAGTATCATAGCAGTTATATTCTTATACAGGGGCAGTATCATAGCAGTTATATTCTTATACAGGGGCAGTATCATAGCAGTTATATTCTTATACAGGGGCAGTATTATAGCAGTTATATCCTTATACAGGGGCAGTATCATAGCAGTTATATTCTTATACAGGGGCAGTATTATAGCAGTTATATTCTTATACAGGGGCAGTATTATAGCAGTTATATTCTTATACAGGGGCAGTATTATAGCAGTTATATTCTTATACAGGGGCAGTAATATAGCAGTTATATTCTTATACAGGGGCAGTATCATAGCAGTTATATTCTTATACAGGGGCAGTATCATAGCAGTTATATTCTTATTCAGGGGCAGTATCATAGCAGTTATATTCTTATACAGGGGCAGTATTATAGCAGTTATATTCTTATACAGGGGCAGTATCATAGCAGTTATATTCTTATACAGGGGCAGTATTATAGCAGTTATATTCTTATACAGGGGCAGTATTATAGCAGTTCTATTCTTATACAGGGGCAGTATTATAGCAGTTATATTCTTATACAGGGGCAGTATTATAGCAGTTATATTCTTATACAGGGGCAGTATCATAGCAGTTATATTCTTATACAGGGGCAGTATCATAGCAGTTATATTCTTATACAGGGGCAGTATCATAGCAGTTATATTCTTATACAGGGGCAGTATCATAGCAGTTATATTCTTATACAGGGGCAGTATTATAGCAGTTATATTCTTATACAGGGGCAGTAATATAGCAGTTATATTCTTATACAAGGGCAGTATCATAGCAGTTATATTCTTATACAGGGGCAGTATCATAGCAGTTATATTCTTATACAGGGGCAGTATCATAGCAGTTATATTCTTATACAGGGGCAGTATCATAGCAGTTATATTCTTATACAGGGGCAGTATCATAGCAGTTATATTCTTATACAGGGGCAGTATCATAGCAGTTATATTCTTATACAGGGGCAGTATCATAGCAGTTATATTCTTATACAGGGGCAGTATCATAGCAGTTATATTCTTATACAGGGGCAGTATCATAGCAGTTATATTCTTGTATATAGGGAGTTGTATTATAGTAGTTATATTCTTGTACATAGGAGCTGTATTATAGTAGTTGTATTCTTGTATATAGGTGCAGTATTATAGTAGTTGTATTCTTGTACATAGGGAGCAGTATTATAGTAGTTACATTCTTGTACATAGGATGCTGTATTATAGTAGTTATATTCCTGTACATAGGGGGCAGTATTATAGTACTTATATTCTTGTACATAGGAGCAGTATTATAGTAGTTATATTCTTGTACATAGGAGCTGTATTATAGTAGTTGTATTCTTGTATATAGGGGCAGTATCATAGCAGTTATATTCTTATACAGGGGCAGTATCATAGCAGTTATATTCTTATACAGGGACAGTATTATAGCAGTTATATTCTTATACAGGGGCAGTATAATAGCAGTTATATTCTTATACAGGGGCAGTATCATAGCAGTTATATTCTTATACAGGGGCAGTATTATGGCAGTTATATTTTTATACAGGGGCAGTATTATAGCAGTTATATTCTCATACAGGGGCAGTATCATGGCAGTTATTATTATACAGGGGCAGTATTATAGCAGTTATATTCTTATACAGGGGCAGTATCATAGCAGTTATATTCTTATACAGGGTCAGTATCATAGCAGTTATATTCTTAGACAGGGGCAGTATCATAGCAGTTATATTCTTATACAGGGGCAGTATCATAGCAGTTATATTCTTATACAGGGGCGGTATTATAGCAGTTATATTCTTGTACATGGGAGCAGCATTATAGTAATTATATTCTTGTACATAGGAGCTGTATTATAGTAGTTATATTCTTGTACATAGAGGGCAATATTATAGTAATTATATTCTTGTACATAGGGGGCTGTATTATAGTAGTTATATTCATGTACATTACAGACCAAAAGTTTGGACACACCTCATTTAAAGATTTTTCTGTATTTTCATGACTATGAAAATTGTGCTTTCACACTGAAGGCATCAAAACTATGAATTAACACATGTGGAATTATATACTTAACAAAAAAGTGTGAAACAACTGAAAATATGTCTTATATTCTAGGTTCTTCAAAGTAGCCACCTTTTACTTTGATGACTGCTTTGCACACTCTTGGCATTCTCTTGATGAGCTTCAAGAGGTAGTCACCGGAAATGGTTTTCACTTCACAGGTGTGCCCTCTCTGGCTTAATAAGTGGGATTTCTTGCCTTATAAATGGGGTTGGGACCATCAGTTGTGTTGTGCAGAAGTCTGGTGGATACACAGCTGATAGTCCTACTGAATAGACTGTTAGAATTTGTATTATGGCAAGAAAAAAGCAGCTAAGAAAAGAAAAACGAGTGGCCATCATTACTTTAAGAAATGAAGGTCAGTCAGTGCGAAAAATTGGGCAAACTTTGAAAGTGTCCCCAAGTGCAGTTGCAAAAACCATCAAGCGCTACAAAGAAACTGGCTCACATGAGGACCGCCCCAGGAAAGGAAGACCAAGAGTCACCTCTGCTTCTGACGATAAGTTTATCTGAGTCACCAGCGTCAGAAATCGCAGGTTAACAGCAGCTCAGATTAGAGACCAGGTCAATGCCACACAGAGTTCTAGCAGCAGACACATCTCTTCAACAACTGTTAAGAGGAGACTTTGTGCAGCAGGCCTTCATGGTAAAATAGCTGCTGGGAAACCACTGCTAAGGACAGGCAACAAGCAGAAGAGACTTGTTTGGGCTCAAGAACACAAGGAATGGACATTAGACCAGTGGAAATCTGTGCTTTGGTCTGATGAGTCCAAATTTGAGATCTTTGGTTGCAACCACCGTGTCTTTGTGTGACGCAGAAAAGGTGAACGGATGGACTCTACATGCCTGGTTCCCACCGTGAAGCATGGAGGAGGAGGTGTGATGGTGTGGGGGTGCTTTGCTGGTGACACTGTTGGGGATTTATTCAAAATTGAAGGCATACTGAACCGGCATGGCTACTTCAGCATCTTGCAGCGGCATGCTATTCCATCCGGTTTGCGTTTAGTTGGACCATCATTTATTTTTCAACAGGACAATGACCCCAAACACACCTCCAGGCTGTGTAAGGGCTATCTGACCAAGGTGGAAAGTGATGGGGTGCTACGCCAGATGACCTGGCCTCCACAGTCACCAGACCTGAACCCAATCGAGATGGTTTGGGGTGAGCTGGACCGCAGAGTGAAGGCAAAAGGGCCAACAAGTGCTAAGCATCTCTGGGAACTCCTTCAAGATTGTTGGAAGACCATTTCCGGTGACTACCTCTTGAAGCTCATCAAAAGAATGCCAAGAGTGTGCAAAGCAGTCATCAAAGCAAAAGGTGGCTACTTTGAAGAACCTAGAATATAAGACATATTTTCAGTTGTTTCACACTTCTTTGTTAAGTATATGATTCCACATGTGTTAATTCATAGTTTTGATGCCTTCAGTGTGAATGTACAATTTTCACAGTCATGAAAATACAGAAAAATCTTTAAATGAGAAGGTGTGTCCAAACTTTTGGTCTGTACTGTACATGGGAGCAGTATTATAGTAGTTATATTCTTGTACATAGGAGCAGTATTATAGTAATTATATTCTTGTACATAGGAGGCAGTATTATAGTAGTTATATTCTTGTGCATAGGGGCTGTATTATAGTAGTTATATTCTTGTACATAGGGGGCAGTATTATAGTAGTTATATTCTTGTACATAGGAGCAGTATTATAGTAGTTATATTCTTGTACATAGGAGCAGTATTATAGTAGTTATATTCATGTACATGGGAGCAGTATTATAGTAGTTATATTCTTGTACAAAAAGAGCAGTATTATAGTAGTTGTATTCTTGTACATAGGAGCTGTATTATAATAGTTATATTCTTGTACATAGGGGGCGGTATTATAGTAGTTATACAGTTAGGTCCATATATATTTGGACAGAGGCAACATTTTTTCTAATTTTGGTTCTAGACATTACCACAATGAATTTTAAACAAAACAATTCAGATGCAGTTGAAGTTCAGACTTTCAGCTTTCATTTGAGGGTATCCACATTAAAATTGGATGAAGGGATTAGGAGTTTCAGCTCCTTAACATGTGACACCCTGTTTTTAAAGGGACCAAAAGTAATTGGACAGATTAAATAATTGTAAATAAAATGTTCATTTCTAGTAGTTAGTTGAAAACCCTTTGTTGGCAATGACTGCCTGAAGTCTTGAACTCATGGACATCACCAGACTCTGAGTTTCCTCCTTTTTGATGCTCTGCCAGGCCTTCACTGCGGAGGTTTTCAGTTGCTGTTTGTTTGTGGGCCTTTCTGTCTGAAGTTTAGTCTTTAACAAGTGAAATGCATGCTCAGTTGGGTTGAGATCAGGTGACTGACTTGGCCATTCAAGAATATTCCACTTCTTTTCTTTAATAAACTCCTGGGTTGCTTTGGCTTTATGTTTTGGGTTATTGTCCATCTGTAGTATGAAACGACGACCAATCAGTTTGGCTGCATTCAGCTGGATCTGAGCAGACAGTATGGCTCTGAATACATCAGAATTCATTCGGTTCCTTCTGTCCTGTGTCACATCATCAATAAACACTAGTGACCCAGTGCCACTGGCAGCCATGCATGCCCAAGCCATCACACTGCCTCCGCCGTGTTTTCCAGATGATGTGGTATGCTTTGGATCATGAGCTGTACCACGCCTTCACCATACTTTTCGCTTTCCATCATTCTGGTAGAGGTTGATCTTGGTTTCATCTGTCCAAAGAATGTTCTTCCAGAACTGTGCTGGCTTTTTTAGATGTTTTTTAGCAAAGTCCAGTCTAGCCTTTTTATTCTTGATGCTTATGAGTGGCTTGCACCGTGCAGTGAACCCACTGTATTTACTTTCATGCAGTCTTCTCTTTATGGTAGATTTGGATATTGATACACCTACCTCCTGGAGAGTGTTGTTCACTAGGTTGGCTGTTGTGAAGGGGTTTCTCTTCACCATGGAGATTATTCTGCGATCATACACCACTGTTGTCTTCCGAGGGCGCCCAGGTCTTTTTGCATTGATGAGTTCACCAGTGCTTTCTTTCTTTCTCAGAATGTACCAAACTGTAGATTTTGCCACTCATAATATTGTAGCAATTTCTCGGATGGTTTTTTTCTGTTTTTGAAGGTTAATGATGGCTTGTTTCACCTGCATGGAGAGCGCCTTTGATCGCATGTTTACTTCACAGCAAAACCTTCCAAACGCAAGCACCACACCTCAAATCAACTCCAGGCCTTTTATCTGCTTAATTGAGAATGACATAACGAAGGGATTGCCCTCACCTGTCCATGAAATAGCCTTGGAGTCAATTGTCCAATTACTTTTGGTCCCTTTAAAAACAGGGTGTCACATGTTAAGGAGCTGAAACTCCTAAACCCTTCATCCAATTTTAGTGTGGATACCCTCAAATGAAAGCTGAAAGTCTGAACTTCAACTGCATCTGAATTGTTTTGTTTAAAATTCATTGTGGTAATGTCTAGAACCAAAATTAGAAAAATGTTGTCTCTGTCCAAATATATATGGACCTAACTGTATTCATGTACATGGGAGCAGTATTATAGTAGTTATATTCTTGTACATAGGGAGCAGTATTATCGTAGTTATATTCTTGTACATAGGAGCTGTATTATAGTAGTTGTATTCTTGTACATAGGAGCTGTATTATAGTAGTTATATTCTTGTACATAGGGGGCTGTATTATAGTAGTTATATTCTTGCACATAGGGGGCTGTATTATAGTAGTTGTATTCTTGTACATAGGGGGCTGTATTATAGTATTTGTATTCTTGTACATAGGAGAGTATTATAGTAGTTATATTCTTGTACATAGGAGCTGTATTATAGTAGTTGTATTCTTGTACATAGGGGGCTGTATTATAGTATTTGTATTGTTGTACATAGGAGCTGTATTATAGTTATTATATTCTTGTACATAGGGAGCAGTATTATGGTAGTTATATTCTTGTACATAGGGGGCAGTATTATAGTAGTTATATTCCTGTACATAGAAGCAGTATTATAGTAGTTATATTCTTGTACATAGAAGCAGTATTATAGTAGTTGTATTCTTGTGCATAGGGGGCAGTATTATAGTATTTGTATTCTTGTACATAGGAGCAGTATTATAGTAGTTGTATTCTTGTACATAGGGGGCTGTATTATAGTAGTTGTATTCTTGTACATGGGAGCAGTATTATAGTAGTTATATTCTTGTACATGGGAGCAGTATTATAGTAGTTATATTCTTGTACATAGAAGCAGTATTATAGTAGTTATATTCTTGTACATAGAAGCAGTATTATAGTATTTGTATTCTTGTACATAGGAGCAGTATTATAGTAGTTATATTCTTGTACATAGAAGCAGTATTATAGTAGTTATATTCTTGTACATAGAAGCAGTATTATAGTATTTGTATTCTTGTACATAGGAGCAGTATTATAGTATTTGTATTCTTGTCCATAGGAGAGGATAGACGTGTGCTTGAGAGCTCTCAGCAGGGCGGAGGCATGGCTTCTGACCCAGGTGGAGGGGAGGGGAGCTGGGCTGATGATCCAGGGAAAGCCCCTGGTCTGGAGTCCGGCCTGCAGCATGCACCTGATGGTAATGGAAAGCTGGAGATGGTGGCTGGTGAGTCTTCTAAACCTGCTTGTTATGTTGGAGGATTAAATGCTAAAGTTACAAGGCAAAGTATATTTAAGCTGGAATTGCATATCAGCAAACTAAAAGAAGAAATTAAGAAAGAGACTGATCCTAAGGTAAAACTGATGAAGTGCGAGTGTCTGGATGATTGCAGCCGAGAGCTGCTGATCAGGAAAGAAAAACTGGAGAAAGGTTTAAACTCTGTGCCCAGAAAGGAGACTTGGGCTAAAGAGAGAAAAAAAGAATCCAGAGCCCAGACTGTGAGCAGAAAACGCTTTATTGGGAATAAGGACATTAAATATAAAACTGTGTACAGCATTGTGGAGCAAGGAAGCCCAGTGAGAAGTGCAGCGCTGATATCAGGGGCACAATGTGAGGGGTTCGAGACACCAGAAAGTGCTGCAGAGGAAAGTGTGCCAGCAAACGAGGGGTTAACTGCAGTGACCTCTCTATGCAGCAATGAAGTGAGCTCAGCTGCTGAGAGTGAGAAAGAAAGTGCACCCTGTACTGATACTGTGAGTGAGACCCCCCTCAGCGCTGTGAGTGAGACCCCGCTCACTGGTGCTAGTGAATGTCTGTCTGCAACAGATAATACAAATATTATAATGGACTCTGAACCATCCATGTCAGTGAATGGAGATAATACTGTGCAGCAATCAGTGGTAATGGACTCTATGTCATGTATGTCAGCGGATGGAGACCACACTGCAGTGGTAATGGACTCTGAGCCCTCCATGTCAGTGAATAGAGACAATACTGTGCAACCATCAGTGGTAATGGACTCTATGTCAGCGGATGGAGACCACACTGCAGTAGTAATGGACTCTCAACCCTCCATGTCAGTGAATGGAGATAATACTGTGCAGCAATCAGTGGTGATGGACTCTATGTCATGTATGTCAGCGGATGGAGACCACACTGCAGTGGTAATGGACTCTCAACCCTCCATGTCAGTGAATAGAGACAATACTGTGCAACCATCAGTAGTAGATCTGGGTGTTGTTGCAGCACAGTCAGGTGTCAGTAATCATGGAGCTAGGGAGAGCTCCAGCACTAATCCTCCAGCAGCGGTGGAGATTTCCAGCACTGATCCACCTGCGGCTGGTGAAAGCTCCGGCACTGACGCATCTGCGGCTGGTGAAAGCTCCGGCACTGACGCATCTGCGGCTGGTGAAAGCTCCGGCACTGACCCATCTGCTGACCATCAGTTCAGGAGACTGTTCTCTAATGTCACCAGACCAGTGAACCCCCCGCCTCAGAGGAGAAACGCAGTCAGGATAAAATACACAGGACCAGAGGAGAACATCCCATCCAGAATTTACATTGGGAAAGTTCTCCTAAAAGACTTCATGAAGTTCAATGCGTCTGAGGTCTACGCTCTGATCCATATCCCATCCAGCAGGATCTATGACATCAGCTTTAAGCTCCAGTGTGATCTGGATTTGTTCTGGAACATCTATAATGACACCAGAGAAGATGAGATCTGGGATCACCTCCATTGTATCCAGCTGTCTAAGCCGCAGGAGATAACGGCCACTGTCCTGTTCCAGTCTGAGGTGGTGGCGGTGGCGGATCTGCAGCACTGGCTGAACCGGCAGTGCATAGTGAGAAGTCATCCTGACAAGATCTATGATGAGGAGCAGATATGGAATGGAGGATATACACTGAAAATCCAGCTGATACAAGAGAGCGGTGTGACCAGACATCTGCCGCACTCCTACCTGGGCTCAGAGAGGGGGATCTGCTACTACCCTGGTCAGCCACGTCTGTGCCATAGATGTGGGGGCCGGCATCTCGCCATAAACTGCTCTCGTATCACATGCTCATTATGTGGACAGTCAGGTCATACAAAGGACAACTGCACAGGACCCGTCATCTGTAATCTGTGCTCAGAACCAGGGCATACGTTCCGGGATTGCCGGCATGCAGAACACAATAAATATAATGGCCAGACCTCCTCAGAAGTTGTACAGGAAGATGTCACCAGAGGTTCTGATGTCCCAGAAGCTGGTATGGATGAGGACAGAAGTCACAGTATCAGTGAACCTGCTCCAGAGTCTGAGGTACTAACGGATGCTGCACTACTAGGACCACCAGCCACTGAAGAACCACCTAAAGGCCCACCAGCCACTAAAGAAAGACCTAAACCGCCATCAGCCAATATAATAAGACCTAAGCTTCGATCAGCCACTAAAGTAGGGCCTAAAATGCCAGTTGTTAAAGAGAGGCCTAAGGGGTCCAGAAAGCCTGCCACCAAACCAACCAAACATCAGCCCAGTACATCTGTGGAAGCAGTTAGTCCGCCTGCACTGTCCAGTGTGGATGAGGAAGGCTTTGTGACCGTAAAAAGAAAAAATGCATCTGTGGATCCCACCAGAAAAGTCACAACAGTACAGAAAACCTCTGAGCCTCCAGTGCTGGCGATAAGTCCTGGACGTTACAATGTGCTGGGAGAAGACCAAGATGAAGAGTCACAAATGGAGCAAAGTCCTTCATGCGTCCTCGAAAACGTCTCTGATGAGGGGGATCCTGACCCTCCCGTGTCCACAAAGAGATGGGGCACTACAGGTGACGGCAGTGGAAGGAGGAAGAAGACCAAAAAGTCTAAGTGATCAGGATGCGGCTGAGAATAAACTCCATTAATGTGAACAGTGTGAGGACTGTGAGCCGGCGGCAGACGATTTACCAGCGTTTGTCTGACGAGAGATCTGATGTCTTCTTCTTGCAGGAGACGTATTTGAAGAGCAATGCTCATGTGTATGCAGCCAAGAGAGACTGGAGACTTGGGCCGTCATACTGGTCCTTCGGTCTGGAGAGAAATGACGGTGTGGGGGTCCTCTTTAATACCATGAATGTCCAGGTGGACAGAGTCCTGGAGATCTGTCCGGGTCGCTGTCTGATGCTGGACTTTACATTGGACTCCATCCATTATAGAGCGATAAACATTTATGCTCCGCAGACCAGGAAAGAGCGGAGGGAACTATTTGACCACATGAAACCATATTGCTTTACATCTAAAGTATTTATATTGTGTGGGGACTTTAATAATGTGTCCTGTAATGTGGACAGATCCAGCAGTCATAAGCAACTAAGATATGATGAGACGTTCCTTAATAATATAGTCCAGCAGGCCCACCTAGTAGACCCCTATGGGTCTCATCATACCAGTAAGACGTACACTTACCATAAGGGTGGTAATGCCAGTAGGATAGACCGGGTGTATATAAAGAGGGAGGTGAGATGCTCTCAGTACAGGATCAGCCCCCTGGAGTATTCGGACCATTGTATGGTGAGTGTGACGCTGGATCTGGCCCAAGCTGTGGTCTGTGGAAAGGGGTACTGGAAGGTGAACAGCTCTGTGGTCCAAGATCCTCGGTTCAGAGAGGCCTTCACCACATTCTATAATAAACGTAGGACCACCCAGTGTATGTGTGATGACACAGCCGAGTGGTGGGAGATCATGAAGAGTGACATCAAGCAGTTTATTATACGAGCAGCCAGGAGACGTAGTAATATGGATTATATGAGATACACAGCCCTGAGACTGCACCTCAGCCGGCTATACAGCAGGATGAATGGTGGTGAGGAGGTGGACGGACGGAGCGTCAGCCATATAAAGCAGCGGATGAGGGAGCTGCAGTACGATCGCCTCAAGTCTCTCAAGGCGGAGGGACAGTTTGATAGTTGGGGCATCCATAACCCAGATCCCTTTATTGCCTGTAAGAACAGGGTTAGTAAGAAGCTGATCACTGGCTTGTTAGATGAGAATGGGGTGGAGCAGTCTGAGCCAGAGAAAGTCCACAGGATCATTGGGGATTATTATAGAGATCTGTATAAAGGGGCTCATATTAATAAGGATGACATTAAAGCTTATCTGAAGGGGGTGTCCCTACCAACGTTAGACCTGGTGCAGGCAGATAGTATGGCCGATCCCATAACTGAGGATGAGGTGAAGAGGAGCATTGACTCCTTAAAGGCCAACAAGAGCCCAGGACTAGACGGCCTGACCAGCGGGTTTTACAAAGAGTTCAGGGACTTGTTGGCTCCGGACCTGGTGCAGGTCTATAATGATTGCCTCTCTGCAGGGAAGCTTCTACAGTCCCAGTATAGATCTGTTCTGGTTCTCTTAGCAAAGAAGGGAAATCTAAAAGATGTAAGGAACTGGCGTCCACTGTCTTTGCTAAACACTGACTATAAAATCCTGGCCAAGATCTTGTATTATCGGCTGAGTGAGGTGGCGGGTGAGCTGATCATCGCCAACCAGACGTGTGGTGTGAAGGGTCGGACGATAGAGGACTCATTGCTGCTGGTGAGAGAAGCTGTGACGTACATTAACCCCTTAATAACATCTGACGTACTAATACGCGTCTGTGACCTGGGACTTAAGAGCCAGACCCGTATTAGTACGTCATCGCGATCGCCGCCGGGTGTCAGCTGATTGTCACAGCTGACACCCGGTACTATGTGCAGGGAGCGGTCCTGCACCGCCTCCAGCACATTAACCCCTGCGATGCTGCGATCGAAGTCGATCGCGGCATTGCGGGGGCAAGGGGAGGTGATCGCCGATACTCACCTTCTCTTCCGGCTTCCAGCGCAGTCTGCAAAGGCTTCCCGGGTGTTGCCATGACGACCCGATGTCGTCATGACAACATCCGGGTCACCAGACAGCAGGAAGATTGTTTGGACATGCGCAGTGCATCTCCAAACAATCTTCACACTGTGCACCGCTGATAGCCTGCATGGCATAGGGATGGTGCTGCATTCCTGTGCCATGCAGGCGATCAGAGAAAAAAAAGTGAAAGTCCCAGAATGGGACAAAGTAATAAAGTGTATAAACTGTCTGAAAGTGGAAAAAAAAAAAAAAAAAATTGCAAAAATATAAAAAAAAAATAAAAAAAATAATCCACCAAAAATAAAAATTTAATGTACCCATCAATAAATATTATTATAAAAAAAACAAAAAAAAAACAATAACAGTACACTTATTTGGTATCGCCGCGTCCGGAACAACCTGACCTATAAAACTGTCCCACTAGTTAACCCCTTCAGTGAACACGGTAGAAAAAAAAAAAAAACGAAGCAAAAAAACAATGCTTTATCACCATACCGCCAAACAAAAAGTGGAATAACACGCGATCAAAAAGACACATATAAATAAAAATGGTACCGCTGAAAACGTCATCTCGTCCCGCAAAAAACAAGCCGCCATACAGCTCCATCAGCCGAAAAATAAAAAAGTTATAGCTCTCAGAATAAAGCGATGCTAAAAAATATTTTTTTCTATAAAATAGCTTTTATTGTGTATAAGCGCCAAAACATAGAAAAATGATACAAATGTGGTACCGCTGTAAACGTACTGACCCGAAGAATAAAGCTACCTCATCAATTTTACCACACGCGGAACAGAATAAAAAAAAAAAAACAAAAAAAACAATTCCTGAATTGTTGGTTTTTGTTTATTCTGCCTCCCAAAAATCGGAATAGAAAGCGATCAAAAAATGTCACGTGCCTGAAAATGGCACCAATAACAACGTCAAGTCATCCCACAAAAAACGAGCCGTCACATGACTGTCTGCCAAAATCTGGAAAAATTATAGCTCTCAAAATATGGCGATGCAAAAACTAGATTTTACAAAAAATGCGTCTTTTAGTGTGTGACAGCTGTCAGTCATAAAAACCCCATTTGATTCTGGCATTGCTGTAATCACACCGACCTGAAGAATAAAGTCGTCTAATCACTTATACCGCACAAGGAACGGCGTCAAAAATAAACTCTTGGGCTGGGTTTGGGGCTAGGGTTGTGCTGGGGCTAGGGTTGTGCTATGGTTAGGGTTGTGCTAGGGTTAGGGCTGGGGTTGGGATTTTTTTCAAAAGTAAGAAAAAAAGATGACGATATGGCGACTAGTGTTGAGCGCAAGTGCTCGCTACTTGAGTTTGCATCGGGTGCTCTGGTATGCATTGAGTATCATGGGTATTTGAGTGACATGCTCGAGTCTCTGCCCCATATGCTTCACGGCCAAAAAAACTTTACGGGGATTGCCTGCCATGCACGAGCGATCCCCGCATGTTTTTTTTTGGGTGTCTAATAACCGTGAAACATGCGGAGCAGGGACTCGAGCATGTCACTCGAGCACACGCTGTACATGGTGCATACCTGAGTACCCGATGCAAACTCAAGTAGCGAGCACTTGCGCTCAAGAATAATGACAACTTATTCAATATGATGACCTAATGTAAACAAATTCTGTGCCGTACCTCTGGGTTCAAAATGTTCACTATACACCTTAATAAAATCCTTGAGGGGTATAGTTTCCAAAATGGGGACACTTGTGGGGGAGCTCCACTGTTTAGGCACATCACGGGCTCTCCAAACGCGACATGGTGTCCGCTAACGAATTGAATGGAAAATCGGCTCAAATTGTTAGCGGACGCCATGTTGCGTTTGGAGAGCCCCTGTGTGCCCAAACATTGGAGCTCCCCCACAAGTGACCCCATTTTGGAAACTAGACCCCCAAGGCACCTATCTAGATGCATAGTAAGCACTTGGAACCCCCAGGTGCTTCACAAATTGATTCGTAAAAATGAAAAAGTGAAAAAAAAAACAGATGGTAATCTCGCCTGAAGAAGGAGCCTCTGTGCTCTGAAAGCTTGCATATATATATATTTTCTGGTTAGCCAATAAAGGTATCACCCCAAGAATACTTTTGTCATTTTTGGCATACAAGTATTTACATCGATTTTTCTGGCTAGCACGGTGCCACAATATAACTTTGTATTGTACATCATGATAATGGAAGATACCCCAATGTATCGATCACAGATGGATCTGAAAAACCTCCTGAAGAAACTGGCACAAATGAACAGCGACATTTTCTTTCTATCCAGATGCAAAAAAGAAAACTTAATCCCCAAAGGCCTCATAATAAGGAATCCGACTCAGTTTACCTACAATACTCATTTTTCACAGAAACTTTGCTACAGATCATCTGAGAGACTGCGGAATCACCGCATTGGATTTTTCTACAACAAGAAGAAGAAGAGGACCATCCATAAAGAGATAACTTCTCTACAGGGCCGAATACAAGGACCAGATTCATGTCTAATCAAGGAGACATTACAGGATTTTTACAAAAAATTGCAACATCACCTTATTATCAATAAGAAAAAGAAACTTGACAGACTGAGGAAGAAAGCAGGTCTCAATGTAGTTGAAGGTAAGCCCAATTTACAAAATCATTTTAATACATCGTCCTCTGTTGTGAACCTCTCACAGTATGAGCCAAACGCAGGAGAAATGAATGTTTTATCAAAGGGACTAACATTCTGTCCTACAAAACAACTTGATACGGCTCAATTTTGTAGTGATATTGAGGAATTCTTCCGCAGATTACGGCTTAAAGAATTCTTTCACAACCATGCAGATATCACACCACAAGATAATCTGAACAACACATCAAAAAAGAAAAAGAGGACAAACTGGACCCCCCAACCTGGGCACAACCAAACTCTAGATCACTACGTAGACTGTTTCCGTAAAAAAGTTAAATCTGACATTTTGGACAGATGCCACAAAGTGCCGCACAATATCAGTATGGAGGAAAGAAAAGCCATACAGTCTTTAAAAGCAAATAACAATATCATCATCAAACCAGCAGACAAAGGAGGAGCTGTAGTCATTATGAACATGTCAGATTACATCCAAGAAGCACACAGACAACTCTTGGATATAAAATACTACACTCCACTTCAGGAAGATCCCACCAAAAAATACACAGAGGAACTAACACATATCATCAATGGGTTTGATTCTACTTCATCCTCACTACTGGAACTAATACCAGACAATCCCCAAACAGGTACCTTCTACATGTTTCCTAAAATACATAAAGGAGGTAATCCTGACAGGCCAATCATTTCTGACATTGGGACATTAACGGAAAATATCTCAGGCTGGGTGGAGAACATTCTGAAACCCCTGGTGAGACGCACACCCAGCTATATCCAGGACACCACGGATAGCCTCTGCAAACTGTCAGCTCTCGGCCCACTTCCGGAGGACACAATACTAGCCACCATGGATGTAGAGTCTCTCTACTCCAACATTCCTCATGAGGATGGGATTGTAGCAAGCAAACATTTCCTACAAAAAAACAATCTGGCTACAGAACCAACTCTGCAATTCATCAGGTTTGTGCTCCATCACAATTATTTCTCCTTTGGGAACAATTTATACCAACAATGTATGGGTAGCGACATGGGAAGCAAAATGTCCCCACAATATGCTAACCTATTTATGGCTAAACTACAGGAGGAGTTTTTGTCATCTTGCTCTATTAAACCTCTAGCATACTTCCGCTACATTGATGATCTGCTAATAATCTGGACAGGCTCAAAAGATGATCTGCTGACCTTCCACGATAACTTCAACAGGTTCCACCCAACCATCAAGCTCACCCTCAACTTCTCAAAATCCCAAATACATTTTCTGGACATGACCATATACATCAAAGACAACACCATACAGACATCAATTTACCATAAGCCCACAGGACTAGAGATGAGCGTTGTTCTACTCGAACTGTTCGCCAATCTCAAATTCGAGCTGTTTTGGGCGGTGTTCGAGCCGTTCGGCGAACACGAACAATTTGAGAAAAATTTGGCTGTTCGAGGTTATGTTTGATAACTGTTCGTGCACCAAAATCATAACTGGATTTTTTCTCAGTAATGATGAAAATTAATGTTAATACGCAGTTTGAGTGTACAGCAGGGCGGGGGGAGGGGCAGGGGATGGATCTCTGCAGGAACAATGAAGATCTCCATTTTTTTTTTCTCTTTCCCGCATTTACAGTGGGGAGGTGCAATCTGTCAGCCTATCAGCAGCGCACACACGGAGCGAAGTGCTTTTTTTCACACAAGCAAGGGCATGTGTCATTGGCAGTGTATGTCACATGTCCTTGCCCTATAAGACCAAGCCATTTTCCCCGTCGCCACCATTTTCTCACTGCTGCAGCTGCGTGTTAGACGGCACCGCTGTTGCTGTGTGTGCTATACCTTGTTAATTTCAAGCCAATTTTCGCACAAATCTACAGATAGCTTGGGAGTAGGGAATAGTTGTGATTGCAGTCCTTTTAAGGACTAGGTTACAGCATTTCCTACGACTTTTATCAGGCAGGTCTGTACTCTTAAATAGATAGATTGTGGGAGTAAAGACTAATTGTAATTGCAGTCCTTTTCAGGACTAGGTTACATCAGTTCCTATCAGTTTTTGCCAGGCAGGTCTGTGCCAGTGCTGTGCAAGTTTTTTTCACAGCATTTGGCTGAATCTAGCAAAGCTAATCCTTTTTGGCCTATTGCAGAGTGTGTTAGTCAGTGGAGTAGCCTATCTGTGTTGCAAGATATACCACCTGTGTATAGAATACCAATTTTTTTACTGCACCTAGTGAAGTAAAATCTTTTCGCCATAGCATCATTCTATTAGTCCATCTATACTGACCTCCATCAGGTTGCAAATTAAATATAATTTTTTTCTGCATCTAGCTCTGAAAAAATATTGGGCTTCTAGCTGTGTGTGGGACTTGTTGTATTAGTCCATCTATACTGACCTCCATCAGGTTGCAAACTAAATATATTTTTTTCTGCATCTACCTCTGAAAAAATATTGGGCTTCTAGCTGTGTGTGGGACTTGTTCTATTAATCCATCTATACAGACCTCCATCAGGTTGCAAACTGAATATATTTTTTTCTGCATCTACCTCTGAAAAAATATTGGGCTTCTAGCTGTGTGTGGGACTTGTTCTATTAGTCCATCTATACTGACCTCCATCAGGTTGCAAATTGAATATAATTTTTATCTGCATCTAGCTCTGAAAAAATATTTGGCCTTCTAGCAGTGTGTGGGACTTTCTCTATTAGTCCATCTATACTGACCTCCATCAGGTTGCAAACTGAATATATTTTTTTCTGCATCTACCTCTGAAAAAATATTGGGCTTCTAGCTGTGTGTGGGACTTGTTCTATTACTTCATCTATACAGACCTCCATCAGGTTGCAAACTGAATATATTTTTTTCTGCATCTACCTCTGAAAAAATATGTGGCCTTCTAGCAGTGTGTGGGACTTTCTCTATTAGTCCATCTATACTGACCTCCATCAGGTTGCAAACTGAATATAATTTTTTTCTGCATCTAGCTCTGAAAAAATATTTGGCCTTCTAGCAGTGTGTGGGACTTTCTCTATTAGTCCATCTATACTGACCTCCATCAGGTTGCAAATTAAAAATAGTTTTTATCTGCATCTACAGTACCTCTGAAAAAATATTTGGGCTTCTAGCTGTGTGTGGGACTTGTTCTATTAGTCCATCTATACTGACCTCCATCAGGTTGCAAATTGAATATAATTTTTATCTGCATCTAGCTCTGAAAAAATATTTGGCCTTCTAGCAGTGTGTGGGACTTTCTCTATTAGTCCATCTATACTGACCTCCATCAGGTTGCAAATTGAATATAATTTTTATCTGCATCTAGCTCTGAAAAAATATTTGGCCTTCTAGCAGTGTGTGGGACTTTCTCTATTAGTCCATCTATACTGACCTCCATCAGGTTGCAAACTGAATATATTTTTTTCTGCATCTACCTCTGAAAAAATATTGGGCTTCTAGCTGTGTGTGGGACTTGTTCTATTACTCCATCTATACAGACCTCCATCAGGTTGCAAACTGAATATATTTTTTTCTGCATCTACCTCTGAAAAAATATGTGGCCTTCTAGCAGTGTGTGGGACTTTCTCTATTAGTCCATCTATACTGACCTCCATCAGGTTGCAAACTGAATATAATTTTTTTCTGCATCTAGCTCTGAAAAAATATTTGGCCTTCTAGCAGTGTGTGGGACTTTCTCTATTAGTCCATCTATACTGACCTCCATCAGGTTGCAAATTAAAAATAGTTTTTATCTGCATCTACAGTACCTCTGAAAAAATATTTGGGCTTCTAGCTGTGTGTGGGACTTGTTCTATTAGTCCATCTATACTGACCTCCATCAGGTTGCAAATTGAATATAATTTTTATCTGCATCTAGCTCTGAAAAAATATTTGGCCTTCTAGCAGTGTGTGGGACTTTCTCTATTAGTCCATCTATACTGACCTCCATCAGGTTGCAAATTAAAAATAATTTTTATCTGCATCTACCTCTGAAAAAATATTTGGGCTTCTAGCTGTGTGTGGGACTTGTTCTATTACTCCATCTATACTGACCTCCATCAGGTTGCAAACTGAATATATTTTTTTCTGCATCTACCTCTGAAAAAATATGTGGCCTTCTAGCAGTGTGTGGGACTTTCTCTATTAGTCCATCTATACTGACCTCCATCAGGTTGCAAACTGAATATAATTTTTTTCTGCATCTAGCTCTGAAAAAATATTTGGCCTTCTAGCAGTGTGTGGGACTTTCTCTATTAGTCCATCTATACTGACCTCCATCAGGTTGCAAATTAAAAATAATTTTTATCTGCATCTACAGTACCTCTGAAAAAATATTTGGGCTTCTAGCTGTGTGTGGGACTTGTTCTATTAGTCCATCTATACTGACCTCCATCAGGTTGCAAATTGAATATAATTTTTATCTGCATCTAGCTCTGAAAAAATATTTGGCCTTCTAGCAGTGTGTGGGACTTTCTCTATTAGTCCATCTATACAGACCTCCATCAGGTTGCAAACTGAATATAATTTTTATCTGCATCTAGCTCTGAAAAAATATTTGGCCTTCTAGCAGTGTGTGGGACTTGTTCTATTAGTCCACCTATACTGACCTCCATCAGGTTGCAAATTCAAAATAATTTTTTGTCTGCATCTAGCTCTGAAAAAATATTTGGCCTTCTAGCAGTGTGTGGGACTTTCTCTATTAGTCCATCTATACTGACCTCCATCAGGTTGCAAACTGAATATTTTTTTTTCTGCATCTACCTCTGAAAAAATATTGGGCTTGTAGCTGTGTGTGGGACTTGTTCTATTAATCCATCTATACAGACCTCCATCAGGTTGCAAACTGAATAAAAAAATTTTCTGCATCTACCTCTGAAAAAATATTTGGGCTTCTAGCTGTGTGTGGGACTTGTTCTATTAGTCCATCTATACTGACCTCCATCAGGTTGCAAATTGAATATAATTTTTTTCTGCATCTAACCCAGCCAATAGTTTTGGCCTAATACCACAGTTTGGCCACTCAGCTCTGCTCGGTTCCCATCCATTGTTTTTTTGTGCAAACAACTCCAGAGTTGTGAATTAGTTAACCACCAAAATGAGTGGAAAAAGGCCTGCTGCTGGTGGAAAGGGGAATAGGCGTGTTGGGAAGGGGAAAAAAGGTTGTGTCCGTGGGGTAGGTGTTAAAGCAACAGTAACATCTGCAGAAGAAAGACCATCTTCCAGCCAAACTAAAATGTCTACTTTTAGCGGACAATGTGATAAGATCCCTTTCTTACGGCCACGCCAATCGCTACAAATTCCAGATGAGGCACAAAAACAGCAGGTGCTTCAACGGATATCAAGTGCTCCTTTAAGTGGGCTCTCCTCCACATCAACTTCAACATCACAAATACTCCAGTCCTCAAAGGTGTCACCCCAATCGCACTTGCTTCCTTACAGCTCCCAAATCTCCAGCTGCCCGTCTGAGTATGAGGTAGAACAGATGGTTGAGTCTGCAGAGCTGTTTACTCATACTATAGCCTGGGAATCAGAGGTCGACTCCAGCGCTTCTGTGAATCCAGACGAGGAAATAATCTGCACTGATGCCCAGAATCTTTATGAGTCGGATCCAGGACCAGACGCAGAAGGTTCTGACCATAATGTAGACCCTCATTCCCAAACTGTAACTCCTGTTGGTGGAGACAATGAGGAAGACGATGATAAGACTCAAATACCTGATTGGAGCGACAACTTTAGTTTTTTGTCAGGGCAGGAACAGGTTGGCTCTGAGGACGACGGGTGTGATAACGCACAGGGTGATGATGATGAGGTTGGAGATCCCACTTACTGTCAACCCACAGTCAGCCAAGAGATGAGGTCAGCAGAGGAGGTGGAGGAAGATGCTAGTGACGACGAGGTCAGGTTGCGCCTTCCTGGACAGAGACGTAGTACTGGAAGCACGTCAACAACTGCATCCTCAAACACAACTCTGCCTCTCACCACAAGTCGTGGTGGCTCTTCAGGTCGCATGGGTGCTAAGCCTTGCATAGCCTGGGCATTTTTTCAGATCGATAAAGATGACCCAACTCGTGTTATCTGTAACATTTGTCAGCAAAAGCTAAGTAGAGGCCAAAAAATACATAGTTTGAGTACTTCATGCATGAACCGGCACATGGACATGAAGCATAAGTTGCAGTGGGAAGCTCAGTGTGCTACAATGCGGCCTAGCCGGCCGGGCCAACCACCGTCTGCCATATCTTGTGCATCCGCAGCCTCTTCATCCTCTGTGACTGGGGGGACAGCAGTCACACCTGTTTTGGGGCGCAGACCTGCCACCTCTTTACCCGCAACAGCCAGCGTGATTGGCAGGTCATCATTTTCTTTGGAGGTGGTAACACCAGCTGGTGTTGAGCGCTGTCCGACATCGATAGCACCACCTTTGGATCAAGGCAACCTAACATGTCCGTCTGCATCTTCCTCACAGACCGGCAGTTTGCCGGGGACACCCTTATCAACCCCGTCTAAGCACAATAGCCAGCCCTCGGTCCCTCAGATGTGGACAAGTAAAAGACCATTTCCTCGTAGCCATGAGAAAGCTAAGAGGTTGAATTTCACCATCTGCAAGCTCTTGGCTACAGAAATGCTGCCTTTCCGCCTGGTGGACACAGAGGATTTTCGAGACCTTATGTCCGTCGCAGTGCCCCAGTACCAGATGCCCAGTCGGCACTACTTCTCAAAGAAAGGTGTGCCTGCGCTCCACCAGCATGTCGCACACAACATCACCGCTTCTTTGAGAAACTCTGTGTGTGACAGGGTGCATTTCACCACAGACACTTGGACGAGTAGGCATGGACAGGGGCGTTACATGTCGCTGACTGGGCACTGGGTAACTATGGTGACAGCAGGACAAGGGGCTGCTGTCCAAGTCTTGCCGTCCCCACGAGTTGTGCGTCAATCCTCTTTATGTCAAAGTTCCTCCACTGCTTCTGCCTCCTCAACCTCCTCTCGGTCTTCCACCTGCACCCAAAGCCTGTCTGGTCATGCCACAAGCTTTCTAACTGCGCAGAAGGGATCCTGCACACCTCCTTACTATGCTGGCAGTAGGGCTCAACGTCATCAGGCGGTTTTTACATTGAAATGTCTGGGAAATGTGAGTCACACAGCTGAGGAGTTGTGGTCAGCTCTGGAGAACCAATTTCATGAATGGTTGTCTCCACTGGACCTGAAACCAGGGAAGGCCGTGTGCAACAATGCTGCAAACCTGGGTGCGGCCCTTCGCCGGGGCAATGTCACACACGTGCCTTGTATGGCTCACGTGTTGAACCTGGTTGTCCAGCAATTTTTAGCCCACTATCCCAGACTAGATGGCCTTCTGCAGAGGGCACGGTCGCTGTGTGCTCACTTCCGCCGTTCGCATCCCGCAGCTCAGCGACTTACATCTCTACAGAAGTCGTTGGGCCTGCCACTTCACCGGCTAAAATGCGATGTGCCTACCCGGTGGAATTCAACTCTGCACATGTTGCAGCGACTGTGACAGCACCGACAAGCCCTGGTGCAATACGTTCTGACGTATAGCCTGGGCCAACGAGATCCAGAGGTGGGGCAAATCATGCTGGAGGAGTGGTCTCAGATCAGGGACCTATGCACCCTTCTGCACAGTTTTGAAATGGCGACGAAGATGTTTAGTGCTGACGATGCCATTATCAGCATGACTATTCCGGTGATTTACATGCTGGAGCACATGTTAAACAGAATTCGGAGTCAGGTGGTGGCACAAGAGGAGGTGGAGGAAGTAGAGGAGGAGGAGTTGTATGCGGAAGGGCTAACATCTGCAAGGTCCAGACGGTCGGCAGCACCAAGGCGGCAGGCATGTGAGGGTGGGGGAGATGGTTTTACCAGGGCGCATGGTAGCAGCCAAACTAGTGAGGAAGGTGCAGGAGCCCAGGAAGAAGTGGAGGACGAACTGATGGAAGACTCATCAGATGAGGGAGACCTTGATCACATTTCTGTTGTGCGAGGTTGGGGGGAGAGGACAGAGGAAGGAAGCATGATTGTTACCTCGCCACCAACACAACAGGGACTTGGTGCTCCTGGATGCGCAACACACATGAGTGCCTTCTTGCTGCACTACCTGCAACATGACCCTCGAATTGTGAGAATTAGAAATAATCCTGACTACTGGGTTGCCACACTGTTAGATCCCCGGTACAAAAGTAAATTTGCAGAAATTATTCCTGCCATAGAAAGAGATGCACGCATGCAGGAGTATCAGCAGAGACTGTTGCAGAATCTTACATGTGCTTTTCCACAAAATACCAGTGGTGCACGTAGTGAATCTCACAGTTCCAACTTGCCAACCGTGGGACCGTCAAGTGTTCAGCACTCAAACCGTAACAGAACCACAGTATCTGCTGGTAACATCAATTTTGCGGAATCATTTCACCACTTTTTTAGCCCATCCTTTGCAAGGCCACAGGAGACAAGAAGTCTGACACATAGTCAACGCCTAGAGACGATGGTACAGGAGTATCTCCAAGTAAACATTGAAGCCACGACTGTGTCACTGGACCCTTGCTCTTTTTGGGCTTCCAATCTGGATAAATGGCTGGAGCTAGCCACTTACGCCTTGGAGATCTTGTCATGCCCCGCAGCCAGCGTTCTGTCTGAACGTGTGTTCAGCGCTGCTGGTGGTGTGCTGACAGATAAGCGCACGCGGCTCTCCACTGATAATGTAGACAGACTCACGTTCATAAAGATGAACAAATCATGGATCCGAAACGACTTTTCTACCCCTGTGTTATCCCGGGGAGAGTAAAAGCTTGATGATTGGTTAAAATCACCCTACCAACCGTTTTAAGCTTTCAAATTACTAAGCATGTTTATCTGTATCTTGGCTGGAAAATAATTTGGGCTTTGTAGCAGTGTGCAGCACTGATTCTATTAGGCCATCTATAATAAGCTCCACCAGATTTAAAATTACTAATCATGTTTATCTGTATCTTGGCTGGAAAATAATTTGGGCTTTGTAGCAGTGTGCAGCACTGATCCTATTAGGCCATCTATACTAAAGCTTCACCAGATTTAAAATTAACAATAATTTTTAGCTGCATCTAGCCCGGAAAATAATTTTGGGGCTCCGAGATGCGCAAGACACATAAGTGCCTTCTTGCTGCACTACCTGCAGCATGACCCTCATATTGTCAGAATTCGAAGTAATCATGACTACTGGGTTGCCACACTCTTAGATCCCCCAAACTTTTCGATCAACCTTTTCATTTTAATAAAGACCAAAAAAATGGTCATTTTTGAAATTATAAGCATTAGCAGGTTGTTAGAAACTGAAATCAAACAGTTTTCAACTCAAAACTTTATTCTAGGTGATGTTACATTTTCACATAGGACCCCTTGTTCGAAAGGAGCTTCTGAACTCTCTCGTCCATTGAATTTGTCAGGTTTTGGATGGTTTCTGCTTCAATTGTTTTGCATGAGGACAGAGTACCCTCCCAGAGCTGTTGCTTAGATGTGAACTGCCTCCCGCCATCATAGACACTCCTTTTAATGATGCTCCAAAGGTTCTGAATGGGGTAGAGGTCAGGGGAGCATGGGGTCACACCATAAGTTTGTCCCCTTTTATGCCCATATCAGCCAGAGATGCAGATGTTTTATGTGCAGCATGAGATGGTGCATTATCATGCAAAAAAATGATCTTGCTGTGAAATACACGGTTCTTCTTCTTGAACCATGGCAGGAAGTGCTGTTTGAGAAAATCCACATACATTATGGAGTTCATCTTTAGCGCCTTCAGGGATCCTAAAGGGGCCGACAATCTCTCTCCCCATGATTCCAGCCCAAAACATTACTCCACCTCCTCCTTGTTGGCGCTGTAGCCGTGTTTACGTGGGGTGTCCATCAACCAGCCATCCTCCACTCCATCCATCTGGACCATCGAGCGCTGCACGGCACTCATCCGTGAACAAAACAGTTTTGAAATCAGTCTTCATGTAATGTTTGGCCCACTGGAGCCGTTTCTGCTTGTGTGAAGTGGATAGAGGAGGTCGACAGGATGGCGTATGCACAGCTGCAAACCTCTGAAGGACCCTGCATCTTGTTGTTCGGGGGACGTTGGAGGCACCAGCAGCTTCAAAAACTTGTCTGCTGCTATGACAAGGCTTTTTTGCCGCTGCTCTTTCAACCTGACGTAATTGCCTGTAGGAAAGAGTCCTCAATTTGCCCTTATCAGCACGCACACGTGTGTACTGTGAATCAGCTACATACTTCTTGATTGCCAAGACACTTCATCCTGATCATCGCACAATGTTGATTGTAGTCATGCCTTGACCTAAACACTCCACAATTTGTTGCTTCTCAGCAGCCGACACATCCTTTTTCTTTCCCATTTTGGCAGAAAATGTAGGCTGCTTAATAATGTGAGACAGCCTTCTTAAGTAGTCTTGCCTTTCATTGGACACACCTGCCAAACTAATTAGCACAGGTGTCTGCAATTGCTTACAGTGATATAAAGAGCCCTGACACACATCACCATCAATGAGTTTAACTGACAAACAAACAAATTCTTCCCTTATCACTCCTAAACACTTTTTGCATAATAATTTGGAACACAGTGTACATGTGCTTTTCCACAAAACACCAGTGGTTCACGTAGTGAATCTTACAGTTCTAACTTGCCAACCGTGGTCTGTATGGAGTTGTTCAATAAAGGGCCCAAAATTAAGATAACATAGATGGGAGAGGTCTCTATGAATAGGAATTCCTAAGTATTTGATACCCTGTGAGGGCCAGGCAAAGGGAAAGTTGAACTGGATGGAATCCTATATGGATTTGGGGAGGGAGACATCGAGGGCCTCAGACTTCGTTGCATTGATTTTAAAATTTGACCATGTAACAAAGTGATCTATTTCAGCCATAACAGCATGGATGGATATATGTGATTGAGTGATATATACTAGGACATCATCAGCAAATAGAGAGCACTTGTACTCGGTGCCTTCCACCTAATATTGGGGTTATGACGAATTGATGAGAGCAGGTGCTCCGTCACTAGGATGTATAAGAGAGGGGACAGAGGACATCCCTGCCTTGTCCCATTGGTGATTGTGAAAGGTGATGAAAATGTTCTGACGCGCCCCCTGGGCCTTGGGACACCCGGAGCCGGACCCTTTTTGGTGGATGCTGGTGGTTGTAGTCTCCGTGGCGGCGACCCGGTTCCGTGGCTCAGGGCGGTCAAACCAGTGGCGGAACTATTTATGTGGTTTTGATGTTTAAATATCCGACTACGCCACCCGTGGATTGCGGTCAGAGTGAACCGCCGCTCCAGGGCAGATCGCTGAGGCTGGTGTTGTGGGTGCAGCAGAGCGTAGCATAACTCCCCACGGGAGGAGTATAGCCTCAGGGCAGTGTATGCGGAGGATGGGGGTGATGGTGCAGGGCAGCAGCAGTAACGACACGGAGTCAGTGATGCAGTCCAGGGCCTTTACTCACAGTTCTTATTATCCAGACCACGTCTGCAGGTAACGGCTGCCCACGTCGTACTGTGCTCACCAGGTGAGGGGCTCAGACAACTCCCAGATAACTTTGGAGCGCTTCACAGGACCCCCTTTGTGTGTCCTTTGTCTGGCCTTTCTTACCAACCCTTCTGTCCGGCTGCCTCGGGCCTCCTCTTGGTAAACTTGGCGCCAGTTTCCCTGACCCTATGTGGTGCCTTCCTAGCGGGTGTAGCGAGGGGCTGCGCCACATAAAATGTCACAGCCTCCTGTTTCTAGCTGAGGGTCGTTTCCTGCCTCCACTAGTTTCGGGGACCGGTCTCCCCCTTTGGCCTGACCCCTCCACGCAGGTGGATTCGGGCGTGCGGTGGCGACTGACTCGCCCGTCCGCACCCCTGGGATCCCTTCGTTCCTCGTTCCTGGAGCCTTCTCCGCTCCTCTTCCTTCCTTCTCCCTCTTCCAGGCCTGGGCCTCTGTTACTAGGCCCGCCTCCGGAGCAGAGCTCATGCAGAGCCCCTGCTCCCTGCCACTTCTGCTCAGACTTCTCTGCACTGAGCTAAGATGGTGCCCACCTTTTATACTCCCTTCTCAATGCACCCAGGAACTGCTTCCTCCCTGCTCCTGCACTACAGGGTTCCCCTTCCTCAGTGTTCCCTCCCCCCACTCCAGCCAGGGACAGGGACTGTCGTGCCCATCTCAGGGGCATATTGGTCGCCCTGCCCCACGGCAATGTGGTGTAATGCATGCAGGTGTCGGGTCCTGATCCACACTACATCCTTACCTGAGAGTGAGATATCACACCTCTGGGTGAGGTGCAATACCTCTGTAGCAACCGAGCCCTCAGGGTGCTACAGTTCCATTTATCTTCAGCCTAGGTGACGTATTGCGATACAGGGCCGTGATTTTGGCTATAAAAGGGTCCCCTAGACCCCTACCCCAAGCTTTTTAAGAGAATCATATATGGCGTGCCAGGAGACTCTATGGAATGCTTTCTCAGCATCCAACGAGAGTATCTAATTACAAATTTTTAATTGCATCTAGCCCAGGAAATACTTTGTGCCTAGTAGCAGTGTCTGCTAGTCAGCGGATTATCCTGGCTGTTAACCCCTTAATAACATCTGACGTACTAATACGCGTCTGTGCCCTGGGACTTAAGAGCCAGACCCGTATTAGTACGTCATGGCGATCGCGCGCGCACACAGGCTGTGCGGGCGCGATCGCCGCCGGGTGTCAGCTGATTGTCACAGCTGACACCCGGTACTATGTGCAGGGAGCGGTCACGCACCGCTCCCAGCACATTAACCCCCGCGATGCTGCGATCGAAGTCGATCGAAGTCGATCGCGGCATTGCGGGGGCAAGGGGAGGTGATCGCCGATACTCACCTCCTCTTCCGGCTTCCAGCGCAGTCTGCAAAGGCTTCCCGGGTGTTGCCATGACGACCCGATGTCGTCATGACAACATCCGGGTCACCAGAGAGCAGGAAGATTGCTTGGACATGCGCAGTGCATCTCCAAGCAATCTTCACACTGTGCACTTCTGACAGCCTTCATGGCATAGGGATGGTGCTCCATTCCTGTGCCATGCAGGCGATCAGAAAAAAAAAGTGAAAGTCCCAGAGTGGGACAAAGTAATAAAGTGTATAAACTGTGTGAAAGTGGAAAAAAAAAAAAAAAAAAATGTGCAAAAATATTATAAAAAAATAAAAAAAATAATACACCAAAAATAAAAATATAATGTACCCATCAATAAATATTATTATAAAAAAAATAAAAAAAAAACAATAAAAGTACACATATTTGGTATCGCCGCGTCCGAAACAACCTGACCTATAAAACTGTCCCACTAGTTAACCCCTTCAGTGAACACGGTAAAAAAAAAAAAAAAAAAACCAAGCAAAAAACAATGCTTTATCACCATACCGCCAAACAAAAAGTGGAATAACACGCGATCAAAAAGACGCATATAAATAAAAATGATACCGCTGAAAACGTCATCTCGTCCCGCAAAAAACAAGCCGCCATATCGCTCCATCAGCCGAAAAATAAAAAAGTTATAGCTCTCAGAATAAAGCGATACTAAAAAATATTTTTTTCTATAAAATAGCTTTTATTGTGTATAAGCGCCAAAACATAGAAAAATTATACAAATGTGGTACCGCTGTAAACGTACTGACCCGAAGAGTAAAGCTGCCTCATCAATTTTACCACACGCGGAACAGAATAAAAAAAAAAAAAAAAAAACAATTCCTGAATTGTTGGTTTTTGTTTATTCTGCCTCCCAAAAATCGGAATAGAAAGCGATCAAAAAATGTCACGTGCCTGAAAATGGCACCAATAACAACGTCAAGTCATCCCGCAAAAAACGAGCCGTCACATGACTGTCTGCCAAAATTTGGAAAAATTATAGCTCTCAAAATATGGCGATGCAAAAACTAGATTTTACAAAAAATGCGTCTTTTAGTGTGTGACAGCTGTCAGTCATAAAAACCCCATATGATTCTGGCATTGCTGTAATCACACCGACCCGAAGAATAAAGTCGTCTAATCACTTATACCGCACAAGGAACGGCGTCAAAAATAAACTCTTGAGTTAGGATTGGGCTAGGGTTAGGGCTGGGTTTGGGGCTAGGGTTGTGCTGGGGCTAGGGTTGTGCTGGGGCTAGGGTTGTGCTGGGGCTAGGGTTGTGCTGGGGCTAGGGTTGTGCTAGGGTTAGGGCTGGGGTTGGGATTTTTTTCAAAAGTAAGAAAAAAAGATGACGATATGGCGACTAGTGTTGAGAGCAAGTGCTCGCTACTTGAGTTTGCATCGGCTGCTCTGGTATGCATTTAGTATCGTGGGTATTTGAGTGACATGCTCGAGTCTCTGCCCCATATGCTTCGCGGCCAAAAAACTTTACGGGGATTGCCTGCCATGCACGAGCGATCCCCGCATGTTTTTTTTTGGGTGTCTAATAACCGTGAAACATGCGGAGCAGGGACTCGAGCATGTCACTCGAGCACACGCTGTACATGGTGCATACCTGAGTACCCGATGCAAACTCAAGTAGCGAGCACTTGCGCTCAAGAATAATGAAAACTTATTCAATATGATGACCTAATGTAAACAAATAATGTGCCGTACCTCTGGGTTCAAAATGTTCACTATACACCTTAATAAAATCTTTGAGGGGTATAGTTTCCAAAATGGGGACACTTGTGGGGGAGCTCCACTGTTTAGGCACATCACGGGCTCTCCAAACGCGACATGGTGTCCGCTAACAAATTGAATGGAAAATCGGCTCAAATTGTTAGCGGACGCCATGTTGCGTTTGGAGAGCCCCTGTGTGTCCAAACATTGGAGCTCCCCCACAAGTGACCCCATTTTGGAAACTAGACCCCCCAAGGCACCTATCTAGATGCATAGTGAGCACTTAGAACCCCCAGGTGCTTCACAAATTGATTCGTAAAAATGAAAAAGTGAAAATAAAACACTTTTTCATTTTTATGAATCAATTTGTGAAGCACCTGGGGTTCCAAGTGCTCACTATGAATCTAGATAGGTGCCTTGGGGGGTCTAGTTTCCAAAATGGGGTCACTTGTGGGGGAGCTCCTATGTTTGGGCACACAGGGACTCTCTAAATGCAACATGGTATCCGCTAACAAATTGAATGGAAAATCGGCTCAAATTGTTAGCGGACACCACATTGCGTTTGGAGAGCCCCTCTGTGCCCAAACTTTGGAGCTCCCCCACAAGTGACCCCATTTTGGAAACTAGACCCCCCAAGGCACCTTTCTAGATGCATAGTGAGCACTTGGAACCTGCAGGTGCTTCACAAATTGATTCGTAAAAATGAAAAAGTGAAAAAAAAAACACTTTTTCATTTTTATGAATCAATTTGTGAAGCACCTGGGGTTCCAAGTGCTCACTATGAATCTAGATAGGTGCCTTGGGGGGTCTAGTTTCCAAAATGGGGTCACTTGTGGGGGAGCTCCAATGTTTGGGCACACAGGGACTCTCTAAATGCAACATGGTATCCGCTAACAAATTAAATGGAAAATCGGCTCAAATTGTTAGCGGACACCACATTGCGTTTGGAGAGCCCCTCTGTGCCCAAACTTTGGAGCTCCCCCACAAGTGACCCCATTTTGGAAACTAGACCCCCCAAGGCACCTTTCTAGATGCATAGTGAGCACTTGGAACCCCCAGGTGCTTCACAAATTGATTCGTAAAAATGAAAAAGTGAAAAAAAAAACACTTTTTCATTTTTATGAATCAATTTGTGAAGCACCTGGGGTTCCAAGTGCTCACTATGAATCTAGATAGGTGCCTTGGGGGGTCTAGTTTCCAAAATGGGGTCACTTGTGGGGGAGCTCCAATGTTTGGGCACACAGGGACTCTCCAAATGCAACATGATATCCGCTAACAAATTGTCGGCTCAAATTGTTAGCGGATATCATGTTGCATTTGGAGAGTCCCTGTGTGCCCAAACATTGGAGCTCCTCCACAAGTGACCCCATTTTGGAAACTAGACCCCCCAAGGCACCTATCTAGATGCATAGTGAGCACTTGGAACCCCTAGGTGCTTCACAAATTAATTCGTAAAAATGAAAAAGTGTTTTTTTTTTCACTTTTTCATTATTACGAATCAATTTGTGAAGCACCTGGGGGTTCCAAGTGCTCACTATGCATCTAGAAAGGTGCCTTGGGGGGTCTAGTTTCCAAAATGGGGTCACTTGTGGGGGAGCTCCAAAGTTTGGGCACAGAGGGGCTCTCCAAACGCAATGTGGCGTCCGCTAACAATTTGAGCCGATTTTCCATTCAATTTGTTAGCGGATACCATGTTGCATTTAGAGAGTCCCTGTGTGCCCAAACATTGGAGCTCCCCCACAAGTGACCCCATTTTGGAAACTAGACCCCCCAAGGCACCTATCTAGATGCATAGTGAGCACTTGGAACCCCTAGGTGCTTCACAAATTGATTCGTAAAAATGAAAAAGTGTTTTTTTTTTCACTTTTTCATTATTACGAATCAATTTGTGAAGCACCTGGGGGTTCCAAGTGCTCACTATGCATCTAGAAAGGTGTCTTGGGGGGTCTAGTTTCCAAAATGGGGTCACTTGTGGGGGAGCTCCAAAGTCTGGGCACAGAGAAGCTCTCCAAACGCAATGTGGTGTCCGCTAACAATTTGAGCCGATTTTCCATTCAATTTGTTAGCGGATACCATGTTGCATTTAGAGAGTCCCTGTGTGCCCAAACATTGGAGCTCTCCCACAAGTGACCCCATTTTGGAAACTAGACCCCCCAAGGCACCTATCTAGATGCATAGTGAGCAGTTGGAACCCCCAGGTGCTTCACAAATTGATTCATAAAAATGAAAAAGTGTTTTTTTTTTCACTTTTTCATTGTTACGAATCAATTTGTGAAGCACCTGGGGGTTCCAAGTGCTCACTATGCATCTAGATAGGTGCCTTGGGGGGTCTAGTTTCCAAAATGGGGTCACTTGTGGGGGAGCTCCAATGTTTGGGCACACAGCAGCTCTCCAAACGCAACATGGTGTCGCTAACAATTTGAGCCAATTTTGCGTTAAATTTGTTAGCGGACACCATGTTGCATTTAGAGAGCCGCTGTGTGCCCAAATATTGGAGCTCCCCCACAAGTGACCCCATTTTGGAAACTAGACCACCCAAGGCACCTATCTAGATGCATAGTGAGCACTTGGAACCCTCAGGTGCTTCACAAATTGATTCATACAAATGAAAAAGTGTTTTTTTTTTCACTTTTTCATTGTTACGAATCAATTTGTGAAGCACCTGGGGGTTCCAAGTGCTCACTATGCATCTAGATAGGTGCCTTGGGGGGTCTAGTTTCCAAAATGGGGTCACTTGTGGGGGAGCTCCAATGTTTGGGCACACAGGGACTCTCTAAATGCAACATGGTGTCCTCTAACAAATTTAACGGAAAATCGGCTCAAATTGTTAGCGACACCATGTTGCGTTTGGAGAGCCGCTGTGTGCCCAAACATTGGAGCTCCCCCACAAGTGACCCCATTTTGGAAACTAGACCCCCCAAGGCACCTATCTAGATGCATTGTGAGCACTTGGAACACTCAGGTGCTTCACAAATTGATTCATAAAAATGAAAAAGTGTTTTTTTTTTTCACTTTTTCATTGTTACGAATCAATTTGTGAAGCACCTGGGGGTTCCAAGTGCTCACTATGCATCTAGAAAGGTGCCTTGGGGGGTCTAGTTTCCAAAATGGGGTCACTTGTGGGGGAGCTCCAAAGTTTGGGCACACATGGGCTCTCCAAACACAACATGGCGTCCGCTAATTATTCAAGCAAATTTTACATCAAAAAGTCAAATAGCGCTCCTTCCCTTCCGAGCCCTGCCGTGCGCCCAAACAGTATTTTTTCCCCAAATATTGGGTATCTGCGTGCCCAGGGGAAATTGCACAACAAATTTTGGGGTCCATTTTTTCTTGTTACCCCTGTGAAAATAAAAAAAATTGGGTCTAAATTAACATTTTTGTGAAAAAAGTTAAATGTTCATTTTTTTCTTCCACATTCAAAAAATTCCTGTGAAGCACCTGAAGGGTTAATAAAGTTCTTGAATGTGGTTTTGAGCACCTTGAGGGGTGCAGTTTTTAGAATGGTGTCACTTTTGGGTATTTTCTGTCATAAAGACCTCTCAAAGTGACTTCAAATGTGATGTGGTCCCTAAAAAAATGGTTTTGTAAATTTTGTTGGAAAAATGAGAAATCGCTGGTCAACTTTTAACCCTTATAGCTCCCTAACAAAAAAAAATTTTGGTTCCAAAATTGTGCTGATGTAAAGTAGACATGTGGGAAATGTTATTTATTAACTCTTTTGTGTGACATATCGCTCTGATTTCAGGGCTTAAAAATTCAAATTTTGAAAATTGCAAAATTTTCAAAATTTTCGCCAAATTTCCGTTTTTTTCACAAATAAACGCAAGTGATATCGAAGAAATTTTTCCACAATCATGAAGTACAATATGTCACGAAAAAACAATCTCAGAATCAGGGGGATCCGTTGAAGCGTTCGAGAGTAATTACCTCATAAAGTGACAGTGGTCAGAATTGTAAAAATTGGCCCGGTCATTAACGTGCAAACCACCCGCGGGGCTTAAGGGGTTAAGCAAGCTACACCACCTGTAGTTTGGACACTTATTTTTTTCAAAGGAAATGCTTCGGGACCACGGGATACTCAGTGAAGAGCATCAGGAGGCACCCCAAGGCATAGGGGCTGGGACTGGCAGTAGGATACCTTGCGGTGGACCGCCGAGCTCGATCCTTATAAAAGCTTTTTAACTGCAGCAGCTTTAGTGGACGCTACTGGAGCTGGAATTACGCGGCTGCTTGCATGAGACTTGCCCTCCAATAGATCCTTGTAAATGGATTTAAAGTGTATTCATTCAAATTAGAGAGACAATTTAAATTAAAAAGCTTAGAGCTGCCTCCACCACAGGGGGGCTCGCTCGACCCACCAGCGGACAGGCACCAGTATTGGGAGAGGGGGGCTGGCCGTCAGGGTTCACCGCGGCTCTGGCACAAACCCGGCGACGCGGAGGTGGCATGGGCAGGAGCGGACTGAACGTGTCGGCTTCTCACTTTTTGGATTTTAGAAGGGCATGACATGCCTATATCTGTGTCTCCCCCTCCTTTTACTCCTCCACCTCTTTTCTTTTCGCATGACTATATGTACTTGTCACTTTTCCATGTGTTAGTTGTGTCTTCTGAGCAGTTTGTCAGCTTTTGGACACCTTTGAAGGTGTTTTCTATGTGTTTCTATGTGTTTTTGTTTGCCTGCCATTGGTTTTAACGGTGTTCGAAGGTGTTCGACGAACAGTTCGGCGAACACACGGGTGTTCGACGAACCGAACCGAACTCGAACACTGCGGGGGTGGCTCAACACTACACAGGACGTCCAGCATATCTTAGATGGAACAGCTTTCATCCAAGACACACAAAAAAATCCATCATCTACAGTCAAGCTCTGAGGTACATTCGAATCTGTTCAGACAGCAAGGACAGAAAACTGCAGCTACTATCCCTGAGGAATACATTCCTACAACAAGGATCCCATCCACTGGTAATAGATGAACAAATTCACAGAGCTACAAGGATACCAAGAAGTAGCCTCCTGGATTACAGACAAAGGGAGGACAACAACAGGCTTCTCTTGTGGTCACATACAACTCCCACATGAACATCCTAAGGAAAATTGGTGCTGATCTCCAACCCATATTCCACAGAGACCACAAACTGAAAGAAATATTCCCAGAACTACCACTTCTCTCCTACAAACAGCCCCCTAACTTAAGGAATCTCCTTGTCAGAAGTGTCCTCTGATCACCATCAGTGACGGGCACATTCCCATGTAAAAACAAAAAATGCAAAACTTGTACCCACATATCACCATCAAATACAGTCTGTATACCTAACACAAATCAGGACTACAAAATCATGGATGTCTTTTCATGTACATCCTCCAGTGTGGTGACATGATACAATGTACAAGGTGTCCGGAAGGAGTTTATATTGGAGAAACGATGCAAAAACTGCAAACAAGAATGAATTTACACAGACACACAATTAAGAATGAACAGGACACACCTGTGGGAAAACATTTCTCTGGCCGGGGACACTGTATGAAAGATCTAAAAGTTTTAATACTAAAAGGTCACTTCAAGGGCAACAGAGAAAGAAAAATTTGGGAATTCAAATTGATAAGGATGTTCAATTCACTGACAACAGAACTAAATATAACACCTGGCTTTATGACTCACTACATGGACACAATTCACACCTCCAGATAATTAAACATTCCCAAGGCCTCTCATTTTGCAAAAAAAAAAAAAACAACTAATTTGCTCTCCCTAACTTATCTGTAGGAGACATCACAACTTACACCTCATGAACAAATGTCTTGTTGTAACATCTCTCAAATGCTGTGCCTTTTGTCTCATGAATTCATTTGTAATCTTGCCTGAAGAAGGAGCCTCTGTGCTCTGAAAGCTTGCATATATATATATATAATTTCTGGTTAGCCAATAAAGGTATCACTCCGAGAATACTTTTGTCATTTTTGGCATACAAGTATTTACATCGATTTTTCTGGCTATCATGGTGCCACAATATAACTTTGTATTGTACATCAAACAGTGTTAGAAAGTTCAGAAAATTCCATTTTGCAATGATTAAAGTTCCGTTGTGAATTTTAGCGTGACTGGACCGTTCTTACGGAAATGTTTCCTGCCTCCTTCACTTAGATTCAGATCATACAGATAGTCAGACACCGCATTATCTCTGATACTATGGCCGATACAGCGCACATATAGATTATACTATAGAGTCCAAAAGTTTTGCTTTTTTTTTTTTAAAATGTGATAACTTCTGTCTGGTTGTTGTGATGTAATTTCCCTGGTGAGGAATTGAAAGTGCATGAAGTTGTCATCATACAAGACCTTAATTGTAACCAAAATGCTTTTGAATATCATTCATATTCTCTGAAACAAGACCAAGAAAGGAAAAATTCTGCTGGGGTATGTAAACTTTTGAGCACAACTGTATCCTTGTTCATGGTAGCATTCATATTTCCATCAATTCTATGCCAAGGGCCAATGGCAGATGCAGAAAAGCAGCCCAAAACCATGAGATTGCCACCACCATGTTTCACTGTATGCGTTTGGTACCTTACATCATTACGTTTTCCAACTCTGCAGTATATACAGTGCTGCCATCACTACCAAACAGATTGAACTTGGATTCATCCGACCCCAACACCTTAGACCAATCTGTCTCTTTCCGTTGGCTGTGTTCTTTGGCAAACACAAGTTGGACCTTCCGGTTCTTTGCAGAGATGAAAGGCTTCTTGACTGGAACTCGTGCATTCAGCCCTACTGCTTAGTCGTCGCGACTCACTTTGACCCCATATTCTTTGTTCATTTTGTGGACATCAGATACTGACTTTTTCTTTATAATGTGATCAACTCTGGAGGAAGTTCTCCTTGGTCGTCCACTTCTAGGTTTGCCGGCTGTTCCAGAACCTTCTTTTTCTTTCTTTAATATACCTGACACTTGACTCTGAGAACAGGTGAATTCCATAGCTGCCTCTTTATGGCTTTTCCCTGACTTCACTCCCAGAATAATAAGCTTCCTGACATCTGGTGATAAATTTGGCTTTGTCTCTGCCATGTTTTTAACCTTAAAACGCAAAAAAAAAAATTTAGGCAAAATTCGACTGCCCATAACAAAATATGCAAAACATTTGGCCTAGCAAATGTTGAAAACTAACACATAAAGGGATAAAACAATGTCCAACACAATTTTTGTCCTGATAGCTGACAATCATTTGCTTCCAGTTAACTAAAATCACCAGAAAAATGGCCTCACAACAACCAAACAGAAGCAATCACAATTTAAAAAAAAAATGCTAAACTTTTGGTGGCTACTGTATTCATACAGTCAGGTTTAGCTGAGCTGCCTTTATCATTTGGCACACAGTACAGTATCACAACATTTAATGTGGCTGCAGGGAAACTAGGCTGTACTTTTGGAGATGCATATAAAAATATTTTTGGTTTTGTCACTCGGCCTCAAAAAATTTAGTTACATATCTGGTAAAAATCCCTGAGCTCTCCTGAACCCTGCTGCTTTTTTGCCGTTTTGCACTGCGTCGCTCCATTGCAGAGATACTCACATTTGTTGCTTTCGGAGTGCAGTATGTGAAATCTCTGCTTTGCAGTCCAACTTTGCATTTTTTCAGTCTTATTTGGGAGTGCGCACTTTCAGCCCTCCCTCCAAGACGCTGCCAATGATCACATGCTCGACTACTAGATCTTCTCCTGATCTGTGGAAGCAGAGAAGAAACAGCCCGTTGCACTACAAGCAGAGATTTCACATGCAGTGCTCCAAAAGACGCAAATGTGAATATCTCTGCAATGGAGCGACGCAGCGAAAAACGGAAAAGAGCTGCAGAATCAGGGGAGCTCAGGGACTTTTACAAGGTATTTAAGGAATCACCCTGTAAGAATTGAATTTTATCGTTCTGGGTCCAATTACTGGAAAGTGGATTGTATTATGTGTTGTGCACAGATATTACTCAGTATTGCAGGGTCTGATTACTGCACACTGGGGTCAGGTGGCTTTAGTGGTCCTATCACTGTCTTATTACAGTTTTTGTGGAGCATTATATGGCGGCACACGCAGTTTGGTACATGTGATGGGTCTCCTAACCATTTTCCTTCTGTATTTTTTTACAGAGAAGGACGGGAAGGCTTTCCATCCAACCTACGAGGAGAAGCTGAGGCTGGTGGCTGTGTACAAACAAGTCCTCCTGGGACCGTATAACCCCGACACGTGCCCCGAAGTCGGCTTCTTCGATGTCCTGGGCAACGATAGGAGGTAACGAACGTCGTGTGGTTTGTTTCACTGTATCACATTCCTATAAAAAAGTAGCCACTTTGTAAATAGCCTAACGTTTTCTTACCGTTTTGTATACACAGCACTGATGCAGATCTGTGTGTCTCCATGGTTACAGACTACACTACATATGTAGTCTGATCCTGCCATTGTATATTTTTCACCACTAAAGTAGCCGTCAGTGACTGCAGGGTGAACCTCATTACCATGAGCATTTATGGGAGCTGTGTACGCAAAACGGCAACAGATTTTCCATCATGGGCATGCATCGATCTGATGTGTCCAAAAAAAAAAAATAGGAATTGAAATGCAAAGTTTAATAGAAAACTGCAGACTGTTTCTTGCATAAAACTGAACGACGACGCGTTTCTAACCTCTTCATAGAAGCCTTTGCTCCCTCTGAGTGTCGTTCACACACTGTCGTCTTTCTCACAGGAAAGAATGGGCGGCCCTGGGCAACCTGAGCAAGCAGGAAGCCATGACGGAGTTTATCACCCTCCTGAACAGATGCTGCCACCTCTTCTCCACATACGTCACATCCCATAAAATAGAGAAAGAAGAGCAGGAGAGAAAAAGGTACTAATCCCTACAATCCGTACATCCGGCATCGGTGGGGCACGGTAACTGCTGGTTTCCTCCAGAAACAGCGCCACACGTGTCCACAGGCTGTGCCTGGTATTGCAGCTCAGTACTATTAAAGTGAGTGGGGCTGAGCGGCAAGGTGATGCACAACCTGCAGACAGGTACCTGAAAACAACTCCAGCACTAATAGTTACTGGAGACGTTCTTAAAGGGACCGCTCTGCAGATTGTGCAGTGAACCCACCCCAACTCTACCAGAAGAGGCGCTGGTGATGCTGATAGATAGGAGATGGTTTGCAGCGGTTTTCTATGGATGCCGGACCTGGGTCCTGCAAATCTTTCTGCTCCAGTCTATAGCAGAGGTTAGCGGCAGTCGCTATCTCACAAGATAGATGATGATCGACATCTGGGTCACGTTTTTCCACACTTAAAGGGGTTGTCTGTTAGTTTAAAGGAGCTTTCTGTTTCCTGCAGGGATAACGTCACGTCACTCTATCAGATTGCTGCAGCCAATCACTGGCATGTACAGCATGAGACCGTAGAAACCAGTGATCGACTGCAGCAGTCACATGGATTATACAACATCATCGCTGCAGGAAAAAAAGTGATGGCCGCCAGAGTGTGAGCACGGGAGAAGCGAAGGAGTCATCAGGCGAGAAATATTTGTTTTTTATGGGTCAATTTTGTAAAATTTCCAACTGCCTTAAGTGGTATCAAATCCCTATCATATCACTAACTTAAAGCCGCAGCAGTTCTTAAACTTTGACTAAGTTTGATACATAGAATCCAACCTGCAGTGTAAAGCATGGGGGACAAAACAGCAGTATGAGACTGACAGGACATGAGGCATCTTTCAGGTTACCTCCTACTCCAGTACTAATTGCAGTATAGCTGGAGTCAGTGATTATGGATTTACGGAGCAGTCGGTATGTAAGACCGGAGGGATCATGGACCGGACTTCTGCTTTAAGTCCCAGGAAGTGAGAACGGTTGACGCTGCTGCAAAAATCATGTCCGACATAGTTCAGTGTAAAGCGTCATCTGCTGACTTTACTGGAGAGAAGAGAAGGAGCGGAGACGGCGGGAAGAGGAGGAGCGGCAGCGGCTGCTGCGAGAGGAGGAGAAGCGGAGGAAAGAAGAGGAGCAGAGGCTGCGGAGAGAGGAGGAAGAGAGGATGCGAGCGGAGGATGAACGGTTTAGAATGGAACAGCAGAAGTAAGTACTCCCATCGGAAGTCACTCATCTTTCTTAAAGGATATTTTTGGGTGGGTCACTCATTCAGGACCCTCGTAGTATGAGCCATAGTGCAAGGAGCAGTCTGTTGTATGCAATGCTGGTGACCGGTTGGAGGGTACATGCGCTGGGGTCACCAACAATGGGGTCCACGGAGCCCTGTCACATTCATTTTAATGGAAAATTACTAAAGCTCTGCCGGCCACAGGCAATGGCGGGTGCAGCAGTCATTAGGGCAGGACCGTGCATTTGTGTTTCAAATCTTAATTCTATTTTTTTTTTTTTGCAGGCAGCAGATCACGGCCGCCCTGAACTCGCAGACAGCGGTGCAGTTTCAGCAGTACGCAGCGCAGCAGTACCCGGGGAACTTCGAGCAACAGCAGCTCCTGATCCGGCAGCTGCAGGAACAGCACTACCAGCAGTACATGCAGCAGCTGTACCAAGTGCAGCTCGCTCAGCAACAGGTAGACGCAGCGCACAGACCCCCGAGCCTCGCTGCTCTGAGCTGCATTTACCTGTCGGACCATGTTCCCACGTAGCATAAATGCTGCAGGGTTTGGTTTTTTTTGCAGAAAATCCCCTGTGTTTAAAACGGTGTTTCCCAAACTCCAGTCCTCACGGCCCCCATAGGTCATGTTTTCAGGATTTCCTTAGTATTTCCATCACCTGTGTAATACTATCAAGGCATCAGGAATTCTCTCACCTGTGTAATACGAAGGAGATCCTGAAACATGACCTGTGGGGGCCGTGAGGACTGGAGTTTTGGAAACACTGGTTTAAAAGTTTGAGGAAACTTCTTGTGCTTCCCGGAAAACTCCTGGCCGCTGTGCATCTAAAGACGTTGCTGAAATTTGTGTTTTTTTGGTTTGTTTATTTTTTCCTGTGGAGCCGAAAAAATGCATGAAAAAATGCCCTCGCTTCTTGTACAGAATTAATAAAACCTTCAGATCTTCAACAATAAATGGGGTAAAAACAGCTGTAAAAATACAATGATCAGAGTAGATTGCTATTGCGGGTTCTGATGTAGAAAATAAACCCTGCACTTTACGCTCCCTGGAACCTGAACTAATTAACTAATTGTTTTTAGTAAGAAAAAAATAAAAAAATTGCGCGGCTGAGTTTTGCTCTTGATGATGGCGGTGCGCTGAGTAGCTGGTTGATTAGATGCAGCGTTTATAAGTGGAAGACAGTGGGATTTGTGTGCAGCGTCTATTGGAGCCTGTGGTTGTCTGAAACGCTGCCTCATTAGAAGTTAAGCTTCTTTGTTCTTCCCCTCATGCTTTACACTGCAGTTTTGCTTTGCAGCATACAAGAAATGAAGAATGCTCATAAATGACGTGGTGTTACCCTCTCCTTACCCTCTCGGCCTTACAGAAACAGCAGGAGGCACTTTCGGCTGGAACCAGCTCTCCTGTCAGTTCTCCATCCAAGATGAACATGGGAAGCATCACCGGCTCCGGAGAAGCCCCCTCGGTCAATGGACAAACCCACCCACACATAGACAATGCTGAGAAAGAACTGGAGGCCGACCCCGCTGGAAGACCTGCTGGAGAACGCGCCTAAAGGTGCGTCCTATTGACCCCAGTGGGGTTGGGGTCTGTTGGGTGGACAAACAGACGATACCTGGACATTGGCTAATGGTTTATGTTTGCTCATTATTTTTCCACTTCCTTCTCTCTACAGAGTCCACGCCGGTCATTGCTGCCCCATCCATGTGGACAAGACCCCAAATTAAAGACTTCAAAGAGAAGATCCGGCAGGACGCGGATTCAGTCATCACCGTCGGAAGAGGAGAGGTGGTCACAGTCCGGGTCCCCACACACGAGGAGGGCTCCTATCTTTTCTGGGAGTTTGCCACAGATAACTTTGACATTGGTTTTGGGGTTTACTTTGAATGGACAGACTCCCCAAACACGGCTGTGAGCGTGCACGTCAGCGAGTCCAGCGAGGACGAGGACGAAGGTACTTTGTACAATTTTCATACTTCATTCCTGTACAATAAATACTGTAGCAGGTCTTCACTGCATCTCACCCCCTCTTCCTGAAGAGGTCGGGGGTCTCTCGAGAAGCAGCATCTTACCCCCTCGTTTTAAGGAGGTTGGGGCCTCTCGAGAAGCAGTGTCTTACCCCCTCGTCTTAAGGAGGTTGGGGCCTCTCAAGAAGCAGTGTCTCACCCCCTCGTCTTGAGGAGGTTGGGGCCTCTCGAGAAGCAGCGTCTCACCCCTTTGATTTGAGGAGTTTGGGCCTCTTGAGAAGCAGCATCTCACCCCTTCGTCCTGAGGAGGTCGGGGGGTCTCTCTAGAAGCAGCATCTCACCCTTTCGTCCTGAGGAGTTAGGGGGTCTCACCCCCTCGCCCTGAAGTGTTCTGGGGGTCCTATTGAAGCAGCGTCTCACCCCCTCGTCCTGAGCAGGTTGGGGGCCTGTTGAGAAGCAGCGTCTCACCACCTCATCCGGACGAGGTAGGGGGCCTTTCGAGAAGCAGCGTCTCACCCCCTCATCCGGACGAGGTAGGGGGCCTTTCGAGAAGCAGCGTCTCACCCCCTCATCCGGACGAGGTCGGGGCCTCTTGAGAAGCAGCGTCCCACCCCCTTGTTCCGAGGAGGTCGGAGGCTTCTGGAGAAGCACCAACTGGTCATGGATGTTCACCTCTGCAGGAGATCAAAAACCAACAATGTGCTCTCTGGGGCGTTACTGTGGTCTCTCTTGCTTTCCGTAGGTTAAGATTGACCTATCAGACTGGCGGGATGGTTGAGTCGCTGCCTAATTTATCCTCTCCCCAATGCCAGTAGTGGAGGAGCTGTGCCTCTGCAGAGGGAAAACGGGCCGCATCTAGCGTCAGAGAGGCTCATTCACACTTTAAAGTAAAAAGCTTGCGAGCGTGCTCTCCTTGCCAAGGAAACCAGTCACCACTGATAGTTTGTAGAGGTGGCCGGTATCCTAGGCAACCAGCTGTAAACTATAGAATTAAGAATACCTCCATATTTGACAACAGAGATACTTTTTAATAAAGAGTGAAATGTAAAGTTCCTGGTGTTTACAAGCACTTTGCAATTTTACCCAGCGAAGATGGAGGAAAAACCGCACCAAAAACGGATCAGATCAGCATGAGTCGCCCTGTACTCTCTCTGCGGGATTTCTGTAAGACTGCTTGTTTCCGGATTATTCCCGGAAGACCCCTTTATGCTTCTGTTTTAGCTCCGCGCCCATGACTTGTCCCACTCTGATATCCTGGACTCACTCCTGACTTGTGTCTGTTCTTTACAGAGAATCCCAACAACGAAGAGAAAGCCGAAAAGACGCCAACAAGCCTCAGCTGGAGGAGATTGTGCCGGTCTACAGGCGGGATTGTCACGAAGAGGTGGACGCCGGCAGCCACCAGTACCCCGGCCGGGGGCTCTACCTGCTCAAATTTGACAACTCTTATTCCTTGTGTCGTTCAAAATCTGTGTACTACAGAGTGTATTATACTAGATAAAGGAGGGGCCTGCGGTCAGGGGGAGGAGCCGGCAATCAGGGGGAGGGGCAAGTGATCATGGGGCGGGGCCTGCAATCAGGGGGAGGGGCCAGGGCAGTAAGTCGCTCACATGACCTGGATCCTTTTCGATAAGTGTCGCCTCCTCATCGCTCCTCGTGGCGGCCGACACTAATTCAGAGTGCTGTGATTTAACCCGTTCTTTGCCACTACGATTGGTGGACATGAAAGGGGTTAAACATAATTTGGCTGTGCCTGCACTTTTGTGTTTTGTGTTTTTTTTCGCACTTGTTTGGGATTTTTAATTCTATTCTCTGTGCGCCCACTCGGGGGCATTTCATGATCTGTTCAGAAGATGAACGCGCATGAGAAGCGTCATGGAGGAGGGGGCACCTTTGTGTTGGGTACCAGGGTAGTGGGCGCCCCCTCAAGACTGGTTGAAGGGTAAAGGTCCCATGTGTTCCCCTCGGTCTGCCCTATTCTGTACCACGCGCAGGTAGCTCAGCGCCATCGCAAACAGCAACGGTTTCTCCTCCACTATAGGTCAGGGCAAATCCGAAATGTGCTGTTGCCTCTCTGGTATCAGCCGTCTGTAGCGGGCAGGAGAGGGTAGTGGGGAAAGTTTCTTATCTCTTCTCTCATCAGTCTGATTTGTCTGATCTTGTACCATGTAAAATATGTAACAAATATGAGAAATGGTTTATAATAATAATAATCATATGGAATAATCTGTCCTGTGTGATCTGGTGGAAACACTGCACCTCCCCCAATGCCCCGCAGCAGAGCATGCGCTATGTGAGACCACCAGGGGTGGGCCGCAGGGCGGAGGGGGGGGTTCACGAAGCCTGAGAAGCTAGGAGGAATCTGGCAGACTTGCGATTGCTGCTCTGGAGGTGATAACAGCATTTCCTATAGATTTTACCTGTATGATGCTGCACTACGCCTTGTTGCCGTATAAGGGTAAGTCACAGGGCAACGGTCTCTGGTTGTTGTGAAACTACAACTCCCAGCATGCCCGGACAGCTCCTTGACTTTAGTCTGACTTGCACTAATACATTATGTAATTTCGGTTGTTTTCTATGAAGGCGTCGCTTTTCTATATCGCGTCCAATGAGCTGGATGAGGGCAGAATACGGCCGCCATACATTTACCATGGGAGATGGCTGATCGGCTCTGTGTATCGCTCAGTGCACCTATGTGGGAGCAGTCAGGGCGGCCATATTGCTCATCACTCAGCTTTCCCAGAAACTGAACGGAGGGATAGAATTTGCCCCTGCAAATGATACTATGAGCTGTAGGGATTAATGGCCAGACATTTAGATCCAGACTGTAGAGATTGTGGACGGTGGGGATCAGGCTGGTCACAGGACAGGGCCGTGCAGATGGTTTCCGCTCTGCATTGGGGGGCGCAGGTATCGTATACGGCTCCTATTATAAGGCGCTATACAGGTCGGGTGTTGGACTTTGCTGCCAGCAGCTGCACTTCTCCCTGCAGAAATGAGACCACCCATCCCCTTCAGCAGAGCAGTGATCAGAGCTATGGACGGGTGGGCTGTAACATTAGGGGCCCCTGGTACTCAACTTTCAGCCTGGAAGCAAGAAAAATATCAGGTGCCAGTTTCTGATCATGTGGTTCAGTGTGATGTGAATGTTCAGGAATCTGCACCAATTTATTTACTATGTCTAAAGTCTGTCTTCTAATACAAGAATTAAGGTGCTGCCAGCAGCCACCACTAGAGGGCACCAGTGGTGTATGCACTGAGCTCTGCGCTGGCAGCAGCCTCCACTAGAGGGCACCTGTGGTGTATGCACTGAGCTCTGCGCTGCCAGCAGTCTCCACTAGAGGGCGCCTGTGGTGTATGCACTGAGCTCTGCGCTGCCAGCAGCCTCCACTAGAGGGCACCTGTGGTGTATGCACTGAGATCTGCACTGCCAGCAGCCTCCACTAGAGGGCACCTGTGGTGTATGCACTGAGATCTGCACTGCCACCAGCCTCCACTAGAGGGCACCTGTGGTGTATGCACTGAGATCTGCACTGCCAGCAGCCTCCACTAGAGGGCACCTGTGGTGTATGCACTGAGCTCTGCTCTGCCAGAAGTCTCCACTAGAGGGCGCCTGTGGTGTATGCACTGAGCTGTGCGCTGCCAGCAGTCTCCACTAGAGGGCACCTGTGGTGTATGCACTGAGATCTGCACTGCCAGCAGCCACCACTAGAGGGCACCTGTGGTATGTTGAATGCACTGAGCTCCATACCACCATCAGCCACCACTAGAGGGCACCTGTGCTGTTGTATGCACTGAGCTGTGCCTTTCCTGTGCTGTTGTATGGACAGAGCTCTGCGCTGCCAGCAGCCACCACTAGAGGGCGCCTGCGGTATGTTGTATGCACTGAACTCTGCGCTGGCTGCTGCCACCACTGGAGGGCACTTTCGTTATGTACTGAGCTCCATGCAGCCAGCGGTCACCATTAGAGGACGCCTGTTGTATGTACTGAGCTCCGCACTGCCTGCAGTAACCACTAGAGGATGCCTGTGGTGTATGCACTGAGCTCTGCGCTGCCAGCAGCCTCCACTAGAGGATGCCTGTGGTGAATGCCCTGAGATCTGCGCTGCCAGCAGCCACCACTAGAGGGCGCCTGTGGTGTATGCACTGAGATCTGCACTACCAGCAGCCTCCACTAGAGGACGCCTGTGGTGTATGCACTGAGATCTGCGCTGCCAGCAGCCACCACTAGAGGGCGCCTGTGGTGTATGCACTGAGATCTGCGCTGCCAGCAGTCACCACTAGAGGGCGCCTGTGGTGTATGCACAGAGATCTGCGCTGCCAGCAGTCACCACTAGAGGGCGCCTGTGGTATGGTGTATGCACTGTGCTCTGCGCTGCCAGCAGCCACCACTAGAGGGAGCCTGTGGTGTATGCACAGAGATCTGCGCTGCCAGCAGTCACCACTAGAGGGCGCCTGTGGTATGATGTATGCACTGTGCTCTGCGCTGCCAGCAGCCACCACTAGAGGGCGCCTGTGGTATGGTGTATGCACTGTGCTCTGCGCTGTCAGCAGCCACCACTAGAGGGCGCCTGTGGTGTATGCACTGAGCTCTGCGCTGCCAGCAGCCACCACTAGAGGGTGCCTGTGATGTGTTGTATGCACTGAGATCTGCGCTGTCAGCAGCCTCCACTAGAGGGCGCCTGTGGTGTATGCACTGAGATCTGCGCTGCCAGCAGCCTCCACTAGAGGGCGCCTGTGGTGTATGCACTGAGATCTGCGCTGCCAGAAGCCTCCACTAGAGGGCACCTGTGGTGTATGCACTGAGATCTGCGCTGTCAGCAGCCTCCACTAGAGGGTGCCTGTGGTGTATGCACTGAGATCTGCGCTGCCAGCAGCCTCCACTAGAGGGCGCCTGTGGTGTATGCGCTGAGCTCTGCATTGCCTGCGCTGTTGTATGGACAGAGCTCTGCGTTGCCAGCAGCCACCACTAGAGGGCGCCTACGGTATGTTGTATGCACTGAACTCTGCGCTAGCTGCAGCCACCACTGGAGGGCACCTGCTGTATATAATGAGCTTCATGCTGCCTGCGGTCACCACTAGAGGGCGCCTGTGGTGTGTTGTATGCACTGAGCTCCCCCTAGTGGTGGCTGTGAGTAATCAGCATTTTAAAGTCTTATGTAAAAAGATAAAATAAATTAAAATTGTGTACAACTTGGAAAGGTGGACAGGTCACTAATGGGCTCCAATATTGAATTTGCCCTGAAAAATCAGCTATTCCCATCAATGAGCTCTCGCTGAGCAGCACATATGTGCTTAACCCCTTATTAGTCAATCATTCCTGAAAACCCCCCCATTACCCTGCAGTAACCCTAAATCCCCGTAGCCTTTGCAGGGCGTCCGTGTGTTATACCTGCACTGAATCTGTATTTCAGCCTCTCGTCCTTTGGGGCCTCAGGATCTTGACGAGTTCCCCTGAAGACCCCCAGATGCAGAATGTCCCCATGATGGAAGGTTTCCCAGCATATAGCATCCATCGCCCCTTGTCAGCGCTGCCTGCCGGGGCCGGACGTTAACCCTTTCTTTCCCCGTGAGCCCCCTCTCGTCTCGTTGCTGCCTTCCAGCTCTTCACCAATCAGCGAATCGTATTGGTGAGGACCGGGGAGCGCCGCTGCCTGTGCGGATACTGCCACTGCAAGAAGCCGAGAGATGAGCGACTGCTCGCAGCAGAAGTATCCCGACCCGCAGCGCCGCTCCCCGGTCCTCCCTTCACACCCTAGCCGCTGATGTCCCCACAGTATCCGCATGGTGTTACAAAGGTCCGGACATTTGTGTTAAAAATCGCTGATTGGTCGCTGGCGCTGCCCGCGACCAATCACCGATTTGGGCGCCAAATTTAAATATCGGCCGCGACCAATCACCGATCTTGGCTCCACATTTAAACACCGCTCTCGGCTTCTCGGAGTGGAAGTATCCGCACAGGCAGCGGCGCTCCCCGGTCCTCACTAATACGATTCCGCTCCCCGCTCCTCACCAATACGATTCGCTGATTGGTCGCGTGCGGAGAGCGCGACCAATCAGTGATGTTGGCGCTAAAGTTAAACACCACTGTGCTGATTGGTCGCCGACGCTGTGCGCGACCAATCACCGATTTGGGCGGCACATTTAAATAGCGTCCGCGACCAATCAGTACAGCGGTGTTTAAATGTGGAGCCAAGATCGGTGATTGGTCGCGGCCGATATTTAAATTTGGCGCCGAAATCGGTGATTGGTTGCGGGCAGCGCCAGCGACCAATCAGCGATTTTTAACACAAATGCTGACATCCATGCGGCTAGGGCGTGAAGGGAGGACCGGGGAGCGGCGCTGCGGGTCCAATTGGTCGCGGCCGCTATTTAAATGTGCCGCACAAATCGTTGATTGGTTGCGGACTTGGCCCGCGACCAAGCACTGATCTTGCGGCCAAAGTTAAACACTACTGTGCTGATTGGTCGCGGACTCTGCCCGCGACCAATCACGGATTTGGGCGCCAAATTTAAATATCGGCCGCGACCAATCACCGATCTTGGCTCCACATTTAAACACCGCTGTGCTGATTGGTCGCTGCCGATATTTAAATGTGGCTCCCAAACCGGTGAGTGGTCGCGGGCGGCGTCGCCGACCAATCAGCACAGCGGTGTTTAAATGTGGAGCCAAGATCAGTGATTGGTCGGGTCCGAAGACCGCGACCAATCATCGAATCTTCTTGGTGAGGACCGGGGAGCGCTGCTGCCTGTGCGGCTACTTACGCTGCGAGAACCCGGGACATAGTGGGCGCTGGCAGCAGAAGTATCCCGACCCGCAGCGCCGCTCCCCGGTCCTCCCTTCCGCATGGAGGTCAGTGGCACCGGCGGTCCTTCCGCTGCTACCAGCCGGGAGATGAGCGCCTTGCGCCGCTCATCTCCCGGCTGCATCTCCGTCCCGCAGATGGGTCCGGCGGTCGGGTTCCTTCTGCTGTTGCTGGCCGGGAGATGAGCGCCTCGCGGAGCTCATCTCCCGGCTGCATCGCCGCTCAGCTCCGTCCCCCAGATGAGCCGCTAACGGCCGCCATCTTTTTTCAGAAATCCCACAGCGCTGATTGGCCGCTGCCGGACCAATGAGCGACGCGGGATTTCCTGGACAGACAGACAGACAGACAGACAGATGGGATAAGACGATTATATATATATAGATAATTTACCTTTCTCCTCATTAAAGATGGAATTAGCGGCTTTTTGATTTTCTTATGATGTAAAAACTGCGCCTGAGATGATTCATTACGGTGTAATACAATCACCCCATGAGGAGCTTTTACAATCTGTTATAGAGACCTGATGCTTAAAGGGGTTGTCTACTTTTATATACCCCCCCCCCCTATAAGGGGATGGGGGGCAGTGATGGCATTTAATGGGGGTTGGTCATGCTCCCTTTATTAGTACGACACCAGCTTGTCTGTTCTGCTTAAAAGCCTCTCTATATGCCCTATTACTTCCTATGGCTATCATGCAGAATATTTGTAACTTTTAGGTTGTTCTGTGCTATATTATTTTTTAATAGCATCAAAATTCCCCATGTAAATTATAAATTTCTTTCTGCTTTGCTCATAGCCACCACTAGAGGGTGCCACATGCATACAGATTTGTGTTCCTTATATAAACAGAATGCAAAGAACTCCCCCTAGTGTTGGCTGCAGGTACCTAGAATGTAACATCAATGACTTGGGTTGAGGAAATAAAACGTACAATTATGTACTAAATGGTAAAACAATGGGTAAAATAGTCGCTATAGACTTGCGTGTATGGGCGGAAGTTGAAGTCCACTTTAGTGACCAGTGGCCGGCAAATAAAATGATGGGATGCATTAAAAGAGGCCGAGCTGCTCCTGAGGAGAACGTCCTTCTGCCTTTATACAAGTCCCTATTGCGGCCACACAGGACTGGGGACAATTTTGGGCTCCAGTCTATAAGGAAGATATAGATGAACTAGAGCGGGTGCAGAACAACCAAGGTGATGAAGGGAATGAGGGACTGCAGAGGACGAGGGATCAGACTGGGGGTTATTCAGTTTGGAGAAAAGACGGCTGACGGGAAATCTCATTACAATGGAGAAATGGATGAGGGGACAGGACCCAGATTTTCTGATGATCTTTCTACACCTTGATCTGCAACAATGACAAGGAGGCGTCCTCTCCATCTTCTATATATATAATTCAGTCAGTCAGTCAGTCAGTCAGTCAGTCAAGGAAATCCCGCATCGCTCATTGGTCCGGCAGCGGTCAATCAACGCCGCGGGATTTCTGAAAAAAGATGGCGGCAGTTAGCGGCTCATCTCCCGGCCGGCAACAGCAGAAGGAACCCGACCGCCGGACCCATCTGCGGGACGGAGATGCAGCCGGGAGATGAGCGGCGCGAGGCGCTCATCTCCCGGCCGGTAGCAGGGGAAGGACCGCCGGCGCCGCTGACCTCCATGCGGAAGGGAGGACCGGGGAGCGGCGCTGCGGGTCGGGATACTTCTGCTGCGAGCGCCCGCTATGTCCCGGGTTCTCGCAGCATAAGTAGCCGCACAGGCAGCGCTGCTCCCCGGTCCTCACCAAGACGATTCGATTATTGGTCGCGGTCTTCGGACCCGACCAATCACTGATCTTAGCGCAAAAGTTAAATACCGCTGTGCTGATTGGTCGCCGACGCTGCCCGCGACCAATCACCGATTTGGGCGCCACATTTAAATATCGGCCGCGACCAATCAGCACAGCGGTGTTTAAATGTGGAGCAAAGATCTGTGATTGGTCGCGACCGATATTTAAATTTGGTGCCCAAATCGGTGATTGGTCGCGGGCAGCGTCCGAGACCAATCAGCACAGTAGTGTTTCACTTTGGCCGCAAGATCAGTGATTGGTCGCGGGCCAAGTCCGCGACCAATCAACGATTTGTGCGGCACATTTAAATACCGGCCACGACCAATTGGATGTCAGCGCCGCTCCCCGGTCCTCCCTTCACGCCCTAGCCGCATGGATGTCAGCGGCGCTGCCTGTGCAGCTACTTCCGCTCCGAGAACCCGGGACATGAGCAGGCGCTTGGAGCAGAAGTATCCCGACCCGCAGCGCCGCTCCCCGGTCCTCCCTTCACACCCTAGCCGCTGATGTCCCCACAGTATCCGCATGGTGTTACAAAGGTCCGGACATTTGTGTTAAAAATCGCTGATTGATCGCTGGTGCTGCCCGCGACCAATCACCGATTTGGGCGCCAAATTTAAATATCGGCCGCGACCAATCACCGATCTTGGCTCCACATTTAAACACCGCTGTGCTGATTACTCGCGACCAATCTGCGATATAGGCGCCAAATTTTAACACCGCTTTGCTGATTGGTTACGGTTGCCGGCCTCGACCAATCAGCGATTTTGCCGCAAAATTGAAACACAGCTCTGCTGATTGCGCCCGGTCGGCCGCATACCTATTCTAGAATACCCGATGCATTAGAATCGGGCCACCATCTAGTCTAATCATAATAACAGACGGGGATTCTTTACTGTAAGAGCATTAAGACTATGGATCTCTCTGTCACATGATGCTGTCATGGTGGATTCACTACCAGTATACAAGGAGGGCCTGGACACCTTTCTTGAAGAATATAATCTTATAGTTTCTAGATTGTGTGATGATGGTGATCCAGGGAACTCGCCTGATTGCCGTCTGTGGAGTCAGGAAGGAATTTTCCCCTGATATGGGGCAATTAGCATCTGTCTCCCGGGGTTTTTGTTTTCTTTCCTCTAGATCAGTGTTTCCCAAACTCCAGTCCTCATGGCCCCACAGGTCATGTTTTCAGGATCTCCTTAGTGTTACACAGGTGATGGAAGTATCATCAAGACATCAGGAATTCTCTCACCTGTGCAACACTATGGAAATCCTGAAAACGTGACCTGTGGGGGCCGTGAGGATGGGGTTTGGGGAACACTGCTCTAGATCAACGTGTTATTGTACTGGTTGAACTTGATGGACTTGTGCAGTCAACCTAAAAGGGAGTCAGCACAGAATGACTGTTCAAACCAAGCGCAGGCGCTTAGTGCATCATGGTGCAGCCAAACATTGAAGGTCGCCTTCCCACGTGCTTGTTTTCTCTCCATTTGCACACCTCGCCCCCCCCCACCTTTGATGATAGCTCTGGCTTCATAGAGCAATGTTTGGCCAAATCACGGTGCACCGAGGGCCGGTGCTTGGTTTAAACAGTCGTTCTGTGCTGTCAGACTCGTTTTAAATGTTTGGCCTCGCCAAAGGTGCACTAAGCGCCTGTGTTATCACAGAATAGTGAGGACCGGTGTAGAGCGTGAGGCGTGGACATGGTGGTATCACAATAGTGAGGACTGGTGTAGAGCGTGAGGCGTGGACATGGTGGTATCACAATAGTGAGGACGGATGTAGAGCGTGAGGCGTGGACATGGTGGTATCACAATAGTGAGGACGGGTGTAGAGCGTGAGGCGTGGACATGGTGGTATCACAATAGTGAGGACGGGTGTAGAGCGTGAGGCGTGGACATGGTGGTATCACAATAGTGAGGACGGGTGTAGAGCGTGAGGCGTGGACATGGTGGTATCACAATAGTGAGGACGGGTGAGATCGTGAGGCGTGGACATGGTGGTATCACAATAGTGAGGACGGGTGAGATCGTGAGGCGTGGACATGGTGGTATCACAATAGTGAGGACGGGTGTAGAGCGTGAGGCGTGGACATGGTGGTATCACAATAGTGAGGACGGGTGTAGAGCGTGAGGCGTAGACATGGTGGTATCACAATAGTGAGGATGGGTGAGATCGTGAGGCGTGGACATGGTGGTATCACAATAGTGAGGACGGGTGTAGAGCGTGAGGCGTGGACATGGTGGTATCACAATAGAGAGGACGGGTGTAGAGCGTGAGGCGTGGACACGGTGGTATCACAATAGTGAGGACGGGTGTAGAGCGTGAGGCGTGGACATGGTGGTATCACAATAGTGAGGACCGGTGAGATCGTGAGGCGTGGACATGGTGGTATCACAATAGTGAGGACGGGTGTAGAGCGTGAGGCGTGGACATGGTGGTATCACAATAGTGAGGACGGGTGTAGAGCGTGAGGCGTGGACGGGTGTAGAGCGTGAGGCGTGGACATGGTGGTATCACAATAGTGAGGACGGATGTAGAGCGTGAGGCGTGGACATGGTGGTATCACAATAGTGAGGACGGGTGTAGAGCGTGAGGCGTGGACATGGTGGTATCACAATAGTGAGGATGGGTGTAGAGCGTGAGGCGTGGACATGGTGGTATCACAATAGTGAGGACGGGTGTAGAGCGTGAGGCGTGGACATGGTGGTATCACAATAGTGAGGACGGGTGAGATCGTGAGGCGTGGACATGGTGGTATCACAATAGTGAGGACGGGTGAGATCGTGAGGCGTGGACATGGTGGTATCACAATAGTGAGGACGGGTGTAGAGCGTGAGGCGTGGACATGGTGGTATCACAATAGTGAGGACGGGTGTAGAGCGTGAGGCGTAGACATGGTGGTATCACAATAGTGAGGATGGGTGAGATCGTGAGGCGTGGATATGGTGGTATCACAATAGTGAGGACGGGTGTAGAGCGTGAGGCGTGGACATGGTGGTATCACAATAGTGAGGACGGGTGTAGAGCGTGAGGCGTGGACATGGTGGTATCACAATAGTGAGGACGGGTGAGATCGTGAGGCGTGGACATGGTGGTATCACAATAGTGAGGACGGGTGTAGAGCGTGAGGCATGGACATGGTGGTAGCACAATAGTGAGGACGGGTGTAGAGTGTGAGGCGTGGACATGGTGGTAGCACAATAGTGAGGACGGGTGTAGAGCGTGAGGCATGGACATGGTGGTAGCACAATAGTGAGGACGGGTGTAGAGCGTGAGGCATGGACATGGTGGAAACACAATAGTTAGGACGGGTGTAGAGCGTGAGGCGTGGACTCTGTGTTGTCACACAATATAATCACATCTAGTAACAGAACCTTTAATGGATGTTTTATACAAAAGTGAACATTCGCTCTGAAGTCTTAAAACCCTATAATTCAAGAAACTATTTCCTCCATACGAAATGCACGTGTAGATAGTGAGTCGTGGACACGGTGGTATCACAATAGTGAGCACGGGTGTAGAGCGTGAGTCGTGGACCCGGTAGTGTCACAATAGTGAGGACGGGTGTAGATCGTGAGTCGTAGACGCGGTGGTATCACAATAGTGAGGACGGGTGTAGATCGTGAGTCGTGGACACGGTGGTATCACAATAGTGAGGACGAGTGTAGATCGTGAGTCGTGGACGCGGTGGTACCACAATAGTAAGGACGAGTGTAGACCGTGAGTCGTGGACGCGGTGGTATCACAATAGTGAGGACGAGTGTAGAGCGTGAGTCGTGGACGCGGTATCACAATAGTGAGGACGGGTGTAGATCGTGAGTCGTGGACGCGATGGTATCACAATAGTGAGGACGAGTGTAGATCGTGAGTCGTGGACGCGGTGGTATCACAATAGTGAGGACGGGTGTAGAGCGTGAGTCGTGGACGCGGTGGTATCACAATAGTGAGGACGGGTGTAGAGCGTGAGTCGTGGACACGGTGGTATCACAATAGTGAGGACGGGTGTAGAGCGTGAGTCGTGGACGTGGTGGTATCACAATAGTGAGGACGGGTGTAGAGCGTGAGGCGTGGACATGGTGGTAACACAATAGTGAGGACGGGTGTAGATCGTGAGTCGTGGACACGGTGGTATCACAATAGTGAGGACGATTGTAGATCGTGAGTCGTGGACGCGGTGGTAACACAATAGTGAGGACAGGTGTAGATCGTGAGTCGTGCACGCGGTAGTGTCACAATAGTGAGGACGGGTGTAGATCATGAGTCGTGGACGGGGTGGTAACACACAATAGTGAGGACGGGTGTAGAGCGTGAGTCGTGGACATGGTGGTATCACAATAGTGAGGACGGGTGTAGATCGTGAGTCATGGGCGCGGTGGTAACACAATAGTGAGGACGGGTGTAGATCGTGAGTCGTGGGCGCGGTGGTAACACAATAGTGAGGACGGGTGTAGATCGTGAGTCGTGGACGCGGTGGTAACACACAATAATGAGGACGGGTGTAGATCGTGAGTCGTGGACCCGATGGTATCATACAATAGTGAGGACGGGTGTAGAGCGTGAGTCGTGGACGCGGTGGTATCACAATAGTGAGGACGGGTGTAGATCGTGAGGCGTGGACATGGTGGTACACAATAGTGAGGACGGGTGTAGATCACGAGTCGTGCACGCGGTGGTAACACACAATAGTGAGGACGGGTGTAGAGCGTGAGTCGTGGGCGCGGTGGTATCATACAATAGTGAGGACGGGTGTAGATCGTGAGTCGTGGATGTGGTGGTAACACACAATAGTGAGGACGGGTGTAGAGCGTGAGTCGTGGGCGCGGTGGAGTCACACAATAGTGAGGACGGGTGTAGATCGTCAGTCGTGGATGCAGTGGTATCATACAATAGTGAGGACGGGTGTAGATCGTGAGTCGTGGGCGCGGTGGTATCATACAATAGTGAGGACGGGTGTAGAGCGTGAGTCATGGACGCGGTGGTAACACACAATAGTGAGGACGGGTGTAGATCGTGAGTCGTGGACCCGGTGGTATCACAATAGTGAGGACGGGTGTAGGTCGTGGGCGCGGTGGTAACACACAATAGTGAGGACGGGTGTAGATCGTGAGCGCAGTGGTAACACACAATAGTGAGAACGGGTGTAGATCGTGAGTCGTGGACCCGGTGGTATCATACAATAGTGAGGACGGGTGTAGAGCGTGAGTCGTGGACGCGGTGGTATCACACAATAGTGAGGACGGGTGTAGAGCGTGAGTCGTGGACATGGTGGTATCACAATAGTGAGGACGGGTGTAGATCGTGAGTCGTGGGCACGGTGGTAACACACAATAGTGAGAACGGGTGTAGATCGTGAGGTCGTGGGCGCGGTGGTAACACACAATAGTGAGGACGGGTGTAGATCGTGAGTCGTGGACGCGGTGGTAACACACAATAGTGAGGACGGGTGTAGATCGTGAGTCGTGGACCCGATGGTATCATACAATAGTGAGGACGGGTGTAGAGCGTGAGTCGTGGACGCGGTGGTATCACAATAGTGAGGACGGGTGTAGATTGTGAGGCGTGGACATGGTGGTACACAATAGTGAGGATGGGTGTAGATCATGAGTCGTGGACGCGGTGGTAACACAATAGTGAGGACGGGTGTAGAGCGTGAGTCGTGGGCGCGGTGGTATCATACAATAGTGAGGACGGGTGTAGATCGTGAGTCGTGGATGTGGTGGTAACACACAATAGTGAGGACGGGTGTAGAGCGCGAGTCATGGACGCGGTGGTAACACACAATAGTGAGGACGGGTGTAGATTGTGAGTCGTGGGTGCGGTGGTAACACAATAGTGAGGACGGGTGTAGATCGTGAGTCGTGGGCGCGGTAGTGTCACAGTAGTGAGGACGGGTGTAGAGCGTGAGTGGTGGGCGTGGTGGATTCACACAATAGTGAGGACGGGTGTAGATCGTGAGCGCGGTGGATTCACACAATAGTGAGGACGGGTGTAGATCGTGAGTCGTGGGCGCGGTGGATTCACACAATAGTGAGGACGGGTGTAGATCGTGAGTCGTGGGCGCGGTAGAGTCACACAATAGTGAGGACGGGTGTAGATCGTGAGTCGTGGGCGCGGTGGTAACACACAATAGTGAGAACGGGTGTAGATCGTGAGTCGTGGGCGCGGTGGTAACACACAATAGTGAGGACGGGTGTAGATCGTGAGTCGTGGGTGCGGTGGAGTCACACAATAGTGAGGACGGGTGTAGATCGTGAGTCGTAGGCGCGGTGGTAACACACAATAGTGAGGACGGGTGTAGATCGTGAGTCGTGGGTGCGGTGGAGTCACACAATAGTGAGGACGGGTGTAGATCGTGAGTCGTGGGCGCGGTAGTGTCACAGTAGTGAGGACGGGTGTAGAGCGTGAGTGGTGGGCGTGGTGGATTCACACAATAGTGAGGACGGGTGTAGATCGTGAGCGCGGTGGATTCACACAATAGTGAGGACGGGTGTAGATCGTGAGTCGTGGGCGCGGTGGATTCACACAATAGTGAGGACGGGTGTAGAGCGTGAGTCGTGGTCGCGGTGGATTCACACAATAGTGTGGACGGGTGTAGATCGTGAGTCGTGGGCGCGGTGGATTCACACAATAGTGAGGACGGGTGTAGATCGTGAGTCGTGGGCGCGGTAGAGTCACACAATAGTGAGGACGGGTGTAGATCGTGAGTCGTGGGCGCGGTGGTAACACACAATAGTGAGAACGGGTGTAGATCGTGAGTCGTGGGCGCGGTGGTAACACACAATAGTGAGGACGGGTGTAGATCGTGAGTCGTGGGTGCGGTGGAGTCACACAATAGTGAGGACGGGTGTAGATCGTGAGTCGTAGGCGCGGTGGTAACACACAATAGTGAGGACGGGTGTAGATCGTGAGTCGTGGGTGCGGTGGAGTCACACAATAGTGAGGACGGGTGTAGATCGTGAGTCGTGGGCGCGGTGGAGTCACACAATAGTGAGGACGGGTGTAGATCGTGAGTCGTGGGCGCGGTGGAGTCACACAATAGTGAGGACGGGTGTAGATCGTGAGTCGTGGGTGCGGTGGAGTCACACAATAGTGAGGACGGGTGTAGATCGTGAGTCGTGGGCGCGGTGGAGTCACACAATAGTGAGGACGGGTGTAGATCGTGAGTCGTGGGTGCGGTGGAGTCACATAATAGTGAGGACGGGTGTAGATCGTGAGTCGTGGGTGCGGTGGTAACACACAATAGTGAGGACGGGTGTAGATCGTGAGTCGTGGGTGCGGTGGTAACACACAATAGTGAGGACGGGTGTAGAGCGTGAGTCGTGGGTGCGGTGGAGTCACACAATAGTGAGGACGGGTGTAGAGCGTGAGTCGTGGGCGCGGTGGAGTCACACAATATAACATCTAGTAACAGAACGCTTCCTTTAATGGATGTTTTATACAAAAGTGAAGCCATAAAACCCTATAATACAAGAAACAATATTTCCTCCGTCCACATCGCACAATTTCCTTCTCACAGAGCAGCAGTAACAGAACGCTGCAGATTCTCTGCAGAAACCTTTGGTGCCGTCTACACGACAGGAACGAGGCCACATTTTACCATTTGTACCACAAGACCCCGAACAACAGACAAGAAACACGAGGACATGAACAGAAGGACAAAAGAAATCAGGAATCTCCTCCGTGTAACCAGAAGTCGGATCAGCGGAGACTCGTCCTCGCACACCTTATCCAGACATGGCGGCCGCCAGCGCCTTCACTTCAAAGGCCTCCGGAGGAATGGCACCCCGACTCTGTAAAGGGAAACCGATAATAAAGGAAAACCAAATCATACGTGTAAACCTGGAGACCAGACAGAAGCATCATTTACCCCTTTATACAGTCAGGGGGTGAGCGCTCTTAAAGGGGTTCTCCATTTATATGGAGATAAACATTAAATGGATTCTCTTATCAAGACGACTGCTCTCTATATACCGTATTAGTGCTTATAGATATTATAGAGGGGTCTCCCGCCCCGAACCCCCAGCTGTGAGCTAGAATAATACCTGGCCCCACCATCCCCCCCGGTGCATAACGTCCGGCACCATCTTGCCCCCCCCCCGGTGTATAATGTCCTGCCCCATCTCGTCCCCTCCCCGGATGTATCATGTCCGGTCCCATCTCCCCCCTTCCTGGTGTATAACATCCAGCCCCATTGCTCCTCCTGTGCATAACGTCCGGCACCATCTTGCCCCCCCGGTGTATAATGTCCTGCCCCATTTCGTCCCCTCCCCGGATGTATCATGTCCGGTCCCATCCCCCCCCTTCCTGGTGTATAACATCCAGCCCCATTGCTCCTCCTGTGCATAACGTCCGGTCCCATCGACCCCCGATGCATAACGTCTGGCCCTTCCCCCCGCTGTGCATAACATTCAGTGCCATCGCCCCCCATGCATAACTTCCGACCCCATCGTCCCCCGGTGTAACATCTGGTCCCGTTGCGGTGTGATGTCTTCTGGATGAAGGGGCAACAATTCCCACCAATGCCTCCAAAATCTTATAGAAATCCTTCCCAGAAGAGCAGAAGCCGTTCTATCTGTGGAGGAGCGACTCCATATTAATGTCTATGGGTGTAAGATGGGAGGTGAGAGCTCCCTGGAGGTGAATGTGGAGGGGGCACATACTTTTCTCCAGATATTGTATGTACAGTGATTCCATAGAGCAAGAACTGATCTTTGCAGCTGTAATCAGCTCTGGCCAATAGAGGGCAGCACTGAACCTCTAAACACCTCCACAGGACACATGCAAAGACCTTCAGAGATACAGTGCAGGTGTCGGCTTCAGGTCACTGGAGACAGTCAGCAAGTAGGTTGCTTAATAAAACCATTTACCTTCAGGTGATGAAACACTTTCTTTGCTTGATGCACATCCCAGTTGTTGTCGTCAAGACATCTGTATGGGGAAAAGAGATTTTATCAAAAGACACCGACCACGGCGGCAGGAAGCCCATCGCCCGTGGCTGGTGTCACCTAAAGTTACATGATATAGAGGCAAAACCTCAGTTGTGAGAAGTGTCGGGGCTGCACAGGTTTTCAGTACCTTAATGGAAAGTGAAATGTTCCTATTCAGTGACAGAAAGCAGAGATCTTGGATACAAAGTGTATGATGAGGTTACAGAACCCCCCGCGCCCAGTGCCGCGCACCGCGGTCTCACTCACTTCAGAGCCCAGTCCGGCTTCATCCTCGTGTACGCGGAGAATGAGTGGACGGTGTCCCTGGCGGCGGCGGAAGGGGCTTTCTCGCAGATCGCTGGGACAGGTTTGGGGGGCTCAAGTGATGGCGTTTCTTGCGGACCCCCGTATGCATTCAGTATAACCATCTGATCATTCAAAATCTGAGCGCTGGAAAAAGAGGAAAACAAAAAAGTAACTGAATTATTAGTGATTTCAATATCTCGGCTTGCTTTCAGTGAATGGGACCATGTTTGTTACACAGACCGGATTCCTCTCACTGCTAATCATTTACTAACTGGGGTCTACGCAATATGCTGTACAGATTTTATGCCTCGCGATGTAATTAAGAATATTCTCATTCATTGATGGCAAGCAGAGATCTGAAAACGCTGAAAAAATAGAAATATAAATTACCGTATATGCTCGAGTATAAGCCAAGGCACCTAATTTTACCACAAAAAACTGGGAAAACTTATTGACTTGAGTATAAACCCTAATTTGGGAAATGCAGCAGCTACTGGTAAATTTCCCCATCCTGGTACGCATGGCCCCCTCATCCCCAATCCTGGTATGCATGGACCCCTCATCCCTAATTCTGTTGTGCATGGCTCCCTCATCCCCAATCCTGGTACGCATGGCCCCCTCATCCCCAATCCTGGTACGCATGGCCCCCTCATCCCCAATCCTGGTACGCATGGCCCCCTCATCCCCAATCCTGGTACGCATGGCACCCTCATCCCCAATTCTGTTGTACATGGCCCCCTCATCCCTAATCCTGGTATACATGCCCCCCTCATCCCCAATCCTGGTATGCATGGCAGCCCTCATCCCCAATCCAGGTATGCATGGCAGCCCTCATCCCCAATCCAGGTATGCATGGCAGCCCTCATCCCCCAATCCAGGTATGTATGGCACCCCTCATCCCCCAATCCTGGTATGTACGGTACCCCTCATCCCCCAATCCTGGTATGCATGCCCCCCCATCCCCAATCCTCGTATGCATGGCACCCTCATGTCTAATCCTGGTATGTATGGTCCCCTCATCCCCAATCCTGGTATGCATGGCCTCCTCATCCCCAATCCTGGTATGCATGGCACCCCTATCCCCAATCCTGGTATGTGTGGGCCCCCTCATCCCCCAATCCGGGATTGTATGCCCCCCATCCCCAATCCTGGTATGCATGGCCTCCTCATACCCAATCCTGGTATGTATGGCCTTCCCATCCCCAATCCTGGTATGTATGGACCCCCTCATTCCCCAATCCTGGTATGCATGGCCGCATTACTGCACACACAAAAAAATAATCAAACACTGAAGGTACGTGCACACGATCAGTAATTGCTGCGGATTGTACGCTGCGCACTTGCGCTGCGTGCAATCCGCAGATGCCAGATGTTATAGAATAGTGGATGGGATTTATACAGATCCTATGCCCACTATGCGTCTCCATACACCTGCGGCTCACCCGCAGACACGGACATGCGGCGCGTCTTCCCAGACCTCAGTATGTCAATTTCTCTTGCTGAGACACTAGTCTCCGCAAGAGAAATTCTATCAGTGCAATGTATAGGATGCGGTGAATCCGCATGGCTCAATGAACACATGCGGATTTACCAGCGTGCAGCGCTTTGGACGCAGCATAAAGTATGCTGCGTTCAAAGCGCTGCCAATAACGCCCATGTGCACATACCCTTATACTCACCTTCCTTCCTCACCTCTGCTCTGCGTCCTTTTCTGCTGCAGCAGCTCATGTCAGCATCTGAGCAGCGCATGACGTCACTGCCATGCGCTCTCAGACGCTGAGCTGCTGGCACATTCACTCCTCTCCACCCCGGGACTATGGGCGTGGAGAAGAGTGAATATGCACTCTCTTTAGTAGCGGGCACTGTCAGCAGGATCTGCGGCTCAACGCTTCTCTGTGTCCGCTACTAAAGAGAATGAATATTCATTCTTCTCCACGCCCATGGGAGTGGAGAAGAGGGAATATTAATTTCTCTTTAGCGCGGGCACACGTGGTAGCTGCAGCAGCGGCTACTGCGTGTGCCCCGCTCCTCCACCGTCGCAACCTCCCCCAGCACTATCCACCACCAGAATTTCTATATACTCGAGTATATACCAGAGTATAAGCCGAGAGGGGCTTTATCAGAACAAAAAATGTGCTGAAAAACTCGGCTTATACTCGAGTATATACGGTATATTAAAAATCTGGTGAATTACATGATGATTGGAAGAGATGAGATCAATCATAACCTATGCAGCGGATACCACCACTGGCGGCCTCAGTATTCCTGTAGCCAGAAGACCACCGCCAGGAGGAGTTAACAGAGCGGCCGGTCATACATGCACCCTGCCTCCGCCAGGAGGAGTTAACAGAGCGGCCGGTCATACATGCACCCTGCCTCCGCCAGGAGGAGTTAACAGAGCGGCCGGTCATACATGTGTAGCACCCTGAGGGCTCGGCTGCTACAGGGGTATTGCACCTCGACCCAGAGGTGTGATATTCCACTCCCGGGTAAGGATGGAGTGTGGACCAGGACTCAGTAAGCTGCATACACCACACACACCCCATTTCCGAGGGACAGCTCTACGGGGCTCCCATTTATATATATATGTAGGCACAACTGACCATGTCCCTGGCTGGAGTGGGGAGGGGGAGGAAAACCCAGTGGTGTAGGAGCAGATAGGGGTGGCTCTCTGGGCATAGGTAGGAGCCCATTGGTTGCTAGTCACCTGGGCTCACACATAGAGGGAGGTATATAAGGTGGGCACCATCTTAGAGTAGTCAGTTCAGTCCAGTCAGGAGGAGAAGAAAGAAGGAGAGTTCAGCCAGAGAGGGCTGACAGGGAGCTGTGGCTCAGTCTGGGCCCAGCTCCACGAGGCCGGCCTGGAGTGGAGGCCAGAGCCAGAGGAGAGGAACAGAAACAGCAAGGAACTGGAACAGAAAGGAAACAAGGAACAGCACATTAAGAGAGGCTCAGAGACACCAGAGAAGAAGGGACCCCATAGGCCCAGGAGAGTGCGGGTGAAGGGTTGGCAGAGCAGGGTACCGGAACCCAAATTGGTGGAGGCAACAAATTCCTCAGCCAAAGACCGAAGGTTGTGACCACATCTTGGTGCGACCCCTCACTACATCCACCAGGAAAGCATACCACATAGGGTCAGGGAAACCGGAGAGAGGTTTCGCCAAGAGAAGGCCCGAGGAAGCTGGACAAAGGTGGGTCACTGGTGGGGACGGCCAGAGCAAGAAAGAGAAGGGAGCCCTGTGCCACGCTCTGGAATTGCCTGGGAGTTGGTCGAGCCCCTTGCCTGGTGGACGCAGCACGGCTTGGGCAGTCACCGCCGGTACAGACGTGACTAGGACCAGTAAAGAACTGTGAGTAAAGCATTGGAAACTGCAACCACACGTCTCTGTGTTTCATCGCCGCACCAGCACCATTAGTACTGGGACGCTCACACCATCACTCCCATCATGCACACTAGCTGCCCTGAGGCAATGCTTCTCCCGTGGGGAGTTATCCCATACTTGGCTGCGCATACAACATCAGCAGTCTGCGGCACAGCGGCGGTCTCCACTGACCGCAATCCACGGGTAGCGTAGCCGGACACTTATTATTACACTAAGACTGCCACTGGTTTGAAAGCCCTGGGCACGGACCGGGTCACCGCCACTGAAGACTACAACCCCCAGCGATAGTCTTCCGTGGCGATAGGTGATATTACAGCTCACCTCCTCCTCCTGTACAATGACTGATAACACCTCTATATATAGTAGATTACACAGGATCCACCATTCACAATAGGTGATATCACAGCACACCTCCTCCTCCTGTATAATGACTGATAACACCTCTATATACAGTAGATAACACAGGATCCACCATTTACAATAGGTGATATCACAGCTCACCACCTCCTCCTCCTGTACAATAAATGATAACACCTCTATATACAGTAGATAACACAGGATCCACCATTTACAATAGGTGAGATCACAGCTCACCCCCTCCTCCTCCTGTACAATGACTGATAACACCTCTATATACAGTAGATAACACAGGATCCACCATTTACAATAGGTGAGATCACAACTCACCTCCTCCTCCTCCTCCTTTATAATGACTGATAACACCTCTATATACAGTAGGTAACACAGGATCCACCATTCACAATAGATATCACAGCTCAACTCCTCTTCCTGTATAATGACTGATAACACCTCTATATACAGTAGGTAACACAGTATCCACCATTCACAATAGGTGAGATCACAGCTCACCCCCTCCTCCTCCTGTACAATGACTGATAACACCTCTATATACAGTAGATAACACAGGATCCACCACTCACAATAGGTGAGATCACAGCTCACCTCCTCCTCCTGTACAATGACTGATAACACCTCTATATACAGTAGATAACACAGGGGACCCACCATTCACAATAGGTGATATCACAGCTCACCTCCTACTGTACAATGACTGATAACACCTCACCTCCTCCTGTACAATGACTGATAACACCTCTATATACAGTAGATAACACAGGGGACCCACCATTCACAATAGGTGATATCACAGCTCACCTCCTCATCCTGTATAATGACTGATAACACCTCTATATACAGTAGATAACACAGGATCCACCATTCACAATAGGTGAGATCACAGCTCACCCCCTCCTCCTCCTATACAATGACTGATAGCACATCTATATACAGTAGATAGCACAGGATCCACCATTCACAATAGGTGATATCACAGTTCACCTTCTCCTCCTGTACAATGACTGATAACACCTCTATATACAGTAGATAACACAGGATCCACCATTCACAATAAGTGTCATCACAGCTCACCTCCTCCTGTACAATGACTGATAACACATCTATATACAGTAGTTAACACAGGGGACCAAACATTCACAATAGGTGATATCACAGCTCACCTCCTCCTCCTGTATAATGACTGATAACACCTCTATATACAGTAGGTAACACAGGATCCACCATTCACAATAAGTGATATCACAGCTAACCTCCTCCTCCTATACAATGACAGATAACACCTCTATATACAGTACATAACAAAGGGGACCCACCATTCACAATAGGTGGTATTACAGCTCACCTTCTCCCCCTGTATAATGACTGATAACACATCTATATACAGTAGGTAACACAGGATCCACAATTCACAATAGGTGATATCACAGCTCACCTACTCCTCCTCCTGTACAATGACTGATAACACCTCTATATACAGTAGTTAACACAGGATCCACCATTCACAATAGGCGATATCACAGCTCACCTCCTCCTCCTCCTGTACAATGACTGATAACACAGGATCCAACATTCACAATAGGTGAGATCACAGCTCACCCCTTCCTCCTCCTGTACAATGACTAATAACACCTCTATATACAGTAGATAACACAGAGGACCCACCATTCACAATAGGTGATATCACAGCTCACCTCCTCTTCCTGTATAATGATTGATAACAAATCTATGTACCGCAGGTAACACAGGATCCTCCATTCACAATAGGTGATGTCACAGATCACCTCCTCCTCCTGTACAATGAATGATAACACCTCTATATACAGTAGATTACACAGAATCCACCATTCACAATAGGTGAGATCACAGCTCACCTCCTCCTCTGTACAATGACTGATAACACCTCTATATACAGTAGATAAAACAGGATACACCATTCACAATAGGCGAGATCACAGCTCACCTCTTCCTGTACAATGAATGATAACACCTCTATATACAGTAGATAACACAGGGGACCCACCATTCACAATAGGTGGTATTACAGCTCACCTCCTCCCCTGTACAATGACTGATAACACCTCTATATACAGTAGATAACACAGGATCCACCATTCACAATAGGTGATATCACAGCTCACCTCCTCCTCCTCCTGTACAATGACTATTAACACCTCTATATACAGTAGATTACACAGGATCCACCATTCACAATAAGTGAGATCACAGCTCATCTCCTCCTCCTGTACAATGACTGATAACACGTCTATATATAGTAGATGACACAGAGGACCCACCATTCACAATAGGTGATGTCACAGCTCACCTCCTCCTCCTCCTGTACAATGACTGATAACACCTCTATATACAGTAGGTAACACAGGAGACCCACCATTCACAATAGGCGATATCACAGATCACCTCCTCCTCCTGTACAATGAACGATAACACCTCTATATACAGTAGATTACACAGGATCCACCATTCACAATAGGTGATATCACAACTCACCTCCGGCTCCTGTACAATGAACGATAACACCTCTATATACAGTAGATTACACAGGATCCACCATTCACAATAAGTGAGATCACAGCTCACCTCCCCCTCCTGTACAATGAATGATAACAACTCTATATACAGTAGATTACACAGGATCCACCATTCACAATAAGTGAGATCACAGCTCATCTCCTCCTCCTCCTGTACAATGACTGATAACACCTCTATATATAGTAGATAACACAGGATCCACCATTCACAATAGGTGACATCACAGCTCACCTCCTCCTCCTGAACAATGACTGATAACACCTCTATATACAGTAGATAACAGGATCCACCTTTCACAATAGGTGATATCATAGCTCACCTACGCCGCCTGTACAATGAACGATAACACCTCTATATACAGTAGATTACACAGGATCCACCATTCACAATAGGTGACATCACAGCTCACCTCCTCCTCCTCCTCTACAAGGACTGATAACACCTCTATATACAGTAGATTACACAGGATCCACCATTCACAATAGGTGATATCACAGCTCACCTCCTCCTCCTGTACAATGAATGATAACACCTCTATATACAGTAGATAACACAGGATCCACCATTCACAATAGGTGATGTCACAGTTAACCTCCTCCTCCTGTACAATGAATGATAACACCTCTATATACATTAGATTACACAGGATCCACCATTCACAATCGGTAAGATCACAGCTCACCCCCTCCTCCTCCTGTGCAATGACTGATAACACCTCTACATACAGTAGATAACACAGGGGACCCAACAATCACAATAGGTGGTATTACAGCTCACCTCCTCCTCCTCCTGCACAATGACTGATAACACCTCTATATACAGTAGATAACACAGGATCCACCATTCACAATAGGTGATATCACAGCTCACCTCCTCCTCCTCCTGTACAATGACTGATAACACCTCTATGTACAGTAAATAACACAGGATCCACTATTCACAATAGGTGAGATCACAGCTCACCTCCTCCTCCTTTACAATGACTGATATCACCTCTTTATACAGTAGATAACACAGGATCCACCTTTCACAATAGGTGATATCACAGCTCACCTCCTCCAACTCCTGTACAATGACTGATATCACCTCTATATACAGTAGATGACACAGGGAACACACCATTCACAATAGGTGATGTCACAGCTCACCTCTCCAACTGTACAATTACTGATAACACCTCTATATACAGTAGATAACACGGGATCCACAATCCACAAAAGGTGATATCACAGCACACCTCCTCATGCTCTACAATGACTGATAACACCTCTATATACAGTAGATGACACAGGGGACCCTCCATTCACAATAGGTGATGTCACAGCTCACCTCCTCCTCCTCCTGTACAATGACTGATGAAACCTCTATATACAGTAGATTACACAGGATCCTCCATTCACAATAGGTGAGATCACAGCTCACCTCCTCCTCCTCCTGTACAATGACTGATAACACCTCTTTATACAGTAGATAACAAAGGGGACCCATCATTCACAATAGGTGGTATCACAGCTCACCTCATCCCCCTGTATAATGACTGATAACACCTCTATATACAGTAGGTAACACAGGATCCACCATTCACAATAGGTGATATCACAGCTCACCTCCTCCTCCTGTACAATGACTGATAACACCTTTTTATACAGTAGATAACACAGGATCCTCCATTCACAATAGGTGATATCACAGCTCACCTCCTCCTCCTGTACAAGGACTGATGACACCTCTATATACAGTAGATAACACAGGTTCCACCATTCACAATAGGTGGTATTACAGCTCACCTCCTCCTCCTATACAATGACGGATAACACCTCTATATACAGTACATAACAAAGGGGACCCACCATTCACAATAGGTGGTATTACAGCTCACCTTCTCCCCCTGTATAATAACTGATAACACCTCTATATACAGTAGGTAACACAGGATCCACCATTCACAATAGGCGAGATCACAGCTCACCTCTTCCTGTACAATGAATGATAACACCTCTATATACAGTAGATAACACAGGATCCACCATTCACAAAAGGAAATATCACAGCTCACCTCCTCATGCTGTACAATGACTGATAACACCTCTACATATAGCAGATGACACAGGGGACCCACCATTCACAATAGGTGATGTCACAGCTCTCCTCCTCCTCCTCCTCCTGTACAATGACTGATAACACCTCTATATATAGTAGATAACACAGGACCCACCATTCACAATAGGTGATATCACAGCTCACCTCCTCATGCTGTACAATGACTGATAACACCTCTATATATAGCAGATGACACAGGGGACCCACCATTCACAATAGGTGATGTCACAGCTCTCCTCCTCCTCCTCCTCCTGTACAATAACTGATAACACCTCTATATACAGTAGATAACACAGGATCCACCATTCACAATAGGTGAGATCACAGCTCATCTACGCCGCCTGTACAATGAATGATAACTATATATACAGTAGATTACACAGGATCCACCATTAACAATAGGTGAGATCACAGCTCAACTCCTCCTCCTGTACAATGACTGATAACACCTCTATATACAGTAGGTAACACAGGATCCGCCATTCACAATAGGTGAGATCACAGCTCACCTCCTCCTCCTCCTGTACAATGACTGATAACCTCTATATACAGTAGGTAACACAGGATCCACCATTCACAATAGGTGATATCACAGCTCACCTACTCCTCCTCCTGTACAATGACTGATAACACCTCTATATACAGTAGATAACACAGGATCCACCATTCACAATAGGCGGTATTACAGCTCACCTCCTCCTCCTCCTGTTCAATGACTGGTAACACCTCTATATACAGTAGATAACACAGGGTCCACCATTCACAATAGGTGAGATCACAGCTCACCTCTTCCTGTACAATGAATGATAACACCTCTATATACAGTAGATAACACAGGATCCACCATTCACAATAGGTGGTATTACAGCTCACCTCCTCCTCCTCCTGTTCAATGACTGGTAACACCTCTATATACAGTAGATAACACAGGATCCTCTATTCACAATAGGTGAGATCACAGCTCACCTCCTTCTCCTCCTCCTGTACAATGACTGAAAACACCCCTATGTACAGTAGATGACACAGGGGACCAACCATTCACAATAGGTGATATCACAGCTCACCTCCTCCTCCTGTATAATGACTGATAACACCTCTATATACAGTAGATAACACAGGATCCACCATTCACAATAGGTGATATCACAGCTCACCTCCTCATGCTGTACAATGACTGATAACACCTCTATATACAGTAGATAACACAGGATCCACCATTCACAATAGGTGAGATCACAGCTCACCTCCTCCTCCTCCTGTACAATGAATGATAACACCTCTATATACAGTAGATGACACAGGGGATCCACCATTCACAATAGGTGAGATCACAGCTCACCTCCTCCTCCTCCTGTACAATGACTGATGACACCTCTATATACAGTAGATAACACAGGATCCTCTATTCACAATAGGTGAGATCACAGCTCACCTCCTTCTCCTCCTGTACAATGACTGATAACACCTCTATATACAGTAGGTAACACGGGATCCACCATTCACAATAGGTGATATCACAGCTCACCTCCTCCTCCTGTACAATGAATGATAACACCTCTATATACAGTAGATAACACAGGATCCACCATTCACAATAGGTGAGATCACAGCTCACCTCCTCCTGTACAATGACTGATAACACCTCTATATACAGTAGATAACACAGGATCCACCATTCACAATAGGTGATATCACAGCTCACCTCCTCCTCCTGTACAATGAATGATAACACCTCTATATACAGTAGATAACACAGGATCCACCATTCACAATAGGTGAGATCACAGCTCACCTCCTCCTGTACAATGACTGATAACACCTCTATATACAGTAGATAACACAGGATCCACCATTCACAATAGGTGAGATCACAGCTCACCTCCTCCTGTACAATGACTGATAACACCTCTATATACAGTAGATAACACAGGATCCACCATTCACAATAGGTGAGATCACAGCTCACCTCCTCTTCCTGTATAATGCGGATTGCACATTTTCTGTACAATAAACCTCATTTCAAGGCAGAAACATTACTGTGTCCAACAGTTATTACATAGATCAAACTGAAATAGCTGTTGCAAAAACACCAATTTTAAGAAAGCATTAAGCTTAAGATTAATAGGGGTGCCCAAACTTTTTCATATAACTGTATATATAATTATATACACAGTGGGGGAAATAATTATTTGATCCCCTGCTGTCTTTCTTAGTTTGCCCACTGACAAAGACATGAACAGTCTATAATTTTAAGGGTAGGTTAATTTTAACATTGAGAGATAGAATATCCCAAAAAAAAATGAAGAAAATCACATTGTATAAATTAGATAATTTTTTTGCATTTTGCAGTGAGAAATAAGTATTTGATCCCTCTGGAAAACAACACTTAATACTTGGTGGTAAAACACATGTTGGCAGCACAGCAGTCAGACGTTGTTTGTAGCTGATGATGAGGGTTGTGCACATGTCGGGAGGAATTTTGCTCCACTCCTCTTTGCAGATCATCTCTAAATCATTAAGATTTTAAGGCTGTCGCTTGGCAAATCGGAGCTTTAACTCCCTCCATAAGTTTTCTATGGGATTAAGGTCTGGAGACTGGCTAGGCCACTCCATGACCTTACTGTAGTTCTTTATGATCCACTCCTTTGTTGCTTTGGCTGTATGTTTTGGGTCATTGCCTTGCTGGAAAGACCTAGCCACGACCCATCTTCAATGCTCTTACTGAGGGAAGGAGGTTGTTGGCCAAAATCTCGCGATACATGACGCCATCCATCTTCCCTTCAATACGGTGCAGTCGTCATGTCCCCTTTGCAGAAAAGCACCCCCAAAGTATGTTTCCCCCACCATGCTTCACGGTTGGAACAATGTTCTTAGGGTTGTACTTCCTTCTTCTTCCTCCAAACACGGCCAATTGAGTTAATGCTAAAGAGCTCAATTTTTGTCTCATCTGACCACAGCACCTTCTCCCAATAACTCACAGAATCATCCAGGTATTCATTGCCAAACTTCAGATGGGCCTGCACATGTGCCTTCTTGAGCAGGGGGACCTCGCGGGCACTGCAGGATTTTTAACCTTTAAAGCGGAATGTGTTACCAATGGTTTGCTTGGTGACTGTGGTCCCAGCTGCCTGGAGATCATTAGCAAGTTTCCCCCGTGTAGTTTTAGGCTGATCTCTCACCTTCCTCATGATCAAGGATACCCCCTCGAGGTGAGATTTTGCATGGTGCCCCAGATCAATGTCTATTGACAGTCATTTTGTATTTCTTTCATTTTCTTACAATTGCACCAACAGTTGTCTCCTCCTCACCCAGAGTCTTACTTATGGTTTTGTAGCCCATTCCAGCTTTGTGCAGGTCTATGATCTGGTCCCCGACATCCTTAGAAAGCTCTTTGGTCTTGCCCATGTGGTAGAGGTTAGAGTCTGACTGATTAATGGAGTCTGTGGACAAGAGTCTTTTATACAGGTGACTATGTAAGACAGCTGTCTTTACTGCAGGTAACGAGTTGATTAGGAGCGTCTAACTGGTCTGTAGCAGCCAGAACTCATAATGGTTTGTAGGGGATGAAATACTTATTTCTCACTGCAAAATGCAAAAAAAATTATCTAATTTATACAATGTGATTTTCTTGATTCTTTTGGGCAGGGATATTCTATCTCTCAATGTTAAAATTACCCTTAAAATTATAGACTGTTCATGTCTTTGTCAGTGGCCAAACTTAGAAAAACCCGCAAGGGATCAAATATTTATTTCCCCCAGTGTGTGTGTGTGTGTGTGTGTGTGTGTGTGTGTGTGTGTGTGTGTGTGTGGGCAGGTGTTTGTGTGTGTGGGCAGGTGTTTGTGTGTGTGTGGGCAGGTGTGTATGTGTGTGGGCAGGTGTGTGTATGTGTGTGTGTGTGTGTGGGCAGGTGTGTGTGTGTGTGGGCAGGTGTTTGTGTGTGTGTGTGGGCAGGTGTGTATGTGTGTGTGTGTGGGCAGGTGTGTGTATGTGTGTGTGTGTGGGCAGGTGTGTGTGTGTGGGCAGGTGTGTTTGTGTGTGGGCAGGTGTGTTTGTGTGTGGGCAGGTGTGTATGTGTGTGGGCAGGTGTTTGTGTGTGTGTGTGCGCAGGTGTGTGTATGTGTGTGTGTGTGGGCAGGTGTGTGTGTGTGGGCAGGTGTGTTTGTGTGTGGGCAGGTGTGTTTGTGTGTGTGTGTGTGGGCAGGTGTGTATGTGTGTGGGCAGGTGTATGTGTGTGTGGGGGGGGCAGGTGTGTGTGTGTGTCTGTGTGGGCAGGTGTGTGTCTGTGTCTGTGTGGGCAGCTGTGTGTGTGTGTGTGTGTGTGTATATGTGTGTGTGTCTGTGTGGGCAGGTGTTTGTGTGTATATGTGTGTGTGTGTATATGTGTGTGTGTCTGTGTGGGCAGGTGTGTGTGTGTATATGTGTGTGTGTGTGTGTGTGTGTGTGGGCAGGTTAGAAAGTCTTGCCCTGTTGAACACTACACCTGACTTGAGGCCACCACCTCTTGGTTGTCCAATGTTCTTGCTTCTCTAGGGCTCTTCTCAGATATTCATTATACCAGCTCCCCAGAATACCAAAGTTATGGTGGGTGACCGCGAGCCCTGGTGGTGGTCATAACTGCGGCCACCCAGGGGCAATACTCCATAACAACAATCCCCTGAGGTGGTGTAGGATGTAAGGACCTATTCACACTACATTCAGCGCTGCATTCAGGTCTTTACACAAGGCTTACAACTGAATCCCTGAAATTCAGGATTGTGCTGTCTGAAATGAGACATCTGAAAGCAGAGAAAATGGAGCCTAAAGATTCAGACTTTAGCCTCGGTTTGCCTTTGTTCAAATCAATGGCTATGTCAAGGCACATCTGAATGCCATTTTTCAGGGATTTAGATAGAAGCCTGGAAAGAGGAGATGAATGCATTGCAAAATTCAGTGTGAATAGGCCCTTATATCTGGAGTCTTGATATTGATGCCACAAGCATTTTACTTGTTTTTAACTTAAAAAAAAATACACACACACAAATTATACACACACACACACACACTATACATACACACACACTATACATACACACACACTACACATACACACACATTATACACACACACACACACTATACATACACACACACTACACATACACACACACTATACATACACACACACACTATACATACACACACACTATACATACACACACATTATACACACACACACACTATACATACACACACACAAATGTGTGTGTGGGCAGGTGTGTGTGTGTGGGCAGGTGTGTGTGTGTGGGCAGGTGTGTGTGTGTGATGTCTGTCTGTTTGTGTGTGTGTTTGTGTGGGCAGATGTCATTGTGTGATGTCTGTTTGTATGTATTTTTGTGTTTCAAATGTGTTTATGCGTGTCTGTATATGTTTGTGTGTGTGTATGACTGCATGCGGCCTACTGCTGAGTATAGTTGGCGCCGTGCGGCCTCCTGATGTCTCTGGGGGGGCTCCGTGCGGCCTCCTGCTGTGTATAGATGGCTACGTGCGGCTCCCCGCTGTGTATAGATGGCTACGTGCGCCCCCCCGCTGTTTATAGACGGCGCCGTGCGGCCCCCCGCTGTGTATAGATGGCTACGTGCGCCCCCCGCTGTGTATAGATAGCTATGTGCGGCCCCCCGCTGAGTATAGATGTCGCCGTGCGGCCTCCTGCTGTGTATAGATGGCTACGTGCGCCCCCCGCTGTGTATAGATAGCTATGTGCGGCCCCCCGCTGAGTATAGATGTCGCCGTGCGGCCTCCTGCTGTGCATAGATGGCTACGTGCGGTCTCCCGCTGAGTATAGATGGCGCTGTGCGGCCTCCTGCTGTCTCTGGGGGGAGCGCCGTGAGGCATCTATACTCAGCAGGAGGCCGCACGTAGCCAGCTATACACGTATACTCAGCAGGAGGCCGCACGTAGCCATCTATACGGTGCCATCTATACACAGTGGGAGGTCGCACGGCGCCATCTATACACAGCGGGAGGCCGCACGGAGCCATCTATACACAGCGGGAGTCTCAGTGTTTTGCAAGAGCAGTCAATAAATTCTGCTTGACTAATTCTGAGCACCATAAAGTCTGGTTCGCTTCTAACCTGCTGTCTTCATTTTCAGCTTGCTGAATTCTAACTCATTTACTGTCATTCGAGACGATGCCTTTGCTGGTCTCTTTCACCTTGAATACCTGTAAGTGCTCCACTTAATGTCATATTTTTGATTCTGTTCTTCTTCATCTTTTGGCATGTGCAATTGTATGAGCAAGTATTCATATGAATTTATGACCTACTTAAATCTTGGAGGACCTTAAATTTTATTCAATCAAGTTTTTTTCCAGTTTAAAACTATGGGACATATATGTGCCTTGGTCCTCAATGGGTTTTTAAAGGGGCTGCAAACATAAATACGAAAAAAATAATTCAATTAGTGCTTTTTGTGTTCATTTAATTTTTATTTGAAGTCCATTTTTTTTATATACCTTGAAATTAAGCCCTACCCCGTGGAATGAAGCCCTACCTACATAACATCTGAGAGCTACATGGATCCCGCTTGTGAGGTGCCTGTCCGTCACTGCTATTCAGTTTTAGGGTCCACTCACTAAGCCATATATTCTCTCATGCAAGAGAATAGGGCCAATTATGCTAATGACACTGGGCTCAAACTCTGTCAGAGCTTCAACTGAGTGTGATCCGATTCTCTCGCAGCACAGATATGGAGAAGATGGAGAACTTAATTTCTCCATCTTCTCCATAGTCTCTGTGAGTGTTCATCGGACTGCACTTGGATGACATCCGAGTGCAGTCCAATGTTTTACGTGCACCCATAGACTTGTATGGGTGCACATGGTCCGAATATCGAATGAGATTATTTTCTCATGCCAATAATCGCACTGTCCCATAGTATAACATAGAGCCGAGTCCTATCCGATAAAACATCACATAGCATTCGGCCGTGTTATACGACAGTGTGAGCGAGCCCTTAGAGTCAAGGAATATTTACATGTAGATGATGATATTACTCTCCAAGTGTATATTTTTTTAGGCGAGTTCATAGTAAATGCTTTGCATTTTTGACATGTGATCAACTAAAGAACAAGAAAGATTTAGGACCTCGCCTATAGAGAAACGGAAAATAGTTTGGAGGACTTGCATGTCCTTTTTTATTTATTATGAGAAAATCATAAAAGATCCCGTTTTTTAACCATGCTGTGACTTTCTGCTGAGGGAGAGGGAGAGAGCTGCCCTATTCAGAGTCTGTAATAAGACCTGCTGACAAAAGTGTTGAAGATACAGTCTAATGTGAATTAACAATGAAAAAAAGTTAATTTAACAAATGGCTTGTATTTTTTTTAATACAAACTTTTTTGTCTTTACAGCTCCTTTAAAGGGAATCTGTCATCAGGTTTTTGCCACCTAATCTGAGAGCAGCATAATGTAGGGTTAGAGGCACTGATTCCAGTAATGTGTCACTTACTGGGCTGCTTAGTGTTGTTTTGATAAAATCATTGATTTGTCAGAAGGTAATTATCACTAGATGACTAGTAAGTTCTGTAGGACCCCACCCCCATCACTGATCAGTAGATTTCTGTGTACAATGAGCATGGGCAGAAAGCTGCCAATCAGTGGTGTGGGTGGGGCTATACAGAGCGCAGCATTCAGAGAGCTGCTAGATCTGCAGCAGATAAAACAAAACGGTGATTTTCTCAAAATGACAACAAGCAGCTGAAAAAGTGACACATCGCTGGAATCAGGGTATCTGCCCCAATATTGTGCTGCTCTCAGATGAGGCAGCACAATTAATATTATGCCAAATTAATTTCCCGTGAACTATCACATGATCTATCACAGGGGATCATGTGACATGTCACGTGATAAATCAGGTGTGTGGAGGGGGCCCGCGCCTTCTAAACTGCCCGGGGCCCTTGCTACTCTTAATCCACCCCTGCCTATATCCCCGGAGCGGCCTGGCTGCCCCTGTATGCCGGCGAGTCGCATACCTTGGGCGACTTTAAAGAAAGGCTGTATAGCCTGTTCAAAGTTTATCCCCTGACAGAAGAACAGAAGGTAAGCATACTGATAGGGCAGTTAACTGGTGCGGCCCAGCGGGAGGTAAAGTCTTGGACAGCTGAGGAGAAAAGGACTGTAAGGGGGGTTCTGACCCGTCTACGGGACACCTTTGATACCCGTACCTCAGCAGAAATCAAAATGCGGTTCTATGGATGTAAGCAGCGAGCTCAAGATAGCATCCGAGATTATGCCCTAAATTTACAGGAAGCCTTGGGGGCAATTAAGCAAGCTGACCCTGGCAGCGTGCAGGATACAGATAAACTATTGACTGACCAGTTCATAGAAGGTCTGCTGTCCAGCGCCCACAGAACCCAGCTGCGCCTCATGGCCCTACAGAACCCCGATTTGACTTTTGCACAGTTCAAAGATAGGGCCATCCGGGTGCTCCGAGAACCTGCACCGGGTGGCGCTGTAGCTTCCCGGCGCCCTGCCATCCCTTACCACCAGGGGGCGGCGCCCTATCCCGCAGACCTTGTGGGGGCTGATGCGCAGGCCCTAAATCCATCCCCGCCTGCAAACCTGCACCATCAGGTCCAAGAACTAACAAAGAGTGTTGCTGCATTGACCAGGACCATACAGTCATTACAAATGGACCCGTCAGGACCAATCAAGCTGGCTTCCAGTCCGGAGGATGTCCCGTGGCGTCGACGGAGGAGGATCCCGTCGTTCAGAGGGAGGCCCGCCGATCATTACACTGAGGATGGACAGCCGATTTGCCGCTGTTGCAGCTAGCCGGGACACGTAGCCAGGTACTGTACTTTAAATGGGTCCGACCTGGGGCAAAGGGCCAACCCCCAGGCATAAGGTCATCAGGCCCATCTAATTGGCGTGATAAGTACGTAGGGGGACGCCCGGTTTTACCCGTAGTGCTGGACGGTATCCCCATAAGTGCACTGCTGGACACCGGGTCCCAAGTGACTACCATCCCCTATGTACTTTTCAAGCAGTACTGGAGTGACACTGATATAACTCGTTATCCAGACGATGACTTGAGCATCATCGCCAGCAATGGTCAACCCGTGCCGCAGGTGGGGTTCAGAGAGATGACCATTAAGATTGGTAAACTTGAACTGCCGGCACAGGGAGTGATCATTGTGGACATTGACCGTCGAGAAAGTCACCCTAAAATAACCTTGGGTACTAATGTGATTGAAAATTGTCTTTCAGAAGTAATTGTAATTTTGCAGCAGGTGGCGATGAATGCAAGCTCCAGCCAACAGAGGGTCCTCCAGAAGGAGATAAGAGCCCTGATGAGATGGCAACAGGTAGAACTGTCTGGTGGTGAGATCGGTAGCGTGAGGATGAGCGACCCGTTCCCCATTGCCATGCCCCCCAAAAGTGAAATGATCTGGTGTCGGACTGCAATCGGGTTAAGAGGGAGAGACTACCAAGCCATGGTAGAACCCGTGTACTCAGACAGCAGGCCCACCATTTTGACAGCCCGGGGGGTGGTCGATGTCCGCCATGGAAGGGTGCCCGTCCGGATCTTAAACTTTGGGGAAAGGGAAGTACACTTGCCCCGGTACGCTACACTAGCCAAATTGTATACTGTTGAACACAATGCTGTCAGGGCCATGGAACCCTTGCCTCCATCTCCCCAGGCGGAGGGTAATGGTTCCCAGAAACCCAAGGAGGACTGGTGCCAGAAACTCCACGTGGGTGCTGACTCCACTCCCTTGCACCAAAAACTTGGAGTCTATCGGGTGTTTCAAGAGTACGAGAGAATCTTTAGTAAGCACCCGCTAGACTTCGGCAGAGTGAAAGGGGTAGAACACCACATCCCCACGGGGAGCCACCCACCAATAAAAGAAAGATACAGATCTGTACCACCCCGCACACTATCAGAACGCAAAGGGCATGCTGAGAGAAATGAAGGAAGCCGGGGTCATTAGAGACAGTTGTAGCCCCTGGGCAGCCCCCTTGGTTCTGGTAAAAAAGAAAGACTGTACTATGAGAATGTGCGTGGACTATAGAGAAGTCAATCGTATCAACCATAAAGACGCATACCCGTTGCCTAGAATAGAGGAGTCTTTGGTCGCACTAAAATCAGCTAATTTCTTCTCTACTTTGGACCTTACTAGTGGGTACTGGCAGGTTCCTGTGGCAGAGGCTGATAAGGAGAAGACCGCCTTCACCACCCTGATGGGATTAAGTAAATTCAACTATATGCCGTTCGGGCTCTGCAACGCACCCGGGACCTTCCAGAGGCTGATGGAATGCTGTCTAGGGCACCGAAACTTTGAGACGGTCCTACTTTACCTGGACGACGTGATTGTCTATTCGAAGACTTACGAGGACCATCTAAAGCACCTGGCCGAGGTGTTCGAGGCCCTGGCAGGCTTTGGCATGAAAGTGAAACCCTCCAAGTGCCATCTGTTAAAGCCGAAGGTACAGTACCTGGGACACGTGGTGAGTGCAGAAGGAGTAGCCCCCGACCCTGACAAAATCATGGCAATAAAGAACAGGCCAAGCCCCTCTAACATAAAAGAAGTGAGGCAGTTCGTCGGGTTGGTAGGCTACTACCGAAGGTTCATCCCCAGGTTCACCAAGATGGCAGCCCCTATGCAGGACCTCCTTATAGGACAATCTAAGACCAGAAGCCAAAAGCCACCCTTCAAGTGGGACAAGCCGGAAGAGGAGTCCTTCCGCCAGCTGAAGATGGCCCTCACGGGGGATGAGATCCTGGCATACCCTGATTATGGCCAGCCTTTTATCCTCCACACAGACGCCAGTAATGTGGGGCTGGGAGCCGTACTGTCACCGAACCAACAGGACAGAGAAAGGGTGATCGCGTACGACAGCCGAGAGAAACCCGGAGAATTACAGCTCCTTTAAGCTGGAGTCCTTGGCAGTGGTGTGGGCCGTAACAGAACGTTTCAAGCATTACCTGGCCTCTGTGAAGTTCACTGTGTACACGGACAACAATCCGTAGACACATCTGGACAATGCGAGACTTGGTGCCCTAGAGCAGCGGTGGATGGCCCGGCTAGCAAACTATGACTTCACCATCAAGTACCGGGCAGGCCGAGCCAATGCCAATGCAGATGCCCTATCGAGAATGCCCCACTTGCCCGATGAGGGAGAAGATCCAGATGAGTTGGAGGAAATAGAGCTCCCTGCATTCCACCGGTACGGAAGGAAGGAAGGTACCAGCCAGAAGACGCCCTTGATGCCCATCGTCACCAGGCAGCCTCTTGAGCTGGTAGCTCTGGACCATGTGAAACTGGCTCCAAGCCGGTCGGGCTACGTCTATGCCCTGACAATAGTGGACCACTATTCCCGGTTCCTGGTGGTGGTTCCTGTTAAAGACTTGACAGCCCAAACAGCGGCCAGAGCCTTCCAACAACACTTCTGCCATCCACACGGGTATCCGGAACAGGTCTTGACAGATCAAGGTCCAGCGTTTGAGGCTGAAATCTTCCAGGAGTTCTGCAACCTCTACGGCTGTAAGAAGATTCGGACAACATCTTACCACCCACAAACCAACGGGCTATGTGAGAAAATGAATAATATCGTCATTGATCTCCTCAAAACGTTGCCCCTGGAAGAACGCAGCCTGTGGCCGGAGAAGCTGCCAGACCTGATAGACTTATACAACCATATCCCGGTGAATGCTACAAATTGCACCCCGGCTTACCTGATGAGGGCAAGACCAGGTAAGCTGCCGATAGACCTGGAGATGGGAGTCCTCCCCACCTCCCCAGACGCGGACTGGGATACGGAACGGCGGCTACAGTACAAGAAGGTACAGGAGAATGTGGAGAGGAGTCTGGCTCAAGCGAGAGAAAAGCAAGAGAGGCTCTTCAACCAACACGCCCCTGCTGGTCCCCTGGAACCTGGTGAGCAGGTCCTGAAGCGGAAGAGAAGGCTTCACAAGCTAGATGACCAGTTGGAGAGCGACCCGTACACAGTACTGCAGTCCAACCACAACAACCCGAAGGTATGTGTAATTGCCAAGGATGGAGGAGAAACCACTAGCACCGTCTCCAGAGACCACCTAAAAAGGTGCCCCAAGCAACTACAGAGTGCAGGAGAAGATCAAGATGACCTTGAACCCGCAGAAGACAAGAAAGAAATGATCAGCACAGTTCTTGGAGAGTTCCCCCGGTCCTGGACTCGGATAAATGATGCAATAGTGGTACCCGTCCTACACTTCCTTCAACCAACCCAGCAGGAACCTACAGGAGAGCAGGAGGAATCAGAAGACCAAGCAGCCCTAGAGGCAGAAGAACCCATGCCAGCAGCCCAGGAGAGTCAACCCTCTGCTGACAGTGAGCCTGCCATACCTGCGGTAAGCCAAAGGACCCGCAGATAGCTGCCTGCACTGCCTGTAAACCCAGCTAGTAGCTGTACCCTGAATGCTAGTGGGGAAAGTCAGGTTAGACCACCACCAGACAGTGGGTTACGCAGGTCAACCCGGAGCACTAGGGGGCAAATACCAGCTCGCTGGAAGATCTAAATGCTGTATATTGTAAATGTTTTATGTTTGTTGCCTGGTTGCTAATTATGTTTTTCCAGTCTTTCTAGTTCATGGACTAACAGGTTATGGACGCTGAATAACCGGAACTGTCTTGTTGATAGTTGCACTTGGTGCCCTCTTTCGAAGATGGCCACGGAAGAAAAATCTGTCCGGTGTGGCCTCCTTGTGGCCCAAAGTAGAGAGCTCAGCCTTGTCGCCACGCCCAAGGCGAGGAACTTGGGGTTTATGGAAACAGGTCCCCACACCGTGGAAAACTTCACACCTTGTTGGGTGACATGGACACCCGTCACGGAAGCGCCGTGACCTCAAGGACAAAATATACTTGTATATATGTTATGTTGTCATTTATACCCTGCATTTGTGTTTCCTGTTTAGTCCGGAGTAATAAATTTTACTAGGGGAGAATGTGTCACCCCAGGCCTGGATGCCACAAACAATAATCTGTGTCTGAGAGCAGGAGGGAGGTCCCCTGGTTAGGGACAATTAGCATACAGCACCTCCTGTCCCAGGCCAGCAGGGGGAGCTGGCTGCCCCTATAAAAGCTGGAACTGGGGGCAGGGTTAGAGAGAACTGGAAGACCTAGCTCAGGAGTGAGACTAGTCCCAGAGAAGGAGGGACAGTTCAGCTGTAGCTGAGGAGTCCGTGAGGCAGAGGAGAAACTGCAAGCCAGGGACAGAGGTGACGAGAGCCGGTCCTGGAAGAGAACCAATCTACCGGGCATTGGGGTCCGGGGCTGTCAGGGTTACAAGCCCAGCAGCAGAGAACCAACCTGCGAGGGATTTCAGGTCCCTTGGCCTAAGAAGCCTGGAGGCTCCGCCACACAGAGTGACCAGTACAGCGAGGAGCAAGCAACAGGTACCCAAGGCCCTAGTCGCATGCCATACAGGCGAGAAGTACACGGCCAGCTCAGAGACGTGGGCTATTACACCACGAAAAGGGGGATAGTCAGAAAGAGCATAGAGAGAACGGTAGGCCTACACACTCACCCTGACCAGTGGGGCTCGCCCGAATGCTCTCAGACACCCAGGCCCATTCCTAACCGGTACTGTTGGGTCATTAATAATATCTACAATAAAGACCCTGAACTGTTTGAAGCGGACTCTGAACTCTTACTATTGCGGCCTGCACTATCACCCCCAACATCCACCTACACTGCCCTGAGGCTACACTCTTCCCGTGGGGAGTTATCCTACACCTGTGCTGCACACCAACACCAGCCTCAGCAGTCTGCCTCGCAGCGGCGGTTATCCCTGACCGCAATCCACGGGTGGCGTAGTCGGACATTCAAAACACTGATAAATAGACTGCCACCATTTGGTCTGACCACCCTGAGCCACGGGATCGGGTTGCCACTACTACCCCCATCAGCACCGTACACTAGAAGGCCCGGTTCCGTGTACCCCACGGCCCAGGGGGCGAGTCATGTGCATCAAATTATACATACACATATGGGGCAGTGGGGCTTCATACTATATACAGGTGCTTCTCACAAAATTAGAATATCATCAAAAGTTAGTTTATTTCAGTTCTTCAATGCAAAAAGTGAAACTCCTATATTATATAGAGTCATTACACACAGAGTGATCTATTATATAGAGTCATTACACAGAGGGATCTATTATATAGAGTCATTACACACAGAGTGATCTATTATATAGAGTCATTACACAGAGGGATCTATTATATAGAGTCATTACACACAGAGGGATCTATTATATAGAGTCATTACACACAGAGGGATCTATTATATAGACTCATTACACACAGAGGGATCTATTATATAGAGTCATTACACACAGAGGGATCTATTATATAGAGTCATTACACACAGAGGGATCTATTATATAGAGTCATTACACACAGAGGGATCTATTATATAGAGTCATTACACACAGAGGGATCTATTATATAGAGTCATTACACACAGAGGGATCTATTTTAAGTGTTTATTTCTGTTAATGTTGATGATTATGGCTTACAGCCAATGAAAACACAAACGTCATTATCTCAGTAAATTAGAATACTTCATAACAACAGCTTGAAAAATGTTTTTAAAATCAGAAAAGTTGGCCTACTGAAATGTATGTTTAGTAAATGCCCTCAATACTTGTTCGGGCTCCTCGTGCATCAATTACTGCATCAATGCGGCAATGTGGCATGGAGGGATCAGCCTGTGGCACTGCTGAGGTGTTATGGAAACCCAGGTGGCTTTGATAGCAGCCTTCAGCTCATCTGTATTGTGGGGTCTGGGGTCTCATCTTCCTCTTGACAATACCCCATAGATTCTCTATAATAGATTCTCTATGGGGTTAAGGTCAGGCGAGTTTGCTGCCAATCAAGCACAGTGATACTGTTGTGTGTAAACCAGGTATTGGTACTTTTGGCAGTGTGGACAGGGGCCAAGTCCTGCTGGAGAATGACATTTCCATCTCCATAAAGCTTGTCGGCAGAGGGAAGCATGAAGTGCTGTAAAATGTCCTGGTAGACGGCTGCGCTGACTTTGGTCTTCATAAAACATAGTGGACCTACACCAGCAGATGACATGGCCCCCCAAACCATCACTGATTGTGGAAACTTCACACCAGACCTCCAGCAGCTTGGATTGTGGCCTCTCCACTCTTCCTCCAGACTCTGGGACCTTGATTTCCAAATGAAATGCAAAATTTACTTTTCATCTGAAAACAACACCTTGGGCCACTGAGCATCAGTCCAGGTCTTTTTCTCTTTGGCCCAGGTAAGACGCTTCTGGCGTTGTCTATTGGTCATGAGGGGCTTGACACAAGCAATGCGACACTTGTAGCCCATGTCCTGGATACGTCTGTGTGTGGTGGCTCTTGAAGCAATGACTCCAGCAGCAGTCCACTCCTTGTGAATCTCCCCCAAATTTTTGAATGGCCTTTTCTTAGCAATCCTTTCAAGGCTGCGGTTATCCCAGTTGCTTGTGCACCTTTTTCTGCCACACTTTTTCCTTCCACGTCCATTAATATGCTCGGATACAGCACTCTGTGAACAGCTGCTTCTTTAGCAATGACCTTTTGTGGCTTACCCTCCTTGAGGAGTGTGTCAATAACTGCCTTTTGGACATCTGTCAAGTCAGCAGTCTTGCCCATGATTGTGGAGCCTACTGAAACTGACTAAGGGACCTTTTTAAATGCTTAGGAAGCCTTTCCAGGTGTTTCTTGTTAATTCTAATTTACTGAGATAATGACTTTTGTGTTTTCATTGGCTGTAAGCCATAATCATCAACATTAGCAGAAATAAACACTTAAAACAGATCACTCTGTTTGTAATGACTCTGTATAATATATGAGTTTCACTTTTTGGATTTAAGAACTGAAATAAATTCACTTTTTGATGATATTCTAATTTTCTGAGAAGCACCTGTATGTAGCAGTGCGGCAATTATACTATATACAGTCAGGAGTATAAGTACTTGATACACTGATAATTTCGAAAGTTTTTCCACCTACAAAGAATGAAGAGGTCTGTTTTGTTCTACTTAACTGCTGCAACTTGGACCTTTAACAGGATTTATATTTCACCTATGAGAAAGCATACTATGTGTATTTGGCAGATTAACTCAGGCATGTTTATGATAAACTGAATACCTGGATTGGAGTCCTATTTGTATACAGAATATTGACTATTAATGCTGGCAGAGTAAGTCTTAGGCTATATTCACACTAGGTGTTTTTTTCTGCAGCAAAACATAATCTCTTGGCAGGAAAGAAGTAGCGTCAAAAACGCAGGTTTTGGTGTGTTTTTTTGCAGTGGCTCTTGGTGCATTTTTGGTGCGTTTTTCAGGATCCCAAAGTTCAGCTTTGCTTCCACCATAGACACATGAGAACAGGTCACCATTGCAAGACATATGTTCATGAAAAAGTACACATTACAAATGTAACAGGGGGCGGGTGGGGGGTGAATTGGTCTGGAATGGTTTATCTAAGACCCTGGCAGTGCATTGAATTTGTAGGACACTATTTACTTTCACATTATGGTTTGCCATTGAGTTGCTCAGGCATTGTTCATTTTCACACCTCCCTGGGCCACACGTGTTGTTCAATCTCACACCTAGCTCAACCAATGTTTACTTTGTAGGCATCACTAATTTAATTAAACTGTAATAATCCAAGCTGCTATCTCAGGTGACCAAGACAAGATGGTTTAAACTTGGGAAAATCACAAGAATAAATGTGTGTCACATACTTGCTTTTTTCACTAAAAACGCAGCAAAATGTTCGCACTAGGCTTTTTTTCAGCATTTTTTTCCACCACCCTTTTTTTTAATGGGTGAAAAACGCTGAAACAAGTGACATACTCTATTGCAAAAAGCCATGGAAAGCACAAAATACTGAGGACAAATAAGCAAGCTTTGTGCATGAGATTTCGGAAATCTCATAGACTTTGTTGGTACTGTAAAACGCAGCTGAAAATTTGCATAAAAAAGCCCGCTAAAAAAACGTCTAGTGTGAATATAGCCTTGTATAACGGTTCGCCAATGAGTTAGGATATATGACCACGATGCAGAAATGCTGCGGATTTTTCCTAAGCGTTTCTGCATCTCCCTGGGTTGTCAAGCGCTTTGCCAAGTGATTTTAGCATCACTTGGAAAAGTGCTTGACAACTTGGTCACACTATATAATTCCATGCAACCGGCATGGATTTATATAGTGTGACCAAGTTACCATGCTGCAAATGCAGCATCAATAATGAAAAAAAAGAATAATAATGGTGAAAAATAAAAAAAAAACATTATACTCATCTTCCGATAGTCCTCGATCTCCTTCTCCGGTGCGTCCGGTGTCTTTGGCGGATCACGGTGCTGTAAAAGGACCTTCCATGACGTCATTTAGTCATGTGACAGGTCACGCAACCGCCGATGTCAGCGGTCACGTGACCTGTCACATGACTAAATGGCATCATGGAAGGTCCTTTTACCACCGCGAGCAGCCGAAGAGCCAGCAGCACCGCCGGGAGCAGACAGGGGCCATCAGAAGGTAAGTATATGTTTATTTTTTATTTTAATTCTATTTTAACTACAGGTACTATGGTACCCGGGTCTGGAGGAGAGTCTCTTCATCTCCAGACCCGGGTACCATCCACGCATTGAGTCGCATAATATCCACATGTGTATTTGTAGTCATGCGGATGTTATGCGTTCCAATGCAAGTCAATGGCGGCTAAATCGCAGCGACTCTGCAAAATTAAAGGACGTGCTGCGGATTTTTCCGCAATGATAATCCGCAGCGGAAATCTCCGCGGCATGTGCATAGCACATGCGGATTATCATTGGGGACCATTGCAGACCTATCACCAAGCGTTTTTTAAGTGTTTCCGCAGCGAAAGTTACGCTGCAGAAACGCCTAAAAAACGCATAGTGGGCACACAGCCTTAAAAGTTCTATGGTGAAGAAAAACACGTGAGATAATAAATGCGAAATATACAATATTTCCCATAATATGACTGAGGATATCTTTAGGGTGTATTCACTGTTTTTTCTTCTGCAGCAATAAATGCTGTGTTTTACAGCACCATCTTAGTGAATGACATTTCTGAAATCTCATTCACATGCTGTTTTTTTTGCATTTTTTTAAAATCTGCAGCTTGTCAAGTCTTTCAGAGGTTTTGCAGCATTTTTCACCCATTCAAATGAATGGAAAAAAAAACACAAGTAAAAACACCTGAATTTTAAGCAGCGTTTTTCCTGCCTCCTTTGATTTTTGAGGTAGAAAAAAAATGCTGCCAAAATCCAACTTGTGAACACACCTTTATCCTGGTTGTGTTCTAATTGGATATAAAATAGAACGGCCATGATAACATGGGTAGTTAATTGTATGGTGTTTTCACTTTAAATATTACCAGGCCGCATTCTATTTGCGCAGAGCTGCTCCGTGAAGATTCTATCACAAGATTCCGTGATGACATCACAGGTGATGGTGACATCACTGCTCACAGTCGCTATATATGCAATGCACATAGGCTCACCCGTGCCTTTCTTGGCTCTATAGTGACTGATAGCACTTGCAGTTTTTCACTATGGCTGGAATTGTTTTGGACATTCCTCAGGTAAAAGCACTATTGATGATCCTTATGATCAATCGTCCTAACAGTGTGCTTCTACCACCCGATGGCGTCCTCAGCTTCACTCACCGGCTGGTGATGGAGCTAGTAAAGGATTGCCTGACCAAACACCGACAACGTCGTCTAACGTCAGACTATCTGACGGATTTACTTCAGAACATCAGGACATTACTACACCAGGTAAGTGGCGGACACTCTGCACAGAACATCTCAATATTAACAGATAATAATGGAGGGATAGAAGCTTTTTCTTCTAATATATCGTATTTTGCAGACCATAAGACGCACCAAAATTTTTTGGGAGGTAAATAGGAAAAACATTTATTATAATAAAATGGGGGTCTGTCTTATAGTCCGAATTTTCGGTTGCTTACTGAGGGGGGGTGGTGGCAGTGGAGCGAGGTCACAGGAGGCAGAGTCGCTGCTGCAGGAAGTCGGCAGTAGGAGTGGGGCGCTGCTGCGGGCTCCAAGCTGGGAGGAGCGGGGTGTCCAGAAGGTACGAGGCTGCGGGCCCTGGGCTTCAAGGAAATGTTAGCGGTAATTCAGGAGGGGAGGCCCTGCTCTGCTTATTGATTTCTCTGCAGTGGGCTTCAAGAAGTAGGCTGCTGGAGATGGCCAATACGCAGTTTGAGATCTCAGCTCCTCATTGAGCCGAGATCTAAATCTGCACATGCACTGCCTCCAGCGGCCATTTGCCTGAAGCCCACCGCCAGAAATTCAATGGGCAGAGCGGGGACTCCCCTCCTAAATCACCGCTAACATTGCCTTGAAGCCCAGGGCCCGCAGCCTCGCACCTCCTGGACACCCCGCTGGCCCGCAGGAGCGCCCCACTTCTACTGCTGGCTTCCTGCAGCAGTGACCCTACTTCCTGTGACCTCACTCCACCACAGCCACCCCCCTGGTAAGCTACATTCAGACAATTATTATTATTAATAATCTGTCTGATATGCTGGGGTGGAGAGTTCCAGAGTAGGGGGGATGCACGGGAGAAATCTTGTATGCGATTGTGGGAAGAGGAGATAAGAGGGGAGTAGAGAAGAAGATCTTGTGAGGATCGGAGGTTGCGTGCAGGTAAGTACCGGGAGACTAGGTCACAGATATATGGAGGAGACAGGTTGTGGGTGGCTTTGCATGCCAAGGTTAGGGTCTTGAACTGGAGTCTCTGGGTAATGTGGAGCCAGTGAAGGGATTGGCGGAGCGAGGGGAAAAGCCAGGGAATAGCGGGGGGACAGGTGGATTAGTCAGACAGCAGAGTTTAGGATAGATTGGAGGGGTGCGAGAGTGTTAGAAGGGAGGTCAAAAATTTTGGAAAAAAAGGCATCTTATAGTCCAAAAAATACGGTAAAACACAACGAGTCCCCAAATACAGTATGTAGTCATTGTATCTGCAGACAGAGAACCGATGTCACATACAATTTCCGCCTCCATTCTGATCGCTCTCATCTCAAAATTCTCCTTTCCATTTTTCCTTCTTTATAGGCTGAAGAAAGATCTCAGACTGAAGATTTGGCTGTCTTTAAAGAACTGGCCGAAAAAGTCCTGTCTATACTAGAACGCTCATTGGAACGCCCGGTAAGGATCAATATTAATAGACGTATCTTAATCCACCGTATCTGAGGAGACTTTCTGAGAAAAGGTCTGAAGATGGCGCGGGATTTGTATCGTTACAATTGGTGCATCTGTAAATGTTGGTTTAGTCCTTCATGATTTATGTATTTGGTGATTTAGTGAAATCTTCCACATAGTAATTATATATATTATATCTATCAGGAAACAACAGGAGGCGACGCCAAATATGGGCAAAATGTGACCCCGAAAATCCCTGACCCTAATAGGAGTCAGCCGGAGCTGAACAGCGATCTGATTACAGGTGAGCGATCACCCGACCTTCTACAAGGAATATCCAGATATTACAGAGGACGGAGGATAATGTTAGATTTACTCTCTACTCTGTGTAATGGGAACCTGGCAGCACATTGTTACATATAGAAGTAGTGGTGTGACGGTATAGGCCATTGTCCCCTAATAATAATTGTTTGTAGAAATCCAATGTGCTAGTCAGGAGAAATGTAAAGTAGACACCATATTCAAATTAGAATGGAAGTGCACTGGGGGCGTGAAAGAAGAAATCCAAGTGCAGTGACACGCCCCCAGTGCACTTCCAGGCTAATTTGCAAATCTCTCCTATGTTTCAGCTCTCTTACCATCACTCATATGTGCAGCGTGGGTGGGGGCTTCCTCATTCATGTGATGGAGGGTCCATTCTGCAGTGCTATAGCAAGTAACATGAAATAAATTAAATTTAAATTGCATTACTGCTCTAGAAAATGGGAAAAAATTAAGATACTGAGCACATAATTTGGCCAATTCATGAATGCCCAGCAGCCAATGACAAGGCGATCTTTTTGTTGGAATCCTCTCCTAATGTGAATCCTCTCCTAGGCTGAAGCCTACATTTATATGGGTAGGTAGGATCCTGTTGTAATTAAAACCACCCCGGGCTGATGGGTGGAGATAGGTTCCCAGCAAAAAAGGTCGCCTTGCCGTGACTGCTGGGCATGCATCGAGCAAAAGAAGGTCGCCTTGCCGTGGCTGCTAGGCATGCACCCAGCAAAACAAGGTCGCCTTGTCGTGACTGCTGGGCATGCACCCAGCAAAAGAAGGTCGCCTTGTCGTGACTCCTGGGCATGCACCCAGCAAAAGAAGGTCGTCTTGCCATGACTGCTGGGCGTGCACCCAGCAAAAAAAAAGGTCACCTTGCCGTGGCTACTTGGCATGCACCCAGAAAAAGAAGGTCGCCTTGCCGTGGCTGCTGGCCATGCATGAATTGGCCAAATTATGCGCTAAGTATCTTCCTTTTATCCTATTTTATACAGCAGTATTGCAATTCAAATTTCATTTATTTCATGTTTACATGCTATAGCATTACAGAGTGCAACTTTGTTAGTTATGTATTTGGATGGCTACTCTTAGTATGCACCTGTTCACACCCATTTTCTTTTCGGAAGTGATGGTCAGTCTTTTGTTATTTATGAAGGGGTTCCTCCATCATTTACATTACATTTATCTATGGATTCCCCGTATATTCTCATATTTAGAATCCCCATATAACGAGTATTAATCCCATTTACAGACATATTGTCATTTCTCCGTTTTATTGCTGTATTATCTATGTAGGAATAATATCCTCTAATACATTTCATTTCTTCATCATTATTTTAGAAACAACTGAGCTGTCGAATCCTAACAATGGAATTAGTGAGATCCCGGAGATCCAAGAATCCGTAAGTATCATAGAGGGGGATGCGTGTGTGTCATCAGATCATGGGGTGTGAATGACTCGTCCAGTATTATCCCCCATACAACCATGGGACGTCTCTATTCTAAGTGTAGATGACCCTATGGTGTTAATTACATGTGAATTACAGGGAATCTGTCACCAGGTTTATGCTATTTGGTCTGAGAGAAGCATGATGCAGGGACAGAGACCCTGATTCCATGTGTTGATTACTTTACTCGGTGGAGCAGTTGTGATAAAATCACAATTTTTTTCTGCTGCAGAGCTCTGAATGCTGAGTCTTGTATAACCCCGCCCACACCATTGATTGGCAGCTTTCTGTGTACACTGTGCATAGGCAGAAAGCTGCTAATCAGTGGTGGAGGCAGGGGTACAGAGCAATAGGACTACCTGGCTAGACAGATAGTCTTCTAGTGATAATCTACTGATTTTATTGAAACAGCCACACACAGCCTAGTAAGTAACACATCACTGGAATCAGGGTCTCTGCCCCTACATCATGGTGCTTTCAGAATACATAGCAAACACCTGGTGACAGATTACCTGTAAGTCCTCCTCTGTGTGATCTCCCACATTATCCAGAATGTTATAGTAATGTATGATGACCGTTGCAGGACGGCTCCAGGATTTCGTGGGCCCTGGGCGAAAGAGTCTCAGTGGCCCCTTTAACACATACCACGATTCATGATGCACAGATACCGCAGATAAATATATATACATATATGTATATATATATATATATATACATATATATATATATATATAGTACAAGCCCGAAGATTTCACTTCTTACATTACATGAGCGATATCTATTGTAAATTCCACAATAACTCAGAAAGCGGCGAATCCTCACAGCTCACAGTGCAGACCGGACAGTAATGTCCTCCACACAGTATAATGGCACCACATAGTCCTCTATACCGTATTATGAGCTCCATATATTGCTCCATATAGAATAATGGACCCCATAAAATGCTCCACGCAGTCTGTGCCCCCATATAATGCCCCATGCAGGCTGTGACCCCACACATAATGCCACATGCAGGCTGTGCCCCCCACATAATGCCCCATGCAGGCTTTGACCCCCCACATAATGCTCCATGCAGGCTGTGACCCTCACATAATGCCCCATGCAGGCTTTGACCCCCCACATAATGCCCCATGCAGGCTGTGCCCCCCCCCACATAATGCCCCTTGCAGGATGTCCCCCTCCCACATAATGCCCATGCAGGATGTCACCCCCCATATAATTCCCCATGCAGAATGTCCCTCCCACATAATGCCCCATGCAGGCTGTGCCCCCCACATAATGCCCCATGCAGGCTGTGCCCCCCCACATAATGGCCCATGCAGGATGTCACCCCCCATATAATTCCCCATGCAGGATGTCCCCTCCACATAATGCCCCATGCAGGATGTCCCACCCCACATAATGCCCCATGCAGGATGTCCCCCACACATAATGCCCCATGCAGGATATCCCCCCCACATAATGCCCCATGCAGGATGTCACCCCCCATATAATTTCCCATGCAGGATGTCCCCCCCCACATAATGCTCCATGCAGGATGTCCCACCCCACATAATGACCCATACAGGATGTCACCCCCCATATAATGCCCCATGCAGGATGTCACCCCCCCATATAATGCCCCATGTAGGATGTCACCTCTCACCCCATATATTGGCCCATGCAGGATGTCACCTCTCACCCCATATAATGCCCCATGCAGGATGTCACTTCTCCCCCCATATAATACCCCATGCAGGATGTCACTCCCCCCATATAATGCCCCATGCAGGATGTCACCCCCCATATAATGCCCCATGCAGAATGTCACCTCTCACCCCATATAAAGCCCTATGCTGGATGTCACTCCCCCCCCCATATAATGACCCATGCAGGATGTCACTTCTCCCCCTCATATAATACCCCATGCAGGATGTCACCCCCCTATATAATGCCCCATGCAGGATGTCCCCCCCATATAATGCCTCATGTAGGATGTCACCTCTTACCCCATATAATGCCCCATGCAGGATGTCACTCCCCCCCATATAATGCCCCATGCAGGATGTCACTTCTCCCCCCCATATAATACCCCACGCAGGATGTCCCTACCTCCCCCCCATATAATGCCCCATGCAGGATGTCACTTCTCCCCCCATATAATGCCCCATACCTCCATACATAAAAAAAAAAATCAAATGCTCACCTCACTGCTCACCAGCTGTGGAGAGGTAAGTATTGTGCCGGCCGTGGTCCTGGGCAAGCATTGAGGTGGGGGGGAGCAAGGCCCGCCTACTCAGGGCCCCGGCACTTGCCTGGGTGTGCTGGGTGCTAGCGCCATGTCTGCCCAGCGTCCGGTTTGTATCCTCCCAACATCATATCAGTGTAAATCATCTGGGACATACTATGGGGGGAGAAGTTTTTGCATCTGTAACTTTTTTCCTGCATCTTCAATAAATCAGTATTATTTCTTATTCTTTTATAGAGCGTGATGGATTCATTGGTTCCGGCGAGAAAGCCGCATATGACCGACTATGAAACTTCCAAACTCATCAGCAGTGGAAATTTTGGGTGAGATTTCTGTTGCCATAATCCACATTTCTCAGGGTTCCCTATGACAATGCTTCTGCCCCTGCACTCTGCCATTCAGTGTTATCATAGGGAAATTATGTGATCTGTAGCAAATCAAACTGCAAGGAAAGTGATTTAAATAATATAATTACATATAATATAATATATAATAATATAATATTATTACATTCGCCTGTGCTAGACTCTCATCTGTTCTTATGCTGCCTCCTCCACCTGAGCTTTTCTGCTCTCCACTCTGATCTTTGTTTTGATGGGGGGGGCTCCATTATGAAGCTGATCAGAGAAGTTGGCTACACATGGTCACATGAAGGGTGACACCATATTGACGTCAATGACATCTACACCCTCCACCATGACCATGTGGGCCCAATCACTGGCCTCAGCAGCAGAAGAGAGCCCTGGAGCACATTCATTTTGGACCAATTTTATTTGCACTAAATTGTATTTGGTCAGTTATAGCGAATCTGCCCAAAGAGAATTTCAGTAGATTCTCGTATCTATAATGTGACCTGGGTGATGGCTCCGGCAGAAGTGGCATTGTGGAGACCTCGCATAGGTGATCTATGTAGTGCTATTTTATGTATTTCTAGATGTGGATTTATAGCGGCGGCCAGACTTCTAGTATTAAACATATGCAAATTGTCTCTTCTGAGAGGAAGCAAACTAGAACTCCACCTATAGGAAGTAGCAATCCTAAAAGTCAATATCGACCCTTTAACAAGCCTTGTCACATGACTTAGGATAATAGCCAAAACCAAAATCTCAATTTGCAGGAACTGTGTTCTGGGGTACTGCCCCTCTTCAGTGCAAAGTGTGAGATATGGTTTGACTGGGTGAGAGGTGTCTGACCGATATCCAAGGGGTTGACATTTCTCCTTGCGGACATGAGGAGACTTTTAAGCCACAATGCTCCTCTGGGAAATAGGATTGCTACTTCCCATAGGTGGCACTAGGGTGCTAGTTCTCTTCCTCTCTGAAAAGAGACAATTTGCATATTTCCCAGAAGAGCATTGCAGCTTAAAAGTCTCCTCACCTTGACATGCTTAACATGGCTTTTTCCGCAAGGAGAAACGTTACCGCTTGGATCCCGGTCAGATGCCTCTTACCCAGCCAAACCACATCTCACACTTTGCACTTATGAGTGCTTGTACCCCAAAACATAATGTCCGAAAATTGAGATTTTGGTTATGGCTATTATTCCATGTCATGTGATAAGGCTCGTTAAAGGGTCGATATTGACTTTTAGGATTACTACTTCCTATAGGTGGCACTAGAGTTCTAGTTCTCTTCCTCTCCGAAGAGACAATTTGCATATTTCCCAGAGGATCATTGAGGCTTAAAAGTCTCCTCACCTTGACAAGCTTAACATGTCACTCTCCGCAAGGAGAAATGTTACCAGGATACCAGTATTAAACATATAATGATTTCTATAGATGGATTATTAATAAGGATTTATTATAACCGATGGATTCTCCTTCTCTCCAGGGCCGTCTACTTAGTGCATCATAAAGACTCACACCAGACCTTTGCTATGAAGAAAATGGCTAAGCGGAACCTAAATACTGCACAGAGATTGGAATGGGCCTTTCTGGAGAGGGACATCTTAACATTTGCTGATTGTCCCTTTGTGGTCTCCATGCTCTGCTCCTTTCCAACTAGATCTCACCTGTGTATGGTCATGGAGTATGTAGGAGGTAAGACACATCTATTGTATTATATTCAGCCCATGTCTGCTTTCATCTTATCACTGCTCATATCATTAGGACATTGTTGGTTACATCCCCGCAGAGCATTTACTATAGGTTATCTATTACCAAGATGCTCGTAAATTCATTGATCTTGGTGCAGGGGCGCTATGGGGCTCATCAGTCGGAGGGGGTCTGTCGACGCTCAGCAGTGGGCAGCATCCCTCCACCTGTCATCACAATTTCAGCGGTATTTGCTTCTTCAAGGAGGTGGGGCTGGTGGGGGCAAAAATACTGAGTAGGTGGCTAGTAGGGGCCAAAATACTGAAAGGGGGCCGTATGACTAGATATGGGGGGACTGTGAATGCTGAGTGGAGGTCATCATATTAAGTGGGGTGCTGTGGGGGTCCTCACTCTGTATGGAGGCCCCCATTCTGTGTGGGGACATCATACTGAGTGGGGAGTTATGCGGACCATTATATTGTGTGAGGGACTGTGGGAACCATTATCCTGAGTGGGAGGGTTGCTGTGGGTGCCATCACACCGAGTAGGGGGTTGTGGCTGGCCTCCTTCTAAGTGGTGGCCTCCTTAGGAGGATTCACTGTGGGGATACCATACTCATTGAGTGTGGGTGTGGGCATTTTTGGGAGCATCATACTCTAAAATGGCCATAAAAGTTGTATTGCTGGTGAGAACACCAAGCTGCTTCAACAGGGATATAAATATATTTCTTTTTTATTTTTTTAGGGTGGGGGGCAATTACAACTTTTGATATGGGGTCTTGTGATTTCTATGTACGCCACTATCTGTGTGATCTCCCCAGGATGTTTCCGCTCACTGCTCATTATACATCATGGTTATCTGCTCATGGTATATCATGGTCATCTGCTGTATAAACCCCTCACTGGTCATATTTCCTTTCTTCTATAGGTGGAGACTGTGGGACCCTTCTAAGCACCAGGGGTCCTTTCTCTGTCCCCATGGCCCGCTTGTACTTTGCAGAGGCGGTACTTGCCGTGGAATACCTGCATAGTTACGGTGTGGTGCACAGAGACCTGAAGCCGGAAAAGTAAGTGCACCCGTAGTATAATAAAGTGGGGAAAGTTGTCATTTATTATCATTCAGTCTGTGAGGCTAAAACCATCTTCTCTTTTGCAGCCTCCTGATTACATCTACTGGACATATTAAAGTTACCGATTTTGGGATTTCAAAACTTGGTCTAATGATACCGAAAACCAACACCTACAAGGAATTAGCAGTGGACATCTCCAGAGAGTTCCAGGACCGTGAGGTCAGCATCACCTACAAGAACTTAGCTTGTTATTTGCAAATCTCATCACACTATTGTCTCTTCTCTACGTTCTTCCTTTCTAGAGAACTTTTCCACTAATATTTTATCTTCTGCATTGTGTTTTAACGATGATATCTTGTCATAATAATTGTTTCATCGATTCTCATCTCTATGTTCTGTTGGTTTCCAGTTCTGTGGCACCCCATGTTACATAGCACCAGAGATCATCCTGAAAGAAGGCTATGGAAGACCTGTTGACTGGTGGTCATTGGGGATCATCCTGTATAAATTCCTGCTGGGATGTGTACCATTTGATGCTGATTCCCTCACTGAGCTTTATAAAAGGGTTGTCATTGGTGAGTAGAATAATTCGATCATTGCGTTGATTGGTTACATTTGTTTAGTTATTTCCTTTGCTTTATGTTACAGTCCAGTAAAGAGGTTTTATTTTCTGTAATTTTCTATGTAACAGGAGAACTAATTTGGAATTGTGATCGCGCTCCACCCCTGGATGCTCAGAATCTCATCACTGAGCTGCTCAGAAGAAATCCTGTGCGTAGACTTGGGACAGGTAACAGATATACTAGTATTAATATTCCCTTATTAGACCAAGGACATATCGCTCATGTCCATGAAGATCAGCATTTCTCTATCAGCTCATCTACTGTATTTCTAGTTCTCCACACTAAGACTTTCAGTTTATTTCCTTCATGTCGGCTCAGTTTTGTCATTAGTTCAGATTACGATAAACTGTTCAGATATGGAGCCATCCCTGACTATGTCCGCATCACTTTTGTTTTTCTTTTTCTAGGAGGAGCATTTGAGATCAAGGTTCATCCATTCCTGAGTGACTTGGACTTTGACAACATTCTGAGCCAGGAGCTGGAGTATGTTCCTCAGCTTGTTTCAGATGCAGACACCAGCTTATTTATCAGTAAGTAGAAGGAGACGTCATCTAGACTAAGCGACTGTTTGTCTCATCTTCCCTAATATGTGATCATCTGTTCCCATTAATATTAGTGATAAATAGTGACTGTGTTATACTGACAACCTCTAATAATACTTCATTACCTATTTCTTGTAGATCATTCTGATATAAACAAACATCTGGTCTCAAAGGATGAGGAAGGCACAAGTGAGAACAATGAGAGCCTTGACTTCCAAAATTTTACGTCATCTTCTGAAAAGCTTTGTAAAGTAAGTATGTGATTAATAAATCCAAAATATGTAAAAAAAATGTAAAACAACTCTAAAAGTACATAAAAAAAATATTTTATATCTTATTTTTATCCGTATTTAGCTCTGTATCATCGCTACCAGGATGGTGAACAATGAGGATCCCAATGCCCCTCCAGAGTATACACCAGAAACAAACACAAACATCTCAGAAATGTGAGTAGATTATAAAGGGTCATTACTTCATTACTGGGAGTTCCAGGCTGATCTATGTACACAACACCAAATATAGGACATAAATATCAGAATATCAAATGCAGCATTCACCGCTTCATGGTTAACGGTCATTGTACTTTTGGCTTCAGAAAATGCAGAAGATAACAGCCCATAATTGTGGCAGGTCATGCATTTTTAGCACTGCCTACTCTGTAGGAGAGCTGTAGTATTACTTGCCAGCCATTCTTGGTAGTTGTGTTCTGATCCATGGAAGGTAGTTTTGAGCAGAAAACCTTCCCCACTATGACAGTCATATGTCCTATTAGGCCTTATAGTCAGTGTTCTTATAGTGAGACAACCCATTTTATACTGTGTTTACTTACGATTTACATGTTTTTCTTCTTCAAACAGGCAGAAAGAATCTGTTCCTGTATGTAATACAGACTATGCTGTTACCATCTTGCCACCCTCATCCCCATTGCCAGGTATGTACATGTCTACAGCACCAACAATGTGAATGTTGACTTCAAGGCTCAAATATTTCCACATGGTTTTTCTGGTCTACTATGTTATCCATGTTTCATGGATCTCAGCTATGTTGACCATGGGTTCGTACTGTATCCCTATTTCCTTAATTTTGTACAGGAGTTTTTTTTCATGTATTCTGTATATTACGTTGCATCATCTATTAACCTAGTGAGATATAGCGACTGTGTTATACTGACACCCTCTAACAATCCTTCATTACCTATGTCTTGTAGATCACTCTGATGAAAACAACCATCTGATCTCAGAGAATAAGGAGGGCACAAGTGAGGACGATGAGAACTTTATCTTCCGAATATTTGCATCATCATCTTCTGAGAGGCTTTCTAAAGTAAGTATGTGATCGATAAATCCAAAATATGTACAAAAAAAGGATCTATAAAATTAAAAAGTATGTATATTTAATAACTTATTGTTATCCACATTTAGCACTCTACCACCACTAACGGGATGGTGAACAACGAGGATCCCAAGGCCCCTCCAGAGTGTACACCAGAATCCAACACAAACATCTCAGAAATGTGAGTAGATTATGGGGTCATTACTGGGAGCTCCAGGCTGATATATGTGCACAACACCAAATATAGGACATAAATACCATAATATCAAATGTAGCATCCACCGCCCCATGGTTATGGGTCATTGTGCTTTCAGCTTTCGGAATTGTTGGATATAACAGCCCATAATTGTGGCCGGTCATGCACTTTTAGTGCTGCCCTCACTGTAGGAGAGATGTAGTATGAAATGCCGGCCATTCTTGGTAGTTGTTTTCCTCTCAGCTCTCTATAAAAGGTAGTCTTGAGCAGAAGACCTTCCCCACTATGACAGTCATATGTCCTACTAGGCCTTATAGTCGGTGTTCTTCTAGTGAGACAACCCCTTTTATATGGAGTTTACTTGAGATTTACATGTTTTTCTTCTTCAAACAGGCAGAAAGTATCTGTTCCTGTATGTAATACAGACGATGCTGTTACCATCTTGCCACCCTCGTCCCCATTGCCAGGTATGTACATGTCTACAGCACCAGCAATGTGAATGGTGACTTCAAGGCTCAAATATTCCCACATGGTTTTATACAATACTATAGGTCTCTTATGTTATCCATATTATGACAAAGCAGATCCTATAAGAATATATTGTTACTGATTTTTTTTTTAATTTTTCATCAGAATTTCCATCTCATGAAGAAAGAAAATCGGCAATAAATCTGAGTATGGAGCAACAAAACTCAGAAAATGGAAAAAATGGGAAAAAGAGACGAGGTAAGTGTGAGAATCAACTCCATGTTGTGTGATGTCAGTGAGAATAATTCATGTGGAGTAGATGTCATCTGTCAGTGATGGGATTGTCACATGTATGATTGCTGACAATGACCCCTGACCTCTGTATGATAATATTCCTCTGCCGTCCGGCCACAGTGACTGCACAGCATTATCATGTAATATGGAGTCCCATCACTTACATTATATTTATTTCTCTTCTCATAGGTTCCATCTTCCGCCGGATCTTATCATCCTGCCGGCGTGGATTATCCAGGGCTGCTCGCGCATTTGCATGCTGTCACTGTTGCCCTAAAACCATCTAAAAGACGGGACACCTAAGCATCCAGCGCCCTGAAGTCCAGCAGATCCACCATCACTGCTGGAGCTGTATAGAAGGACCTTCACCATCTACCTGTGGCCTTCTGACTGGTCAACCTGGACAAGTTTCAGTAACGCCTCTGTCATCGGGCTCCGCGGTATTCATACTGCTCGTCTGACTTGTCATTTACTGATCACCTGGTATCTGACCTCGGCTATCTTCCTGACTTTGATTTATTCTATTGACAATGTTCACGATTTTATTCATCCCATTATTAATTAAAAAAAAGTAAAATCTGTTACTGTTGCTCTGATTCCTTTTTGTCTTGAATTCACAAATACTTGTAACTCACTAATTGCTCTTCTTCCCACTAAATGTATTTCTCATTATCCTTAATGCAGCAGTCAGTCTCATATTTCTGTCCAGCAATTACACTGGTGCATCCACCCTGTACCAGTCATTACACTCATCCACAAACCTCTCCACACTGCTGCACAGTCCTGCATCTCTACCATATCTACACTCCAATGAGCTAAGATTAACATCCTCCATAATCAGGACCTCCCACTCTCATGTCCAAGACATTTTCTCTGCTGCACCAGCTCTCAGGAGTGCACTACTGCAGGCAATCAGGTTCATTCCCACTATCAGAGATTTTAAGTGTGCAGTAGAAACAGATTATTTGTGGCAGGACTGTCAAATCACCTCACTATTCTAAGTTTTTCCTACAGCACTCAGTAGCACTTAATATTTGTACATATACAGATAATGGTTGGTGACTGGTTCATGCAGCCTTAATTCCACAAAGATAGAAATAAAAGGTCAACATGTTTCATACATCCAAACCATCCTTAATCATGGCAGAAAAACATAATTTTAAGTTCCCACTATGAATATTTGGTGAGATATCACAGCTGTGTATTTTCACAGCACAAAGAACGCATCTTACAGATCAGCAAATCACAGTGTGCTGACGCTTAGTGTTGTAGTTTTGAACAACACCATTCATTTTATCATATAATGTCTTGAAAAATGAGAAAAAATGCCAGGTTTGGGTTCCTTCATTTTACAGTATGTATTGTGTTGTAAAAACAAACTGACAAAATGATTCAGAGTCAGTAGTACGATTACTGTGATACCAAACTTATAAGGTTTATATATATATATATATATATATATACAGTACAGACCAAAAGTTTGGACACACCTTCTAATTTAAAGATTTTTCTGTATTTTCATGACTATGAAAATTGTACATTCACACTGAAGGCATCAAAACTATGAATTAACACATGTGGAATTATATACTTAACAAAAAAGTGTGAAACAACTGAAAATATGTCTTATATTCTAGGTTCTTCAAAGTAGCCACCTTTTGCTTTGATGACTGCTTTGCACACTCTTGACATTCTCTTGATGAGCTTCAAGAGGTAGTCACCGGAAATGGTCTTCCAACAATCTTGAAGGAGTTCCCAGAGATGCTTAGCACTTGTTGGCCCTTTTGCCTTCACTCTGTGGTCCAGCTCACCCCAAACCATCTCGATTGGGTTCAGGTCTGGTGACTGTGGAGGCCAGGTCATCCGGCGTAGCACCCCATCACTCTCCTCCTTGGTCAAATAGCCCTTACACAGCCTGGAGGTGTGTTTGGGGTCATTGTCCTGTTGAAAAACAAATGATGGTCCAACTAAACGCAAACCGGATGAAATAGCATGCCGCTGCAAGATGCTGTGGTAGCCATGCTGGTTCAGTATGCCTTCAATTTTGAATAAATCCCCAACAGTGTCTCCAGCAAAGCACCCCCACACCATCACACCTCCTCCTCCATGCTTCATGGTGGGAACCAGGCATGTAGAGCCATCCGTTCACCTTTTCTGCATCGCACAAAGTCACGGTGGTTGAAACCAAAGATCTCAAATTTGAACTCATCAGACCAAAGCACAGATTTCCACTGGTCTAATGTCCATTCCTTGTGTTCTTTAACCCAAACAAGTGTCTTCTGCTTGTTGCCTGTCCTTAGCAGTGGTTTCCTAGCAGCTATTTTACCATGAAGGCCTGCTGCACAAAGTCTCCTCTTAACAGTTGTTGAAGAGATGTGTCTGCTGCTAGAACTCTGTGTGGCATTGACCCGGCCTCTAATCTGAGCTGCTGTTAACCTGCGATTTCTGAGGTTGGTGACTCGGATAAACTTATCCTCAGAAGCAGAGCTGACTCTTGGTCTTCCTTTCGTGGGGTGGTCCTCATGTGAGCCAGTTTCTTTGTAGCGATTGATGGTTTTTGCAACTGCACTTGGGGACACTTTCAAAGTTTTCCCAATTTTTCGCACTGACTGACCTTCATTCCTTAAAGTAATGATGGCCACTCGTTTTTCTTTACTTAGCTGCTTTTTGCTTGCAATAATACAAATTCTAACAGTCTATTCAGTAGGACTATCAGCAGAGTATCGACCAGACTTCTGCACAACACAACTGATGGTCCCAACCCCATTTATAAGGCAAGAAATCCCACTTATTAAACCTGACAGGGCACACCTGTGAAGTGAAAACCTTTTTCGGTGACTACCTCTTGAAGCTCATCAAGAGAATGCCAAGAGTGTGCAAAGCAGTCATCAAAGCAAAAGGTGGCTACTTTGAAGAACCTAGAATATAAGACATATTTTCAGTTGTTTCATACTTTTTTGTTAAGTATATTATTCCACATGTGTTAATTCATAGTTTTGATGCCTTCAGTGTGAATGTACAATTTTCATAGTCTTGAAAATACAGAAAAATCTTTAACCGAGAAGGTGTGTCCAAACTTTTGGTCTGTACTGTATATATATATATATATATATATATATATATATATATATATATATACAGTGTTTAGCATAAATCAGTACACCCAAATAGATTTGTCAGCAAACCTGTAGTTTCCTTTCAGAATCATCATTTTATATGGGATACCATACTACAAAATACTCTCGCAAATTTGAGCCATTGAATGCAAACAAGATTTGGTATTTTGCAGACCCCAAAAAAGTAATTTTCTTAACAAACTCATCAAGATCATGTTTCAAAAATGAGAACATCCCAGTAACAGTCTTAAGAGAAAAGCTAAGTTTAGACAACAAAATTCTAATTAACAAGAACTGAACCACAGGTAAGTGTAATTATTCATTAAACAGATGTCCAGCAGACAGGTGTCTGTAAAAGGAAGTTACTTAATAAAGAAAACTCCTTCCCATTTCATGCTATCAGCAATGGCACCACATAGAAGGGAAATGTCACAAAACCTGAGAAAGAAAATAATTTCTTTGCAATAAATGTAAAGTCTACAAGAAGATCAGCAAAACTTTACTTATCAGTCAGAATACTGTAGCAAAAGTGATGCAAAACTATAACAAAGATGGAACTGCAACCATCTTACAGAGACGTCCAGGCCGACTATGGAAGTTAACACCTAAACAAAAGCGTCCTCTGATGAGAAGGGTAAGTGGCACCACATAGAAGAGAAATGTCACAAGACATTTCTGAGAAAGAAAATAATTTCTTTACAAAAAATGTGAAGTCTACAAGAAGATCAGCAAAGCTTTTCTTATCAGTCAGATGGAAGTTAACATCTAAACAAAAGCATCTTCTGATGAGAAGAAAATCGACAGGCAAATTCATTGCTATTAGCTGAAGAAGTAGAAAGCCAAACTAAGGTGAGTGTTTTCCATGACACGACACGGTGTACACTGCAAATGAATGGCATTCATGAGTGTCCTCCACAAAGGAAGCCTCTCTCCCTTAAAGCCCATGAACAATAAAAGTCCGTCTACAATTTGCCAGGGTCCATGCTTAAAACTATGAGGACTACCGGGACTCTATACTGTGTATGTGAATCTTATGTGTATGTCCGTATTTTATGTTTGTGTGCACTATGTATATGTGACGCGCCCTGGGCCTATGTGACGTAGCGTTGCGCACGCAGGGACTACCCGGAGCCGGATCTGATAGGGGTAGTAGTCTCGTGGAGGTGACCCGGTCCGTGCCCAGGGAGTCAGACGGCGGTATATTAGCAGTAGATGTAGGATGACTATGCCACCTGTTGAATGCAGCTATGGAGCTGCCGCTGCAGGGCAGACCGCTGAGGCCAGTGGAAGGATGGTGCAGCGTGGATGGTATAACCCCCAACGGGAGGGGTATGGCCTCAGGGCAGCCGACGTGGAAGATGGGGGTAGCAGGAACCACTCAGAGACGATGCGGTATAGTTCAGGGTCTTTACTGGTGACAAAGACAGACCCTCCCGGAGTACTTGCTAGCGATCGGGGCCTGGTCAGTCCTTGAGCAGATGGGATCTCCCCTGGCCAGGTGGAGTTGTAGGCCTTCCCAACTAACTGTACTCTTCTGGCTACCTTGCTAGAGGCGGGTAAAAGTAGCCCACGTCCCTGAGTGTACCGTGTGGTGCTCACCCGTATGGCCGGTGACTCGGGGCCTTCTAGTGCCTTCCGCTCCACGACGGCGGTGCTGGTCCCACGCGTGTGACCGTGCCTTCGGGTTTCTGGGCCAGAGGACTTGAAATCCCCTGCCGGACGGTTTCTGCTGCTGGGTAAGGGTTAGTCCCCACAGCCTCGGACTCCGGGTCCGGTGATAACTTCTCAGTCAGGGCGAGCTCTGCAGCTGCCAGCCCCTGACTCCTTGTAACACTGCTCCCACAGAGCTCCTGTTGTTTCTTCCTATGCTGCTTCTCTTCTCTGTCTCTACTTCTGGCATGGCCCGGGAGCTGGGCCCAGCCGAAGCCACAGCTCCCTGTCCGCCCTCCTGGCTCAACTCTCCCTTTGAACTCTCTAACCCTGCCTCAGCCCCAGGTTTATATAGGGGAAGTCCTTCCCCTCCCAGGACTGGGCAGGAGGTGTGGCATGCATAGGATTCCTGACCAAGAGACCTCCCACCTGCTCCTAGACATAACATTGCTGTTACTGTGGAAACCAGACCCCTGGGGTGCCACATATGCATACGTTAAAATGTGTATAGAGTATTAGCATGTGCAAATTTTATATGTGTGCCTAATATAAATATACATGGAAATGTATATGTAGGTGGTGCCTGATGGAGGGTGGGGGGCCCAGATCAGAAGTCCTGATTAAGGGCCCTTCACTGTCATTGTCTGCCCCTTATATAAACAGTAAAATCCTCTTTAATAACTGGACTTCCATTGGGGTGGACTTCTCATAGATGGCCAGTATGCATACTATATTGTGAATCTGGGCATCTCTCACAGAAAATCTGATCTGGATATGAGGGTGGTCTTCTATAAGCGGTGATGTTTTGGAGAGATTTAGGGAAAAGTCCCAATTCTTATCCATCGATCTGGTAATTTGAGTAAAATATTTGTGTTGATAACTGATCACAAAGTCACAAAATATGTAAGATTTGGCATAACCTGGTTCATTTTTCAAAAAGTTATGCTCAATTTTTTTAGCACCAAGTTTTGTTGCTTTTTTGTAGACTTACACTAACTTAGTATATTGTGTGAGAATTAAATGAATTATGAATTAGTTGGCGCATTTTACCACACTCTGGGGGTCCCTGACAGTCCTTCTTTACCGGCCCTGTAGTGATGCCAATGTAAACTTCCAAGTGACCGCGCAGTCAATCACTGTCACGAATGCAGGACAACCTATGATTAGCTAATTTTTGGGAAATCCTTATAACAAAAGGGGATTGAAAATATTTACAATTATTTTAAAAGCATTAAAAAAAAAACAGACCCAATACTTATAATTAGTTTGTTGAAAGTAGTCTAATTAAAGGGAGCTGAAAGGATTAGAGATTATGAACCCGATTCACCAGTGTTTTTGCCAGAAAACTGGCATAAAGCTCTTGAAAAGTTGCAAAGTTTTGTGACTTTTCCCATTTTCACATAATTTTAACTTCTTTAAAGCCCAAGACGTACTGATACGTATCTGCGCCCTGGGACTTAAGAGCCTGATACGTATTAGTACATCTTTGCGATCGCGCCCGCACACAGGCTGTGCGGGCGTGATCGCCGCCGGGTGTCAACTGATTGTCACAACTGACACCCGGTGCTATGTGCTGGGAGAGGTCCCGCACATTAACCCCCGCAATGCTGGGATCGAAGTCGTTCGCAGCATTGCGGGGGCAAGGGGAGGTGATCGGGATAGTCACCTCTCCTGCCGGCGTCCAGCAATGTGTGCCGCGGCTTCCCGGATGTTGTCATGATGACCCGATTCACTGAGGGGTGCAGTTTTAAGAATGGTGTCACTTTTGGGTATTTTCAGTCATAAAGACCCCTCAAAGTGACTTCAAATGTGATGCGGTCCCTAATAAAATGGTTTTGTAAATTTTGTTGGAAAAATGAGAAATCGCTGGTCAATTTTAACCCTTATAGCTCCCTAATAAAAATAAATTTGGGTTCCAAAATTGTGCTGATGTAAAGTAGACATATGGGAAATGTTATTTATTAACTTTTTTTGTGTGACATATCTCTCCGATTTAAGGGCATAAAAATTCAAATTTTGAAAATTGCAAAATTTTCTAAATTTTCGCCAAATATCTGTTTTTTTCACAAATAAACACAAGTGATATCGAAGAAATTTTACCACAATCATAAAGTACAATATGTCATGAAAAAATATTCTCAGAACCAGGGGGATCCGTTGAAGCGTTCCAGAGTAATTACCTCATAAAGTGACAGTGGTCAGAATTGTAAAAATTGGCCTTCTCATTAGCGTGCAAACCACTTTGGGTTGTAAAGGGGTTAAGGACTCTACTTGCATATACAGTCATGGCGGAAAGTGCTGGCACCCTTGAAATTGTTTCAGAAAATTACACATGTTTTATTACACGCATGTTTATTTCCTTTGTGTTTATTGGAACAACACAAAAAAACTGAGAAAAAAAAGGCAAATTGGACATAATTTCACACAAAACTCCAAAAATGGGCCGGAATACATATATATATTTTTGATGGGACAACACTGAAGATGCGACACTTTGATACAATGTACAGTAGTCAGTGTACAGCTTGTTTAACTGTAAATTTGGTGTGCCTGCAAAATAACTCAACACACAGCCATTAATGTCTAAACAGCTGGCAACAAAAGTGAGTACACCCCTAAGTGTGTTCTCAGCTGATGTTATTTGTTGGTTTTTCTTTGCATCCCGAACAATTTTCTTGGCAGTTGTGGCTGAAATTTTTGTTGGTCTACCTGACTGTGGTTTGGTTTTTACAGAGCATCTGATTTTCCATTTGTTAATCACAGTTTGAACACTGCAGACTGGCATTATCAATTCCTGGGATATCTTTTTGTATCCCTTTCCTGTGTTATACTCTTTTTGCCTCCCTTTCCTGTGTTATACAGTTCAACTACCTTTTCCCGTAGATCCGTTGATAATTCTTTTGCTTTCCCCATCTCAAAATCCAGAAACGTCAGTGGCTGGATCCCAGAAACTCACTCAGCTTTATGCACACACACTGATTACAAGCAAACAGGTCATACGTGAGGATGTTACCTTTAGTAGCCATTCAAACCCATTTGTGTCAAATTCTGTGCATGTTATCAGGCCAAAATCACCAGGGTATGTAAACTTTTTGATCAGGATTATTTGGATGTTTTTGGTTGTCATTAGTGATGAGTGAGCACTAAAATGCTCGAGTACTCGTTGCTCGGGTCGAGCAAATTGAAATACTCGGGTGCTCAACCCGAGCAATGAGCCCAATATAAGTCTAGGGGAAACTTGAGCATTTTTCAGGTGGCTCCCCACGGCGGTCTGCAGAGGGCCTAAAAATTGCCCAAATCGATGGGAACTGTGCTCAAATGACATGTGAACAGCATGGGGAAGACCCCTGGAAGCATCTCTGACTCCCAGATCACTGCTGTCAACAACGTCGTCAGAGTATTACGCCACTTTTACGGCGTAAGGAACATCCTTTCCAGGGTGATGACTTGTATATAAGGCAAAATAAATAAACAAAAACACAAATACTCCTACACACCTTGGGCTATGTTCACACGTAGCATTTTTGACACGTTTTTGCACTTTTGCATTGCTTTCAACCAAGACAAATGCATTCACCAGGAAATGTCATTTTAACATTTTACAACCTTATCTGGCCATGTGGTGTGTGACACATCATCAGACACATGCATACAGTGCTGAAAAGACATGGGAACAGCAAGGGGAAGACCTCTGGAAACATCTCTGAATCCCAGGTCACTGCCTAAATGTGTGCCCATCATAAGTGATCCTTGGCACATGCGAAGATGCCTCCCGCCATGCACCTGTCGTTGCAGACTTGCAACAATCACCGTCCACGTCCTTGTCCCACTGCAGTGTTCAGTTGTCCCTACCCCATTCCTTGGAATGCAAGCACAAGAATGCCGGCAGCCACCCACCCACAGGCTGCAATACTATACTGCCAAATTTTTGACAGCTGCTTGCACTTGAAATGTGGCCTTTTAGGCTCGTGGAGGCGGAAGCTTTTCATAACCTCATGCCGGCGGCGGCCGGGTGTCCATACTCGGTCCCCAGTCGCCACTATATTTCCCGGTATCGCCTCCGCCTTCCACAACCACGGGTCCAATAACATTACCCGTGCCCTCCCCAGTGCACTTACTGGGAAGGACCGCCTAACCACAAACACGTGGACAGGTGAATGTGGCCAGGGACGGTACGGAGCCAGTCCACAACTTTTTTTGCTAAGAGTTCTATTTAGCTCGGTGAAAGGACTGGCATAGAGGGAAACCGTATCTACCCTGCGTGTCATTTCTCCCAGAAAATCCTGTAATTGAGCTTGTTGCAGAAGCAATGGCAGCCCATCCAACATCAACTCGCACTTGTCAATGGTGCTTTGACACACACACATCTTTCTTTGCGCATTTAATTTCTTGAATACAGAATTGGAAAATGGCCTGATCCGTAATGCGTTTTGAGAAATAACATGCATAAGCATGGCCGATCCGCATTAAAAAAGCAGCCATAGAGTGTCCAGGAACCTTCCCCCACACTTTTCTTAGCCAGGGCTGCTTTTCGGCAGGGTTGCACGGGCCCACCAGAGAACCAGAGACTCCTCCGGCGGGCCCTGGCTTCTCCTTCAGGAGAGTTCATAGTGCCGAGGTGAGGCCATGATGATGATAGAGGCCATCATCTGCTTAGTTTTCTGTTACTTGGAATGCAATTGCAAGTATGCAGCCAGCCACCCACCCACCCACAGGCCGCAACACTAAACTGACAGATTTCTGGGCAGCTCTTTGCACTTGAAATATGGCCTTTTAAGCTTGTGGAGGTGGAAGCTTTTCACAACCTCATGCAGGCGGCGGCCGGGTGTCCATACTCGGTCCCCAGCCGCCAGTATTTTTCCGGTATCGCCTTCGCCTTCCACAAGCACGGGTCCCACAACATTACCCATGCCCTACCCAGTGCACTTACTAAGAAGGACTGCCTAACCACAAACACGTGGACAGGTGAATGTGGCCAGGGACGGTACGGAGCCAGTCCACAACTTTTTTTGATAAGAGTTGTATTTAGCTCAGTGAAAGGACTGGCATAGAGGGAAACCGTATCTACCCTGCGTGTCATTTCTCCCAGGAAGTCCTCTAAAGCTGCTTGCACTTGAAATCTGGCCTGAACATTACTGCTGGTACTTTTCTGTGGCAATTTTCTTGCCTCCTACCAGCCTGGAATATTTCCAGCAAACTATGGTACAACACCATGGTATTAGCACTGCCCCCAGTACCAGCAGCGAAGCCATCCTCAATTTCCTTCTCTGGAATTTTATTTGGTAGACTGAGTGGCTGCCAAAATAAATTTTCTCACAAAGGAGCTGATGATAGAGTGGCAGTAGGTTCAAGTTTCTCCAGCCTGTTAGATATTAGAGGGTGAACGGCAGCACATTGGATCAGTGGTTAGCACTGAAGTCTTGCAGCACTGGGATCCTGGGTTCAAATCCCAGCAAGGACAACATCTGCAAGAAATTTGTATGTTCTCCCACAGGGTTGGACAGTCCCACCAGAGAATTCTCTGGTGTGCCTTGGCTTCTACCTCAGGAGAGTTCATGATAGCGCTAACTTTGCAGCTGCTATGGGGCTCTTGAGCGGGTGAGAAAGGTTAGCCCTCAGAAACAAATCCTCTGGTGGGCAGAATGTTTTTCAATCTGAAACAGCTTCTCAGTGGGAGTTGTATTTCACAGCATGCCATATTCTTTAGCTCTGTGAAAGGATTGGCATATAGGGAAACCTTATTTACCCCGGTTGTCATTTCTCCGTCACCAGGTTCCGCCCATTGTAACACACGACCATGCCTGGCTGTATGTTCAGCGGTGAGAGCCACAGATCAAGCTGCTGTGTTACAGCTTTCAACAACTATGCAGCGCTGGGCGGTTTGTTAATTAAGCATTAAGCATGTTATCTTCAGCACAGCCTGCTGCTGTTTGGCCAAGGCAGTGCAGCAGTGCTGTCAGCTTGTGACTGATGTGGTCATTTCGGAGATGGAGGAGGAGGTGCATGAGCTGAACAATGTGATTACATTGAGGTTAAATTGGTGATGCTGTTTTTTATACTAAAGAAAGATCCTATTGTTATGTTTTTTTATGTTATTTTTTATGACAAATGCATTCACCGGGAAAAGTCATTTTAACATTTTACAACCTAATCTGGCAATGTGGTGTCATCAGACACATCCTGTTTTATTTATGATGGAGGGACTCTGAAAGTCATAAAGCCTATTTTTATAGGAACATCAGACGGCCCTTACTATTCTTAAAAGGCCAGCAGTCGGCCCTAGCTATTGTTAGAGAGCCATCAGAGGGCTATGCTTTGTTGTTCCCATTATTAACAAGTGGGTCTCCTATACTGTTATTGCGCATCCAGTGACTGCAAGGGTTGTCAAAAATTTGGACGCAACCTAATACCCCTTTGAAGAGACATAGAGGAGGGTCTCAGTAAAAAAAATGTTCCCATTATAAAGGAGCGGGTCTTCTATAGTGGTAATGCCCATGCTGTGACTGCAAGGGTGGGCAAAATTTTTGAATAAAACACTAACAATTTAAAGACACAAAGAGCATGGCCACAGTAACAAGGTACGACATGTTCCCGTTAGAAAGGAGAGGGTCTGCTATACAGTTATAGGGTATGCAGTGAATCCAACGGCTGACAAATTTTAGGAAAAACCCCACTAAGAATTTAAGGACACACAGAGCAGGGCCACATTAACAAGGTACGACATGTTCCCATTAGAAAGGAGAGGGTCTGCTATACAGTTATAGGGTATGCAGTGAGTCCACCGGCTGACCAAGTTTAGGAAAAAACCCACTAAGAATTTAAAGACACATAGACCAGGCCACAGTAATGACAAATTCCCATTAGAAAGGAGAGAGTCTCCCATAGTGTTGGACTATGCAGTGACTGCAAGAGCTGCCAAAAATTTGGAGGCACTTCAATGGCCCTTGGAAGAGACGTGGAGGAGCGCATCATAAAAAATTGTTACCATTAGAAAGGAGCGGGCCTCCTATACTTGTAATGCCATGCACTAAGTGTATGGGCTGACAAACATTTACTCCTGGGGGGTATACATGAACATACTGTATAAAAAAATTTTTTTAAGGGCATCATAAAAATGTAGCGCCCCGAGGGCTCGACCGCTACAGGGGTATTGCACCTCTGCCAGAGGTGTGATATTCCACTCCCGGGTAAGGATGGAGTATGGACCAGGGTTCAGTTAGCTGCATACAGCACACTCACCCCATTTCCGAGGGACAGCTCAACGGTGCTCCCATTAGACAGAAATGCAGGCACGACAGACCATGTCCCTGGCTGGAGTGGGGAGGGAGTAGGAATACCCAGTGATGTAGGAGCAGATAGGGGTTGGTTCCTGAGCGTAGATAGGAGCCCATTGTTTGCTGGTCACCTGGGCTCATGTTCTAGAGGGAGGTATAAAAGGTGGGCACCATCTTAGAACAGTGTTCAGTCAGAGAGAAGAAGTGACAGAGTGGGGGCCTCTGCAAGGGGCTCTTCTCCGTAGGCGGGCCTAGCCTCTGAGGCCCAGCCAGCACAGAGAGAAGAGAAGAAGAGAAGTTCAGTGAGTGGAGTAAGAGAAGGAGTTCAGCCAGAGAGGGCTGACAGGGAGCTGTGGCTCAGTCTGGGCCCAGCTCCACGAGGCAGGCCTAGGGTGAAGGCCAGGAACAGAAAGGAACAAGAACAGAAAGGAACAAGAACAGAAAGGAACAGAAGAGAAAGAGAAAGAGAGAAACAGAAGGGCTCAGGAACAAGACGGCAGAAGGGACCCTAAGAACCAACGAGAATACAGGGTGAAGGGTCAGGCAGATTAAGGGTACCGGATCCCAAGTTGGTGGAGGAGAAACAGCCCTCAGCCAAAGACCGGAGGTCGTGATCATTTATTGGTGCGACACCTCATCAAACCTGCTAGGAAGGCACCATATAGGACAGTGGGGAACGGGAACCACATTTACCCGCACAAGTCCGCGGCAGCTGGACAAAAGTGGGTCACTGGTGAGGCAGGCCAGAGAAAGGATTGAAGGGGTCCTGTGTCATGCTCCTGAACTGCCTGGGGTTGACCGAGCCCCTCACCTGGTGGACGCAGCACGGCTCGGGCGGTCATTGCTGACAGAAGTGACCCGGAGTACATGAACTGTGAGTAAAAGACATTGGACTGCAGTACGTTGTCTGTGTACTCTTTCGCTCCTCCAGCACTAACGGCACTGGGACTCTCTGCACCATCACCCCCACCATCCACTACACTGCCCTGGGGCTGCACTCTTCCCGTGGGGAGTCACACTACCTCAGCTGCATACATCATCAGCCCCAGCGATCTGCCTTGCAGCGGCGGTTCATAATAACCGCAATCCACGGGTGGTGCAGTCGGACATCACTTAGGACGGCTAAAGGACTACCACTGGTCTGACCACCCTGAGCCACGGAACCGGGTCGCCACTACTACCCCCACCGTCTCCCTATTGCCCGGCTCCGAGTGCCCCACGGCCCAGGGGCGAGTCAAACACCCTTAAAAAAAATTATGTGGGTGTTGCATCATGGACCACGGTCACCCTGGTGATATGGTGGTGGAGGATGAGGAGAAGGAGGAGGACAAGAGCAAATAGCCAAAATCAGGAAGCGTATACCCATGTGTGGGTGTGAAAAGGTGCATGGGAATACACCTCCCAAGAAAAGACACTGGATTTGAGTTTATGTTACGCTGCTATTGTAGCACCCTGAGGACTCGGCTGCTACAGGGGTATTGCACCTCAACCCAGAGGTGTGGTATTCCACTCCCGGGTAAGGATGGAGTGTGGAACTGAGCTTAGTAGGCTGCATGCACTACATACATCCCATTTCCGGGGGACAGAACTACGGTACTCCCACCAAGTATATATGTGCAGGTACGACAGCGTCTGTCCCTGGCTGGAGTGGGAAGGGGGGTGGAACATCCCAGTAGTGTAGGGGCAGATAGGGGGAGCACTCTGGGTAAAGCTAGGAGCTCATTGGGTGCTGGTCACCTGGGCTCACACATAGAGGGAGTATATAAGGTGGGCACCATCTTAGGACAGGGTCTTTTTAGGAGCTGAGGAAGAGTTCAGCCAGGAGGGCTGACAGGAGCTGTGGCTCCGTCTGGGCCCAGCTCCAGGGCTAGGCCTGCAGTGAGGAGAGAGGAAGAAGGAAGGCCCAGAGTGGAAGACAAGAGGGAACCCTGAGAACCCAGAATTAAGCCAGAAGGGTGAAGGGTTGGCGGACACGGGTACCGGAACCCAAGCTGGTGGAGGTCAATCATCCTCAGCCAGGAACCGGAGGTCATGGTCAAGATTTGCCACGACCCCCACCAAATCCACCAGAAAGGCACACCAAGTATAGGGTCAGGGAACCCAGAGAAGGTTTAACCACCAAGAGACCCGAGGGAGCCGGCCAAAGGTGGATCCCTGGTGGGGACGGCCAGGAGAAAGAGAGGAGAGAGGGAAGCTCAGGACCACGCTCCGGAACTGCCTGGGGGTTGGCCGAGTCCAGGACCTGGTGGACGCAGCACGGCTCGGGTGGTCACTCAAGGCCAGAGTGACCAAAGGAACACCCGTGAGTTAAAAACCCTGAAACTGCATCCCACGTCTCTGACTCTCCTTTCTACACTACAACTACCCCCATCATCCGCATCTGCTGCCCTGAGGCCATACCCCTCCCGTTGGGGGTTATACCACCACGCTGCACATCCTGATACACCTGGCCTCAGTGGACTGTTCTGCAGCGGCGGCTTCAAAGCCGCACTCAACGGGTGGCGTAGTCGATCAAGTTAACATCTACTGCCATAGACTGCCACTTAGTTTGACACCCTGGGCACGGACCGGGTCACCGCCACAAGGACTACTACCCCTATCCAGATCCGGCTCCGGGTATCCCCTGAACATGGCCCAGGGGGTGCGTCAACTTTGGCGTAGTCGGCAGGATTACGTGCCCGCAACCACCGGGTACTGCGTGCCTGAAGAAAAGTTCACATTTACCTCAAAAAGAAGTCTCCCGCCGGTTCCGGAGGGTCCCCGCCATCGGACGCCATCTCGGATCGTTTCCCGCCGTTTGCCAGTCATCTGCAGTCTTTTCCCGCCATCCACGGAGTTTCCCGCCACTGGGAGACGATTCCCGCCATCTGAGAAGATTTCCCGCCCTGGCAGAGCGGACGCCATTATGGGCGTGCCAGAGGGTGGCAAGAGGCCACCTCCCATCGTGGGCCAGGTCCAAGAATGGCGCCAAAAGCGGAAACCGCCCCCACCAGCAGAGACTGTAATGATAGAGATGTCCATCAGCGTGAGGGGACTGCCCCTAGAACTGACAATCACCGAGTTGCCCCGGGACCGCCCTCAGTATGGGCGGATACAGAACAAAAGAGCGAGGATGGGTGCAGCCTGGAGGAGTCTGGAGAGGTCGCACCCGGAGATGGAGGGAGAGTCAGGCAGCACCGACCCTGTGGTCAGGAGCCTGTTGCAAGCAACCACCCCACTAGGCCTGGTGGAGATCCTGGCACAGCTCCCCCAAGACCGGGAGCGTGCACAGACCGCGCTGGAGGGCCTCGCACGGAGGATGGCCCGGGTGCAGCGAGAAATGCTGACTGAGTGGAGTAGGGAGATGGCCCAGCAGGCTGGAACCCGCCAGCGGAGCACGCCACCCGAGACGAGGAGTCTGACCGCCTCTGAGGATGGTGCAGGAGGAATGAAGGCCGGAGACGACGCCGAGGAAGGAGCTGAAGAGACGGAGGCAGGTAAAGGGGACGTCACAACCCCAAGCCTAATAACCGTGAACCTGCCCCAGCTCCCCGTCGCAGAGCCCGAAATTCCCCCTACCGTGCCTGTCGCTGCACCGCCACCGTTCCCAGCTAGGCCTCAAGCGGCAGGAGCCGCGGCCACGCCCCCTGTGACGTCACGCGCCTCAACCCTGAGCGCGGCCAAGCAGGAAATGCCACCGGCCTGGTCGCAGGGCCGAGTACCCCCGGGCGCCGCAGACCCAACAGCGCCCTCTACCTCCACTAAGCCACCGGCCTGGTCGCAAGGTCAAGTACCCCCGGGCGCCGCCGTCTCCACGGTGCCCTTTACCTTCAGGGTGCCCCAAGCCTGGTCGCAAGGCCTGGAAGACCCGGGCGCCGCTGCCACCACCGCACCCTCAACTTCCACAGTGCCGCACCTGGGTGAAGACCTATTCGCCCAACACACTTGCCCGGATGGGCAGCCCTTTGTGTGGCCACCGGAGTACTACCATCTCCGACTCCGGAAGGAAGGACCCCTGTGCGAGCCCCTGATTCCGGCTCCGGCGCCTGTCAAGATCACCCCACTCTCGTTGGAGGAGGCGCAGTTCGCGTGGGACCCCACTGGAGGAGACCTCATCGGGTTCACTCAAGAAACCCGGGCGGCCGCAGCTGAGCGTGCGGAGTGCTGCCGGCAGCAATTGGAGGTCTTCGACAGGGAACGGAGAGAGAGGCGGGTCCGCGAGGAGCGGCTGCAAGTACAGAGTGCAGAGCAGAAGAGCCGGACCCGACGGAACCCCCGTGCAGCCCATGGTCCCCGTGCCACCGGGACTGTAATCAAATTCCAACTGCAGCATGGTTGGGGCTTCATCCGGGACCACCGCACCCCCGGCGACGTCTTTGTGACCCGCAGGGACGTCGAGAGCCATCTGCCGGAGGGACACAGAGGTCGTGACCTATACCTGGGTGACGAGGTCACCTTTACCCGGCATCAATGTGCCAAAGGACCCTACGCCCTTCATGTACACCGGTTGACGGAGGAAGAGCTGCGGTGTGAGGAAGGACAAGAGGACCCGGACGGGTCTGAAGCCTACCCGCGAGAAGGAGCAGGAGGACGCCGTTACTGAAGTACGGTAAAGTGGAACTGTAAATAGTTACCCGTAAGGGTACAGGAACTGTTGCCAGAAAAGTATAGTCCCCGTTGGGACAAGTGTGAACTGTTACCCGTGTGTCCCCTATCCCTTAACAGGCTGAGGACTGTGAACAGCCAATCCTTATCCCCACTGGCCGAGGACTGAGAGCGGCCATAACCCCTTGTATATAGTTGCGCTTCCTAAGGCGCCCCCTACCGGTTTTATAGGAAACTGTGTTTTTTCTAAAAGAGACTGTTGCACTTTACCCGGTCACAAGTTGCACCGTGGCCGGAGGAACAAGAATGTTTACAATGAAAAGTTTATTATGAAAAAGTTTTATGCTGCTGATAATGTATATAATGTTTTATATGTTTATGGATGTTATGAATAAAAATTGTATGTTTTGGTATGTTTTTATTCTTTTACAGCCCGAGGACGTGCTGTGATTTACCAGGGGGGAATGTAGCACCCTGAGGACTCGGCTGCTACAGGGGTATTGCACCTCAACCCAGAGGTGTGGTATTCCACTCCCGGGTAAGGATGGAGTGTGGAACTGAGCTTAGTAGGCTGCATGCACTACATACATCCCATTTCCGGGGGACAGAACTACGGTACTCCCACCAAGTATATATGTGCAGGTACGACAGCGTCTGTCCCTGGCTGGAGTGGGAAGGGGGGTGGAACATCCCAGTAGTGTAGGGGCAGATAGGGGGAGCACTCTGGGTAAAGCTAGGAGCTCATTGGGTGATGGTCACCTGGGCTCACACATAGAGGGAGTATATAAGGTGGGCACCATCTTAGGACAGGGTCTTTTTAGGAGCTGAGGAAGAGTTCAGCCAGGAGGGCTGACAGGAGCTGTGGCTCCGTCTGGGCCCAGCTCCAGGGCTAGGCCTGCAGTGAGGAGAGAGGAAGAAGGAAGGCCCAGAGTGGAAGACAAGAGGGAACCCTGAGAACCCAGAATTAAGCCAGAAGGGTGAAGGGTTGGCGGACACGGGTACCGGAACCCAAGCTGGTGGAGGTCAATCATCCTCAGCCAGGAACCGGAGGTCATGGTCAAGATTTGCCACGACGCCCACCAAATCCACCAGAAAGGCACACCAAGTATAGGGTCAGGGAACCCAGAGAAGGTTTAACCACCAAGAGACCCGAGGGAGCCGGCCAAAGGTGGATCCCTGGTGGGGACGGCCAGGAGAAAGAGAGGAGAGAGGGAAGCTCAGGACCACGCTCCGGAACTGCCTGGGGGTTGGCCGAGTCGAGGACCTGGTGGACGCAGCACGGCTCGGGTGGTCACTCAAGGCCAGAGTGACCAAAGGAACACCCGTGAGTAAAAACCCTGAAACTGCATCCCACGTCTCTGACTCTCCTTTCTACACTACAACTACCCCCATCATCCGCATCTGCTGCCCTGAGGCCATACCCCTCCCGTTGGGGGTTATACCACCACGCTGCACATCCTGATACACCTGGCCTCAGTGGACTGTTCTGCAGCGGCGGCTTCAAAGCCGCACTCAACGGGTGGCGTAGTCGATCAAGTTAACATCTACTGCCATAGACTGCCACTTAGTTTGACACCCTGGGCACGGACCGGGTCACCGCCACAAGGACTACTACCCCTATCCAGATCCGGCTCCGGGTATCCCCTGAACATGGCCCAGGGGGCGCGTCACTATCATTCGGTGGTGTTGAGAAGTCTGGCCCAATCCAGCCCTTGTTCATTTTTATAAGAGTCAGCCTGTCAGCATTTTCAGTTGACAGGAGGATGCGCTTATCAGTTATAATTCCACCAGCGGCACTAAAAACCCGATCTGATAAAACGCTGGCAGCAGGGTAGGCCAGGACCTCCAAGGCATAGAGAGCCAGTTCATTCCACATATCTAGCTTGGATACCCAATATTTATAAGGCACAGAGGAATCACGGAGGACGTTGGTACGGTACGGCAAGGTACTCCCTCAGCATCTTCCCAAACTTTGCACTCCTTGTGAGAGTACCCTGCGCCTCAGGGCCTGTGCGATGGGAGGGTCTGAGAAAACTCTCCCAGAACTTTGACAGTGTTCCCCTGCCTCTGCTGGATTGAAGTTGTGTCTCTCTCGCCTGTACTCCTTGGTTGTCGAACGAAGTGTGCCCTCTGCCTCCAGCGTTTTCAGATGGGAATTTTTTTAATAGGTCCGCAACAAGGGCCTTCTGGTACTGCCTCATTTTTGTACACCTGTCCGCCTCAGGAATAAGAGATATAAAGTTCTCCTTGTAGAGTGGGTCTAGAAGTGTCACCAACCAGTAATGACCTAAAATTTTGAGAATGCGAGGGTCATGGGAAAGGCAGCATAACATAAACTCAGCCATGCGTGCCAGACTACTAACAGGCAAGACTTCCGTGTCCTCACCAAGAGGATGACTGACCATGCTCTCCTCCTCCTCCTCTCTGTCCTCTGGCCATCCACGCTGAACAGACGGTATGACAGCTGTGCAGATAGCACCGTCTATAGTGCATGAAACTAGTTCCTGTCCTTCCTCCTCCTCCTCTTCCTCATTGTCACCCAATCCACGTTGGGATGAGATGAGGCTTGGCTGTGTGTAATCACCCTGTATGGTTAATTGCTCCATCTTATCATTCTCCGCCTGCAATGCATCATCTTTGATTGTGAGCAGAGAGCGTTTCAGAAGACAGAGAAGCGGGATGGTGACGCTAATTATGGCGTCATCGCCGCTCACCATCTTGGTGGAGTCCTCAAAGTTTTGGAGGATGGTACATATGTCTGACATCCACGTCCACTACTGAGGTCTTATGTGTGGAGTCTGAACTGAATACCGATAGCCTTTTTGATGCTGGTACTCAACAACTGCCCTCTTCTGCTCACAAATCCTTCCCAACATCTGCAATGTAGAGTTCCAACGTGTGGGGACATCACACACCAGTCTGTGAGCCAGAAGCTGCAAACGCTGCTGAAACACTGCAAGGGCAGCGGAAGCTGTAGCTGACTTTCTAAAATGGGCACACAGGCGGCATACTTTAACAAGCAGATCCGGCAGCTCCGGGTAGGATTTGAGTAACCGCTGAACCACGAGGTTAAGCACATGGGCCAGGCATGGTACGTGTGTGAGCTCGCCTCGCCTCTGAGCCGCCACCAGGTTCCAGCCATTGTCACACGCGACCATGCCTTGCTGTAGGTTCAGCGGTTTGAGCCACAGATCTGCCTGCTCTTTCAGAGCTGTCCATAACTCTTCAGCATTGTGTGTTTTTTCACCTAAGCATATTAGCTTCAGCACAGCCTGTTGCCGCTTGGCCGAGGCAGTGCTGCAGTGCTTCCAGCTTGTGACTGATGTGGTCATTTCGGAGATGAAGGCTGAGGAGGAGGAGCAGGCTGAGGAGCATGAGGTTCAGGAGCTGTAGACCGTGGGGGCAACCCTGATTGACCTAGGGCCTGCAATCCTTGGCGTCGGGAGGACGTGTTCCGTCCCAAGGTCCGACTGGGTCCCGGCTTCCACTATGTTAACCCAGTGTGCCATCAGCGAGATGTACCGTCCCTGCCCACAAGCACTTGTCCACGTATCCGTGTTTAGGTGGACTTTACCGGTAACTGCGTTGTTGAGGGCACGGCTAATGTTTTGGGACACTTGCTTGTGTAATGTGGGGACGGCACACTGGGAGAAATAGTGGCGGCTGGGGACAGAGTACAGAGGGACGGCCGCCGCCATCAGGTTGCGGAATGCTTCTGTTTCCACAAGCCTAAAAGGCAACATTTCGAGCCAAGCAGTCGTGAATTGTGAGAATTTAGTAGTGTGGCCTGTGGGACGTTGGCTGCATATTTGCGCTTGCATTCCAAGGACTGGAGTATGAACAACTGAACGCTGCGCTGGGACAAGGACATGGACGTGCTTCCTGATGCTGCTACTTGAGAGTGTGCAATGACAGGAGCAGGGCAGGAGGCATCTTTGCATGCACTATGGACAGGGGATTGACTTGCATGCACAACAGCAGAAGAAGCAATGGTGCCACCTGTAGACACTGTTCCTGGACCCTGGTGTTCGGCCCACAAAGTCGAGTGCTTTGCTGCCATGTGCCTCATCATGCTGGTGGTGGTCAGGCTGGTCGTTTTGCCACCCCTGCTGATGCTGGTCTGGCTCGTGATGCAAATGGCCTTTTTGGAGTTATCGGCAGAGTCTTTAAAAAACAACCAGACTCGGGAAGACCTAACAGTTGTAGTGGCAACTTCCTTCATGTTGGTGTTACGGGAAACGGTAGCCTGCCTTCTGTCTGCGGCCACCACACTGCTTCTTCCTGCCTGTTGGGGTGCTCTGCCTCCCTCCCCCTGTGTGCTGCTGTCCTTGCTCTGCATGTCCTCCTGCCAGGTTGGGTCAGTTACTATATCATCCACCACCTCGTCTCCCACTTCTGCACCCTGGTACTATTCCTGACTTTCTGTCAATTGTGTCTCATCATCGTCCACCTCTTATGACAGTTTCCCACCGTCGCCTTCGTGTGACCGTGGCTGCTCAAATATTTGGGCATCGCTACACGTGATCTCCTCTTGCCCCGCTTCAAGTGGACCGGGCGAGAGGCCCGAATCTATAAATGGAAAAGTGAACAGCTCTTCAGATTGTCCAAGTGTGGGATCAATTGTCTCTGGGTACTCGGCATGGTGGGAGGAAGGAGGATCAGGGTGAGGAATATGAGGTCCAGACTCATGGCTACTGAGACTTGACCGTGTGGAAGACAGGGTGGTGGTGGTGGTGGTGGCTAAGTGACTGGAAGCATTATCCGCTATCCAACCAACAACCTTTTGACACTGATCTGGGTTCAATAGTGGTGTGCTGCGGTCCCCTAGAAATTGGGACAGGAAGGTCAGGCGAGAAGATGTGGGTGTTTGTTGTGGCACAATTTCGGCTTGCCCACGGCCTTGTCCTCGGCCTCTGCATGCACCATTACCATCACGTCCAGTTCCCCGTCCCTTGCCACGTGCCTTGCCCATTTTAAATGGAGGATAGTATCTTCCACGCTCACTACAAATGATTGAGTTTGAAGCGAAGTTATATGTGATCGGTGTGATGGAGAAAACAGAGTTTTAAATTCCTGGCCTGTAGGTAAGTAGTGTGAACAGCAAACTGCTGTGAATTGCTTCACTGACACACTGAAAAAATGGAGGCCAGAAATGGCAGTATTTTCTGACAACGTATATGTGATCTGTGTGACGGAGAAAACACAGTTTTAAATAGCTGGATTTCTAGCGCTCTAATATGGAAAGGACCTGGCTGTATTCTGCAGTGCCAACAAGCAAATGGTGCAGAAAAACGGTGTTCTCTGGATTGCTTTATAAGCAAATAATGAGGATTAAGATCCAAAGAAAAGTATTCCTCGCCCCTGAGACCTGGGCCTTTGTATAGAAATATCTAACAGCAGCAGAAGGCAGAATTGGAATGGAGCCTCTTGTGCTATATGCACTGCAGTCTGCTATATACACTGCCTGCCTGCCTATTTACACTGCCTGCCTGATATCTCTGCAGATGGATTAGTCCTCAGAAGGACTGTTTGTTGAGATGTATATGTGTAATGTGCGGTTTTTCTCACTACACTACCTAATGCACGATCAAATCTCTCCCTAACGCAGCAGCAGCTCTCCCTACACTGTCTGATCTGGAGTGACTGTGATGAGCATGGCGGTGCCAGGTCAGATATAGACCTGATGACGCTGTGCAGCCAGCCAATCACTGTAATGCCCACAACCAACATGGCTATGGCATTACAGTGCATGGCAGGCAATCCCTGCATGTTCATTGGCTCTGTAAAGAGCACCAAACATGCAGGGATGGGTCCCGACTTCCCGCCCGACCAACCCGGAAATACTCGGTGAGCGCAGAGCATCTCGAGCAGTGAGATACTCGGGCGAGCACCGAGCAGTAGCGAGCATGCTCGCTCATCACTAGTTGTCATTAAGATTTAAAAAGAGAAAACACAGAAATGTGACAGTAAATGGCTTCACCCAACCAATAACCATGAGTGGAGAAAAAGTGTTTTTGTTATCATTCATTTTTTCTGAAACAAGGCCAAGAAAGGAAAAATTCTGCCGGGGTATGTAAACTTTTGAGCAGAACTGTATATGCGCCAGCCCCAGTGTCTCCTATTCTATATACTCCAGCCCCAGTGTCTCCTATTCTATATACTCCAGCTTCTTCTGTGATGTATATGCTCTAGCCCCAATGTATCCTGTGATGAATATACGCCAGCCCCAGTGTCTCCTATTCTATATACTCCAGCCCCAGTGTCTCCTATTCTATATACTCCAGCTTCTTCTGTGATGTATATGCTCTAGCCCCAATGTATCCTGTGATGAATATACGCCAGCCCCAGTGTCTCCTATTCTATATACTCCAGCCCCAGTGTCTCCTATTCTATATACTCCAGCTTCTTCTGTGATGTATATGCTCTAGCCCCAATGTATCCTGTGATGAATATACGCCAGCCCCAGTGTCTCCTATTCTATATACTCCAGCTCCAGTGTCTTCTGTGACGTAGCTAATGTAGCCCTAATGTCTCTTATGCAGAGGCGTCGCATGATAAAGCAGTGGGACACAAGCTCCCTGCCCTATCACTATCTCTTTCATATGCCACAGATCGCCATAGGCCTGCGGTTAACGAGATGTCAGCATCCTCACGCAGGTGGCTCGGTGACATCATTGCATCGCTCTGCTCTGCTGTCCCGCCATGGAAGAGGAGACAGAGGCCGTGATGTAGGGAATCAGGATTAAGTGAGATATTTTTTTAAATGATCGGGCAGTGGAGCCATCCTACTATATATCTGGAGTAGTGGGTCCATCATACTACATATGGAGTAGTGGGGCCATTATACTATATGTATGTGGGGCAGTGGGACCATCATAGTATATACAGGTGCATCTCACTAAATTAGAATATCTTCAAAAAGTTAATTTATTCCAGTTCTTCAATAATGTTTCAGTATGCTCCACAATCATGAGGAAGACTGCTGACTTGACAGATGTCCAGAAGGCAGTCATTGACACACTCCACAAGGTCCTAGAGTTCCAATTTTCATTTGGAAATCAAGGTCCCAGAGTCTGGAGGAAGAGTGGAGAGTCCACAATCCAAGCTGCTTGAGGTCTAGTGTGAAGGCTCCACAATCAGTGATGGTTTGGGAGGCCATGTCATCTGCTGGTGTAGGTCCACTGTGTTTTATCAAGACCAAAGTCAGCACAGCCGGCTACCAGGACATTTTACAGCACTTCATGCTTCCCTCTGCCGACAAGCTTTTTGGAGATAAAAATGTCATTCTCCAGCAGGACTTGGCCCCTGTCCACACGGCCAAAAGTACCAATACCTGGTTTACACATAACAGTATCACTGTGCTTGATTGGCAGCAAACTCGCCTGACCTTAACCCCATAGAGAATCTATTATTGAGAATCTATGGGGTATTGTCAAGAGGAAGATGAGAGACACCAGACCCAACAATGCAGATGAGCTGAAAGACAGCTTTTTGTATTGAAGAACTGAAATAAATTAACTTTTTGATGATATTCTAATTTAGTGAGATGCACCTGTATATGGAGCAGTGGGACTATCATGCTATATATATGGAGGAGTGGGGGCATCATACTAAATATAGAGCAGTGTGTGTGTGTCACCCCAGGCCTGGATGCCACAAACAATAATCTGTTTCTGAAAGCAGGAGGGAGGTCCCCTGGTTAGGGACAATTAGCATACAGCACCTCCTGTCCCAGGCCAGCAGGGGGAGCTGGCTGCCCCTATAAAAGCTGGAACTGGGGGCAGGGTTAGAGAGAACTGGAAGACCTAGCTCAGGAGTGAGACTAGTCCCAGAGAAGGAGGGACAGTTCAGCTGTTGCTGAGGAGTCCGTGAGGCAGAGGAGAAACTGCAAGCCAGGGACAGAGGCGACGAGAGCCGGTCCTGGCAGAGAACCAATCTACTGGACATTGGGGTCCGAGGCTGTCAGGGTTACAAGCCCAGCAGCAGAGAACCAAGCTGCGAGGGATTTCAGGTCCCTTGGCCTAAGAAGCCTGGAGGCTCCGCCACACAGAGGGACCAGTACATCGAGGAGCAAGCAACAGGTACCCAAGGCCTGAGTCGCAAGCCATACAGGAGAGAAGTACACGGCCAGCTCAGGGACGTGGGCTATTACACCACGAAAAGGGGGATAGTCAGAAAGAGCATAGAGAGAACGGTAGGCCTACACACTCACCCTGACCAGTGGGGCTCGCCCGATTGCTCTCAGACACCCAGGCCCATTCCTAACCGGTACTGTTGGGCCATTAATAATATCTACAATAAAGACCCTGAACTGTTTGAAGCGGACTCTGAACTCTTACTATTGCGGCCTGCACTATCACCCCCAACATCCACCTACACTGCCCTGAGGCTACACTCTTCCCATGGGGAGTTATCCTACCCCTGTGCTGCACACCAGCACCAGCCTCAGCGGTCTGCCTTGCAGCGGCGGTTATCTCCAACCGCAATCCACGGGTGGCGTAGTCGGACATTCAAAACACTGATAAATAGACTGCCACCATTTGGTCTGACCACCCTGTGCCACGGGATCGGGTTGCCACTACTACCCCCATCAGCACCGTACACTAGAAGGCCCGGTTCCGGGTACCCCACGGCCCAGGGGGGGAGTCAGCTTTGGCGTAGTCGGCAGAATTGTGACCAACCCGCCACAAACGGGTATTGCGTGCCTGGAAAAGACTCTATACATATCTGAGTGAAGTTTCCCGCCATTTGGGGCCATTTCCCGCCAATCGGAGCCGTTTCCCGCCATCGGGCGCCATCTTCGGGACGACGCGCGGGAAGAAGAGGGGCGTGGACGTCCAAAAACGCGTGAGACCTGAAGCCCCGCCCTACGCTGAGACGCTGCTCAAGGTCCTGGATGGAGATCCAGCGGATGCCGACGTCATCACCGAGCAACGCAAGGTCCTCTCCCAGAGCATCGCGAGGGAAGCCGCGGCCTACAGAAGAGGATCGCCAGAAGGTAGGCCACGGTTAATTAGGAGGGAGGAAGATGTCGGACGCGGAGGGACCCTCTACCACCAGCGTAGCCGCTGCAGCTGTGATGCCGTTTTCCATGCCCTATATCCATAGGCGGATTATAATGAGGGCAATCCGGGCGACCGCCCAGGGCCCTGAGCCTGCAGGGGGTCCACGGCTCCAGGCGGGGTGTCTAATGCCGGATTGTCCTCATTATATGTGCGGGCCGCCGCGGCACATAGCGGTAGCAGTGGCGGGAGGGGGGGGCCTGGACTGCTCCCCCAGCAGCGGCCACCGCTACTTCTTCATCGGCCGGGCCAGCACTGCAGCAGTTAACTTCCCTGTGCTGGCCCGGCCGCGTCACTGCTAGGAGACATGGCCCTGTGCGCGCTGTGTCTCCTAGCTGTGACGTCACACAGTGCGCCCCGGCCTGCAGTGCTGCACCGGAAAAGAGAGAGAGCAGGCAGGAGGAATTGAGCCGGGGGATGGTGAGTGTGTGTGTGTGTGAGCAGATGTGTGTGTGGGCAGGTGTGTGTGTGTTTGTGGGCAGGTGTTTGTGGGGGCAGGTGTCTGTGTGGGCAGGTGTGTGTGTGTATATGTGTGTGTGTGTATATGTGTGTGTGTCTGTGTGGGCAGGTGTGTGTGTGTATATGTGTGTGTGTGTATATGTGTGTGTGTGTGTGTGTGTGTGTGTGTGGGCAGGTGTCTGTGTGAGCAGGTGTGGGTGTGTGTGTGGGCAGGTGTGTGTGTGTGTGTGTGGGCAGGTGTGTGTGTGGGCAGGTGTGTGTATATGGGTGTGTGTATGTGTTTGCGGGCAGGTGTCTGTGTGGGCAGATGTGTGTGTGGGCAGGTGTGTGTGTGTGTGTGGGGGCAGGTGTGTGTGTGTGTGTAGGCAGGTGTGTGTGTGTGTGGGCAGGTGTTGGTGTGTGTGTGTGGACAGGTGTGTATGTGTGTGGGCAGGTGTGTGTGTGTGTGGGCAGGTGTGTGTGTGGGCAGGTGTGTTTGTGTGTGGGCAGGTGTGTTTGTGTGTGGGCAGGTGTGTGTGTGTGTGTGGGCAGGTGTGTGTGTGTGTGTGTGGGCAGATGTGTATGTGTGTGGGCAGGTGTGTGTGTGTGTGTGTGGGCAGGTGTGTGTGTGTGTGTGTGGGCAGGTGTGTGTGTGTCTGTGTGGGCAGGTGTGTGTGTGTGTCTGTGTGGGCAGGTGTGTGTGTGTATATGTGTGTGTGTGTGTGTGTGTGGGCAGGTTAGAAAGTCTTGCCCTGTTGAACACTACACCTGACTTGAGGCCACCACCTCTTGGTTGTCCAATGTTCTTGCTTCTCTAGGGCTCTTCTCAGATATTCATTATACCAGCTCCCCAGAATACCAAAGTTAGGGTGGGTGACCGCGAGCCCTGGTGGTGGTCATAACTGCGGCCACCCAGGGGCAATACTCCATAACAACAATCCCCTGAGGTGGTGTAGGATGTAAGGACCTATTCACACTACATTCAGCGCTGCATTCAGGTCTTTACACAAGGCTTACAACTGAATCCCTGAAATTCAGGATTGTGCTGTCTGAAATGAGACATCTGAAAGCAGAGAAAATGGAGCCTAAAGATTCAGACTTTAGCCTCGGTTTGCCTTTGTTCAAATCAATGGCTATGTCAAGGCACATCTGAATGCCATTTTTCAGGGATTTAGATAGAAGCCTGGAAAGAGGAGATGAATGCATTGCAAAATTCAGTGTGAATAGGCCCTTATATCTGGAGTCTTGATATTGATGCCACAAGCATTTTACTTGTTTTTAACTTAAAAAAAAAATACACACACACAAATTATACACACACACACACACACACTATACATACACACACAGTATACATACACACACATTATACACACACACACACACTATACATACACACACACAGATGTGTATGTGGGCAGGTGTGTGTGTGTGGGCAGGTGTGTGTGTGGGCAGGTGTGTGTGTGTGTGATGTCTGTCTGTTTGTGTGTGTGTGTGTGTGTGTGTGTGGGCAGATGTCATTGTGTGATGCCTGTTTGTATGTATTTTTGTGTTTCAAATGTGTTTATGCGTGTCTGTATATGTTTGTGTGTGTGTATGACTGCATGCGGCCTCCTGCTGAGTATAGTTGGCGCCGTGCGGCCTCCTGATGTCTCTGGGGGGGCTCCGTGCAGCCTCCCGCTGTGTATAGATGGCTACGTGCGGCCCCTCGCTGTTTATAGACGGCGCCGTGCGCCCCCCCGCTGTGTATAGATGGCTACGTGCGCCCCCCGCTGTGTATAGATGGCTACGTGCGGCCCCCCGCTGAGTATAGATGTCGCCGTGCGGCCTCCTGCTGTGTATAGATGGCTACGTGCGGTCTCCCGCTGAGTATAGATGGCGCTGTGCGGCCTCCTGCTGTCTCTGGGGGGAGCGCCGTGCGGCATCTATACTCAGCAGGAGGCCGCACGTAGCCAGCTATACACGTATACTCAGCAGGAGGCCGCACGTAGCCATCTATACGGTGCCATCTATACACAGCGGGAGGCCGCACGGCGCCATCTATACACAGTGGGAGGTCGCACGGCGCCATCTATACACAGTGGGAGGCCGCACGGAGCCATCTATACACAGCGGGAGTCTCAGTGTTTTGCAAGAGCAGTCAATAAATTCTGCTTGACTAATTCTGAGCACCATAAAGTCTGGTTCGCTTCTAACCTGCTGTCTTCATTTTCAGCTTGCTGAATTCTAACTCATTTACTGTCATTCGAGACGATGCCTTTGCTGGTCTCTTTCACCTTGAATACCTGTAAGTGTTCCACTTAATGTCATATTTTTGATTCTGTTCTTCTTCATCTTTTGGCATGTGCAATTGTATGAGCAAGTATTCATATGAATTTATGACCTACTTAAACCTTGGAGGACCTTAAATTTTATTCAATCAAGTTTTTTTCCAGTTTAAAACTATGGGACATATATGTGCCTTGGTCCTCAAAGGGTTTTTAAAGGGGCTGCAAACATAAATATGAAAAAAATAATTCAATTAGTGCTTTTTGTGTTTATTTAATTTTTATTTGAAGTCCATTTTTTTTATATACTTTGAAATTAAGCTCTACCCCATGGAATGAAGCCCTACCTACATGACATCTGAGAGCTACATGGATCCCGCTTGTGTGGTGCCTGTTCGTCACTACTATTCAGTTTTAGGGTCCACTCACTAAGCCATATATTCTCTCATGCAAGAGAATAGGGCCAATTATGCTAATGACACTCGGCTCAAACTCTGTCAGAGCTTCAACTGAGTGTGATCCGATTCTCTCGCAGCACAGATATGGAGAAGATGGAGAACTTACTTTCTCCATCTTCTCCATAGTCTCTGTGAGTGTTCATCGGACTGCACTTGGATGACGTCCGAGTGCAGTCCAATGTTTTACGTGCACCCATAGACTTGTATGGGTGCACATGGTCCGAATATCGAATGAGATTATTTTCTCATGCCAATAATCGCACTATCCCATAGTATAACATAGAGCCGAGTCCTATCCGATAAAACATCACATAGCATTCGGCCGTGTTATACGACAGTGTGAGCGAGCCCTTAGAGTCAAGGAATATTTACATGTAGATGATGATATTACTCTCCAAGTGTATATTTTTTTAGGCGAGTTCATAGTAAATGCTTTGCATTTTTGACATGTGATCAACTAAAGAGCAAGAAAGATTTAGGACCTTCCCTATAGAGAAACGAAAAATAGTTTGGAGGACTTGCATGTCCTTTTTATTTATTATGAGAAAATCATAAAAGATCCAGTTTTTTAACCATGCTGTGACTTTCTGCTGAGGGAGAGGGAGAGAGCTGCCCTATTCAGAGTCTGTAATAAGACCTGCTGACAAAAGTGTTGAAGATACAGTCTAACGTGAATTAACAATGAAAAAAAGTTAATTTAACAAATGGCTTGTATTTTTTTTAATACAAACTTTTTTGTCTTTACAGCTCCTTTAAAGGGAATCTGTCATCAGGTTTTTGCCACCTAATCTGAGAGCAGCATAATGTAGGGTTAGAGGCACTGATTCCAGTAATGTGTCACTTACTGGGCTGTTTAGTGTTGTTTTGATAAAATCATTGATTTGTCAGAAGGTAATTATCACTAGATGACTAGTAAGTTCTGTAGGACCCCACCCCCATCACTGATCAGTAGATTTCTGTGTACACTGAGCATGGGCAGAAAGCTGCCAATCAGTGGTGTGGGTGGGGCTATACAGAGCGCAGCATTCAGAGAGCTGCTAGATCTGCAGCAGATAAAACGGTGATTTTCTCAAAATGGCAACAAGTAGCTGAAAAAGTGACACATCGCTGGAATCAGGGTATCTGCCCCAATATTGTGCTGCTCTCAGATGAGGCAGCACAATTAATATTATGCCAAATTAATTTCCCATGAACTATCACATGATCTATCACAGGGGATCATGTGACATGTCACGTGATAAATCAGGTGTGTGGAGGGGGCCCGCGCCTTCTAAACTGCCCGGGGCCCTTGCTACTCTTAATCCACCCCTGCCTATATCCCCGGAGCGGCCTGGCTGCCCCAGTATGCCGGCGAGTCGCATACCTTGGGCGACTTTAAAGAAAGGCTGTATAGCCTGTTCAAAGTTTATCCCCTGACAGAAGAACAGAAGGTAAGCATACTGATAGGGCAGTTAACTGGTGCGGCCCAGCGGGAGGTAAAGTCTTGGACAGCTGAGGAGAAAAGGACTGTAAGGGGGGTTCTGACCCGTCTACGGGACACCTTTGATGCCCGTACCTCAGCAGAAATCAAAATGCGGTTCTATGGATGTAAGCAGCGAGCTCAAGATAGCATCCGAGATTATGCCCTAAATTTACAGGAAGCCTTGGGGGCAATTAAGCAAGCTGACCCTGGCAGCGTGCAGGATACAGATAAACTATTGACTGACCAGTTCATAGAAGGTCTGCTGTCCAGCGCCCACAGAACCCAGCTGCGCCTCATGGCCCTACAGAACCCCGATTTGACTTTTGCACAGTTCAACGATAGGGCCATCCGGGTGCTCCGAGAACCTGCACCGGGTGGCGCTGTAGCTTCCCGGCGCCCAGCCATCCCTTACCACCAGGGGGCGGCACCCTATCCCGCAGACCTTGTGGGGGCTGATGCGCAGGCCCTAAATCCATCCCCGCCTGCAAACCTGCACCATCAGGTCCAAGAACTAACAAAGAGTGTTGCTGCATTGTCCAGGACCGTACAGTCGTTACAGATGGACCCGTCAGGACCAATCAAGCTGGCTTCCAGTCCGGAGGATGTCCCGTGGCGTCGACGGAGGAGGATCCCGTCGTTCAGAGGGAGGCCCGCCGATCATTACACTGAGGATGGACAGCCGATTTGCCGCCGTTGCAGCCAGCCGGGACACGTAGCCAGGTACTGTACTTTAAATGGGTCCGACCTGGGGCAAAGGGCCAACCCCCAGGCATAAGGTCATCAGGCCCATCTAATTGGCGTGATAAGTAGGTAGGGGAACGCCCGGTTTTACCCGTAGTGCTGGACGGTATCCCCATGAGTGCACTGCTGGACACCGGGTCCCAAGTGACTACCATCCAATATGTACTTTTTAAGCAGTACTGGAGTGACACTGATATAACTCGTTATCCAGATGATGACTTGAGCATCATCGCCAGCAATGGTCAACCCGTGCCGCAGGTGGGGTTCAGAGAGATGACCATTAAGATTGGTAAAGTTGAACTGCCGGCACAGGGAGTGATCATTGTGGACATTGACCGTCGAGAAAGTCACCCTAAAATAACCTTGGGTACTAATGTGATTGAAAATTGTCTTTCAGAAGCAATTGTAATTTTGCAGCAGGTGGCGATGAATGTGAGCTCCAGCCAGCAGAGGGTCCTCCAGAAGGAGATAAGAGCCCTGATGAGATGGCAACAGGTAGAACTGTCTGGTGGTGAGATCGGTAGCGTGAGGAATGGATGAGCGACCCGTTCCCCATTGCCATGCCCCCCAAAAGTGAAATGATCTGGTGTCGGAATGCAATCGGGTTAAGAGGGAGAGACTACCAAGCCATGGTAGAACCCGTGTACTCAGACAGCAGGCCCACCATTTTGACAGCCCAGGGGGTGGTCGATGTCCGCCATGGAAGGGTGCCCGTCTGGATCTTAAACATTGGGGAAAGGGAAGTACACTTGCCTTGGTACGCTACACTAGCCAAATTGTATACTGTTGAACACAATGCTGTCAGGGCCATGGAACCCTTGCCTCCATCTCCCCAAGCAGAGGGTAATGGTTCCCAGAAACCCAAGGAGGACTGGTGCCAGAAACTCCACGTGGGTGCTGACTCCACTCCCTTGCACCAAAAACAAGGAGTCTACCGGGTGGTTCAAGAGTATGAGAGAATCTTTAGTAAGCACCCGCTAGACTTCGGCAGAGTGAAAGGGGTAGAACACCACATCCCCATGGGGAGCCACCCACCAATAAAAGAAAGATACAGATCTGTACCACCCCGCACACTATCAGAACGCAAAGGGCATGCTGAGAGAAATGAAGGAAGCCGGGGTCATTAGAGACAGTTGTAGCCCCTGGGCAGCCCCCTTGGTTCTGGTAAAAAAGAAAGACTGTACTATGAGAATGTGCGTGGACTATAGAGAAGTCAATCGTATCACCCATAAAGACGCATACCCGTTGCCTAGAATAGAGGAGTCTTTGGTCGCACTAAAATCAGCTAATTTCTTCTCTACTTTGGACCTTACTAGTGGGTACTGGCAGGTTCCTGTGGCAGAGGCTGATAAGGAGAAGACCGCCTTCACCACCCCGATGGGATTAAGTGAATTCAACTATATGCCGTTCGGGTTCTGCAACGCACCCGGGACCTTCCAGAGGCTGATGGAATGCTGTCTAGGGCACCGAAACTTTGAGACGGTCCTACTTTACCTGGACGACGTGATTGTCTATTCGAAGACTTACGAGGACCATCTAAAGCACCTGGCCGAGGTGTTCGATGCCCTGGCAGGCTTTGGCATGAAAGTGAAACCCTCCAAGTGCCATCTGTTAAAGCCGAAGGTACAGTACCTGGGACATGTGGTGAGTGCAGAAGGAGTAGCCCCCGACCCTGACAAAATCACGGCAATAAAGAACTGGCCAAGCCCCTCTAACATAAAAGAAGTGAGGCAGTTCCTCGGGTTGCTAGGCTACTACCAAAGGTTCATCCCCAGGTTCACCAAGATGGCAGCCCCTATGCAGGACCTCCTTATAGGACAATCTAAGACCAGAAGCCAAAAGCCACCCTTCAAGTGAGACAAGCCGGAAGAGGAGTCCTTCCGCCAGCTGAAGATGGCCCTCACGGGGGATGAGATCCTGGCCTACCCTGATTATGGCCAGCCTTTTATCCTCCACACAGACGCCAGTAATGTGGGGCTGAGAGCCGTACTGTCACAGAACCAACAGGGCAGAGAAAGGGTGATCGCGTACGCCAGCCGGAAGCTGAGGCCCACCGAGAGAAACCCGGAGAATTACAGCTCCTTTAAGCTGGAGTCCTTGGCAGTGGTGTGGGACGTAACAGAACGTTTCAAGCATTACCTGGCCTCTGTGAAGTTCACTGTGTACACGGACAACAATCCGTAGACACATCTGGACAATGCGAGACTTGGTGCCCTAGAGCAGCGGTGGATGGCCCGGCTAGCAAACTATGACTTCACCATCAAGTACCGGGCAGGCCGAGCCAATGCCAATGCAGATGCCCTATCGAGAATTCCCCACTTGCCTGATGAGGGAGAAGATCCAGATGAGTTGGAGGAAATAGAGCTCCCTGCATTCCACCGGTACGGGGCCACTCAGTACTCCCACCGTGTAAGAGACAAAGACTTGACCACTGTCATGTTCAATCCCTTACCTCACCACGGCTGGGCTGAAACGCAAGATAGTGACCCTGCAATTCGCCTGGTGAAAGACCTGTTGACCCAGGCAGACGCTAGCCCTGGCTCGGACGCTCCAGAGGAAGCCAAGCAGTTATGGAAGGAGAAAAGCAGGCTATTCCTCTACGAAGGTAAGCTGTGCAGAAGGCTTGTCAACCACCGGACGCACGAGCTGACCTGGCAGGTAGTGGTCCCGAGACGAGATGCAGCAATGGTCCTGGAGGCCTACCATGACAGAGCGGGACACTTCGGGTGGAAGAAACTGGAGTTCCTACTGAGAGAGCGGTTCTACTGGGTCGGAATGAGAGGGGCCATAGAGAAGTGGTGCAGGGACTGCGGCCCATGTAACCTCAGAAGGAAGGACGGTACCAGCCAGAAGACGCCCTTGATGCCCATCATCACCAGGCAGCCTCTTGAGCTGGTAGCTCTGGACCATGTGAAACTGGCTCCAAGCCGGTTGGGCTACGTCTATGCCCTGACAATAGTGGACCACTATTCCCGGTTCCTGGTGGTGGTTCCTGTTAAAGACTTGACAGCCCAAACAGCGGCCAGAGCCTTCCAACAACACTTCTGCCGTCCACACGGGTATCCGGAACAGGTCTTGACAGATCAAGGTCCAGGGTTTGAGGCTGAAATCTTCCAGGAGTTCTGCAACCTCTACGGCTGTAAGAAGATTCGGACAACGTCTTACCACCCACAAACCAACGGGCTATGTGAGAAAATGAATAATATCGTCATTGATCTCCTCAAAACGTTGCGCCTGGAAGAACGCAGCCTGAAGCCGGAGAAGCTGCCAGACCTGTCCGTCACTACTATTCAGTTTTAGGGTCCACTCACTAAGCCATATATTCTCTCATGCAAGAGAATAGGGCCAATTATGCTAATGACACTCGGCTCAAACTCTGTCAGAGCTTCAACTGAGTGTGATCCGATTCTCTCGCAGCACAGATATGGAGAAGATGGAGAACTTACTTTCTCCATCTTCTCCATAGTCTCTGTGAGTGTTCATCGGACTGCACTTGGATGACGTCCGAGTGCAGTCCAATGTTTTACGTGCACCCATAGACTTGTATGGGTGCACATGGTCCGAATATCGAATGAGATTATTTTCTCATGCCAATAATCGCACTATCCCATAGTATAACATAGAGCCGAGTCCTATCCGATAAAACATCACATAGCATTCGGCCGTGTTATACGACAGTGTGAGCGAGCCCTTAGAGTCAAGGAATATTTACATGTAGATGATGATATTACTCTCCAAGTGTATATTTTTTTAGGCGAGTTCATAGTAAATGCTTTGCATTTTTGACATGTGATCAACTAAAGAGCAAGAAAGATTTAGGACCTCCCCTATAGAGAAACGAAAAATAGTTTGGAGGACTTGCATGTCCTTTTTATTTATTATGAGAAAATCATAAAAGATCCAGTTTTTTAACCATGCTGTGACTTTCTGCTGAGGGAGAGGGAGAGAGCTGCCCTATTCAGAGTCTGTAATAAGACCTGCTGACAAAAGTGTTGAAGATACAGTCTAACGTGAATTAACAATGAAAAAAAGTTAATTTAACAAATGGCTTGTATTTTTTTTAATACAAACTTTTTTGTCTTTACAGCTCCTTTAAAGGTAATCTGTCATCAGGTTTTTGCCACCTAATCTGAGAGCAGCATAATGTAGGGTTAGAGGCACTGATTCCAGTAATGTGTCACTTACTGGGCTGTTTAGTGTTGTTTTGATAAAATCATTGATTTGTCAGAAGGTAATTATCACTAGATGACTAGTAAGTTCTGTAGGACCCCACCCCCATCACTGATCAGTAGATTTCTGTGTACACTGAGCATGGGCAGAAAGCTGCCAATCAGTGGTGTGGGTGGGGCTATACAGAGCGCAGCATTCAGAGAGCTGCTAGATCTGCAGCAGATAAAACAGTGATTTTCTCAAAATGGCAACAAGTAGCTGAAAAAGTGACACATCGCTGGAATCAGGGTATCTGCCCCAATATTGTGCTGCTCTCAGATGAGGCAGCACAATTAATATTATGCCAAATTAATTTCCCATGAACTATCACATGATCTATCACAGGGGATCATGTGACATGTCACGTGATAAATCAGGTGTGTGGAGGGGGCCCGCGCCTTCTAAACTGCCCGGGGCCCTTGCTACTCTTAATCCACCCCTGCCTATATCCCCGGAGCGGCCTGGCTGCCCCAGTATGCCGGCGAGTCGCATACCTTGGGCGACTTTAAAGAAAGGCTGTATAGCCTGTTCAAAGTTTATCCCCTGACAGAAGAACAGAAGGTAAGCATACTGATAGGGCAGTTAACTGGTGCGGCCCAGCGGGAGGTAAAGTCTTGGACAGCTGAGGAGAAAAGGACTGTAAGGGGGGTTCTGACCCGTCTACGGGACACCTTTGATGCCCGTACCTCAGCAGAAATCAAAATGCGGTTCTATGGATGTAAGCAGCGAGCTCAAGATAGCATCCGAGATTATGCCCTAAATTTACAGGAAGCCTTGGGGGCAATTAAGCAAGCTGACCCTGGCAGCGTGCAGGATACAGATAAACTATTGACTGACCAGTTCATAGAAGGTCTGCTGTCCAGCGCCCACAGAACCCAGCTGCGCCTCATGGCCCTACAGAACCCCGATTTGACTTTTGCACAGTTCAACGATAGGGCCATCCGGGTGCTCCGAGAACCTGCACCGGGTGGCGCTGTAGCTTCCCGGCGCCCAGCCATCCCTTACCACCAGGGGGCGGCACCCTATCCCGCAGACCTTGTGGGGGCTGATGCGCAGGCCCTAAATCCATCCCCGCCTGCAAACCTGCACCATCAGGTCCAAGAACTAACAAAGAGTGTTGCTGCATTGTCCAGGACCGTACAGTCGTTACAGATGGACCCGTCAGGACCAATCAAGCTGGCTTCCAGTCCGGAGGATGTCCCGTGGCGTCGACGGAGGAGGATCCCGTCGTTCAGAGGGAGGCCCGCCGATCATTACACTGAGGATGGACAGCCGATTTGCCGCCGTTGCAGCCAGCCGGGACACGTAGCCAGGTACTGTACTTTAAATGGGTCCGACCTGGGGCAAAGGGCCAACCCCCAGGCATAAGGTCATCAGGCCCATCTAATTGGCGTGATAAGTAGGTAGGGGAACGCCCGGTTTTACCCGTAGTGCTGGACGGTATCCCCATGAGTGCACTGCTGGACACCGGGTCCCAAGTGACTACCATCCAATATGTACTTTTTAAGCAGTACTGGAGTGACACTGATATAACTCGTTATCCAGATGATGACTTGAGCATCATCGCCAGCAATGGTCAACCCGTGCCGCAGGTGGGGTTCAGAGAGATGACCATTAAGATTGGTAAAGTTGAACTGCCGGCACAGGGAGTGATCATTGTGGACATTGACCGTCGAGAAAGTCACCCTAAAATAACCTTGGGTACTAATGTGATTGAAAATTGTCTTTCAGAAGCAATTGTAATTTTGCAGCAGGTGGCGATGAATGTGAGCTCCAGCCAGCAGAGGGTCCTCCAGAAGGAGATAAGAGCCCTGATGAGATGGCAACAGGTAGAACTGTCTGGTGGTGAGATCGGTAGCGTGAGGAATGGATGAGCGACCCGTTCCCCATTGCCATGCCCCCCAAAAGTGAAATGATCTGGTGTCGGAATGCAATCGGGTTAAGAGGGAGAGACTACCAAGCCATGGTAGAACCCGTGTACTCAGACAGCAGGCCCACCATTTTGACAGCCCAGGGGGTGGTCGATGTCCGCCATGGAAGGGTGCCCGTCTGGATCTTAAACATTGGGGAAAGGGAAGTACACTTGCCTTGGTACGCTACACTAGCCAAATTGTATACTGTTGAACACAATGCTGTCAGGGCCATGGAACCCTTGCCTCCATCTCCCCAAGCAGAGGGTAATGGTTCCCAGAAACCCAAGGAGGACTGGTGCCAGAAACTCCACGTGGGTGCTGACTCCACTCCCTTGCACCAAAAACAAGGAGTCTACCGGGTGGTTCAAGAGTACGAGAGAATCTTTAGTAAGCACCCGCTAGACTTCGGCAGAGTGAAAGGGGTAGAACACCACATCCCCATGGGGAGCCACCCACCAATAAAAGAAAGATACAGATCTGTACCACCCCGCACACTATCAGAACGCAAAGGGCATGCTGAGAGAAATGAAGGAAGCCGGGGTCATTAGAGACAGTTGTAGCCCCTGGGCAGCCCCCTTGGTTCTGGTAAAAAAGAAAGACTGTACTATGAGAATGTGCGTGGACTATAGAGAAGTCAATCGTATCACCCATAAAGACGCATACCCGTTGCCTAGAATAGAGGAGTCTTTGGTCGCACTAAAATCAGCTAATTTCTTCTCTACTTTGGACCTTACTAGTGGGTACTGGCAGGTTCCTGTGGCAGAGGCTGATAAGGAGAAGACCGCCTTCACCACCCCGATGGGATTAAGTGAATTCAACTATATGCCGTTCGGGTTCTGCAACGCACCCGGGACCTTCCAGAGGCTGATGGAATGCTGTCTAGGGCACCGAAACTTTGAGACGGTCCTACTTTACCTGGACGACGTGATTGTCTATTCGAAGACTTACGAGGACCATCTAAAGCACCTGGCCGAGGTGTTCGATGCCCTGGCAGGCTTTGGCATGAAAGTGAAACCCTCCAAGTGCCATCTGTTAAAGCCGAAGGTACAGTACCTGGGACATGTGGTGAGTGCAGAAGGAGTAGCCCCCGACCCTGACAAAATCACGGCAATAAAGAACTGGCCAAGCCCCTCTAACATAAAAGAAGTGAGGCAGTTCCTCGGGTTGGTAGGCTACTACCAAAGGTTCATCCCCAGGTTCACCAAGATGGCAGCCCCTATGCAGGACCTCCTTATAGGACAATCTAAGACCAGAAGCCAAAAGCCACCCTTCAAGTGAGACAAGCCGGAAGAGGAGTCCTTCCGCCAGCTGAAGATGGCCCTCACGGGGGATGAGATCCTGGCCTACCCTGATTATGGCCAGCCTTTTATCCTCCACACAGACGCCAGTAATGTGGGGCTGGGAGCCGTACTGTCACAGAACCAACAGGGCAGAGAAAGGGTGATCGCGTACGCCAGCCGGAAGCTGAGGCCCACCGAGAGAAACCCGGAGAATTACAGCTCCTTTAAGCTGGAGTCCTTGGCAGTGGTGTGGGACGTAACAGAACGTTTCAAGCATTACCTGGCCTCTGTGAAGTTCACTGTGTACACGGACAACAATCCGTAGACACATCTGGACAATGCGAGACTTGGTGCCCTAGAGCAGCGGTGGATGGCCCGGCTAGCAAACTATGACTTCACCATCAAGTACCGGGCAGGCCGAGCCAATGCCAATGCAGATGCCCTATCGAGAATTCCCCACTTGCCTGATGAGGGAGAAGATCCAGATGAGTTGGAGGAAATAGAGCTCCCTGCATTCCACCGGTACGGGGCCACTCAGTACTCCCACCGTGTAAGAGACAAAGACTTGACCACTGTCATGTTCAATCCCTTACCTCACCACGGCTGGGCTGAAACGCAAGATAGTGACCCTGCAATTCGCCTGGTGAAAGACCTGTTGACCCAGGCAGACGCTAGCCCTGGCTCGGACGCTCCAGAGGAAGCCAAGCAGTTATGGAAGGAGAAAAGCAGGCTATTCCTCTACGAAGGTAAGCTGTGCAGAAGGCTTGTCAACCACCGGACGCACGAGCTGACCTGGCAGGTAGTGGTCCCGAGACGAGATGCAGCAATGGTCCTGGAGGCCTACCATGACAGAGCGGGACACTTCGGGTGGAAGAAACTGGAGTTCCTACTGAGAGAGCGGTTCTACTGGGTCGGAATGAGAGGGGCCATAGAGAAGTGGTGCAGGGACTGCGGCCCATGTAACCTCAGAAGGAAGGACGGTACCAGCCAGAAGACGCCCTTGATGCCCATCATCACCAGGCAGCCTCTTGAGCTGGTAGCTCTGGACCATGTGAAACTGGCTCCAAGCCGGTTGGGCTACGTCTATGCCCTGACAATAGTGGACCACTATTCCCGGTTCCTGGTGGTGGTTCCTGTTAAAGACTTGACAGCCCAAACAGCGGCCAGAGCCTTCCAACAACACTTCTGCCGTCCACACGGGTATCCGGAACAGGTCTTGACAGATCAAGGTCCAGGGTTTGAGGCTGAAATCTTCCAGGAGTTCTGCAACCTCTACGGCTGTAAGAAGATTCGGACAACGTCTTACCACCCACAAACCAACGGGCTATGTGAGAAAATGAATAATATCGTCATTGATCTCCTCAAAACGTTGCGCCTGGAAGAACGCAGCCTGAAGCCGGAGAAGCTGCCAGACCTGATAGACTTATACAACCATATCTTGGTGAATGCTACAAATTGCACCCCGGCTTACCTGATGAGGGCAAGACCAGGTAAGCTGCCGATAGACCTGGACATGGGAGTCCTGACCCCCGAGGACACCTCCCCAGACGCGGACTGGGATACGGAACGGCGGCTACAGTACAAGAAGGTACAGGAGAGTGTGGAGAGGAGTCTGGCTCAAGCGAGAGAAAAGCAAGAGAGGCTCTTCAACCAACACGCCCCTGCTGGTTCCCTGGAACCTGGTGAGCAGGTCCTGAAGCGGAAGAGAAGGCTTCACAAGCTAGATGACCAGTGGGAGAGCGACCCGTACACAGTACTGCAGTCCAACCACAACAACCCGAAGGTATGTGTAATTACCAAGGATGGAGGAGAAACCACTAGCACCGTCTCCAGAGACCACCTAAAAAGGTGCCCCAAGCAACTACAGAGTACAGGAGAAGATCAAGATGACCTTGAACCCGCAGAAGACAAGAAAGAAATGATCAGCACAGTTCTTGGAGAGTTCCCCCGGTCCTGGACTCGGATAAATGATGCAATAGTGGTACCCGTCCTACACTTCCTTCAACCAACCCAGCAGGAACCTACAGGAGAGCAGGAGGAATTAGAAGACCAAGCAGCCCTAGAGGCAGAAGAACCCATGCCAGCAGCCCAAGAGAGTCAACCCTCTGCTGACAGTGAGCCTGCCATACCTGCGGTAAGCCAAAGGACCCGCAGATAGCTGCCTGCACTGCCTGTAAACCCAGCTAGAAGCTGTACCCTGAATGCTAGTGGGGAAAGTCAGGTTAGACCACCACCAGACAGTGGGTTACGCAGGTCAACCCGGAGCACTAGGGGGCAAATACCAGCTCGCTGGAAGATCTAAATGCTGTATATTGTAAATGTTTTATGTTTGTTGCCTGGTTGCTAATTATGTTTTTCCAGTCTTTCTAGTTCATGGACTAACAGGTTATGGACGCTGAATAACCGGAACTGTCTTGTAGATAGTTGCACTTGGTGCCCTCTTTCGAAGATGGCCACGGAAGAAAAATCTGTCCGGTGTGGCCTCCTTGTGGCCCAAAGTAGAGAGCTCAGCCTTGTCGCCACGCCCAAGGCCAGGAACTTGGGGTTTATGGAAACAGGTCCCCACACCGTGGAAAACTTCACCTTGTTGGGTGACATGGACACCCGGTCACGGAAGCGCTGTGACCTCAAGGACAAAATATACTTGTGTATATGCTATGTTGTCATTTATACCCTGTATTTGTGGTTCCTGTTTAGTCCGAAGTACTAAATTTTACTAGGGGAGAATGTGTCACCCCAGGCCTGGATGCCACAAACAATAATCTGTGTCTGAGAGCAGGAGGGAGGTCCACTGGTTAGGGACAATTAGCATACAGCACTTCCTGTCCCAGGCCAGCAGGGGGAGCTGGCTGCCCCTATAAAAGCTGGAACTGGGGGCAGGGTTAGAGAGAACTGGAAGACCTAGCTCAGGAGTGAGACTAGTCCCAGAGAAGGAGGGACAATTCAGCTGTAGCTGAGGAGTCCGTGAGGCAGAGGAGAAACTGCAAGCCAGGGACAGAGGCGACGAGAGCCGGTCCTGGAAGAGAACCAATCTACCGGGCATTGGGGTCCGGGGCTGTCAGGGTTACAAGCCCAGCAGCAGAGAACCAACCTGCGAGGGATTTCAGGTCCCTTGGCCTAAGAATCCTGGAGGCTCCGCCACACAGAGGGACCAGTACAGCGAGGAGCAAGTGACGCACCCCCTGGGCCAGTGTTGTTTGGGGGATACCCGGAGCCGGATCAGATGGGGGTTGTAGTCTCCGAGTGGCGGTGACGCGGTCCGTGCCCAGGGTGTCAAGCTCAGTGTGTGGCAGTCCTTACAGATGTTATTAGTGTTCTTTTGTGTCGACTACGCCACCCGTTGATGTGCGGTCAATACGGCCGCCGCTGCAGCAGGGTCCGCTGAGGCTGGTGGTGTGTGCGCAGCTTGGTAGTAGTATAACCCCCAACGGGAGGGGTATAGCCTCAGGGGGTCAGTCGCAGAGGATGGGGGTTGTGGTGGTGCAGTGAGAGTGGTAATAAGACTCCGAGTCGGGCTGTGCAGTTCAGGGTTTTTACTTACTGCAGATGTTCTGGTCACTCCGGCCTTGAGTGACCACCCGAGCCGTGCTGCGTCCACCAGGTCCTGGACTCGGCCAACCCCCAGGTGATTCTGGAGCGTGGTCCTGAGCTCCCTTTCTGACTTGTCCTCCTCTCTGGCCTTCCCCACCAGGGATCCACCTATGTCCGGCTCCCTCGGGCCTCTTGTTGGTAAACCCTTGTCTCTGGGTTCCCTGACCCTATGCACGGTTTGCCTTCCGGGTGGATTTAGTGGGTGGTCGTGACAGATTCTGCCCACGACCTCCGGTCTCTGGCTAAGGATTAGTGCCCTCCACCAGCTTGGGATCCGGTACCCTTGTGCCAACTCTTCACCCTCTGGTCTAATTTGGGCTCTTGGAGTTCCTTCTTTCTCCCCCTCTGGGTCCTTCTTTCTCCTCTCTCTCTCTGGGCCTTGGAGCTGCTCTGCTTCTCTGCTCTCTTCCTCTACAAAAGACAGGCTGACTGACTGACCCTGATCTAAGATGGTTCCCACCTTATATACTCCCTCTATGTGTGAGCTCAGGTGACCAGCACCCAATGAGCTCCTAGCATTACCCAGACTGCTCCCCCTATCTGCCCCTACACTACTGGGATGTTCCACCCCCCTCCCACTCCAGCCAGGAACAGACACGGTCGTACCTGCACATTTCTTAAGTGGGAGTACCGTTGGTCTGCCCCCCCGGAAATGGGATGTATGTAGTGCATGCAGTCTATCTGAGCTCAGTTCCACACTCCATCCTTACCCGGGAGTGGAATACCACACCTCTGGGTTGAGGTGCAATACCCCTGTAGCAGCCGAATCCTCAGGGTGCTACATTCCCCCCTGGTAAATCACAGCACGTCCTCGGGCTGTAAGATACAAAAACATCCAAAACATACAATTATTTTTCATAAACATCAACATATAAAACAACATATAAAACATCACATATATTATCAGCAATAAAAACTTTTTCATATAAAACATTCTTGTAAATATTCTTGTTTCTGGTTCCTCCGGTCACGGTGCAACTTGTGACCGGGTAAAGTGCGACAGTCTTTTCTTGAAAACAAAACTCGGCTTTCCTATAAAACCAGTAGGGGGCGCTTTAGGAAGCGCAACTATATACAAAAGGGGATATGGCCGCTCTCAGTCCTCGGCCAGGTATTAGGAATAGGGACACACGGGTAAACAGTTCACTCTTGTCCCAACGGGGACATATTTAAAGCAGCAACAGTTTTTGGTACCCCGACGGGCAACTATATACAGTCTCTTCTCTACCATACTCAACGACGGCGTCCTCCTGCTCTTTCTTTGGATTCAGTTTCTGTTTCAGACCCGTCCGGGTCCTCTTGCTCCTCCTCACACCGCAGCTCCTGCTCCGTCAGGCGATGCACATGGAGGGCGTAGGGTCCTTTGGCACACTTGTGCCGGGTGAAGGTGACCTCGTCCCCTAAATACAGGTCACGACCTCTGTGTCCCTCCGGCAGATGGCTCTCTACGTCTCTGCGTGTGACAAAGACGTCGCCGGGGGTATGATGGTCTCTGATGAAGCCCCACCCATGCTGCAGATTGAACTTTATCACAGTCCCGATGGTGCGGGGACCATGCGCTGCACGGGGATCTCTCCTGGTCCGGCTCTTCTGCTCCGCGCTCCTTATTTGGGCTTGCTGTTCCCGGACCCGCCTCTCTCTCCGCTCCTTCTCGAAAACCTCGAGCTGCTGCCGGCAGCACTCTGCACGCTCCGCTGCGGCCGCCCGAGTCTCCTGAGTGAACCCCATGAGGTCTTCTCCGGTGGGGTCCCACTCAAACTGTGCCTCCTCCAGCGGGGGCGAGGTCCTCTTTACGGGCTTCGGAGCCGGAATCAGGGGCTCGCACATGGGCCTTGCTCTCTGGAGCTCCAGTTGAATGTACTCCTCAGGCCATATGAAGGGCTGCCCATCCGGGCACGTGTGCTGGGCAAATAGATTTTCGCCCAGGTGCGGCACTCGAGATGCTATAGGCGCTGTGGTGGTAGCGGCGCCCGGATTGACCAGGCCTTGCGACCAGGCCGGCGGCACCTTAAAGGCAAAGGGCACCGTAAGAACGGCGGCGCCCTGGGTTATTCGGCCCTGCGACCAGGCCGGGGGCTCCGCGGAGGTAGGGGTCGCTGTTGGTATTGCGGTGCCCGGGGGTACTAGGCCTTGCGACCAGGCCGATGGTACTTCCTGCTTGGCCACGCTCGAGGTCGAGGCGTGTGACGTCACAGGGGTCGCGGCTTCCGGTTGAGGCCTAGTCGGCGGCGGTGACGATGCAGCGACGGGCACGGCAGGGGGAACTTCGGGCTCTGCGACGGGGAGCTGGGGCAGGTACGCGGTTTCCCGGCTCGGGGTATAGACGTCCCCTTTACCTGCCTCCATTCGTTCGGCTCCCTTCTCGGCGCCGTCTCCGGCCTTCAGTCCTCCTGCACCATCCTCAGAGGCGGTCTGTCTCCTCGTCTCGGGTGGCGTGCTCCGCTGACGGGTTTCGGTCTGCTGGGCCATCTCTCGGCTCCACTCCGTCAACGCCTCCCGCTGCACCCGGGCCATCCTCCGTGCGAGGCCCTCCAGCGCAGTCTGTGCACACTCCCGATCTCGGGGGAGCTGTGCCAGGATCTCCACTAAGCCTAGTGGGCTTGTTGCTTGCAGCAGGCTCCTGACCACTGGGTCGGTGCTGCCTGTCTCTCCCTCCATCTCCGGGTATGTTCTCTCTGGACTCTTCTCCAGACGTCTTGTCTCCGGGTGCGCTCTCTCTAGACTGCTCCAGGCGGCACCCATCTTTGCTCTTTTGTTCTGTCTCCGCCCACATCGAGGGTGGTCCCGGGGCAACTTCAGTTCCAGGGGCAGTTCTCTCACGCTGATGGACACTTCCAGCATCACAGTCTCTGTTGGTGGGCGCGGTTTCCGCTTTTGGCGCCATTCTTCGACCTGGCCCACGATGGGAGGTGGCCTTTTGCCACCCTCTGGCACGCCCATAATGGCGTCCGCTCTTCCAAGGCAGGAAATCTTTGGAAATGGCGGGAATCGTCTCCCAGTGGCGGGAAACTCCATGGATGGCGGGAAAAAGCTGCAAATGGCGGGCAACCGGCGAGAAACGACTTGTGATGGGGCCCGTTGGCGGGGACCCTCCGGAACCGGCGGGAGACTTCTTTTTGAGGTAACGGTGAACTTTTCTTCAGGCACGCAGTACCCGGTTGTTGCGGGCACGTAATCCTGCCGACTACGCCAAAGTTGACGCACCCCCTGGGCCAGTGTTGTTTGGGGGATACCCGGAGCCGGATCAGATGGGGGTTGTAGTCTCCGAGTGGCGGTGACCCGGTCCGTGCCCAGGGTGTCAAGCTCAGTGTGTGGCAGTCCTTACAGATGTTATTAGTGTTCTTTTGTGTCGACTACGCCACCCGTTGATGTGCGGTAAATACGGCCGCCGCTGCAGCAGGGTCCGCTGAGGCTGGTGGTGTGTGCGCAGCTTGGTAGTAGTATAACCCCCAATGGGAGGGGTATATCCTCAGGGGGTCAGTCGCAGAGGATGGGGGTTGGGGTGGTGCAGTGAGAGTGGTAATAAGACTCCGAGTCGGGCTGTGCAGTTCAGGGTTTTTACTTACTGCAGATGTTCTGGTCACTCCGGCCTTGAGTGACCACCCGAGCCGTGCTGCGTCCACCAGGTCCTGGACTCGGCCAACCCCCAGGTGATTCTGGAGCGTGGTCCTGAGCTCCCTTTCTGACTTGTCCTCCTCTCTGGCCTTCCCCACCAGGGATCCACCTATGTCCGGCTCCCTCGGGCCTCTTGTTGGTAAACCCTTGTCTCTGGGTTCCCTGACCCTATGCACGGTTTGCCTTCCGGGTGGATTTAGTGGGTGGTCGTGACAGATTCTGCCCACGACCTCCGGTCTCTGGCTAAGGATTAGTGCCCTCCACCAGCTTGGGATCCGGTACCCTTGTGCCAACTCTTCACCCTCTGGTCTAATTTGGGCTCTTGGAGTTCCTTCTTTCTCCCCCTCTGGGTCCTTCTTTCTCCTCTCTCTCTCTGGGCCTTGGAGCTGCTCTGCTTCTCTGCTCTCTTCCTCTACAAAAGACAGGCTGACTGACTGACCCTGATCTAAGATGGTTCCCACCTTATATACTCCCTCTATGTGTGAGCTCAGGTGACCAGCACCCAATGAGCTCCTAGCATTACCCAGACTGCTCCCCCTATCTGCCCCTACACTACTGGGATGTTCCACCCCCCTCCCACTCCAGCCAGGAACAGACACGGTCGTACCTGCACATTTCTTAAGTGGGAGTACCGTTGGTCTGCCCCCCGGAAATGGGATGTATGTAGTGCATGCAGTCTATCTGAGCTCAGTTCCACACTCCATCCTTACCCGGGAGTGGAATACCACACCTCTGGGTTGAGGTGCAATACCCCTGTAGCAGCCGAATCCTCAGGGTGCTACACAAGCAACAGGTACCCAAGGCCCTAGTCGCATGCCATACAGGCGAGAAGTACACGGCCAGTTCAGGGACGTGGGCTATTACACCACGAAAAGGGGGATAGTCAGAAAGAGCATAGAGAGAACGGTAGGCCTACACACTCACCCTGACCAGTGGGGCTCGCCCGAATGCTCTCAGACACCCAGGCCCATTCCTAACCGGTACTGTTGGGTCATTAATAATATCTACAATAAAGACCCTGAACTGTTTGAAGCGGACTCTGAACTCTTACTATTGCGGCCTGCACTATCACCCCCAACATCCACCTACACTGCCCTGAGGCTACACTCTTCCCGTGGGGAGTTATCCTACACCTGTGCTGCACACCAACACCAGCCTCAGCAGTCTGCCTCGCAGCGGCGGTTATCCCTGACCGCAATCCACGGGTGGCGTAGTCGGACATTCAAAACACTGATAAATAGACTGCCACCATTTGGTCTGACCACCCTGAGCCACGGGATCGGGTTACCACTACTACCCCCATCAGCACCGTACACTAGAAGGCCCGGTTCCGTGTACCCCACGGCCCAGGGGGCGAGTCATGTGCATCAAATTATACATACAGATATGGGGCAGTGGGGCTTCATACTATATACAGGTGCTTCTCACAAAATTAGAATATCATCAAAAGTTAGTTTATTTCATTTCTTCAATGCAAAAAGTGAAACTCCTATATTATATAGAGTCATTACACACAGAGTGATCTATTATATAGAGTCATTACACAGAGGGATCTATTATATAGAGTCATTACACACAGAGGGATCTATTATATAGAGTCATTACACAGAGGGATCTATTATATAGAGTAATTACACACAGAGGGATCTATTATATAGAGTCATTACACAAAGAGGGATCTATTATATAGAGTCATTACACACAGAGTGATCTATTATATAGAGTCATTACACACAGATGGATCTATTATATACAGTCATTACACACAGAGGGATCTATTATATAGAGTCATTACACACAGAGGGATCTATTATATAGAGTCATTACACACAGAGGGATCTATTATATAGAGTCATTACACACAGAGGGATCTATTATATAGAGTCATTACACACAGAGGGATCTATTATATAGAGTCATTACACACAGAGGGATCTATTTTAAGTGTTTATTTCTGTTAATGTTGATGATTATAGCTTACAGCCAATGAAAACACAAACGTCATTATCTCAGTAAATTAGAATACTTCATAACAACAGCTTGAAAAATGTTTTTAAAATCCGAAAAGTTGGCCTACTGAAATGTATGTTTAGTAAATGCCCTCAATAGTTGTTCGGGCTCCTTGTGCATCAATTACTGCATCAATGCGGCAATGTGGCATGGAGGGATCAGCCTGTGGCACTGCTGAGGTGTTATGGAAGCCCAGGTGGCTTTGATAGCAGCCTTCAGCTCATCTGTATTGTGGGGTCTGGGGTCTCATCTTCCTCTTGACAATACCCCATAGATTCTCTATAATAGATTCTCTATGGGGTAAAGGTCAGGCGAGTTTGCTGCCAATCAAGCATAGTGATACTGTTGTGTGTAAACCAGGTATTGGTACTTTTGGCAGTGTGGACAGGGGCCAAGTCCTGCTGGAGAATGACATTTCCATCTCCATAAAGCTTGTGGGCAGAGGGAAGCATGAAGTGCTGTAAAATGTCCTGGTAGACGGCTGCGCTGACTTTGGTCTTGATAAAACACAGTGGACCTCCACCAGCAGATGACATAGCTCCCCAAACCATCACTGATTGTGGAGACTTCACACTAGACCTCCAGCAGCTTGGATTGTGGCCTCTCCACTCTTCCTCCAGACTCTGGGACCTTGATTTCCAAATGAAATGCAAAATTTACTTTTCATCTGAAAACAACACCTTGGGCCACTGAGCATCAGTCCAGGTCTTTTTCTCTTTGGCCCAGGTAAGACGCTTCTGGCGTTGTCTATTGGTCATGAGGGGCTTGACACAAGCAATGCGACACTTGTAGCCCATGTCCTGGATACGTCTGTGTGTGGTGGCTCTTGAAGCAATGACTCCAGCAGCAGTCCACTCCTTGTGAATCTCCCCCAAATTTTTGAATGGCCTTTTCTTAGCAATCCTTTCAAGGCTGCGGTTATCCCAGTTGCTTGTGCACCTTTTTCTACCACACTTTTTCCTTCCACGTCCATTAATATGCTCGGATACAGCACTCTGTGAACAGCTGCTTCTTTAGCAATGACCTTTTGTGGCTTACCCTCCTTGAGGAGTGTGTCAATGACTGCCTTCTGGACATCTGTCAAGTCAGCAGTCTTGCCCATGATTGTGGAGCCTACTGAAACTGACTAAGGGACCTTTTTAAATGCTTAGGAAGCCTTTGCAGGTGTTTCTTGTTAATTCTAATTTACTGAGATAATGACTTTTGTGTTTTCATTGGCTGTAAGCCATAATCATCAACATTAGCAGAAATAAACACTTAAAACAGATCACTCTGTTTGTAATGACTCTGTATAATATATGAGTTTCATTTTTTAGGATTGAAGAACTGAAATAAATTCACTTTTTGATGATATTCTAATTTTCTGAGAAGCACCTGTATGTAGCAGTGCGGCAATTATACTATATACAGTCAGGAGTATAAGTACTTGATACACTGAAAATTTCGAAAGTTTTTCCACCTACAAAGAATGAAGAGGTCTGTTTTGTTCTACTTAACTGCTGCAACTTGGACCTTTAACAGGATTTATATTTCACCTATGAGAAAGCATACTATGTGTATTTGGCAGATTAACTCAGGCTTGTTTATGATAAACTGAATACATGGATTGGAGTCCTATTTGTATACAGAATATTGACTATTAATGCTGGCAGAGTAAGTCTTAGGCTATATTCACACTAGGTGTTTTTTTTCTGCAGCAAAACATAATCTCTTGGCAGGAAAGAAGTAGCGTCAAAAACGCAGGTTTTGGTGTGTTTTTTTGCAGTGGTTCTTGGTGCATTTTTGGTGCGTTTTTCAGGATCCCAAAGTTCAGCTTTGCTTCCACCATAGACACATGAAAACAGGTCACCATTGCAAGACATATGTTCATGAAAAAGTACACATTACAAATGTAATAGGGGGGGGTGAATTGGTCTGGAATAGTTTATCTAAGACCCTGGCAGTGCATTGAATTTGTAGGACACTATTTACTTTCACATTATGGTTTGCCATTGAGTTGCTCAGGCATTGTTCATTTTCACACCTCCCTGGGCCACACGTGTTGTTCAATCTCACACCTAGCTCAACCAATGTTTACTTTGTAGGCATCACTAATTTAATTAAACTGTAATAATCCAAGCTGCTATATCAGGTGACCAAGACAAGATGGTTTAAACTTGGGAAAATCACAAAAGTAAATGTGTGTCACATACTTGCTTTTTTCACTAAAAACGCAGCAAAATGTTCACACTAGGCTTTTTTTCAGCATTTTTTTCCACCACCCTTTTTTTTAATGGGTGAAAAACGCTGAAACAAGTGACATACTCTATTGCAAAAAGCCATGGAAAGCACAAAATACTGAGGACAAATAAGCAAGCTTTGTGCATGAGATTTCGGAAATCTCATAAACTTTGTTGGTACTGTAAAACGCAGCTGAAAATTTGCATAAAAAAGCCCGCTAAAAAAACGTCTAGTGTGAATATAGCCTTGTATAACAGTTCGCCAATGAGTTAGGATATATGACCACGATGCAGAAATGCTGCGGATTTTTCCTAAGCGTTTCTGCATCTCCCTGGATTGTCAAGCGCTTTGCCAAGTGATTTTAGCATCACTTGGAAAAGTGCTTGACAACTTGGTCACACTATATAATTCCATGCAACCGGCATGGATTTATATAGTGTGACCAAGTTACAATGCTGCAAATGCAGCATCAATAATAAAAAAAAAGAATAATAATGGTGAAAAATAAAAAAAAACCATTATACTCATCTTCCGATGGTCCTCGATCTTCTTCTCCGGTGCGTCCGGTGTCTTCGGCGGATCACGGTGCTGTAAAAGGACCTTCCATGACGTCATTTAGTCATGTGACAGGTCACGCGACCGCCGATGTCAGCGGTCGCTTGACCTGTCACATGACTAAATGGCATCATGGAAGGTCATTTTACCACCGCGAGCAGCCGAAGAGCCAGCAGCACCGCCGGGAGCAGACAGGGGCCATCAGAAGGTAAGTATATGTTTATTTTTTATTTTAATTCTATTTTAACTACAGGTACTATGGTACCCAGGTCTGGAGGAGAGTCTCTTCATCTCCTGACCCGGGTACCATCCATGCATTGAGTCGTATAGTATCCACATGTGTATTTTTAGTCATTCGGATGTTATGCGTTCCAATGCAAGTCAATGGCGGCTAAATCGCAGCGACTCTGCAAAATTAAAGGACGTGCTGCGGATTTTTCCGCAATGATAATCCGCAGCGGAAATCTCTGCAGCATGTGCACAGCACATGCGGATTATCATTGGGAACCATTGCAGACCTATCACCAAGCGTTTTTTAAGTGTTTCCGCGGCGGAAGTTACGCTGCAGAAACGCCTAAGAAACGCATAGTGGGCACACAGCCTTAAAAGTTCTATGGTGAAGAAAAACACGTGAGATAATAAATGCGAAATATACAATATTTCCCATAATATGACTGAGGATATCTTTAGGGTGTATTCACTGTTTTTTCTTCTGCAGCAAAAATGCTGTGTTTTACAGCACCATCTTAGTGAATGACATTTCTGAAATCTCATTCACATGCTGTTTTTTTGCATTTTTTTTAAATCTGCAGCTTGTCAAGTCTTTCAGAGGTTTTGCAGCATTTTTCACCCATTCAAATGAATGGAAAAATAAACACAAGTAAAAACACCTGAATTTTAAGCAGCGTTTTTCCTGCCTCCTTTGATTTTTGAGGTAGAAAAAAAATGCTGCCAAAATCCAACTTGTGAACACACCTTTATCCTGGTTGTGTTCTAATTGGATATAAAATAGAACGGCCATGATAACATGGGTAGTTAATTGTATGGTGTTTTCACTTTATATATTACCAGGCCGCATTCTATTTGCGCAGAGCTGCTCCGTGAAGATTCTATCACAAGATTCCGTGATGACATCACAGGTGATGGTGACATCACTGCTCACAGTCGCTATATATACAATGCACATAGGCTCACCCGTGCCTTTCTTGGCTCTATAGTGACTGATAGCACTTGCAGTTTTTCACTATGGCTGGAATTGTTTTGGACATTTCTCAGGTAAAAGCACTATTGTTGATCCTTATGATCAATCGTCCTAACTGTGTGCTTCTACCACCCGATGGCGTCCTCAGCTTCACTCACCGGCTGGTGATGGAGCTAGTAAAGGATTGCGTGACCAAACACCGACAACGTCGTCTAACGTCAGACTATCTGACGGATTTACTTCAGAACATCAGGACATTACTACACCAGGTAAGTGGCGGACACTCTGCACAGAACATCTCAATATTAATAGATAATAATGGAGGGATAGAAGCTTTTTCTTCTAATATATCGTATTTTGCAGACCATAAGACGCACCAAAAATTTTTGGGAGGTAAATAGGAAAAACATTTATTATAATAAAATGGGGGTCTGTCTTATAGTCCTGTCTTATAGTCCGAATTTTCGGTTTCTTACTGAGGGGGGTGGTGGCAGTGGAGCGAGGTCACAGGAGGCAGAGTCGCTGCTGCAGGAAGTCGGCAGTAGGAGTGGGGCGCTGCTGTGGGCCCCAAGCTGGGAGGAGCGGGGTGTCCAGAAGGTGCGAGGCTGCGGGCCCTGGGCTTCAAGGAAATGTTAGCGGTAATTCAGGAGGGGAGGCCCTGCTCTGCTTATTGATTTCTCTGCAGTGGGCTTCAAGAAGTAGGCTGCTGGAGATGGCCAATACACAAATTGAGATCTCAGCTCGTCATTGAGCCGAGATCTAAATCTGCACATGCACTGCCTCCAGCGGCCATTTGCCTGAAGCCCACCGCCAGAAAATCAATGGGCAGAGCGGGGACTCCCCTCCTAAATCACCGCTAACATTTCCTTGAAGCCCAGGGCCCGCAGCCTCGCACGTCCTGGACACCCCGCTGGCCCGCAGGAGCGCCCCATTTCTACTGCCGGCTTCCTGCAGCAGTGACCCCACCTCCTGTGACCTCACTCCACCACAGCCACCCCCCTGGTAAGCTACATTCAGACAATTATTATTATTAATAATCTGTCTGATATGCTGGGGTGGAGAGCTCCAGAGTAGGGGGGATGCACGGGAGAAATCTTGTATGCGATTGTGGGAAGAGGAGATAAGAGGGGAGTAGAGAAGAAGATCTTGTGAGGATCGGAGGTTGCGTGCAGGTAAGTACCGGGAGACTAGGTCACAGATATATGGAGGAGACAGGTTGTGGGTGGCTTTGCATGCCAAGGTTAGGGTCTTGAACTGGAGTCTCTGGGTAATGTGGAGCCAGTGAAGGGATTGGCGGAGCGAGGGGAAAAGCCAGGGAATAGCGGGGGGACAGGTGGATTAGTCAGACAGCAGAGTTTAGGATAGATTGGAGGGGTGCGAGAGTGTTAGAAGGGAGGTCAAAAATTTTGGAAAAAAAAGCATCTTATAGTCCATAAAATACGGTAAAACACAACGAGTCCCCAAATACAGTATGTAGTCATTGTATCTGCAGACAGAGAACCGATGTCACATACAATTTCCGCCTCCATTCTGACCGCTCTCATCTGAAAATTCTCTTTTCCATTTTTCCTTCTTTATAGGCTGAAGAAAGATCTCAGACTGAAGATTTGGCTGTCTTTAAAGAACTGGCCGAAAAAGTCCTGTCTATACTAGAACGCTCATTGGAACGCCCGGTAAGGATCAATATTAATAGACGCATCTTAATCCACCGTATCTGAGGAGACTTTCTGAGAAAAGGTCTGAAGATGGCGCGGGATTTGTATCGTTACAATTGGTGCATCTGTAAATGTTGGTTTAGTCCTTCATGATTTATGTATTTGGTGATTTAGTAAAATCTTCCACATATTAATTATATATATTATATCTATCAGGAAACAACAGGAGGCGACGCCAAATATGGGCAAAATGTGAGCCCGAAAATCCCTGACCCTAATAGGAGTCAGCCGGAGCTGAACAGCGATCTGATTACAGGTGAGCGATCACCCGACCTTCTACAAGGAATGTCCAGATATTACAGAGGACGGAGGATAATGTTAGATTTACTCTCTACTCTGTGTAATGGGAACCTGGCAGCACATTGTTACATATAGAAGTAGTGGTGTGACGGTATAGGCCATTGTCCCCTAATAATAATTGTTTGTAGAAATCCAATGTGCCAGTCAGGAGAAATGTAAAGTAGACACCATATACAAATCAGAATGGAAGTGCGCTGGGGGCGTGAAAGAAGAAATCCAAGTGCAGTGACACGCCCCCAGTGCACTTCCAGGCTAATTTGCAAATCTCTCCTATGTTTCAGCTCTCTTACCATCACTCGTATGTGCAGCGTGGGTGGGGGCTTCCTCATTCATGTGATGGAGGGTCCATTCTGCAGTGCTATAGCAAGTAACATGAAATAAATTAAATTTAAATTGCATTACTGCTCTAGAAAATGGGAAAAAACTAAGATACTGAGCACATAATTTGGCCAATTCATGAATGCCCAGCAGCCAATGACAAGGCGATCTTTTTGTTGGAATCCTCTCCTAATGTGAATCCTCTCCTAGGCTGAAGCCTACATTTATATGGGTAGGTAGGATCCTGTTGTAATTAAAACCACCCCGGGCTGATGTGTGGAGATAGGTTCCCAGCAAAAAAGGTCGCCTTGCCGTGACTGCTAGGCATGCACCCAGCAAAAGAAGGTCGTCTTGCCGTGACTGCTGGGCATGCACCCAGCAAAAAAAAGGGTCACCTTGCCGTGGCTACTTGGCATGCACCCAGAAAAAGAAGGTCGCCTTGCCGTGGCTGCTGGCCATGCATGAATTGGCCAAATTATGTGCTAAGTATCTTCCTTTTATCCTATTTTCTACAGCAGTAATGCAATTCAAATTTAATTTATTTCATGTTTACATGCTATAGCGTTACAGAGTGCAACTTTGTTAGTTATATATTTGGATGGCTACTCTTAGTATGCACCTGTTCACACCCATTTTCTTTTCGGAAGTGATGGTCAGTCTTTTGTTATTTATGAAGGGGTTCCTCCATCATTTACATTACATTTATCTATGGATTCCCCGTATATTCTCATATTTAGAATCCCCATATAACGAGTATTAATCCCATTTACAGACATCTTGTCATTTCTCCGTTATATTGCTGTATTATCTATGTAGGAATAATATCCTCTAATACATTTCATTTCTTCATCATTATTTTAGAAACAACTGAGCTGTCGAATCCTAACAATGGAATTAGTGAGATCCCGGAGATCCAAGAATCCGTAAGTATCATAGAGGGGGATGCGTGTGTGTCATCAGATCATGGGGTGTGAATGACTCGTCCAGTATTATCCCCCATACAACCATGGGACGTCTCTATTCTAAGTGTAGATGACCCTATGGTGTTAATTACATGTGAATTACAGGGAATCTGTCACCAGGTTTATGCTATTTGGTCTGAGAGAAGCATGATGCAGGGACAGAGACCCTGATTCCATGTGTTGATTACTTTACTCGGTGGAGTAGTTGTGATAAAATCACTATTTTTTTCTGCTGCAGAGCTCTGAATGCTGAGTCTTGTATAACCCCGCCCACACCATTGATTGGCAGCTTTCTGTGTACACTGTGCATAGGCAGAAAGCTGCTAATCAGTGGTGGAGGCAGGGGTACAGAGCAATAGGACTACCTGGCTAGACAGATAGTCTTCTAGTGATAATCTACTGATTTTATTGAAACAGCCACACACAGCCTAGTAAGTAACACATCACTGGAATCAGGGTCTCTGCCCCTACATCATGGTGCTTTCAGAATACATAGCAAACACCTGGTGACAGATTACCTGTAAGTCCTCCTCTGTGTGATCTCCCACATTATCCAGAATGTTATAGTAATGTATGATGACCGTTGCAGGGCGGCTCCAGGATTTCGTGGGCCCTGGGCGAAAGAGTCTCAGTGGCCCCTTTAACACATACCACGATTCATGATGCACAGATACCGCAGATAAATATATATATATATATATATATATATATATATATATATAGTACAAGGCCGAAGATTTCACTTCTTACATTACATGAGCGATATCTATTGTAAATTCCACAATAACTCAGAAAGCGGCGAATCCTCACAGCTCACAGTGCAGACCGGACAGTAATGTCCTCCACACAGTATAATGGCACCACATAGTCCTCTATACCGTATTATGAGCTCCATATATTGCTCCATATAGAATAATGGACCCCATAAAATGCTCCACGCAGGCTGTGCCCCCATATAATGCCCCATGCAGGCTGTGACCCCACACATAATGCCCCATGCAGGCTGGCCCCCCACATAATGCCCCATGCAGGCTTTGACCCCCCACATAATGCTCCATGCAGGCTGTGACCCCCACATAATGCCCCATGCAGGCTTTGACCCCCCACATAATGCCCCATGCAGGCTGTGCCCCCCCCCACATAATGCCCCATGCAGGATGTCCCCCTCCCACATAATGGCCCATGCAGGATGTCACCCCCCATATAATTCCCAATGCAGAATGTCCCTCCCACATAATGTCCCATGCAGGCTGTGCCCACCACATAATGCCCCATGTAGGCTGTGCCCCCCCACATAATGGCCCATGCAGGATGTCACCCCCCATATAATTCCTCATGCAGGATGTCCCCTCCACATAATGCCCCATGCAGGATGTCCCACCCCACATAATGCCCCATGCAGGATGTCCCCCACACATAATGCCCCATGCAGTATATCCCCCCCACATAATGCCCCATGCAGGATGTCACCCCCCATATAATTCCCCATGCAGGATGTCCCCCCCACATAATGCTCCATGCAGGATGTCCCACCCCACATAATGGCCCATACAGGATGTCACCCCCCATATAATGCCCATGAAGAATATCACCCCCCCCCATATAATGCCCCATGCAGGATGTCCCCCCAACACATACTGCCCCATGTAGGATGTCACCTCTCACCCCATATATTGCCCCATGCAGGATGTCACCTCTCACCCCATATAATGCCCCATGCAGGATGTCACTTCTCCCCCCATATAATACCCCATGCAGAATGTCACTCCCCCCATATAATGCCCCATGCAGGATGTCACCCCCCATATAATGCCCCATGCAGAATGTCACCTCTCACCCCATATAAAGCCCTATGCTGGATGTCACTTCCCCCCCCCATATAATGACCCATGCAGGATGTCACTTCTCCCCCTCATATAATACCCCATGCAGGATGTCACCCCCCTATATAATGCCCCATGCAGGATGTCCCCCCCATATAATGCCTCATGTAGGATGTCACCTCTCACCCCATATAATGCCCCATGCAGGATGTCACTCCCCCCATATAATGCCCCATGCAGGATGTCACTTCCCCCCCCCATATAATACCCCACGCAGGATGTCCCTACCTCCCCCCCATACAATGCCCCATGCAGGATGTCACTTCTCCCCCCATATAATGCCCCATACCTCCATACATAAAAAAAAAAAATCAAATGCTCACCTCACTGCTCACCAGCTGTGGAGAGGTAAGTATTGTGCCGGCCGTGGTCCTGAGCAAGCATTGGGGGGGGAGCAAGGCCCACTAGCTGGCGCTGGCACCACTCTCCTCTGCTCACCGGTCCCATACCGCGCCAGGGTGCCCGACAGCAAGTGGGCCCCTCGCCTACTCAGGGCCCCGGCACTTGCCTGGGTGTGCTGGGTGCTAGCGCCAGGTCTGCCCAGCGTCCGGTTTGTATCCTCCCAACATCATATCAGTGTAAATCATCTGAGACATAATATGGAGGGAGAAGTTTTTGCATCTGTAACTTTTTTCCTGCATCTTCAATAAATCAGTATTATTTCTTATTCTTTTATAGAGCGTGATCGATTCATTGGTTCCGGCGAGAAAGCCGCATATGAGCGACTATGAAACTTCCAAACTCATCAGCAGTGGAAATTTTGGGTGAGATTTCTGTTGCCATAATCCACATTTCTCAGGGTTCCCTATGACAATGCTTCTGCCCCTGCACTCTGCCATTCAGTGTTATCATAGGGAAATTATGTGATCTGTAGCAAATCAAACTGTAAGGAAAGCGATTTAAATAATATAATTACATATAATATAATATATAATAATATAATATTATTACATTCGCCTGTGCTAGACTCTCATCTGTTCTTATGCTGCCTCCTCCACCTGAGCTTTTCTGCTCTCCACTCTGATCTTTGTTTTGATGGGGGGGGCTCCATTATGAAGCTGATCAGAGAAGTTGGCTACACATGGTCACATGAAGGGTGACACCATATTGACGTCAATGACATCTACACCCTCCACCATGACCATGTGGGCCCAATCACTGGCCTCAGCAGCAGAAGAGAGCCCTGGAGCACATTCATTTTGGACCAATTTTATTTGCACTAAATTGTATTTGGTCAGTTATAGCGAATCTGCCCAAAGAGAATTTCGATAGATTCTCGTATCTATAATGTGACCTGGGTGATGGCTCCGGCAGAAGTGGCATTGTGGAGACCTCCAATAGGTGATCTATGTAGTGCTATTTTATGTATTTCTAGATGTGCATTTATAGTGGCGGCCAGACTTTTAGTATTATACATATGCAAATTGTCTCTTCAGAGAGGAAGCAAACTAGAACTCCACCTATAGGAAGTAGCAATCCTAAAAGTCAATATCGACCCTTTAACAAGCCTTGTCACATGACTTAGGATAATAGCCAAAACCAAAATCTCAATTTGCAGGAACTGTGTTCTGGGGTACTGCCCCTCTTCAGTGCAAAGTGTGAGATATGGTTTGACTGGGTGAGAGGTGTCTGACCGGTATCCAAGGGGTTGACGTTTCTCCTTGCGGACATGAGGAGACTTTTAAGCCACAATGCTCCTCTGGGAAATAGGATTGCTACTTCCTATAGGTGGCACTAGGGTGCTAGTTCTCTTCCTCTCTGAAAAGAGACAATTTGCATATTTCCCAGAAGAGCATTGCAGCTTAAAAGTCTCCTCACCTTGACATGCTTAACATGGCTTTTTCCGCAAGGAGAAACGTTACCGCTTGGATCCCGGTCAGATGCCTCTCACCCAGCCAAACCATATCTCACACTTTGCACTGATGAGTGCTTGTACCCCAAAACATAGTGTCCGAAAATTGAGTTTTTGGTTATGGCTATTATTCCATGTCATATGATAAGGCTCGTTAAAGGGTCGATATTGACTTTTAGGATTACTACTTCCTATAAGGGGCACTAGTGTTCTAGTTCTCTTCCTCTCTGAAGAGACAATTTGCATATTTCCCAGAGGATCATTGAGGCTTAAAAGTCTCCTCACCTTGACAAGCTTAACATTTCACTCTCCGCAAGGAGAAATGTTACCCCTTGGATACCAGTATTAAACATATAATGATTTCTATAGATGGATTATTAATAAGGATTTATTATAACCGATGGATTCTCCTTCTCTCCAGGGCCGTCTACTTAGTGCATCATAAAGACTCACACCAGACCTTTGCTATGAAGAAAATGGCTAAGCGGAACCTAAATACTGCACAGAGATTGGAATGGGCCTTTCTGGAGAGGGACATCTTAACATTTGCTGATTGTCCCTTTGTGGTCTCCATGCTCTGCTCCTTTCCAACTAGATCTCACCTGTGTATGGTCATGGAGTATGTAGGAGGTAAGACACATCTATTGTATTATATTCAGCCCATGTCTGCTTTCATCTTATCACTGCTCATATCATTAGGACATTGTTGGTTACATCCCCACAGAGCATTTACTATAGGTTATCTATTACCAAGATGCTCGTAAATTCATTGATCTTGGTGCAGGGGCGCTATGGGGCTCATCAGTCGGAGGGGGTCTGTCGACGCTCGGCAGTGGGCAGCATCCCTCCACCTGTCAACACAATTTCAGCGGTATTTGCTTCTTCAAGGAGGTGGGGTAGGTGGGGGCAAAAATACTGAGTAGGTGGCTAGTAGGGGCCAAAATACTGAAAGGGGGCCGTATGACTAGATATGGGGGGACTGTGAATGATGAGTGGAGGTCATCATATTAAGTGGGGTGCTGTGGGGGTCCTCACTCTATATGGAGGCCCCCATTCTGTGTGGGGACATCATACTGAGTGGGGAGTTATGCGGACCATTATATTGTGTGAGGGACTGTGGGAACCATTATCCTGAGTGGGAGGGTTGCTGTGGGTGCCATCACACCGAGTAGGGGGTTGTGGCTGGCCTCCTTCTAAGTGGTGGCCTCCTTAGGAGGATTCACTCTGGGGATACCATACTCATTGAGTGTGGGTGTGGGCATTTTTGGGAGCATCATACTCTAAAATGGCCATAAAAGTTGTATTGCTGGTGAGAACACCAAGCTGCTTCAACAGGGATATAAATATATTTCTTTTTTATTTTTTAGGGTTGGGGGCAATTACAACTTTTGATATGGGGTCTTGTGATTTCTATGTACGCCATTATCTGTGTGATCTCCCCAGGATGTTTCCGCTCACTGCTCATTATACATCATGGTTATCTGCTCGTGGTATATCATGGTTATCTTCTGTATAAACCCCTCACCGGTCATATTTCCTTTCTTCTATAGGTGGAGACTGTGGGACCCTTCTAAGCACCAGGGGTCCTTTCTCTGTCCCCATGGCCCGCTTGTACTTTGCAGAGGCGGTACTTGCCGTGGAATACCTGCATAGTTACGGTGTGGTGCACAGAGACCTGAAGCCGGAAAAGTAAGTGCCCCCGAAGTATAATAAAGTGGGGAAAGTTGTCATTTATTATCATTCAGTCTGTGAGGCTAAAACCATCTTCTCTTTTGCAGCCTCCTGATTACATCTACTGGACATATTAAAGTTACCGATTTTGGGATTTCAAAACTTGGTCTAATGATACCGAAAACCAACACCTACAAGGAATTAGCAGTGGACATCTCCAGAGAGTTCCAGGACCGTGAGGTCAGCATCACCTACAAGAACTTAGCTTGTTATTTGCAAATCTCATCACACTATTGTCTCTTCTCTACGTTCTTCCTTTCTAGAGAACTTTTCCACTAATATTTTATCTTCTGCATTGTGTTTTAACGATGATATCTTGTCATAATAATTGTTTCATCGATTCTCATCTCTATGTTCTGTTGGTTTCCAGTTCTGTGGCACCCCATGTTACATAGCCCCAGAGATCATCCTGAAAGAAGGCTATGGAAGACCTGTTGACTGGTGGTCATTGGGGATCATCCTGTATAAATTCCTGCTGGGATGTGTACCATTTGATGCTGATTCCCTCACTGAGCTTTATAAAAGGGTTGTCATTGGTGAGTAGAATAATCCGATCATTGCGTTGATTGGTTACATTTGTTTAGTTATTTCCTTTGCTCTAAGTTACAGTCCAGTAAAGAGGTTTTATTTTCTGTAATTTTCTATGTAACAGGAGAACTAATTTGGAATTGTGATCGCGCTCCACCCCTGGATGCTCAGAATCTCATCACTGAGCTGCTCAGAAGAAATCCTGTGCGTAGACTTGGGACAGGTAACAGATATACTAGTATTAATATTCCCTTATTAGACCAAGGACATATCGCTCATGTCCATGAAGATCAGCATTTCTCTATCAGCTCATCTACTGTATTTCTAGTTCTCCACACTAAGACTTCCAGTTTATTTCCTTCATGTCGGCTCAGTTTTGTCATTAGTTCAGATTACGATAAACTGTTCAGATATGGAGCCATCCCTGACTATGTCCGCATCACTTTTGTTTTTCTTTTTCTAGGAGGAGCATTTGAGATCAAGGTTCATCCATTCCTGAGTGACTTGGACTTTGACAACATTCTGAGCCAGGAGCTGGAGTATGTTCCTCAGCTTGTTTCAGACGCAGACACCAGCTTATTTATCAGTAAGTAGAAGGAGACGTCATCTAGACTAAGCGACTGTTTGTCTCATCTTCCCTAATATGTGATCATCTGTTCCCATTAATATTAGTGATAAATAGTGACTGTGTTATACTGACAACCTCTAATAATACTTCATTACCTATTTCTTGTAGATCATTCTGATATAAACAAACATCTGGTCTCAAAGGATGAGGAAGGCACAAGTGAGAACAATGAGAGCCTTGACTTCCAAAATTTTACGTCATCTTCTGAAAAGCTTTGTAAAGTAAGTATGTGATTAATAAATCCAAAATATGTAAAAAAAAAGAAAAAAAACTCTAAAAGTACATAAAAAAATATTTTATATCTTATTTTTATCCGTATTTAGCTCTGTACCATCGCTACCAGGATGGTGAACAATGAGGATCCCAATGCCCCTCCAGAGTATACACAAGAAACCAACACAAACATCTCAGAAATGTGAGTAGATTAGAAAGGGTCATTACTTCATTACTGGGAGTTCCAGGGTGATCTATTTACACAACACCAAATATAGGACATAAATAACAGAATATCAAATGCAGCATTCACCGTTTCATGGTTAACGGTCATTGTACTTTTGGCTTCAGAAAATGCAGAAGATAACAGCCCATAATTGTGGCATGTCATGCATTTTTAGCACTGCCTACTCTGTAGGAGAGCTGTAGTATTACTTGCCAGACATTCTTGGTAGTTGTGTTCTGATCCATGGAAGGTAGTTTGGAGCAGAAAACCTTCCCCACTATGACAGTCATATGTCCTATTAGGCCTTATAGTCAGTGTTCTTATAGTGAGACAACCCATTTTATACTGTGTTTACTTACGATTTACATGTTTTTCTTCTTCAAACAGGCAGAAAGAATCTGTTCCTGTATGTAATACAGACTATGCTGTTACCATCTTGCCACCCTCGTCTCCATTGCTAGGTATGTACATGTCTACAGCACCAACAATGTGAATGTTGACTTCAAGGCTCAAATATTTCCACATGGTTTTTCTGGTCTACTATGTTATCCATGTTTCATGGATCTCAGCTATGTTGACCATGGGTTCGTACTGTATCCCTATTTCCCTAATTTTGTACAGGAGTTTTTTTTCATGTATTCTGTTTATTACGTTGCATCATCTTTTAACCTAGTGAGATATAGCGACTGTGTTATACTGACACCCTCTAACAATCCTTCATTACCTATGTCTTGTAGATCACTCTGATGAAAACAACCATCTGATCTCAGAGGATAAGGAGGGCACAAGTGAGGACGATGAGAACTTTATCTTCCGAATATTTGCATCATCATCTTCTGAGAGGCTTTCTAAAGTAAGTATGTGATCGATAAATCCAAAATATGTACAAAAAAGGATCTATAAAATTAAAAAGTATATATATTTAATAACTTATTGTTATCCACATTTAGCACTCTACCACCACTAACGGGATGGTGAACAACGAGGATCCCAAGGCCCCTCCAGAGTGTACACCAGAATCGAACACAAACATCTCAGAAATGTGAGTAGATTATGGGGTCATTACTGGGAGCTCCAGGCTGATATATGTGCACAACATCAAATATAGGACATAAATACCATAATATCAAATGCAGCATCCACCGCCCCATGGTTATGGGTCATTGTGCTTTCAGCTTTCGGAATTGTTGGATATAACAGCCCATAATTGTGGCCGGTCATGCACTTTTAGTGCTGCCCTCACTGTAGGAGAGATGTAGTATGAAATGCCGGCCATTCTTGGTAGTTGTTTTCCTCTCAGCTATCTATAAAAGGTAGTCTTGAGCAGAAGACCTTCCCCACTATGACAGTCATATGTCCTACTAGGCCTTATAGTCGGTGTTCTTCTAGTGAGACAACCCCTTTTATATGGAGTTTACTTGAGATTTACATGTTTTTCTTCTTCAAACAGGCAGAAAGTATCTGTTCCTGTATGTAATACAGACGATGCTGTTACCATCTTGCCACCCTCGTCCCCATTGCCAGGTATGTACATGTCTACAGCACCAGCAATGTGAATGGTGACTTCAAGGCTCAAATATTCCCACATGGTTTTTATACAATACTATAGGTCTCTTATGTTATCCATATTATGACAAAGCAGATCCTATAAGAAGATATTGTTATTGATTTTTTTTTTTAATTTTTCATCAGAATTTCCATCTCATGAAGAAAGAAAATCGGCAATAAATCTGAGTATGGAGCAACAAAACTCAGAAAATGGAAAAAATAGGAAAAAGAGACGAGGTAAGTGTGAGAATCAACTCCATGTTGTGTGATGTCAGTGAGAATAATTCATGTGGAGTAGATGTCATCTTTCAGTGATGGGATTGTCACATGTATGATTGCTGACAATGACCCCTGACCTCTGTATGATAATATTCCTCTGCCGTCCGGCCACAGTGACTGCACAGCATTATCATGTAATATGGAGTCCCATCACTTACATTATATTTATTTCTCTTGTCATAGGTTCCATCTTCCGCCGGATCTTATCATCCTGCCGGCGTGGATTATCCAGGGCTGCTCGCGCATTTGCATGCTGTCACTGTTGCCCTAAAACCATCTAAAAGACGGGACACCTAAGCATCTAGCGCCCTGAAGTCCAGCAGATCCATCATCACTGCTGGAGCTGTATAGAAGGACCTTCACCATCTACCTGTGGCCTTCTGACTGGTCAACCTGGACAAGTTTCAGTAACGCCTCTGTCATCGGGCTCCGCGGTATTCATACTGCTCGTCTGACTTGTCATTTACTGATCACCTGGTATCTGACCTCGGCTATCTTCCTGACTTTGATTTAGTCTTTTGATAATGTTCACGATTTTATTCATCCCATTATTAATTAAAAAAAAGTAAAATCTGTTACTGTTGCTCTGATTCCTTTTTGTCTTGAATTCACAAATACTTGTAACTCACTAATTGCTCTTCTTCTCACTAAATGTATTTCTCATTATCCTTAATGCAGCAGTCAGTCTCATATTTCTGTCCAGCAGTTACACTGGTGCCTCCACCCTGTACCAGTCATTACACTCATCCACAAACCTCTGCACCCTGCTGCACAGTCCTGCATCTCTACCATATCTACACTCCAATGAGCTAAGATTAACATCCTCCATAATCAGGACCTCCCACTCTCATGTCCAAGACATTTTCTCTGCTGCACCAGCTCTCAGGAGTGCACTACTGCAGGCAATCATGTTCATTCCCACTATCAGAGATTTTAAGTGTGCAGTAGAAACAGATTATTTGTGGCAGGACTATCAAATCACCTCACTATTCTAAGTTTTTCCTACAGCACTCAGTAGCACTTAATATTTGTACATATACAGATAATGGTTGGTGACTGGTTCATGCAGCCTTAATTCCACAAAGATAGAAATAAAAGGTCAACATGTTTCATACATCCAAACCATCCTTAATCATGGCAGAAAAACATAATTTTAAGTTCCCACTATGAATATTTGGTGAGATATCACAGCTGTGTATTTTCACAGCACAAAGAACGCATCTTACAGATCAGCAAATCACAGTGTGCTGACGCTTAATGTTGTAGTTTTGAACAACACCATTCATTTTATCATATAATGTGTTGAAAAATGAGAAAAAATGCCAGGTTTGGGCTCCTTCATTTTACAGTGTGTATTGTGTTGTAAAAACAAACTGGCAAAATGATTCAGAGTCAGTAGTACGATTACTGTGATACCAAACTTATAAGGTTTATATATATATATATATATATATATATATATATATATACAGTGTTTAGCATAAATCAGTACACCCAAATAGATTTGTCAGCAAACCTGTAGTTTCCTTTCAGAATCATCATTTTATATGGGATACCATACTACAAAATACTCTCGCAAATTTGAGCCATTGAATGCAAACAAGATTTGGTATTTTGCAGACCCCAAAAAAGTAATTTTCTTAACAAACTCATTCAAGATCATGTTTCAAAAATGAGAACATCCCAGTAACAGTCTTAAGAGAAAAGCTAAGTTTAGACAACAAAATTCTAATTAACAAGAACTGAACCACAGGTAAGTGTAATTATTCATTAAACAGATGTCCAGCAGACAGGTGTCTGTAAAAGGAAGTTACTTAATAAAGAAAACTCCTTCCCATTTCATGCTATCAGCAATGGCACCACATAGAAGGGAAATGTCACAAAACCTGAGAAAGAAAATAATTTCTTTGCAATAAATGTGAAGTCTACAAGAAGATCAGCAAAACTTTACTTATCAGTCAGAATACTGTAGCAAAAGTGATGCAAAACTATAACAAAGATGGAACTGCAACCATCTTACAGAGACGTCCAGGCCGACTATGGAAGTTAACACCTAAACAAAAGCGTCCTCTGATGAGAAGGGTAAGTGGCACCACATAGAAGAGAAATGTCACAAGACATTTCTGAGAAAGAAAATAATTTCTTTACAAAAAATGTGAAGTCTACAAGAAGATCAGCAAAGCTTTTCTTATCAGTCAGATGGAAGCTAACATCTAAACAAAAGCATCTTCTGATGAGAAGAAAATCGACAGGCAAATTCATTGCTATTAGCTGAAGAAGTAGAAAGCCAAACTAGGGTGAGTGTTTTCCATAACACGACACGGTGTACACTGCAAATGAATGGCATTCATGAGTGTCCTCCACAAAGGAAGCCTCTCTCCCTTAAAGCCCATGAACAATAAAAGTCCGTCTACAATTTGCCAGGGTCCATGCTTAAAACTATGAGGACTACCGGGACTGTATACTGTGTATGTGCATCTTATGTGTATGTCTGTATTTTATGTTTGTGTGCACTATGTATATGCATACGTTAAAATGTGTATAGAGTATTAGCATGTGCAAATTTTATATGTGTGCCTAATATAAATATACATGGAAATGTATATGTAGGTGGTGCCTGATGGAGGGTGGGGGGCCCAGATCAGAAGTCCTGATTAAGGGCCCTTCACTGTCATTGTCTGCCCCTTATATAAACAGTAAAATCTCCTTTAATAACTGGACTTCCATTGGGGTGGACTTCTCATAGATGGCCAGTATGCATACTATATTATGAATCTGGGCATCTCTCACAGAAAATCTGATCTGGATATGAGGGTGGTCTTCTATAAGCGGTGATGTTTTGGAGAGATTTAGGGAAAAGTCCCAATGCTTATCCATCGATCTGGTAATTTGAGTAAAATATTTGTGTTGATAACTGATCACAAAGTCACAAAATATGTAAGATTTGGCATAACCTGGTTCATTTTTCAAAAAGTTATGCTCAATTTTTTTAGCACCAAGTTTTGTTGCTTTTTGGTAGACTTACACTAACTTAGTATATTGTGTGAGAATTAAATGAATTATGAATTAGTTGGCGCATTTTACCACACTCTGGGGGTCCCTGACAGTCCTTCTTTACCGGCCCTGTAGTGATGCCAATGTAAACTTCCAAGTGACCGCGCAGTCAATCACTGTCACGAATGCAGGACAACCTATGATTAGCTAATTTTTGGGAAATCCTTATAACAAAAGGGGATTGAAAATATTTACAATTATTTTAAAAGCATTAAAAAAAAAACAGACCCAATACTTATAATTAGTTTGTTGAAAGTAGTCTAATTAAAGGGAGCTGAAAGGATTAGAGATTATGAACCCGATTCACCAGTGTTTTTGCCAGAAAACTGGCATAAAGCTCTTGAAAAGTTGCAAAGTTTTGTGACTTTTCCCATTTTCACATAATTTTAACTTCTTTAACCCCTTAAGCCCCGCGGGTGGTTTGCACGTTAATGACCGGGCCAATTTTTACAATTCTGACCACTGTCACTTTATGAGGTAATTACTCTGGAACGCTTCAACGGATCCCCCTGATTCTGAGATTGTTTTTTCGTGACATATTGTACTTCATGATTGTGGAAAAATTTCTTCGATATCACTTGCGTTTATTTGTGAAAAAAACGGAAATTTGGCGAAAATTTAGAAAATTTTGCAATTTTCAAAATTTGAATTTTTAAGCCCTGAAATCAGAGCGATATGTCACACAAAAGAGTTAATAAATAACATTTCCCACATGTCTACTTTACATGGTATCCGCTAACAATTTGAGCCGATTTTCCATTCAATTTGTTAGCGGATACCATGTTGCATTTAGAGAGTCCCTGCGTGCCCAAACATTGGAGCTCCCCCACAAGTGACCCCATTTTGGAAACTAGACCCCCCAAGGCACCTATCTAGATTCATAGTGAGCACTTGGAACCCCAGGTGCTTCACAAATTGATTCATAAAAATGAAAAAGTGTTTTTTTTTTTCACTTTTTCATTTTTACGAATCAATTTGTGAAGCACCTGGGGATTCCAAGTGCTCACTATGCATCTAGATAGGTGCCTTCGGGGGTCTAGTTTCCAAAATGGGGTCACTTGTGGGGGAGCTCCAATGTTTGGGCACACAGGGGCTCTCCAAACGCAACATGGCGTCCGCTAACAATTTGAGCCGATTTTCCATTCAATTTGTTAGCGGACACCATGTCGCGTTTGGAGAGCCCGTGATGTGCCTAAACAGTGGAGCTCCCCCACAAGTGTCCCCATTTTGGAAACTATACCCCTCAAGGATTTTATTAAGGTGTATAGTGAACATTTTGAACCCAGAGGTACGGCACAGAATTTGTTTACATTAGGTCATCATATTGAATAAGTTGTCATTATTCTTGAGCGCAAGTGCTCGCTACTTGAGTTTGCATCGGGTACTCAGGTATGCACCATGTACAGCGTGTGCTCGAGTGACATGCTCGAGTCCCTGCTCCGCATGTTTCACGGTTATTAGACACCCCAAAAAAAACATGTGGGGATCGCTCGTGCATGGCAGGCAATCCCCGTAAAGTTTTTTGGCCGCGAAGCATATGGGGCAGAGACTCGAGCATGTCACTCAAATACCCACGATACTCAATGCATACCAGAGCACCCGATGCAAACTCAAGTAGCGAGCACTTGCTCTCAACACTAGTCGCCATATCGTCATCTTTTTTTCTTACTTTTGAAAAAAATCCCAACCCCAGCCCTAACCCTAGCACAACCCCAGCCCTAACCCTAGCACAACCCTAGCCCCAGCACAACCCTAGCCCCAGCACAACCCTAGCCCCAAACCCAGCCCTAACCCTAGCCCAATCCTAACCCAAGAGTTTATTTTTGACGCCGTTCCTTGTGCGGTATAAGTGATTAGACGACTTTATTCTTCGGGTCGGTGTGATTACAGCAATGCCAGAATCATATGGGGTTTTTATGACTGACAGCTGTCACACACTAAAAGACGCATTTTTTTTTAAATCTAGTTTTTGCATCGCCATATTTTGAGAGCTATAATTTTTCCAGATTTTGGCAGACAGTCATGTGACGGCTCGTTTTTTGCGGGATGACTTGACGTTGTTATTGGTGCCATTTTCAGGCACGTGACATTTTTTGATCGCTTTCTATTCCGATTTTTGGGAGGCAGAATAAACAAAAACCAACAATTCAGGAATTGTTTTTTTTTTTTTTTTTTTATTCTGTTCCGCGTGTGGTAAAATTGATGAGGTAGCTTTATTCTTCGGGTCAGTACGTTTACAGCGGTACCACATTTGTATCATTTTTCTATGTTTTGGCGCTTATACACAATAAAAGCTATTTTATAGAAAAAAATATTTTTTAGTATCGCTTTATTCTGAGAGCTATAACTTTTATTTTTCGGCTGATGGAGCTGTATGGCGGCTTGTTTTTTGCGGGACGAGATGACGTTTTCAGCAGTATCATTTTTATTTATATGCGTCTTTTTGATCGCGTGTTATTCCACTTTTTGTTTGGCGGTATGGTGATAAAGCATTGCTTTTTGCTTCGTTTTTTTTTTTTTTTTTTTTACCGTGTTCACTGAAGGGGTTAACTAGTGGGACAGTTTTATAGGTCAGGTTTTTCCGGACGCGGCGATACCAAATATTTTTTTTATAATAATATTTATTGATGGGTACATTATATTTTTATTTTTGGTGTATTATTTTTTTTATTTTTTTATAATATTTTTGCACATTTTTTTTTTTTTTTTTCCACTTTCACACAGTTTATACACTTTATTACTTTGTCCCACTCTGGGACTTTCACTTTTTTTTTTTCTGATCGCCTGCATGGCACAGGAATGGAGCACCATCCCTATGCCATGAAGGCTGTCAGAAATGCACAGTGTGAAGATTGCTTGGAGATGCACTGCGCATGTCCAAGCAATCTTCCTGCTCTCTGGTGACCCGGATGTTGTCATGACGACATCGGGTCGTCATGGCAACACCCGGGAAGCCTTTGCAGACTGCGCTGGAAGCCGGAAGAGGAGGTGAGTATCGCCGATCACCTCCCCTTGCCCCCGCAATGCCGCGATCGACTTCGATCGCAGCATCGCGGGGGTTAATGTGCTGGGAGCGGTGCAGGACCGCTCCCTGCACATAGTACCGGGTGTCAGCTGTGACAATCAGCTGACACCCGGCGGCGATCGCGCCCGCACAGCCTATGTGCGCGCGCGATCGCGATGACGTACTAATACGAGTCTGGCTCTTAAGTCCCAGGGCACAGACGCGTATTAGTACGTCAGATGTTATTAAGGGGTTAAAGCCCAAGACGTACTGATACGTATCTGCGCCCTGGGACTTAAGAGCCTGATATGTATTAGTACATCTTTGCGATCGCGCCCGCACACAGGCTGTGCGGGCGTGATCGCCGCCGGGTGTCAACTGATTGTCACAGCTGACACCCGGTGCTATGTGCTGGGAGAGGTCCCGCACATTAACCCCCGCAATGCTGCGATCGAAGTCGTTCGCAGCATTGCGGGGGCAAGGGGAGGTGATCGGGATAGTCACCTCTCCTGCCGGTTTCCAGCAATGTGTGCCGCGGCTTCCCGGATGTTGCCATGATGACCCGATTCACTGAGGGGTGCAGTTTTAAAAATGGTGTCACTTTTGGGTATTTTCAGTCATAAAGACCCCTCAAAGTGACTTCAAATGTGATGCGGTCCCTAATAAAATGGTTTTGTAAATTTTGTTGGAAAAATGAGAAATCGCTGGTCAATTTTAACCCTTATAGCTCCCTAATAAAAATAAATTTGGGTTCCAAAATTGTGCTGATGTAAAGTAGACATATGGGAAATGTTATTTATTAACTTTTTTTGTGTGACATATCTCTCCGATTTAAGGGCATAAAAATTCAAATTTTGAAAATTGCAAAATTTTCAACATTTTCGCCAAATATCTGTTTTTTCACAAATAAACACAAGTGATATCGAAGAAATTCTACCACAATCATAAAGTACAATATGTCATGAAAAAATATTCTCAGAACCAGGGGGATCCGTTGAAGCGTTCCAGAGTAATTACCTCATAAAGTGACAGTGGTCAGAATTGTAAAAATTGGCCTTCTCATTAACGTGCAAACCACTTTGGGTTGTAAAGGGGTTAAGGACTCTACTTGCATATACAGTCATGGAGGAAAGTGCTGGCACCCTTGAAATTGTTTCAGAAAATTACACATGTTTTATTACACGCATGTTTATTTCCTTTGTGTTTATTGGAACAACACAAAAAAACTGAGAAAAAAAAGGCAAATTGGACATAATTTCACACAAAACTCCAAAAATGGGCCGGAATACATATATATATTTTTGATGGGACAACACTGAAGATGCGACACTTTGATACAATGTACAGAAGTCAGTGTACAGCTTGTTTAACTGTAAATTTGGTGTGCCTGCAAAATAACTCAACACACAGCCATTAATGTCTAAACCGCTGGCAACAAAAGTGAGTACACCCCTAAGTGTGTTCTCAGCTGATGTTATTTGTTGGTTTTTCTTTGCATCCCGAACAATTTTCTTGGCAGTTGTGGCTGAAATTTTTGTTGGTCTACCTGACTGTGGTTTGGTTTTTACAGAGCATCTGATTTTCCATTTGTTAATCACAGTTTGAACACTGCAGACTGGCATTATCAATTCCTGGGATATCTTTTTGTATCCCTTTCCTGTGTTATACTCTTTTTGCCTCCCTTTCCTGTGTTATACAGTTCAACTACCTTTTCCCGTAGATCCGTTGATAATTCTTTTGCTTTCCCCATCTCAAAATCCAGAAAAGTCAGTGGCTGGATCCCAGAAACTCACTCAGCTTTATGCACACACACTGATTACAAGCAAACAGGTCATAGGTGAGGATGTTACCTTTAGTAGCCATTCAAACCCATTTGTGTCAAATTCTGTGCATGTTATCAGGCCAAAATCACCAGGGTATGTGAACTTTTTGATCAGGATTATTTGGATGTTTTTGGTTGTCATTAGTGATGAGCGAGCACTAAAATGCTCGAGTACTCGTTGCTCGGGTCGAGCAAATTGAAATACTCGGGTGCTCAACCCGAGCAATGAGCCCAATATAAGTCTAGGGGAAACTTGAGCATTTTTCAGGTGGCTCCCCACGGCGGTCTGCAGAGGGCCTAAAAATTACCCAAATCGATGGGAACTGTGCTCAAATGACATGGGAACAACATGGGGAAGACCCCTGGAAGCATCTCTGACTCCCAGAACACTGCTGTCAACAACGTCGTCAGAGTATTACGCCACTTTTACGGCGTAAGGAACATCCTTTCCAGGGTGATGACTTGTATATAAGGCAAAATAAATAAACAAAAACAAAAATACTCCTACACACGTAGCATTTTTGACACGTTTTTGCACTTTTGCATTGCTTTCAACCAAGACAAATGCATTCACCAGGAAATGTCATTTTAACATTTTACAACCTTATCTGGCCATGTGGTGTGTGACACATCATCAGACACATGCATACAGTGCTGAAAAGACATGGGAGCAGCAAGGGGAAGACCTCTGGAAACATCTCTGACTCCCAGGTCACTGCCTAAATGTGTGCCCATCATAAGTGATCCTTGGCACATGCGAAGATGCCTCCCGCCATGCACCTGTCGTTGCAGACTTGAAACAATCACCGTCCACGTCCTTGTCCCACTGCAGTGTTCAGTTGTCCCTACCCCATTCCTTGGAATGCAAGCACAAGAATGCCGGCAGCCACCCACCCACAGGCTGCAATACTATACTGCCAAATTTTTGACAGCTGCTTGCACTTGAAATGTGGCCTTTTAGGCTCGTGGAGGCGGAAGCTTTTCATAACCTCATGCCAGCGGCGGCCGGGTGTCCATACTCGGTCCCCAGCCGCCACTATATTTCCCGGTATCGCCTCCGCCTTCCACAATCACGGGTCCCATAACATTACCCGTGCCCGCCCCAGTGCACTTACTGGGAAGGACCGCCTAACCACAAACACGTGGACAGGTGAATGTGGCCAGGGACGGTACGGAGCCAGTCCACAACTTTTTTTGCTAAGAGTTGTATTTAGCTCGGTGAAAGGACTGGCATAGAGGGAAACCGTATCTACCCTGCGTGTCATTTCTCCCAGAAAATCCTGTAAATGAGCTTGTTGCAGAAGCAATGGCAGCCCATCCAACATCAACTTGCACTTGTCAATGGTGCTTTGACACACACACATCTTTCTTTGCGCATTTAATTTCTTGAATACAGAGCTGGAAAATGGCCTGATCCGTAATGCGTTTTGAGAAATAACATGCATAAGCATGGCCGATCCGCATTAAAAAAGCAGCCATAGAGTGTCCGGGAACCTTCCCCCACACTTTTCTTAGCCAGGGCTGCTTTTCGGCAGGGTTGGACGGGCCCACCAGAGAACCGGAGACTCCTCCGGCGGGCCCTGGCTTCTCCTTCAGGAGAGTTCATAGTGCCGAGGTGAGGCCATGATGATGATAGAGGCCATCATCTGCTTAGTTTTCTTTTACTTGGAATGCAATTGCAAGTATGCAGCCAGCCACCCACCCACCCACAGACCGCAACACTAAACTGACAGATTTCTGGGCAGCTCTTTGCACTTGAAATATGGCCTTTTAAGCTTGTGGAGATGGAAGCTTTTCACAACCTCATGCAGGCGGCGGCCGGGTGTCCATACTCGGTCCCCAGCCGCCAGTATTTTTCCCGGTATCGCCTTCGCCTTCCACAAGCACGGGTCCCACAACAGTACCCATGCCCTACCCAGTGCACTTACTAAGAAGGACTGCCTAACCACAAACACGTGGACAGGTGAATGTGGCCAGGGACGGTACGGAGCCAGTCCACAACTTTTTTTGATAAGAGTTGTATTTAGCTCAGTGAAAGGACTGGCATAGAGGGAAACCGTATCTACCCTGCGTGTCATTTCTCCCAGGAAGTCCTCTAAAGCTGCTTGCACTTGAAATGTGGTCTGAACATTACTGCTGGTACTTTTCTGTGGGAATTTTCTTGCCTCCTACCAGCCTGGAATATTTCCAGCAAACTATGGTACAACACCATGGTATTAGCACTGCCCCCAGTACCAGTAGCGAAGCCATCCTCAATTTCCTTCTCTGGAATTTTATTTGGTAGACTGAGTGGCTGCCCAAATAAATTTTCTCACAAAGGAGCTGATGATAGAGTGGCAGTAGGTTCAAGTTTCTCCAGCCTGTTAGATATTAGAGGGTGAACGGCAGCACATTGGATCAGTGGTTAGCACTGAAGTCTTGCAGCACTGGGATCCTGGGTTCAAATCCCAGCAAGGACAACATCTGCAAGAAATTTGTATGTTCTCCCCATGTTTGCATGTGTTTCCTCCTCAGTAAAAATAGAGTGTCCTGGAATCTTCCCACACACTTTTCTTAGCCAGGACTGCTTCTCAGCAGGGTTGGACAGTCCCACCAGAGAATTCTCTGGTGTGCCTTGGCTTCTACCTCAGGAGAGTTCATGATAGCGCTAACTTTGCAGCTGCTATGGGGCTCTTGAGCGGGTGAGAAAGGTTAGCTCTCAGAAACAAATCCTCTGGTGGGCACAATGTTTTTCAATCTGAAACAGCTTCTCAGTGGGAGTTGTATTTCACCACAGCCATATTCTTTAGCTCTGTGAAAGGACTGGCATAGAGGGAAACCTTATCTACCCCGGTTGTCATTTCTCTGTCACCAGGTTCCGCCCATTGTAACACATGACCATGCCTGGCTGTATGTTCAGCGGTGAGAGCCACAGATCAAGCTGCTGTGTTACAGCTTTCAACAACTATGCAGCGCTGGGCGGTTTGTCAATTAAGCATTAAGCATGTTATCTTCAGCACAGCCTGTTGCTGTTTGGCCAAGGCAGTGCTGCAGTGCTGTTAGCTTGTGACTGATGTGGTCATTTCGGAGATGGAGGAGGAGGTACATGAGCTGAACAATGTGATTACATTGAGGTTAAATTGGTGATGCTGTTTTTTATACTAAAGAAAGATCCTATTGTTATGTTTTTTTATGTTATTTTTTATGAAAAATGCATTCACCGGGAAATGTCACTTTAACATTTTACAACCTCATCTGGCAATGTTGTGTCATCAGACACATCCTGTTTTATTTATGATGGAGGGACTCTGAAAGTCATAAAGCCTATTTTTATAGGGACATCAGACGGCCCTTACTATTCTTAAAAGGCCAGCAGTCGGCCCTAGCTATTGTTAGAGAGCCATCAGAGGGCTATGCTTTGTTGTTCCCATTATTAACAAGTGGGTTTCCTATACTGTTATTGCGCATCCAGTGACTGCAAGGGTTGTCAAAAATTTGGACGCAACCTAATACCCCTTTGAAGAGACATAGAGGAGGGTCTCAGTAAAAAAAATGTTCCCATTATAAAGGAGCGGGTCTTCTATAGTGGTAATGCCCATGCTGTGACTGCAAGGGTGGCCAAAATTTTTGAAAAAAAACACTAACAATTTAAAGACACAAAGAGCATGGCCACAGTAACAAGGTACGACATGTTCCCGTTAGAAAGGAGAGGGTCTGCTATACAGTTATATGGTATGCAGTGAATCCAACGGCTGACAAATTTTAGGAAAAACCCCACTAAGAATTTAAGGACACACAGAGCAGGGCCACAGTAACAAGGTACGACGTGTTCCCATTAGAAAGTAGAGGGTCTGCTATACAGTTATAGGGTATGCAGTGAATCCAACGGCTGACAAATTTTAATGAAAAACCTCAATAAGAATTTAAAGACACACAGAGCAGGGCCACAGTAACAAGGTACGACATGCTCCCATTAGAAAGGACAGGATCTGCTATACAGTTATAGGGTATGCAGTGAGTCCAACGGCTGACCAATTTTAGGAAAAAAACGACTAAGAATTTAAAGACACATAGAGCAGGGTCACAGTAACGACAAATTCCCATTAGAAATTCTAGGGTCGGCTATACTGTTATAGGGTATGCAGTGAGTCCAACGGCTGACAGATTTTAGGAAAATCCCCACTAAGAATTTAAAGACACACAGAGCAGGGCCACAGTAACAAGATATGACATGTTCCCATTAGAAAGGAGAGGGTCTGCTATACAGTTATAGGGTATGCAGTGAGTCCAACGGCTGACCAAGTTTAGGAAAAACCCACTAAGAATTTAAAGACACATAGACCAGGCCACAGTAATGACAAATTCCCATTAGAAAGGAGAGAGTCTCCCATAGTGTTGGACTATGCAGTGACTGCAAGGGCTGCCAAAAATTTGGAGGCACTTCAATGGCCCTTGGAAGAGACGTGGAGGAGCGCATCATAAATTTTTTTTACCATTAGAAAGGAGCGGGCCTCCTATACTTGTAATGCCATGCACTAAGTGTATGGGCTGACAAACATTTACTCCTGGGGGGTATACATGAACATACTGTATAAAAAATTTTTTTTTCGGGCATCATAAAAATGTAGCGCCCCGAGGGCTCGGCCGCTACAGGGGTATTGCACCTCTGCCAGAGGTGTGATATTCCACTCCCGGGTAAGGATGGAGTATGGACCAGGGTTCAGTTAGCTGCATACAGCACACTCACCCCATTTCCGAGGGACAGCTCAACGGTGCTCCCATTAGACAGAAATGCAGGCACGACAGACCATGTCCCTGGCTGGAGTGGGGAGGGGGTAGGAATACCCAGTGATGTAGGAGCAGATAGGGGTTGGTTCCTGAGCGTAGATAGGAGCCCATTGTTTGCTGGTCACCTGGGCTCATGTTCTAGAGGGCACCATCTTAGAACAGTGTTCAGTCAGAGAGAAGAAGTGACAGAGTGGGGGCCTTGGTTGTCGAACGAAGTGTGCCCTCTGCCTCCAGCGTTTTTAGATGGGAATTTTTTTAATAGTTCCGCAACAAGGGCCTTCTGGTACTGCCTCATTTTTGTACACCTGTCCGCCTCAGGAATAAGAGATATAAAGTTCTCCTTGTAGAGTGGGTCTAGAAGTGTCACCAACCAGTAATGACCTAAAATTTTGAGAATGCGAGGGTCATGGGAAAGGCAGCATAACATAAACTCAGCCATGCGTGCCAGACTACTAACAGGCAAGACTTCCGTGTCCTCACCAAGAGGATGACTGACCATGCTCTCCTCCTCCTCCTCTCTGTCCTCTGGCCATCCACGCTGAACAGACGGTATGACAGCTGTGCAGATAGCACCGTCTATAGTGCATGAAACTAGTTCCTGTCCTTCCTCCTCCTCCTCTTCCTCATTGTCACCCAATCCACGTTGGGATGAGATGAGGCTTGGCTGTGTGTAATCACCCTGTATGGTTAATTGCTCCATCTTATCGTGCTGAGCCTGCAATGCATCATCTTTGATTGTGAGCAAAGAGCTTTTCAGAAGACAGAGAAGCGGGATGGTGACGCTAATTATGGCGTCATCGCCGCTCACCATCTTGGTGGAGTCCGCAAAGTTTTGGAGGATGGTACATATGTCTGACATCCACGTCCACTACTGAGGTCTTATGTGTGGAGTCTGAACTGAATACCGATAGCCTTTTTGATGCTGGTACTCAACAACTGCCCTCTTCTGCTCACAAATCCTTCCCAACATCTGCAATGTAGAGTTCCAACGTGTGGTGACATCACACACCAGTCTGTGAGCCAGAAGCTGCAAACGCTGCTGAAACGCTGCAAGGGCGGCGGAAGCTGTAGCTGACTTTCTAAAATGGGCACACAGGCGGCATACTTTAACAAGCAGATCCGGCAGCTCCGGGTAGGATTTGAGTAACCGCTGAACCACGAGGTTAAGCACATGGGCCAGGCATGGTACGTGTGTGAGCTCGCCTCGCCTCAGAGCCGCCACCAGGTTCCGGCCATTGTCACACACGACCATGCCTGGCTGTAGGTTCAGCGGTTTGAGCCACAGATCTGCCTGCTCTTTCAGAGCTGGCCATAACTCTTCAGCATTGTGTGTTTTTTCACCTAAGCATATTAGCTTCAGCACAGCCTGTTGCCGCTTGGCCGAGGCAGTGCTGCAGTGCTTCCAGCTTGTGACTGATGTGGTCATTTCGGAGATAGAGGCCGAGGAGGAGGAGGAGGCTGAGGAGCATGAGGTTCAGGAGCTGTAGACCGTGGGGACAACCCTGATTGACCTAGGGCCTGCAATCTTTGGCGTCGGGAGGACGTGTTCCGTCCCAAGGTCCGACTGGGTCCCGGCTTCCACTATGTTAACCCAGTGTGCCATCAGCGAGATGTACCGTCCCTGCCCACAAGCACTTGTCCACGTGTCCGTGGTTAGGTGGACTTTACCGGTAACTGCGTTGTTGAGGGCACGGCTAATGTTTTGGGACACGTGCTTGTGTAATGTGGGGACGGCACACTGGGAGAAATAGTGGCGGCTGGGGACAGAGTACCGAGGGACGGCCGCCGCCATCAGGTTGCGGAATGCTTCTGTCTCCACAAGCCTAAAAGGCAACATTTCGAGCCAAGCAGTCGTGAATTGTGAGAATTTAGTAGTGTGGCCTGTGGGACGTTGGCTGCATATTTGCGCTTGCATTCCAAGGACTGGAGTATGAACAACTGAACGCTGTGCTGGGAGAAGGACATGGACGTGCTTCCTGATGCTGCTACTTGAGAGTGTGCAATGACAGGTGCAGGGCAGGAGGCATCTTTGCATGCACTATGGACAGGGGATTGACTTGCATGCACAACAGCAGAAGAAGCAATGGTGCCACCTGTAGACACTGTTCCTGGACCCTGGTGTTCGGCCCACAAAGTCGAGTGATTTGCTGCCATGTGCCTGATCATGCTGGTGGTGGTCAGGCTGGTCGTTTTGCCACCCCTGCTGATGCTGGTCTGGCTCGTGATGCAAATGGCCTTTTTGGAGTTATCGGCAGAGTCTTTAAAAAACAACCAGACTCGGGAAGACCTAACAGTTGTAGTGGCAACTTCCTTCGTGTTGGTGTTACGGGAAACGGTAGCCTGCCTTCTGTCTGCGGCCACCACACTGCTTCTTCCTGCCTGTTGGGGTGCTCTGCCTCCCTCCCCCTGTGTGCTGCTGTCCTTGCTCTGCATGTCCTCCTGCCAGGTTGGGTCAGTTACTATATCATCCACCACCTAGTCACCCACTTCTGCACCCTGGTACTATTCCTGACTTTCTGCCAATTGTGTCTAATCATCGTCCACCTCTTGTGACAGTTTCCCACCGTCGCCTTCATGTGACCGTGGCTGCTCAAATATTTGGGCATCGCTACACGTGATCTCCTCTTGCCCCGCTTCAAGTGGACCGGGCGAGAGGCCCGAATCTATAAATGGAAAAGTGAACAGCTCTTCAGATTGTCCAAGTGTGGGATCAGTTGTCTCTGGGTACTCAGCATGGTGGGAGGAAGGAGGATCAGGGTGAGGAATATGAGGTCCAGACTCATGGCTACTGAGACTTGACCGTGTAGAAGACAGGGTGGTGGTGGTGGTGGCTAAGTGACTGGAAGCATTATCCGCTATCCAACCAACAACCTTTTGACACTGATCTGGGTTCAATAGTGGTGTGCTGCGGTCCCCTAGAAATTGGGACAGGAAGGTCAGGCGAGAAGATGTGGGTGTTTGCTGTGGCACAATTTCGGCTTGCCCACGGCCTTGTCCTCGGCCTCTGCATGCACCATTGCCATCACGTCCAGTTCCCCGTCCCTTGCCACGTGCCTTGCCCATTTTAAATGGAGGATAGTATCTTCCACGCTCACTACAAATGACTGAGTTTGAAGCGAAGTTATATGTGATCGGTGTGATGGAGAAAACAGAGTTTTAAATACCTGGCCTGTAGGTAAGTAGTGTGAACAGCAAACTGCTGTGAATTGCTTCACTGACACACTGAAAAAATGGAGGCCAGAAATGGCAGTATTTTCTGACAACGTATATGTGATCCGTGTGACGGAGAAAACACAGTTTTAAATAGCTGGATTTCTAGCGCTCTAATATGGAAAGGACCTGGCTGTATTCTGCAGTGCCAACAAGCAAATGGCGCAGAAAAACTGTGTTCTCTGGATTGCTTTATAAGCAAATAATGAGGATTAAGATCCAAAGAAAAGTATTCCTCGCCCCTGAGACCTGGGCCTTTGTATAGAAATATCTAACAGCAGCAGAAGGCAGAATTGGAATGGAGCCTCTTGTGCTATATGCACTGCAGTCTGCTATATACCCTGCCTGCCTGCCTATATACACTGCCTGCCTGATATCTCTGCAGATGGATTAGTCCTCAGAAGGACTGTTTGTTGAGATAGATATGTGTAATGTGCGGTTTTTCTCACTACACTACCTAATGCACGATCAAATCTCTCCCTAACGCAGCAGCAGCTCTCCCTACACTGTCTGATCCGGAGTGACTGTGATGAGCATGGCGGTGCCAGGTCAGATATAGACCTGATGACGCTGTGCAGCCAGCCAATCACTGTAATGCCCACAACCAACATGGCTATGGCATTACAGTGCATGGCAGGCAATCACTGTATGTTCATTGGCTCTGTAAAGAGCGCCAAACATGCAGGGAGGGGACCCGACTTCCCGCCCGACCAACCCGGAAATACTCGGTGAGCGCAGAGCATCTCGAGCAGTGAGATATTCGGGCAAGCACCGAGCAGTAGCAAGCATGCTCGCTCATCACTAGTTGTCATTAAGATTTAAAAAGAGAAAACACAGAAATGTGACAGTAAATGGCTTCCCCCAACCAATAACCATGAGTGGAGAAAAAGTGTTTTTGTTATCATTCATTTTCTCTGAAACAAGGCCAAGAAAGGAAAAATTCTGCCGGGGTATGTAAACTTTTGAGCAGAACTGTATATGCGCCAGCCCCAGTGTCTCCTATTCTATGTACTCCAGCCCCAGTGTCTCCTATTCTATATACTCCAGCTTCTTCTGTGATGTATATGCTCTAGCCCCAATGTATCCTGTGATGAATATACGCCAGCCCCAGTGTCTCCTATTCTATATACTCCAGCCCCAGTGTCTCCTATTCTATATACTCCAGCTTCTTCTGTGATGTATATGCTCTAGCCCCAATGTATCCTGTGATGAATATACGCCAGCCCCAGTGTCTCCTATTCTATATACTCCAGCTCCAGTGTCTTCTGTGACGTAGCTAATGTAGCCCTAATGTCTCTTATGCAGAGGCGTCGCATGATAAAGTAGTGAGACACAAGCTCCCTGCCCTATCACTATCTCTTTCATATGCCACAGATCGCCATAGGCCTGCGGTTAACGAGATGTCAGCATACTCACGCAGGTGGCTCGGTGACATCATTGCATCGCTCTGCTCTGCTGTCCCGCCATGGAAGAGGAGACAGAGGCCGTGATGTAGGGAATCAGGATTAAGTGAGAATAAACGTTATTTTTTTTTTTAAATGATTGGGCAGTGGAGCCATCCTACTATATATCTGGAGTAGTGGGTCCATCATACTACATATGGAGTAGTGGGGCCATTATACTATATGTATGTGGGGCAGTGGGACCATCATAGTATATACAGGTGCATCTCACTAAATTAGAATATCTTCAAAAAGTTAATTGATTCCAGTTCTTCAATACTGTTTCAGTATGCTCCACAATCATGAGGAAGACTGCTGACTTGACAGATGTCCAGAAGGCAGTCATTGACACACTCCACAAGGTCCTAGAGTTCCAATTTTCATTTGGAAATCAAGGTCCCAGAGTCTGGAGGAAGAGTGGAGAGTCCACAATCCAAGCTGCTTGAGGTCTAGTGTGAAGGCTCCACAATCAGTGATGGTTTGGGGGGCCATGTCATCTGCTGGTGTAGGTCCACTGTGTTTTATCAAGACCAAAGTCAGCACAGCCGGCTACCAGGACATTTTACAGCACTTCATGCTTGCCTCTGCCCACAAGCTTTTTGGAGATGGAAATGTCATTCTCCAGCAGGACTTGGCCCCTGTCCACACGGCCAAAAGTACCAATACCTGGTTTACACACAACAGTATCACTGTGCTTGATTGGCAGCAAACTCGCCTGACCTTAACCCCATAGAGAATCTATTATAGAGAATCTATGGGGTATTGTCAAGAGGTAGATGAGAGACACCAGACCCAACAATGCAGATGAGCTGAAAGACAGCTTTTTGTATTGAAGAACTGAAATAAATTAACTTTTTGATGATATTCTAATTTAGTGAGATGCACCTGTATATGGAGCAGTGGGACCATCATGCTATATATATGGAGGAGTGGGGGCATCATACTAAATATAGAGCAGTGTGTGTGTGTCACCCCAGGCCTGGATGCCACAAACAATAATCTGTTTCTGAAAGCAGGAGGGAGGTCCCCTGGTTAGGGACTATTAGCATACAGCACCTCCTGTCCCAGGCCAGCAGGGGGAGCTGGCTGCCCCTATAAAAGCTGGAACTGGGGGCAGGGTTAGAGAGAACTGGAAGACCTAGCTCAGGAGTGAGACTAGTCCCAGAGAAGGAGGGACAGTTCAGCTGTAGCTGAGGAGTCCGTGAGGCACAGGAGAAACTGCAAGCCAGGGACAGAGGCGACGAGAGCCGGTCCTGGCAGAGAACCAATCTACCGGACATTGGGGTCCGAGGCTGTCAGGGTTACAAGCCCAGCAGCAGAGAACCAACCTGCGAGGGATTTCAGGTCCCTTGGCCTAAGAAGCCTGGAGGCTCCGCCACACAGAGGGACCAGTACATCGAGGAGCAAGCAACAGGTACCCAAGGCCTGAGTCGCAAGCCACACAGGAGAGAAGTACACGGCCAGCTCAGGGACGTGGGCTATTACACCACGAAAAGGGGGACAGTCAGAAAGAGCATAGAGAGAACGGTAGGCCTACACACTCACCCTGACCAGTGGGGCTCGCCCGAATGCTCTCAGACACCCAGGCCCATTCCTAACCGGTACTGTTGGGTCATTAATAATATCTACAATAAAGACCCTGAACTGTTTGAAGCAGACTCTGAACTATTACTATTGCGGCCTGCACTATCACCCCCAACATCCACCTACACTGCCCTGAGGCTACACTCTTCCCGTGGGGAATTATCCTACCCCTGTGCTGCACACCAACACCAGCCTCAGCGGTCTGCCTTGCAGCAGCGGTTATCTCCAATCGCAATCCACGGGTGGCGTAGTCGGACATTCAAAACACTGATAAATAGACTGCCACCATTTGGTCTGACCACCCTGAGCCACGGGATCGGGTTGCCACTACTACCCCCATCAGCACCGTACACTAGAAGGCCCGGTTCCGGGTACCCCACGGCCCAGGGGGCGAGTCAGCTTTGGCGTAGTTGGCAGAATTGTGACCAACCCGCAACAAACGGGTATTGCGTGCCTGGAAAAGACTCTATACATATCTGAGTGAAGTTTCCCTCCATTCAGGGCCATTTCCCGCCAATCGGAGCGTTTCCTGCCATCGGGCGCCATCTTCGGGACGCCACGCCTACGCTGAGACGCTGCTCAAGGTCCTGGAAGGAGATCCAGCGGATGCCGACGTCATCACCGAGCAAAGCAAGGTCCTCGCCCAGAGCATCGCGAGCGGAGCCGCGGCCTACAGAAGAGGATCGCCAGAAGGTAGGCCACAGTTAACTAGGGGGGAGGAAGATGTCGGACGCGGAGGGACCCTCTACCACCAGCGTAGCCGCTGCAGCTGTGATGCCGTTTTCCATGCCCTATATCCATAGGCGGATTATAATGAGGGCAATCCGGATTGCCCTCATTATATGTGCGGGCCGCCGCGGCACATAGCGGTAGCAGTGGCGGGAGGAGGGGGCCCGGACCGCTCCCCCAGCAGCGGCCGCCGCTACTTCTTCATCCGCCGGGCCAGCACTGCAGCAGTTAACTTCCCTGTGCTGGCCCGGCCGCATCACTGCTAGGAGACATGGCCCTGTGCGCGGCTGTGTCTCCTAGCTGTGACGTCACACAGTGCGCCCCGGCCTGCAGTGCTGCACCGGAAAAGAGAGAGAGCAGGCAGGAGGAATTGAGCCGGGGGATTGTGAGTGTGTGTGTGTGTGTGTGGGCAGATGTGTGTGTGGGCAGGTGTGTGTGTGTTTGTGGGCAGGTGTCTGTGGGGGCAGGTGTCTGTGTGGGCAGGTGTGTGTGTGTGTGTATATGTGTGTGTGTGTATATGTGTGTGTGTCTGTGTGGGCAGGTGTGTGTGTATATGTGTGTGTGTATATGTGTGTGTGTGTGGGGGGGGCAGGTGTGTGTGTGGTCAGGTGTGTGTATATGGGTGTGTGTGTGTGTTTGCGGGCAGGTGTCTGAGTGAGCAGATGTGTGTGTGGGCAGGTGTGTGTGTGTGTGGGCAGGTGTGTGTGTGTGTGGGCAGGTGTGTGTGTGTTTGGGCAGGTGTTTGTGTGTGTGTGGGCAGGTGTGTATGTGTGTGGGCAGGTGTGTGTGTGTGGGCAGGTGTGTTTGTGTGTGGGCAGGTATGTTTGTGTGTGGGCAGGTGTGTGTGTGTGTGTGGGCAGGTGTGTGTGTGTGTGTGGGCAGGTGTGTATGTGTGTGGGCAGGTGTGTGTGTGTGTGTGGGCAGGTGTGTGTGTGTCTGTGTGGGCAGGTGTGTGTGTATATGTGTGTGTGTGGGCAGGTGTGTGTGTGTGTGTATATGTGTGTGTGTGTGGGCAGGTGTATGTGTGTGTGTGTGTGGGCAGGTGTGTGTGTGTGTGTGTGTGTGTGTGTGTGGGCAGGTGTGTGTGTGTCTGTGTGGGCAGGTGTGTGTGTGTGTATATGTGTGTGTGTGTGTGGGCAGGTGTGTGTGTGTGTGTATATGTGAGTGTGTGTGGGCAGGTGTGTGTGTGTGTGTGTGTGTGGGCAGGTGTGTGTGTGTGTGTGTGTGGGCAGGTGTGTGTGTGTGTCTGTGTGGGCAGGTGTGTGTATATGTGTGTGTGTGGGGGGGGGGGGCAGGTTAGAAAGTCTTGCCCTGTTGAACACTACACCTGACTTGAGGCCACCACCTCTTGGTTGTCCAATGTTCTTGCTTCTCTAGGGCTCTTCTCAGATATTCATTATACCAGCTCCCCAGAATACCAAAGTTAGGGTGGGTGACCGCGAGCCCTGGTGGTGGTCATAACTGCGGCCACCCAGGGGCAATACTCCATAACAACAATCCCCTGAGGTGGTGTAGGATGTAAGGACCTATTCACACTACATTCAGCGCTGCATTCAGGTCTTTACACAAGGCTTACAACTGAATCCCTGAAATTCAGGATTGTGCTGTCTGAAATGAGACATCTGAAAGCAGAGAAAATGGAGCCTAAAGATTCAGACTTTAGCCTCGGTTTGCCTTTGTTCAAATCAATGGCTATGTCAAGGCACATCTGAATGCCATTTTTCAGGGATTTAGATAGAAGCCTGGAAAGAGGAGATGAATGCATTGCAAAATTCAGTGTGAATAGGCCCTTATATCTGGAGTCTTGATATTGATGCCACAAGCATTTTACTTGTTTTTAACTTAAAAAAAAAATACACACACACAAATTATACACACACACACACACACACACACTATACATACACACGCACTATACATACACACACATTATACACACACACACACTATACATACACACACAGTATACATACACACACATTATACACACACACAATACATACACACACACAGATGTGTATGTGGGCAGGTGTGTGTGTGTGGGCAGGTGTGTGTGTGTGTGGGCAGGTGTGTGTGTGTGATGTCTGTCTGTTTGTGTGTGTGTGTGTGGGCAGATGTCATTGTGTGATGTCTGTTTGTATGTATTTTTGTGTTTCAAATGTGTTTATGCGTGTCTGTATATGTTTGTGTGTGTGTATGACTGCATGCGGCCTCCTGCTGAGTATAGTTGGCGCCGTGCGGCCTCCTGATGTCTCTGGTGGGGCTCCGTGCATTATAGACGGCGCCGTGCGGCCCCTCGCTGTGTATAGATGGCTAAGTGCGCCCCCCGCTGTGTATAGATGGCTACGTGCGGCCCCCCGCTGAGTATAGATGTCGCCGTGCAGCCTCCTGCTGTGTATAGATGGCTACGTGCGGTCTCCCGCTGAGTATAGATGGCGCTGTGCGGCCTCCTGCTGTCTCTGGGGGGAGCGCCGTGAGGCATCTATACTCAGCAGGAGGCCGCACATAGCCATCTATACACGTATACTCAGCAGGAGGCCGCACGTAGCCATCTATACGGTGTCATCTATACACAGCGGGAGGCCGCACGGCGCCATCTATACACAGCGGGAGGCCGCACGGCGCCATCTATACACAGCGGAAGGCCGCACGGCGCCATCTATACACAGCGGGAGTCTCAGTGCTTTGCAAGAGCAGTCAATAAATTCTGCTTGACTAATTCTGAGCACCATAAAGTCTGGTTCGCTTCTAACCTGCTGTCTTCATTTTCAGCTTGCTGAATTCTAACTCATTTACTGTCATTCGAGACGATGCCTTTGCTGGTCTCTTTCACCTTGAATACCTGTAAGTGTTCCACTTAATGTCATATTTTTGATTCTGTTCTTCTTTATCTTTTGGCATGTGCAATTGTATGAGCAAGTATTCATATGAATTTATGACCTACTTAAACCTTTGAGGACCTTAAATTTTATTCAATCAAATTTTTTTCCAGTTTAAAACTATGGGACATATATGTGCCTTGGTCCTCAAAGGGTTTTTAAAGGGGCTGCAAACATAAATACGAAAAAAATAATTCAATTAGTGCTTTATGTGTTCATTTAATTTTCATTTGAAGTCCATTTTTTTTATATACCTTGAAATTAAACCCTACCCCATGGAATGAAGCCCTACCTACATAACATCTGAGAGCTACATGGATCCCGCTTGTGAGGTGCCTGTCCGTCACTACTATTCAGTTTTAGGGTCCACTCACTAAGCCATATATTCTCTCATGCAAGAGAATAGGGCCAATTATGCTAATGACACTGGGCTCAAACTCTGTCAGAGCTTCAACTGAGTGTGATCCGATTCTCTCGCAGCACAGATATGGAGAAGATGGAGAACTTAATTTCTCCATCTTCTCCATAGTCTCTGTGAGTGTTCATCGGACTGCACTTGGATGACATCCGAGTGCAGTCCAATGTTTTACGTGCACCCATAGACTTGTATGGGTGCACATGGTCCGAATATCGAATGAGATTATTTTCTCATGCCAATAATCGCACTGTCCCATAGTATAACATAGGGCCGAGTCCTATCCGATAAAACATCACATAGCATTCGGCCGTGTTATACGACAGTGTGAGCGAGCCCTTAGAGTCAAGGAATATTTACATGCAAATGATGATATTACTCTCCAAGTGTATATTTTTTTAGGCGAGTTCATAGTAAATGCTTTGCATTTTTGACATGTGATCAACTAAAGAACAAGAAAGATTTAGGACCTTCCCTATAGAGAAACGGAAAATAGTTTGGAGGACTTGCATGTCCTTTTTTATTTATTATGAGAAAATCATAAAAGATCCCGTTTTTTAACCATGCTGTGACTTTCTGCTGAGGGAGAGGGAGAGAGCTGCCCTATTCAGAGTCTGTAATAAGACCTGCTGACAAAAGTGTTGAAGATACAGTCTAATGTGAATTAACAATAAAAAAAAAGTTAATTTAACAAATGGCTTGTATTTTTTTTAATACAAACTTTTTTGTCTTTACAGCTCCTTTAAAGGGAATCTGTCATGAGGTTTTTGCCACCTAATCTGAGAGCAGCATAATGTAGGGTTAGAGGCACTGATTCCAGTAATGTGTCACTTACTGGGCTGCTTAGTGTTGTTTTGATAAAATCATTGATTTGTCAGAAGGTAATTATCACTAGATGACTAGTAAGTTCTGTAGGACCCCACCCCCATCACTGATCAGTAGATTTCTGTGTACACTGAGCATGGGCAGAAAGCTGCCAATCAGTGGTGTGGGTGGGGCTATACAGAGCGCAGCATTCAGAGAGCTGCTAGATCTGCAGCAGATAAAACGGTGATTTTCTCAAAATGACAACAAGCAGCTGAAAAAGTGACACATCGCTGGAATCAGGGTATCTGCCCCAATATTGTGCTGCTCTCAGATGAGGCAGCACAATTAATATTATGCCAAATAAATTTCCTGTGAACTATCACATGATCTATCACAGGGGATCATGTGACATGTCACGTGATAAATCAGGTGTGTGGAGGGGGCCCGCGCCTTCTAAACTGCCCGGGGCCCTTGCTACTCTTAATCCACCCCTGCCTATATCCCCGGAGCGGCCTGGATGCCCAGTATGCCGGCGAGTCGCATACCTTGGGCGACTTTAAAGAAAGGCTGTATAGACTGTTCAAAGTTTATCCCCTGACAGAAGAACAGAAGGTAAGCATACTGATAGGGCAGTTAACTGGTGCGGCCCAGCGGGAGGTAAAGTCTTGGACAGCTGAGGAGAAAAGGACTGTAAGGGGGGTTCTGACCCGTCTACGGGACACCTTTGATACCCGTACCTCAGCAGAAATCAAAATGCGGTTCTATGGATGTAAGCAGCGAGCTCAAGATAGCATCCGAGATTATGCCCTAAATTTACAGGAAGCCAAGGGGCAATTAAGCAAGCTGACCCTGGCAGCGTGCAGGATACAGATAAACTATTGACTGACCAGTTCATAGAAGGTCTGCTGTCCAGCGCCCACAGAACCCAGCTGCGCCTCATGGCCCTACAGAACCCCGATTTGACTTTTGCACAGTTCAAAGATAGGGCCATCCAGGTGCTCCGAGAACCTGCACCCGGTGGCGCTGTAGCTTCCCGGCGCCCTGCCATCCCTTACCACCAGGGGGCGGCGCCCTATCCCGCAAACCTTGTGGGGGCTGATGCGCAGGCCCTAAATCCATCCCCGCCTGCAAACCTCCACCATCAGGTCCAAGAACTAACAAAGAGTGTTGCTGCATTGACCAGGACCGTACAGTCGTTACAGATGGACCTGTCAGGACCAATCAAGCTGGCTTCCAGTCCGGAGGATGTCCCGTGGCGTCGACGGAGGAGGATCCCGTCATTCAGAGGGAGGCCCGCCGATCATTACACTGAGGATGGACAGCCGATTTGCCGCCGTTGCAGCCAGCCGGGACACGTAGCCAGGTACTGTACTTTAAATGGGTCCGACCTGGGGCAAAGGGCCAACCCCCAGGCATAAGGTCATCAGGCCCATCTAATTGGCGTGATAAGTACGTAGGGGGACGCCCGGTTTTACCCGTAGTGCTGGACGGTATCCCCATGAGTGCACTGCTGGACACCGGGTCCCAAGTGACTACCATCCCCTATGTACTTTTCAAGCAGTACTGGAGTGACACTGATATAACTCGTTATCCAGACGATGACTTGAGCATCATCGCCAGCAATGGTCAACCCGTGCCGCAGGTGGGGTTCAGAGAGATGACCATTAAGATTGGTAAAGTTGAACTGCCGGCACAGGGAGTGATCATTGTGGACATTGACCATCGAGAAAGTCACCCTAAAATAACCTTGGGTACTAATGTGATTGAAAATTGTCTTTCAGAAGTAATTGTAATTTTTCAGCAGGTGGCGATGAATGCGAGCTCCAGCCAACAGAGGGTCCTCCAGAAGGAGATAAGAGCCCTGATGAGATGGCAACAGGTAGAACTGTCTGGTGGTGAGATCGGTAGCGTGAGGATGAGCGACTCGTTCCCCATTGCTATGCCCCCCAAAAGTGAAATGATCTGGTGTCGGACTGCAATCGGGTTAAGAGGGAGAGACTACCAAGCCATGGTAGAACCCGTGTACTCAGACAGCAGGCCCACCATTTTGACAGCCCGGGGGGTGGTCTATGTCCGCCATGGAAGGGTGCCCGTCCGGATCTTAAACATTGGGGAAAGGGAAGTACATTTGCCCCGGTACGCTACACTAGCCAAATTGTATACTGTTGAACACAATGCTGTCAGGGCCGTGGAACCCTTGCCTCCATCTCCCCAGGCGGAGGGTAATGGTTCCCAGAAACCCAAGGAGGACTGGTGCCAGAAACTCCACGTGGGTGCTGACTCCACTCCCTTGCACCAAAAACAAGGACTCTACCGGGTGGTTCAAGAGTACGAGAGAATCTTTAGTAAGCACCCGCTAGACTTCGGCAGAGTGAAAGGAGTAGAACACCACATCCCCACGGGGAGCCACCCACCAATTGCTGAAAGATACAGACCTGTACCACCCCGCACACTATCAGAACGCAAAGGGCATTCTGAGAGAAATGAAGGAAGCCAGGGTCAATAGAGACAGTTGTAGCCCCTGGGCAGCCCCCTTGGTTCTGGTAAAAAAGAAAGACGGTACTATGACAATGTGCGTGGACTATAGAGAAGTCAATCGTATCACCCATAAAGATAAATACCCGTTGCCTAGAATAGAGGAGTCTTTGGCCGCACTAAAATCAGCTAATTTCTTCTCTACTTTGGACCTTACTAGTGGGTACTGGCAGGTTCCTGTGGCAGAGGCTGATAAGGAGAAGACCGCCTTCACCACCCTGATGGGATTAAGTGAATTCAACTATATGCCGTTCGGGCTCTGCAACGCACCCGGGACCTTCCAGAGGCTGATGGAATGCTGTCTAGGGCACCGAAACTTTGAGACGGTCCTACTTTACCTGGACGACGTGATTGTCTATTCGAAGACTTACGAGGACCATCTAAAGCACCTGGCCGAGGTGTTCGAGGCCCTGGCAGGCTTTGGCATGAAAGTGAAACCCTCCAAGTGCCATCTGTTAAAGCCGAAGGTACAGTACCTGGGACACGTGGTGAGTGCAGAAGGAGTAGCCCCCGACCCTGACAAAATCACGGCAATAAAGAACTGGCCAAGCCCCTCTAACATAAAAGAAGTGAGGCAGTTCCTCGGGTTGGTAGGCTACTACCGAAGGTTCATCCCCAGGTTCACCAAGATGGCAGCCCCTATGCAGGACCTCCTTATAGGACAATCTAAGACCAGAAGCCAAAAGCCACCCTTCAAGTGGGACAAGCCGGAAGAGGAGTCCTTCCGCCAGCTGAAGATGGCCCTCACGGGGGATGAGAACCTGGCCTACCCTGATTATGGCCAGCCTTTTATCCTCCACACAGACGCCAGTAATGTGGGGCTGGGAGCCGTACTGTCACAGAACCAACAGGGCAGAGAAAGGGTGATCGCGTACGCCATCCGGAAGCTGAGGCCCACCGAGAGAAACCCGGAGAATTACAGCTCCTTTAAGCTGGAGTCCTTGGCAGTGGTGTGGGCCGTAACAGAACGTTTCAAGCATTACGTGGCCTCTGTGAAGTTCACTGTGTACACGGACAACAATCCGTAGACACATCTGGACAATGCGAGACTTGGTGCCCTAGAGCAGCGGTGGATGGCCCGGCTAGCAAACTATGACTTCACCATCAAGTACCGGGCAGGCCGAGCCAATGCCAATGCAGATGCCCTATCGAGAATGCCCCACTTGCCCGATGAGGGAGAAGATCCAGACGAGTTGGAGGAAATAGAGCTCCCTGCATTCCACCGGTACGGGGCCACTCAGTACTCCCACCTTGTAAGAGACAAAGACTTGACCACTGTCATGTTCAATTCCTTACCTCACCACGGCTGGGCTGAAACGCAAGATAGTGACCCTGCAATTCGCCTGGTGAAAGACCTCTTGACCCAGGCAGACGCTAGCCCTGGCTCGGACGCTCCAGAGGAAGCCAAGCAGTTATGGAAGGAGAAAAGCAGGCTATTCCTCTACGAAGGTAAGCTGTGCAGAAGGCTTGTCAACCACCGGACGCACGAGCTGACCTGGCAGGTAGTGGTCCCGAGACGAGATGCAGCAATGGTACTGGAGGCCTACCATGACAGAGCGGGACACTTCGGGTGGAAGAAACTGGAGTTCCTACTGAGAGAGCGGTTCTACTGGGTCGGAATGAGAGGGGCCATAGAGAAGTGGTGCAGGGACTGTGGCCCATGTAACCTCAGAAGGAAGGCGGTACCAGCCAGAAGACGCCCTTGATGCCCATCGTCACCAGGCAGCCTCTTGAGCTGGTAGCTCTGGACCATGTGAAACTGGCTCCAAGCCGGTCGGGCTACGTCTATGCCCTGACAATAGTGGACCACTATTCCCGGTTCCTGCTGGTGGTTCCTGTTAAAGACTTGACAGCCCAAACAGCGGCCAGAGCCTTCCAACAACACTTCTGCCATCCACACGGGTATCCGGAACAGGTCTTGACAGATCAAGGTCCAGCGTTTGAGGCTGAAATCTTCCAGGAGTTCTGCAACCTCTACGGCTGTAAGAAGATTCGGACAACGTCTTACCACCCACAAACCAACGGGCTGTGTGAGAAAATGAATAATATCGTCATTGATCTCCTCAAAACGTTGCCCCTGGAAGAACGCAGCCTGTGGCCGGAGAAGCTGCCAGACCTGATAGACTTATACAACCATATCCCGGTGAATGCTACAAATTGCACCCCGGCTTACCTGATGAGGGCAAGACCAGGTAAGCTGCCGATAGACCTGGAGATGGGAGTCCTGACCCCCGAGGACACCTCCCCAGACGCGGACTGGGATACGGAACGGCAGCTACAGTACAAGAAGGTACAGGAGAGTGTGGAGAGGAGTCTGGCTCAAGCGAGAGAAAAGCAAGAGAGGCTCTTCAACCAACACGCCCCTGCTGGTCCCCTGGAACCTGGTGAGCAGGTCGTGAAGCGGAAGAGAAGGCTTCACAAGCTAGATGACCAGTGGGAGAGCGACCCGTACACAGTACTGCAGTCCAACCACAACAACCCGAAGGTATGTGTAATTACCAAGGTTGGAGGAGAAACCACTAGCACCGTCTCCAGACACCACCTAAAAAGGTGCCCCGAGCAACTACAGAGTGCAGGAGAAGATCAAGATGACCTTGAACCCGCAGAAGACAAGAAAGAAATGATCAGCACAGTTCTTGGAGAGTTCCCCCGGTCCTGGACTCGGATAAATGATGCAATAGTGGTACCCGTCCTACACTTCCTTCAACCAACCCAGCAGGAACCTACAGGAGAGCAGGAGGAATCAGAAGACCAAGCAGCCCTAGAGGCAGAAGAACCCATGCCAGCAGCCCAGGAGAGTCAACCCTCTGCTGACAGTGAGCCTGCCATACCTGCGGTAAGCCAAAGGACCCGCAGATAGCTGCCTGCACTGCCTGTAAACCCAGCTAGTAGCTGTACCCTGAATGCTAGTGGGGAAAGTCAGGTTAGACCACCACCAGACAGTGGGTTACGCAGGTCAACCCGGAGCACTAGGGGGCAAATACCAGCTCGCTGGAAGATCTAAATGCTGTATATTGTAAATGTTTTATGTTTGTTGCCTGGTTGCTAATTATGTTTTTCCAGTCTTTCTAGTTCATGGACTAACAGGTTATGGACGCTGAATAACCGGAACTATCTTGTAGATAGTTGCACTTGGTGCCCTCTTTCGAAGATGGCCACGGAAGAAAAATCTGTCTGGTGTGGCCTCCTTGTGGCCCAAAGTAGAGAGCTCAGCCTTGTCGCCACGCCCAAGGCCAGGAAATTGGGGTTTATGAAAACAGGTCCCCACACCGTGGAAAACTTCACCTTGTTGGGTGAAATGGACACCCGGTCACGGAAGCGCCGTGACCTCAAGGACAAAATATACTTGTATATATGTTATGTTGTCATTTATACCCTGTATTTGTGTTTCCTGTTTAGTCCGGAGTACTACATTTTACTAGGGGAGAATGTGTCACCCCAGGCCTGGATGCCACAAACAATAATCTGTGTCTGAGAGCAGGAGGGTGGTCCCCTGGTTAGGGACAATTAGCATACAGCACCTCCTGTCCCAGGCCAGCAGGGGGAGCTGGCTGCCCCTATAAAAGCTGGAACTGGGGGCAGGGTTAGAGAGAACTGGAAGACCTAGCTCAGGAGTGAGACTAGTCCCAGAGAAGGAGGGACAGTTCAGCTGTAGCTGAGGAGTCCGTGAGGCAGAGGAGAAACTGCAAGCCAGGGACAGAGGCGACGAGAGCCGGTCCTGGAAGAGAACCAATCTACCGGGCATTGGGGTCCGGGGCTGTCAGGGTTACAAGCCCAGCAGCAGAGAACCAACCTGCGAGGGATTTCAGGTCCCTTGGCCTAAGAAGCCTGGAGGCTCCGCCACACAGAGGGACCTGTACAGCGAGGAGCAAGCAACAGGTACCCAAGGCCCTAGTCGCATGCCATACAGGCGAGAAGTACACGGCCAGCTCAGGGACGTGGGCTATTACACCACGAAAAGGGGGATAGTCAGAAAGAGCATAGAGAAAACGGTAGGCCTACACACTCACCCTGACCAGTGGGGCTCACCCGAATTCTCTCAGACACCCAGGCCCATTCCTAACCGGTACTGTTGGGTCATTAATAATATCTACAATAAAGACCCTGAACTGTTTGAAGCGGACTCTGAACTCTTACTATTGCGGCCTGCACTATCACCCCCAACATCCACCTACACTGCCCTGAGGCTACACTCTTCCCGTGGGGAGTTATCCTACACCTGTGCTGCACACCAACACCAGCCTCAGTAGTCTGCCTCGCAGCGGCGGTTATCCCTGATCGCAATCCACTGGTGGCGTAGTCGGACATTCAAAACACTGATAAATAGACTGCCACCATTTGGTCTGACCACCCTGAGCCACGGGATCGGGTTGCCACTACTACCCCCATCAGCACCGTACACTAGAAGGCCCGGTTCCGTGTACCCCACGGCCCAGGGGGCGAGTCATGTGCATCAAATTATACATACACATATGGGGCAGTGGGGCTTCATACTATATACAGGTGCTTCTCACAAAATTAGAATATCATCAAAAGTTAGTTTATTTCAGTTCTTCAATGCAAAAAGTGAAACTCCTATATTATATAGAGTCATTACACACAGAGTGATCTATTATATAGAGTCATTACACAGAGGGATCTATTATATAGAGTCATTACACACGGAGGGATCTATTATATAGAGTCATTACACACAGAGGGATCTATTATATAGAGTCATTACACACAGAGGGATCTATTATATAGAGTCATTACACACAGAGGGATCTATTATATAGAGTCATTACACACAGAGGGATCTATTATATAGAGTCATTACACACAGAGGGATCTATTATATAGAGTCATTACACACAGAGGGATCTATTATATAGAGTCATTACACACAGAGGGATCTATTTTAAGTGTTTATTTCTGTTAATGTTGATGATTATGGCTTACAGCCAATGAAAACACAAAAGTCATTATCTCAGTAAATTAGAATACTTCATAACAACAGCTTGAAAAATGTTTTTAAAATCCGAAAAGCTGGCCTACTGAAATGTATGTTTAGTAAATGCCCTCAATACTTGGTCGGGCTCCTTGTGCATCAATTACTGCATTAATGCGGCAATGTGGCATGGAGGCGATCAGCCTGTGGCGCTGCTGAGGTGTTATGGAAGCCCAGGTGGCTTTGATAGCAGCCTTCAGCTCATCTGTATTGTGGGGTCTGGGGTCTCATCTTCCTCTTGACAATACCCCATAGATTCTCTATAATAGATTCTCTATGGGGTTAAGGTCAGGCGAGTTTGCTGCCAATCAAGCACAGTGATACTGTTGTGTGTAAACCAGGTATTGGTACTTTTGGCAGTATGGACAGGGGCCAAGTCCTGCTGGAGAATGACATTTCCATCTCCATAAAGCTTGTGGGCAGAGGGAAGCATGAAGTGCTGTAAAATGTCCTGGTAGACGGCTGCGCTGACTTTGGTCTTGATAAAACACAGTGGACCTCCACCAGCAGATGACATGGCTCCCCAAACCATCACTGATTGTGGAGACTTCACACCAGACCTCCAGCAGCTTGGATTGTGGCCTCTCCACTCTTCCTCCAGACTCTGGAACCTTGATTTCCTAATGAAATGCAAAATTTACTTTTCATCTGAACACAACACCTTGGGCCACTGAGCATCAGTCCAGGTCTTTTTCTCTTTGGCCCAGGTAAGACGCTTCTGGCGTTGTCTATTGGTCATGAGGGGCTTGACACAAGCAATGCGACACTTGTAGCCCATGTCCTGGATACGTCTGTGTGTGGTGGCTCTTGAAGCAATGACTCCAGCAGCAGTCCACTCCTTGTGAATCTCCCCCAAATTTTTGAATGGCCTTTTCTTAGCAATCCTTTCAAGGCTGCGGTTATCCCGGTTGCTTGTGCACCTTTTTCTACCACACTTTTTCCTTCCACGTCCATTAATATGCTCGGATACAGCACTCTGTGAACAGCTGCTTCTTTAGCAATGACCTTTTGTGGCTTACCCTCCTTGAGGAGTGTGTCAATGACTGCCTTTTGGACATCTGTCAAGTCAGCAGTCTTGCCCATGATTGTGGAGCCTACTAAAACAGACTAAGGGACCTTTTTAAATGCTTAGGAAGCCTTTGCAGGTGTTTCTTGTTAATTCTAATTTACTGAGATAGTGACTTTTGTGTTTTCATTGGCTGTAAGCCATAATCATCAACATTAGCAGAAATAAACACTTAAAACAGATCACTCTGTTTGTAATGACTCTGTATAATATATGAGTTTCACTTTTTGGATTTAAGAACTGAAATAAATTCACTTTTTGATGATATTCTAATTTTCTGAGAAGCACCTGTATGTAGCAGTGCGGCAATTATACTATATACAGTCAGGAGTATAAGTACTTGATACACTGATAATTTCGAAAGTTTTTCCACCTACAAAGAATGAAGAGGTCTGTTTTGTTCTACTTAACTGCTGCAACTTGGACCTTTAACAGGATTTATATTTCACCTATGAGAAAGCATACTATGTGTATTTGGCAGATTAACTCAGGCTTGTTTATGATAAACTGAATACCTGGATTGGAGTCCTATTTTTATACAGAATATTGACTATTAATGCTTGCAGAGTAAGTCTTAGGCTATATTCACACTAGGTGTTTTTTTCTGCAGCAAAACATAATCTCTTGGCAGGAAAGAAGTAGCGTCAAAAACGCAGGTTTTGGTGTGGTTTTTTGCAGTGGTTCTTGGTGCATTTTTGGTGCGTTTTTCAGGATCCCAAAGTTCAGCTTTGCTTCCACCATAGACACATGAAAACAGGTCACCATTGCAAGACATATGTTCATGAAAAAGTACACATTACAAATGTAACAGGGGGCGGGTGGGGGGTGAATTGGTCTGGAATGGTTTATCTAAGACCCTGGCAGTGCATTGAATTTGTAGGACACTATTTACTTTCACATTATGGTTTGCCATTGAGTTGCTCAGGCATTGTTCATTTTCACACCTCCCAGGGCCACACGTGTTGTTCAATCTCACACCTAGCTCAACCAATGTTTACTTTGTAGGCATCACTAATTTAATTAAACTGTAATAATCCAAGCTGCTATCTCAGGTGACCAAGACAAGATGGTTTAAACTTGGGAAAATCACAAGAATAAATGTGTGTCACATACTTGCTTTTTTCACTAAAAACGCAGCAAAATGTTCACACTAGGCTTTTTTTCAGCATTTTTTTCCACCACCCTTTTTTTTAATGGGTGAAAAACGCTGAAACAAGTGACATACTCTATTGCAAAAAGCCATGGAAAGCACAAAATACTGAGGACAAATAAGCAAGCTTTGTGCATGAGATTTCGGAAATCTCATAGACTTTGTTGGTACTGTAAAACGCAGCTGAAAATTTGCATAAAAAAGCCCGCTAAAAAAACGTCTAGTGTGAATATAGCCTTGTATAACTGTTCGCCAATGAGTTAGGATATATGACCACGATGCAGAAATGCTGCGGATTTTTCCTAAGCGTTTCTGCATCTCCCTGGGTTGTCAAGCGCTTTGCCAAGTGATTTTAGCATCACTTGGAAAAGTGCTTGACAACTTGGTCACACTATATAATTCCATGCAACCGTCATGGATTTATATAGTGTGACCAAGTTACAATGCTGCAAATGCAGCATCAATAATGAAAAAAAAGAATAATAATGGTGAAAAATAAAAAAAAAACATTATACTCATCTTCCGATGGTCCTCGATCTCCTTCTCCGGTGCGTCCGGTGTCTTTGGCGGATCACGGTGCTGTAAAAGGACCTTTCATGACGTCATTTAGTCATGTGACAGGTCACGCAACCGCCGATGTCAGCTGTCACGTGACCTGTCACATGACTAAATGGCATCATGGAAGGTCCTTTTACCACCGCGAGCAGCCGAAGAGCCAGCAGCACCGCCGGGAGCAGACAGGGGCCATCAGAAGGTAAGTATATGTTTATTTTTTATTTTAATTCTATTTTAACTACAGGTACTATGGTACCCGGGTCTGGAGGAGAGTCTCTTCATCTCCAGACCCGGGTACCATCCACGCATTGAGTCGCATAATATCCACATGTGTATTTGTAGTCATGCGGATGTTATGCGTTCCAATTTAAGTCAATGGCGGCTAAATCGCAGCGACTCTGCAAAATTAAAGGACGTGCTGCGGATTTTTCCGCAATGATAATCCGCAGCGGAAATCTCTGCGGCATGTGCACAGCACATGCGGATTATCATTGGGGACCATTGCAGACCTATCACCAAGCGTTTTTTAAGTGTTTCCGCAGCGAAAGTTACGCTGCAGAAACGCCTAAAAAACGCATAGTGGGCACACAGCCTTAAAAGTTCTATGGTGAAGAAAAACACGTGAGATAATAAATGCGAAATATACAATATTTCCCATAATATGACTGAGGATATCTTTAGGGTGTATTCACTGTTTTTTCTTCTGCAGCAATAAATGCTGTGTTTTACAGCACCATCTTAGTGAATGACATTTCTGAAATCTCATTCACATGCTGTTTTTTTTGCATTTTTTTAAAATCTGCAGCTTGTCAAGTCTTTCAGAGGTTTTGCAGCATTTTTCACCCATTCAAATGAATGGAAAAAAAAACACAAGTAAAAACACCTGAATTTTAAGCAGCGTTTTTCCTGCCTCCTTTGATTTTTGAGGTAGAAAAAAAATACTGCCAAAATCCAACTTGTGAACACACCTTTATCCTGGTTGTGTTCTAATTGGATATAAAATAGAACGGCCATGATAACATGGGTAGTTAATTGTATGGTGTTTTCACATTAAATATTACCAGGCCGCATTCTATTTGCGCAGTGCTGCTCCGTGAAGATTCTATCACAAGAATCCGTGATGACATCACAGGTGATGGTGACATCACTGCTCACAGTCGCTATATATGCAATGCACATAGGCTCACCCGTGCCTTTCTTGGCTCTATAGTGACTGATAGCACTTGCAGTTTTTCACTATGGCTGGAATTGTTTTGGACATTCCTCAGGTAAAAGCACTATTGATGATCCTTATGATCAATCGTCCTAACAGTGTGCTTCTACCACCCGATGGCGTCCTCAGCTTCACTCACCGGCTGGTGATGGAGCTAGTAAAGGATTGCCTGACCAAACACCGACAACGTCGTCTAACGTCAGACTATCTGACGGATTTACTTCAGAACATCAGGACATTACTACACCAGGTAAGTGGCGGACACTCTGCACAGAACATCTCAATATTAACAGATAATAATGGACGGATAGAAGCTTTTTCTTCTAATATATCGTATTTTGCAGACCATAAGACGCACCAAAATTTTTTGGGAGGTAAATAGGAAAAACATTTATTATAATAAAATGGGGGTCTGTCTTATAGTCCGAATTTTCGGTTGCTTACTGAGGGGGGGTGGTGGCAGTGGAGCGAGGTCACAGGAGGCAGAGTCGCTGCTGCAGGAAGTCGGCAGTAGGAGTGGGGCGCTGCTGCGGGCTCCAAGCTGGGAGGAGCGGGGTGTCCAGAAGGTACGAGGCTGCGGGCCCTGGGCTTCAAGGAAATGTTAGCGGTAATTCAGGAGGGGAGGCCCTGCTCTGCTTATTGATTTCTCTGCAGTGGGCTTCAAGAAGTAGGCTGCTGGAGATGGCCAATACGCAGTTTGAGATCTCAGCTCCTCATTGAGCCGAGATCTAAATCTGCACATGCACTGCCTCCAGCGGCCATTTGCCTGAAGCCCACCGCCAGAAATTCAATGGGCAGAGCGGGGACTCCCCTCCTAAATCACCGCTAACATTTCCTTGAAGCCCAGGGCCCGCAGCCTCGCACCTCCTGGACACCCCGCTGGCCCGCAGGAGCGCCCCACTTCTACTGCTGGCTTCCTGCAGCAGTGACCCTACTTCCTGTGACCTCACTCCACCACAGCCACCCCCCTGGTAAGCTACATTCAGACAATTATTATTATTAATAATCTGTCTGATATGCTGGGGTGGAGAGTTCCAGAGTAGGGGGGATGCACGGGAGAAATCTTGTATGCGATTGTGGGAAGAGGAGATAAGAGGGGAGTAGAGAAGAAGATCTTGTGAGGATCGGAGGTTGCGTGCAGGTAAGTACCGGGAGACTAGGTCACAGATATATGGAGGAGACAGGTTGTGGGTGGCTTTGCATGCCAAGGTTAGGGTCTTGAACTGGAGTCTCTGGGTAATGTGGAGCCAGTGAAGGGATTGGCGGAGCGAGGGGAAAAGCCAGGGAATAGCGGGGGGACAGGTGGATTAGTCAGACAGCAGAGTTTAGGATAGATTGGAGGGGTGCGAGAGTGTTAGAAGGGAGGTCAAAAATTTTGGAAAAAAAGGCATCTTATAGTCCATAAAATACGGTAAAACACAACGAGTCCCCAAATACAGTATGTAGTCATTGTATCTGCAGACAGAGAACCGATGTCACATACAATTTCCGCCTCCATTCTGATCGCTCTCATCTCAAAATTCTCCTTTCCATTTTTCCTTCTTTATAGGCTGAAGAAAGATCTCAGACTGAAGATTTGGCTGTCTTTAAAGAACTGGCCGAAAAAGTCCTGTCTATACTAGAACGCTCATTGGAACGCCCGGTAAGGATCAATATTAATAGACGTATCTTAATCCACCGTATCTGAGGAGACTTTCTGAGAAAAGGTCTGAAGATGGCGCGGGATTTGTATCGTTACAATTGGTGCATCTGTAAATGTTGGTTTAGTCCTTCATGATTTATGTATTTGGTGATTTAGTGAAATCTTCCACATAGTAATTATATATATTATATCTATCAGGAAACAACAGGAGGCGACGCCAAATATGGGCAAAATGTGACCCCGAAAATCCCTGACCCTAATAGGAGTCAGCCGGAGCTGAACAGCGATCTGATTACAGGTGAGCGATCACCCGACCTTCTACAAGGAATATCCAGATATTACAGAGGACGGAGGATAATGTTAGATTTACTCTCTACTCTGTGTAATGGGAACCTGGCAGCACATTGTTACATATAGAAGTAGTGGTGTGACGGTATAGGCCATTGTCCCCTAATAATAATTGTTTGTAGAAATCCAATGTGCCAGTCAGGAGAAATGTAAAGTAGACACCATATTCAAATTAGAATGGAAGTGCACTGGGGGCGTGAAAGAAGAAATCCAAGTGCAGTGACACGCCCCCAGTGCACTTCCAGGCTAATTTGCAAATCTCTCCTATGTTTCAGCTCTCTTACCATCACTCATATGTGCAGCGTGGGTGGGGGCTTCCTCATTCATGTGCTGGAGGGTCCATTCTGCAGTGCTATAGCAAGTAACATGAAATAAATTAAATTTAAATTGCATTACTGCTCTAGAAAATGGGAAAAAACTAAGATACTGAGCACATAATTTGGCCAATTCATGAATGCCCAGCAGCCAATGACAAGGCGATCTTTTTGTTGGAATCCTCTCCTAATGTGAATCCTCTCCTAGGCTGAAGCCTACATTTATATGGGTAGGTAGGATCCTGTTGTAATTAAAACCACCCCGGGCTGATGGGTGGAGATAGGTTCCCAGCAAAAAAGGTCGCCTTGCCGTGACTGCTGGGCATGCATCGAGCAAAAGAAGGTCGCCTTGCCGTGGCTGCTAGGCATGCACCCAGCAAAACAAGGTCGCCTTGTCGTGACTGCTGGGCATGCACCCAGCAAAAGAAGGTCGCCTTGTCGTGACTCCTGGGCATGCACCCAGCAAAAGAAGGTCGTCTTGCCGTGACTGCTGGGCGTGCACCCAGCAAAAAAAAAGGTCACCTTGCCGTGGCTACTTGGCATGCACCCAGAGAAAGAAGGTCCCCTTGCCATGGCTGCTGGCCATGCATGAATTGGCCAAATTATGCGCTAAGTATCTTCCTTTTATCCTATTTTATACAGCAGTAATGCAATTCAAATTTCATTTATTTCATGTTTACATGCTATAGCGTTACAGAGTGCAACTTTGTTAGTTATGTATTTGGATGGCTACTCTTAGTATGCACCTGTTCACACCCATTTTCTTTTCGGAAGTGATGGTCAGTCTTTTGTTATTTATGAAGGGGTTCCTCCATCATTTACATTACATTTATCTATGGATTCCCCGTATATTCTCATATTTAGAATCCCCATATAACGAGTATTAATCCCATTTACAGACATCTTGTCATTTCTCCGTTATATTGCTGTATTATCTATGTAGGAATAATATCCTCTAATACATTTCATTTCTTCATCATTATTTTAGAAACAACTGAGCTGTCGAATCCTAACAATGGAATTAGTGAGATCCCGGAGATCCAAGAATCCGTAAGTATCATAGAGGGGGATGCGTGTGTGTCATCAGATCATGGGGTGTGAATGACTCGTCCAGTATTATCCCCCATACAACCATGGTACGTCTCTATTCTAAGTGTAGATGACCCTATGGTGTTAATTACATGTGAATTACAGGGAATCTGTCACCAGGTTTATGCTATTTGGTCTGAGAGAAGCATGATGCAGGGACAGAGACCCTGATTCCATGTGTTGATTACTTTACTCGGTGGAGCAGTTGTGATAAAATCACTATTTTTTTCTGCTGCAGAGCTCTGAATGCTGAGTCTTGTATAACCCCGCCCACACCATTGATTGGCAGCTTTCTGTGTACACTGTGCATAGGCAGAAAGCTGCTAATCAGTGGTGGAGGCAGGGGTACAGAGCAATAGGACTACCTGGCTAGACAGATAGTCTTCTAGTGATAATCTACTGATTTTATTGAAACAGCCACACACAGCCTAGTAAGTAACACATCACTGGAATCAGGGTCTCTGCCCCTACATCATGGTGCTTTCAGAATACATAGCAAACACCTGGTGACAGATTACCTGTAAGTCCTCCTCTGTGTGATCTCCCACATTATCCAGAATGTTATAGTAATGTATGATGACCGTTGCAGGGCGGCTCCAGGATTTCGTGGGCCCTGGGCGAAAGAGTCTCAGTGGCCCCTTTAACACATACCACGATTCATGATGCACAGATACCGCAGATAATATATATATATATATATATATATATATATATATATATATATATAGTACAAGGCCGAAGATTTCACTTCTTACATTACATGAGCGATATCTATTGTAAATTCCACAATAACTCAGAAAGCGGCGAATCCTCACAGCTCACAGTGCAGACCGGACAGTAATGTCCTCCACACAGTATAATGGCACCACATAGTCCTCTATACCGTATTATGAGCTCCATATATTGCTCCATATAGAATAATGGACCCCATAAAATGCTCCACGCAGGCTGTGCCCCCATATAATGCCCCATGCAGGCTGTGACCCCACACATAATGCCCCATGCAGGCTGTGCCCCCCACATAATGCCCCATGCAGGCTTTGACCCCCCACATAATGCTTCATGCAGGCTGTGACCCTCACATAATGCCCCATGCAGGCTTTGACCCCCCACATAATGCCCCATGCAGGCTGTGCCCCCCCCACATAATGCCCCTTGCAGGATGTCCCCCTCCCACATAATGGCCCATGCAGGATGTCACCCCCCATATAATTCCCCATGCAGAATGTCCCTCCCACATAATGCCCCATGCAGGCTGTGCCCCCCACATAATGCCCCATGCAGGCTGTGCCCCCCCACATAATGGCCCATGCAGGATGTCAACCCCCATATAATTCCCCATGCAGGATGTCCCCTCCACATAATGCCCCATACAGGATGTCCCACCCCACATAATGCCCCATGCAGGATGTCCCCCACACATAATGCCCCATGCAGGATATCCCCCCCACATAATACCCCATGCAGGATGTCACCCCCCATATAATTTCCCATGCAGGATGTCCCCCCCCCACATAATGCTCCATGCAGGATGTCCCACCTCACATAATGACCCATACAGGATGTCACCCCCCATATAATGCCCCATGCAGGATGTCACCCCCCCATATAATGCCCCATGTAGGATGTCACCTCTCACCCCATATATTGGCCCATGCAGGATGTCACCTCTCACCCCATATAATGCCCCATGCAGGATGTCACTTCTCCCCCCATATAATACCCCATGCAGGATGTCACTCCCCCCATATAATGCCCCATGCAGGATGTCACCCCCCATATAATGCCCCATGCAGAATGTCACCTCTCACCCCATATAAAGCCCTATGCTGGATGTCACTCCCCCCCCCCATATAATGACCCATGCAGGATGTCACTTCTCCCCCTCATATAATACCCCATGCAGGATGTCACCCCCCTATATAATGCCCCATGCAGGATGTCCCCCCCATATAATGCCTCATGTAGGATGTCACCTCTCACCCCATATAATGCCCCATGCAGGATGTCACTCCCCCCCATATAATGCCCATTGCAGGATGTCACTTCTCCCCCCCATATAATACCCCACGCAGGATGTCCCTACCTCCCCCCCATATAATGCCCCATGCAGGATGTCACTTCTCCCCCCATATAATGCCCCATACCTCCATACATAAAAAAAAAAATCAAATGCTCACCTCACTGCTCACCAGCTGTGGAGAGGTAAGTATTGTGCCGGCCGTGGTCCTGGGCAAGCATTGAGGGGGGGGGAGCAAGGCCCGCCTACTCAGGGCCCCGGCACTTGCCTGGGTGTGCAGGGTGCTAGCGCCAGGTCTGCCCAGCGTCCGGTTTGTATCCTCCCAACATCATATCAGTGTAAATCATCTGGGACATAATATGGGGGGAGAAGTTTTTGCATCTGTAACTTTTTTCCTGCATCTTCAATAAATCAGTATTATTTCTTATTCTTTTATAGAGCGTGATGGATTCATTGGTTCCGGCGAGAAAGCCGCATATGACCGACTATGAAACTTCCAAACTCATCAGCAGTGGAAATTTTGGGTGAGATTTCTGTTGCCATAATCCACATTTCTCAGGGTTCCCTATGACAATGCTTCTGCCCCTGCACTCTGCCATTCAGTGTTATCATAGGGAAATTATGTGATCTGTAGCAAATCAAACTGTAAGGAAAGCGATTTAAATAATATAATTACATATAATATAATATATAATAATATAATATTATTACATTCGCCTGTGCTAGACTCTCATCTGTTCTTATGCTGCCTCCTCCACCTGAGCTTTTCTGCTCTCCACTCTGATCTTTGTTTTGATGGGGGGGGCTCCATTATGAAGCTGATCAGAGAAGTTGGCTACACATGGTCACATGAAGGGTGACACCATATTGACGTCAATGACATCTACACCCTCCACCATGACCATGTGGGCCCAATCACTGGCCTCAGCAGCAGAAGAGAGCCCTGGAGCACATTCATTTTGGACCAATTTTATTTGCACTAAATTGTATTTGGTCAGTTATAGCGAATCTGCCCAAAGAGAATTTCAGTAGATTCTCGTATCTATAATGTGACCTGGGTGATGGCTCCGGCAGAAGTGGCATTGTGGAGACCTCCAATAGGTGATCTATGTAGTGCTATTTTATGTATTTCTAGATGTGGATTTATAGTGTCGGCCAGACTTCTAGTATTAAACATATGCAAATTGTCTCTTCTGAGAGGAAGCAAACTAGAACTCCACCTATAGGAAGTAGCAATCCTAAAAGTCAATATCGACCCTTTAACAAGCCTTGTCACATGACTTAGGATAATAGCCAAAACCAAAATCTCAATTTGCAGGAACTGTGTTCTGGGGTACTGCCCCTCTTCAGTGCAAAGTGTGAAATATGGTTTGACTGGGTGAGAGGTGTCTGACCGGTATCCAAGGGGTTGACATTTCTCCTTGCGGACATGAGGAGACTTTTAAGCCACAATGCTCCTCTGGGAAATAGGATTGCTACTTCCCATAGGTGGCACTAGGGTGCTAGTTCTCTTCCTCTCTGAAAAGAGACAATTTGCATATTTCCCAGAAGAGCATTGCAGCTTAAAAGTCTCCTCACCTTGACATGCTTAACATGGCTTTTTCCGCAAGGAGAAACGTTACCGCTTGGATCCCGGTCAGATGCCTCTTACCCAGCCAAACCATATCTCACACTTTGCACTGATGAGTGCTTGTACCCCAAAACATAGTGTCCGAAAATTGAGATTTTGGTTATGGCTATTATTCCATGTCATGTGATAAGGCTCGTTAAAGGGTCGATATTGACTTTTAGGATTACTACTTCCTATAGGTGGCACTAGAGTTCTAGTTCTCTTCCTCTCTGAAGAGACAATTTGCATATTTCCCAGAGGATCATTGAGGCTTAAAAGTCTCCTCACCTTGACAAGCTTAACATGTCACTCTCCGCAAGGAGAAATGTTACCAGGATACCAGTATTAAACATATAATGATTTCTATATATGGATTATTAATAAGGATTTATTATAACCGATGGATTCTCCTTCTCTCCAGGGCCGTCTACTTAGTGCATTCATAAAGACTCACACCAGACCTTTGCTATGAAGAAAATGGCTAAGCGGAACCTAAATACTGCACAGAGATTGGAATGGGCCTTTCTGGAGAGGGACATCTTAACATTTGCTGATTGTCCCTTTGTGGTCTCCATGCTCTGCTCCTTTCCAACTAGATCTCACCTGTGTATGGTCATGGAGTATGTAGGAGGTAAGACACATCTATTGTATTATATTCAGCCCATGTCTGCTTTCATCTTATCACTGCTCATATCATTAGGACATTGTTGGTTACTTCCCCACAGAGCATTTACTATAGGTTATCTATTACCAAGATGCTCGTAAATTCATTGATCTTGGTGCAGGGGCGCTATGGGGCTCATCAGTCGGAGGGGGTCTGTCGACGCTCAGCAGTGGGCAGCATCCCTCCACCTGTCATCACAATTTCAGCGGTATTTGCTTCTTCAAGGAGGTGGGGCTGGTGGGGGCAAAAATACTGAGTAGGTGGCTAGTAGGGGCCAAAATACTGAAAGGGGGCCGTATGACTAGATATGGGGGGACTGTGAATGCTGAGTGGAGGTCATCATATTAAGTGGGGTGCTGTGGGGGTCCTCACTCTGTATGGAGGCCCCCATTCTGTGTGGGGACATCATACTGAGTGGGGAGTTATGCGGACCATTATATTGTGTGAGGGACTGTGGGAACCATTATCCTGAGTGGGAGGGTTGCTGTGGGTGCCATCACACCGAGTAGGGGGTTGTGGCTGGCCTCCTTCTAAGTGGTGGCCTCCTTAGGAGGATTCACTGTGGGGATACCATACTCATTGAGTGTGGGTGTGGGCATTTTTGGCAGCATCATACTCTAAAATGGCCATAAAAGTTGTATTGCTGGTGAGAACACCAAGCTGCTTCAACAGGGATATAAATATATTTCTTTTTTATTTTTTAGGGTGGGGGGCAATTACAACTTTTGATATGGGGTCTTGTGATTTCTATGTACGCCATTATCTGTGTGATCTCCCCAGGATGTTTCCGCTCACTGCTCATTATACATCATGGTTATCTGCTCGTGGTATATCATGGTCATCTGCTGTATAAACCCCTCACTGGTCATATTTCCTTTCTTCTATAGGTGGAGACTGTGGGACCCTTCTAAGCACCAGGGGTCCTTTCTCTGTCCCCATGGCCCGCTTGTACTTTGCAGAGGCGGTACTTGCCGTGGAATACCTGCATAGTTACGGTGTGGTGCACAGAGACCTGAAGCCGGAAAAGTAAGTGCCCCCGTAGTATAATAAAGTGGGGAAAGTTGTCATTTATTACCATTCAGTCTGTGAGGCTAAAACCATCTTCTCTTTTGCAGCCTCCTGATTACATCTACTGGACATATTAAAGTTACCGATTTTGGGATTTCAAAACTTGGTCTAATGATACCGAAAACTAACACCTACAAGGAATTAGCAGTGGACATCTCCAGAGAGTTCCAGGACCGTGAGGTCAGCATCACCTACAAGAACTTAGCTTGTTATTTGCAAATCTCATCACACTATTGTCTCTTCTCTACGTTCTTCCTTTCTAGAGAACTTTTCCACTAATATTTTATCTTCTGCATTGTGTTTTAACGATGATAACTTGTCATAACAATTGTTTCATCGATTCTCATCTCTATGTTCTGTTGGTTTCCAGTTCTGTGGCACCCCATGTTACATAGCCCCAGAGATCATCCTGAAAGAAGGCTATGGAAGACCTGTTGACTGGTGGTCATTGGGGATCATCCTGTATAAATTCCTGCTGGGATGTGTACCATTTGATGCTGATTCCCTCACTGAGCTTTATAAAAGGGTTGTCATTGGTGAGTAGAATAATCCGATCATTGCGTTGATTGGTTACATTTGTTTAGTTATTTCCTTTGCTCTAAGTTACAGTCCAGTAAAGAGGTTTTATTTTCTGTAATTTTCTATGTAACAGGAGAACTAATTTGGAATTGTGATCGCGCTCCACCCCTGGATGCTCAGAATCTCATCACTGAGCTGCTCAGAAGAAATCCTGTGCGTAGACTTGGGACAGGTAACAGATATACTAGTATTAATATTCCCTTATTAGACCAAGGACATATCGCTCATGTCCATGAAGATCAGCATTTCTCTATCAGCTCATCTACTGTATTTCTAGTTCTCCACACTAAGACTTTCAGTTTATTTCCTTCATGTCGGCTCAGTTTTGTCATTAGTTCAGATTACGATAAACTGTTCAGATATGGAGCCATCCCTGACTATGTCCGCATCACTTTTGTTTTTCTTTTTCTAGGAGGAGCATTTGAGATCAAGGTTCATCCATTCCTGAGTGACTTGGACTTTGACAACATTCTGAGCCAGGAGCTGGAGTATGTTCCTCAGCTTGTTTCAGACGCAGACACCAGCTTATTTATCAGTAAGTAGAAGGAGACGTCATCTAGACTAAGCGACTGTTTGTCTCATCTTCCCTAATATGTGATCATCTGTTCCCATTAATATTAGTGATAAATAGTGACTGTGTTATACTGACAACCTCTAATAATACTTCATTACCTATTTCTTGTAGATCATTCTGATATAAACAAACATCTGGTCTCAAAGGATGAGGAAGGCACAAGTGAGAACAATGAGAGCCTTGACTTCCAAAATTTTACGTCATCTTCTGAAAAGCTTTGTAAAGTAAGTATGTGATTAATAAATCCAAAACATGTAAAAAAAATGTAAAACAACTCTAAAAGTACATAAAAAAAATATTTTATATCTTATTTTTATCCGTATTTAGCTCTGTATCATCGCTACCAGGATGGTGAACAATGAGGATCCCAATGCCCCTCCAGAGTATACACCAGAAACCAACACAAACATCTCAGAAATGTGAGTAGATTATAAAGGGTCATTACTTCATTACTGGGAGTTCCAGGCTGATCTATGTACACAACACCAAATATAGGACATAAATATCAGAATATCAAATGCAGCATTCACCGCTTCATGGTTAACGGTCATTGTACTTTTGGCTTCAGAAAATGCAGAAGATAACAGCCCATAATTGTGGCAGGTCATGCATTTTTAGCATTGCCTACTCTGTAGGAGAGCTGTAGTATTACTTGCCAGCCATTCTTGGTAGTTGTGTTCTGATCCATGGAAGGTAGTTTTGAGCAGAAAACCTTCCCCACTATGACAGTCATATGTCCTATTAGGCCTTATAGTCAGTGTTCTTATAGTGAGACAACCCATTTTATACTGTGTTTACTTACGATTTACATGTTTTTCTTCTTCAAACAGGCAGAAAGAATCTGTTCCTGTATGTAATACAGACGATGCTGTTACCATCTTGCCACCCTCGTCCCCATTGCCAGGTATGTACATGTCTACAGCACCAACAATGTGAATGTTGACTTCAAGGCTCAAATATTTCCACATGGTTTTTCTGGTCTACTATGTTATCCATGTTTCATGGATCTCAGCTATGTTGACCATGGGTTCGTACTGTATCCCTATTTCCTTAATTTTGTACAGGAGTTTTTTTTCATGTATTCTGTATATTACGTTGCATCATCTTTTAACCTAGTGAGATATAGCGACTGTGTTATACTGACACCCTCTAACAATCCTTCATTACCTATGTCTTGTAGATCACTCTGATGAAAACAACCATCTGATCTCAGAGGATAAGGAGGGCACAAGTGAGGACGATGAGAACTTTATCTTCCGAATATTTGCATCATCATCTTCTGAGAGGCTTTCTAAAGTAAGTATGTGATCGATAAATCCAAAATATGTACAAAAAAAGGATCTATAAAATTAAAAAGTATGTATATTTAATAACTTATTGTTATCCACATTTAGCACTCTACCACCACTAACGGGATGGTGAACAACGAGGATCCCAAGGCCCCTCCAGAGTGTACACCAGAATCGAACACAAACATCTCAGAAATGTGAGTAGATTATGGGGTCATTACTGGGAGCTCCAGGCTGATATATGTGCACAACACCAAATATAGGACATAAATACCATAATATCAAATGTAGCATCCACTGCCCCATGGTTATGGGTCATTGTGCTTTCAGCTTTCGGAATTGTTGGAGATAACAGCCCATAATTGTGGCCGGTCATGCACTTTTAGTGCTGCCCTCACTGTAGGAGAGATGTAGTATGAAATGCCGGCCATTCTTGGTAGTTGTTTTCCTCTCAGCTCTCTATAAAAGGTAGTCTTGAGCAGAAGACCTTCCCCACTATGACAGTCATATGTCCTACTAGGCCTTATAGTCGGTGTTCTTCTAGTGAGACAACCCCTTTTATACGGAGTTTACTTGAGATTTACATGTTTTTCTTCTTCAAACAGGCAGAAAGTATCTGTTCCTGTATGTAATACAGACGATGCTGTTACCATCTTGCCACCCTCGTCCCCATTGCCAGGTATGTACATGTCTACAGCACCAGCAATGTGAATGTTGACTTCAAGGCTCAAATATTCCCACATGGTTTTATACAATACTATAGGTCTCTTATGTTATCCATATTATGACAAAGCAGATCCTATAAGAATATATTGTTACTGATTTTTTTTTTAATTTTTCATCAGAATTTCCATCTCATGAAGAAAGAAAATCGGCAATAAATCTGAGTATGGAGCAACAAAACTCAGAAAATGGAAAAAATGGGAAAAAGAGACGAGGTAAGTGTGAGAATCAACTCCATGTTGTGTGATGTCAGTGAGAATAATTCATGTGGAGTAGATGTCATCTGTCAGTGATGGGATTGTCACATGTATGATTGCTGACAATGACCCCTGACCTCTGTATGATAATATTCCTCTGCCGTCCGGCCACAGTGACTGCACAGCATTATCATGTAATATGGAGTCCCATCACTTACATTATATTTATTTCTCTTCTCATAGGTTCCATCTTCCGCCGGATCTTATCATCCTGCCGGCGTGGATTATCCAGGGCTGCTCGCGCATTTGCATGCTGTCACTGTTGCCCTAAAACCATCTAAAAGACGGGACACCTAAGCATCCAGCGCCCTGAAGTCCAGCAGATCCATCATCACTGCTGGAGCTGTATAGAAGGACCTTCACCATCTACCTGTGGCCTTCTGACTGGTCAACCTGGACAAGTTTCAGTAACGCCTCTGTCATCGGGCTCCGCGGTATTCATACTGCTCGTCTGACGTGTCATTTACTGATCACCTGGTATCTGACCTCGGCTATCTTCCTGACTTTGATTTATTCTATTGACAATGTTCACGATTTTATTCATCCCATTATTAATTAAAAAAAAGTAAAATCTGTTACTGTTGCTCTGATTCCTTTTTGTCTTGAATTCACAAATACTTGTAACTCACTAATTGCTCTTCTTCTCACTAAATGTATTTCTCATTATCCTTAATGCAGCAGTCAGTCTCATATTTCTGTCCAGCAATTACACTGGTGCATCCACCCTGTACCAGTCATTACACTCATCCACAAACCTCTCCACACTGCTGCACAGTCCTGCATCTCTACCATATCTACACTCCAATGAGCTAAGATTAACATCCTCCATAATCAGGACCTCCCACTCTCATGTCCAAGACATTTTCTCTGCTGCACCAGCTCTCAGGAGTGCACTACTGCAGGCAATCAGGTTCATTCCCACTATCAGAGATTTTAAGTGTGCAGTAGAAACAGATTATTTGTGGCAGGACTGTCAAATCACCTCACTATTCTAAGTTTTTCCTACAGCACATAAGTAGCACTTAATATTTGTACATATACAGATAATGGTTGGTGACTGGTTCATGCAGCCTTAATTCCACAAAGATAGAAATAAAAGGTCAACATGTTTCATACATCCAAACCATCCTTAATCATTGCAGAAAAACATAATTTTAAGTTCCCACTATGAATATTTGGTGAGATATCACAGCTGTGTATTTTCACAGCACAAAGAACGCATCTTACAGATCAGCAAATCACAGTGTGCTGACGCTTAGTGTTGTAGTTTTGAACAACACCATTCATTTTATCATATAATGTGTTGAAAAATGAGAAAAAATGCCAGGTTTGGGTTCCTTCATTTTACAGTGTGTATTGTGTTGTAAAAACAAACTGACAAAATGATTCAGAGTCAGTAGTACGATTACTGTGATATCAAACTTATAAGGTTTATATATATATATATATATATATGTATATATATATATATATATATATATATACAGTACAGACCAAAAGTTTGGACACACCTTCTAATTTAAAGATTTTTCTGTATTTTCATGACTATGAAAATTGTACATTCACACTGAAGGCATCAAAACTATGAATTAACACATGTGGAATTATATACTTAACAAAAAAGTGTGAAACAACTGAAAATATGTCTTATATTCTAGGTTCTTCAAAGTAGCCACCTTTTGCTTTGATGACTGCTTTGCACACTCTTGACATTCTCTTGATGAGCTTCAAGAGGTAGTCACCGGAAATGGTCTTCCAACAGTCTTGAAGGAGTTCCCAGAGATGCTTAGCACTTGTTGGCCCTTTTGCCTTCACTCTGTGGTCCAGCTCACCCCAAACCATCTCGATTGGGTTCAGGTCTGGTGACTGTGGAGGCCAGGTCATCCGGCGTAGCACCCCATCACTCTCCTCCTTGGTCAAATAGCCCTTACACAGCCTGGAGGTGTGTTTGGGGTCATTGTCCTGTTGAAAAACAAATGATGGTCCAACTAAACGCAAACCGGATGAAATAGCATGCCGCTGCAAGATGCTGTGGTAGCCATGCTGGTTCAGTATGCCTTCAATTTTGAATAAATCCCCAACAGTGTCTCCAGCAAAGCACCCCCACACCATCACACCTCCTCCTCCATGCTTCATGGTGGGAACCAGGCATGTAGAGCCATCCGTTCACCTTTTCTGCATCGCACAAAGTCACGGTGGTTGAAACCAAAGATCTCAAATTTGAACTCATCAGACCAAAGCACAGATTTCCACTGGTCTAATGTCCATTCCTTGTGTTCTTTAACCCAAACAAGTGTCTTCTGCTTGTTGCCTGTCCTTAGCAGTGGTTTCCTAGCAGCTATTTTACCATGAAGGCCTGCTGCACAAAGTCTCCTCTTAACAGTTGTTGAAGAGATGTGTCTGCTGCTAGAACTCTGTGTGGCATTGACCCGGCCTCTAATCTGAGCTGCTGTTAACCTGCGATTTCTGAGGTTGGTGACTCGGATAAACTTATCCTCAGAAGCAGAGCTGACTCTTGGTCTTCCTTTCGTGGGGTGGTCCTCATGTGAGCCAGTTTCTTTGTAGCGATTGATGGTTTTTGCAACTGCACTTGGGGACACTTTCAAAGTTTTCCCAATTTTTCGCACTGACTGACCTTCATTCCTTAAAGTAATGATGGCCACTCGTTTTTCTTTACTTAGCTGCTTTTTGCTTGCAATAATACAAATTCTAACAGTCTATTCAGTAGGACTATCAGCAGAGTATTGACCAGACTTCTGCACAACACAACTGATGGTCCCAACACCATTTATAAGGCAAGAAATCCCACTTATTAAACCTGACAGGGCACACCTGTGAAGTGAAAACCTTTTTCGGTGACTACCTCTTGAAGCTCATCAAGAGAATGCCAAGAGTGTGCAAAGCAGTCATCAAAGCAAAAGGTGGCTACTTTGAAGAACCTAGAATATAAGACATATTTTCAGTTGTTTCATACTTTTTTGTTAAGTATATTATTCCACATGTGTTAATTCATAGTTTTGATGCCTTCAGTGTGAATGTACAATTTTCATAGTCTTGAAAATACAGAAAAATCTTTAACCGAGAAGGTGTGTCCAAACTTTTGGTCTGTACTGTATATATATATATATATATATATATATATATATACAGTGTTTAGCATAAATCAGTACACCCAAATAGATTTGTCAGCAAACCTGTAGTTTCCTTTCAGAATCATCATTTTATATGGGATACCATACTACAAAATACTCTCGCAAATTTGAGCCATTGAATGCAAACAAGATTTGGTATTTTGCAGACCCCAAAAAAGTAATTTTCTTAACAAACTCATTCAAGATCATGTTTCAAAAATGAGAACATCCCAGTAACAGTCTTAAGAGAAAAGCTAAGTTTAGACAACAAAATTCTAATTAACAAGAACTGAACCACAGGTAAGTGTAATTATTCATTAAACAGATGTCCAGCAGACAGGTGTCTGTAAAAGGAAGTTACTTAATAAAGAAAACTCCTTCCCATTTCATGCTATCAGCAATGGCACCACATAGAAGGGAAATGTCACAAAACCTGAGAAAGAAAATAATTTCTTTGCAATAAATGTAAAGTCTACAAGAAGATCAGCAAAACTTTACTTATCAGTCAGAATACTGTAGCAAAAGTGATGCAAAACTATAACAAAGATGGAACTGCAACCATCTTACAGAGACGTCCAGGCCGACTATGGAAGTTAACACCTAAACAAAAGCGTCCTCTGATGAGAAGGGTAAGTGGTACCACATAGAAGAGAAATGTCACAAGACATTTCTGAGAAAGAAAATAATTTCTTTACAAAAAATGTGAAGTCTACAAGAAGATCAGCAAAGCTTTTCTTATCAGTCAGATGGAAGTTAACATCTAAACAAAAGCATCTTCTGATGAGAAGAAAATCGACAGGCAAATTCATTGCTATTAGCTGAAGAAGTAGAAAGCCAAACTAGGGTGAGTGTTTTCCATGACACGACACGGTGTACACTGCAAATGAATGGCATTCATGAGTGTCCTCCACAAAGGAAGCCTCTCTCCCTTAAAGCCCATGAACAATAAAAGTCCGTCTACAATTTGCCAGGGTCCATGCTTAAAACTATGAGGACTACCGGGACTCTATACTGTGTATGTGCATCTTATGTGTATGTCCGTATTTTATGTTTGTGTGCACTATGTATATGTGACGCGCCCTGGGCCTATGTGACGTAGCGTTGCGCACGCAGGGACTACCCGGAGCCGGATCTGATAGGGGTAGTAGTCTCGTGGCGGTGACCCGGTCCGTGCCCAGGGAGTCAGACTAAGTGGCGGTATATTAGCAGTAGATGTAGGATGACTACGCCACCCGTTGAATGCAGCTATGGAGCTGCCGCTGCAGGGCAGACCGCTGAGGCCGGTGGAAGGATGGTGCAGCGTGGATGATATAACCCCCAACGGGAGGGGTATGGCCTCAGGGCAGCCGACGTGGAAGATGGGGGTAGCAGGAACCACTCAGAGACGATGCGGTGTAGTTCAGGGTCTTTACTGGTGACAAAGACAGACCCTCCCGGAGTACTTGCTAGCGATCGGGGCCTGGTCAGTCCTTGAGCAGATGGGATCTCCCCTGGCCAGGTGGAGTTGTAGGCCTTCCCAACTAACTGTACTCTTCTGGCTACCTTGCTAGAGGCGGGTAAAAGTAGCCCACGTCCCTGAGTGTACCGTGTGGTGCTCACCCGTATGGCCGGTGACTCGGGGCCTTCTAGTGCCTTCCGCTCCACGACGGCGGTGCTGGTCCCACGCGTGTGACCGTGCCTTCGGGTTTCTGGGCCAGAGGACTTGAAATCCCCTGCCGGACGGTTTCTGCTGCTGGGTAAGGGTTAGTCCCCACAGCCTCGGACTCCGGGTCCGGTGATAACTTCTCAGTCAGGGCGAGCTCTGCAGCTGCCAGCCCCTGACTCCTTGTAGCACTGCTCCCACAGAGCTCCTGTTGTTTCTTCCTATGCTGCTTCTCTTCTCTGTCTCTACTTCTGGCATGGCCCGGGAGCTGTGCCCAGCCGGAGCCACAGCTCCCTGTCCGCCCTCCTGGCTCAACTCTCCCTTTGAACTCTCTAACCCTGCCTCAGCCCCAGGTTTATATAGGGGAAGTCCTTCCCCTCCCAGGACTGGGCAGGAGGTGTGGCATGCATAGGATTCCTGACCAAGAGACCTCCCACCTGCTCTCAGACATAACATTGCTGTTACTGTGGAAACCAGACCCCTGGGGTGCCACATATGCATACGTTAAAATGTGTATAGAGTATTAGCATGTGCAAATTTTATATGTGTGCCTAATATAAATATACATGGAAATGTATATGTAGGTGGTGCCTGATAGAGGGTGGGGGGCCCAGATCAGAAGTCCTGATTAAGGGCCCTTCACTGTCATTGTCTGCCCCTTATATAAACAGTAAAATCCTCTTTAATAACTGGACTTCCATTGGGGTGGACTTCTCATAGATGGCCAGTATGCATACTATATTGTGAATCTGGGCATCTCTCACAGAAAATCTGATCTGGATATGAGGGTGGTCTTCTATAAGCGGTGATGTTTTGGAGAGATTTAGGGAAAAGTCCCAATTCTTATCCCTCGATCTGGTAATTTGAGTAAAATATTTGTGTTGATAACTGATCACAAAGTCACAAAATATGTAAGATTTGGCATAACCTGGTTCATTTTTCAAAAAGTTATGCTCAATTTTTTTAGCACCAAGTTTTGTTGCTTTTTGGTAGACTTACACTAACTTAGTATATTGTGTGAGAATTAAATGAATTATGAATTAGTTGGCGCATTTTACCACACTCTGGGGGTCCCTGACAGTCCTTCTTTACCGGCCCTGTAGTGATGCCAATGTAAACTTCCAAGTGACCGCGCAGTCAATCACTGTCACGAATGCAGGACAACCTATGATTAGCTAATTTTTGGGAAATCCTTATAACAAAAGGGGATTGAAAATATTTACAATTATTTTAAAAGCATTAAAAAAAAAACAGACCCAATACTTATAATTAGTTTGTTGAAAGTAGTCTAATTAAAGGGAGCTGAAAGGATTAGAGATTATGAACCCGATTCACCAGTGTTTTTGCCAGAAAACTGGCATAAAGCTCTTGAAAAGTTGCAAAGTTTTGTGACTTTTCCCATTTTCACATAATTTTAACTTCTTTAAAGCCCAAGACGTACTGATACGTATCTGCGCCCTGGGACTTGAGAGCCTGATACGTATTAGTACATCTTTGCGATCGCGCCCGCACACAGGCTGTGTGGGCGTGATCGCCGCCGGGTGTCAACTGATTGTCACAGCTGACACCCGGTGCTATGTGCTGGGAGAGGTCCCGCACATTAACCCCCGCAATGCTGGGATCGAAGTCGTTCGCAGCATTGCGAGGGCAAGGGGAGGTGATCGGGATAGTCACCTCTTCTGCCGGCGTCCAGCAATGTGTGCCGCGGCTTCCCGGATGTTGTCATGATGACCCGATTCACTGAGGGGTGCAGTTTTAAGAATGGTGTCACTTTTGGGTATTTTCAGTCATAAAGACCCCTCAAAGTGACTTCAAATGTGATGCGGTCCCTAATAAAATGGTTTTGTAAATTTTGTTGGAAAAATGAGAAATCGCTGGTCAATTTTAACCCTTATAGCTCCCTAATAAAAATAAATTTGGGTTCCAAAATTGTGCTGATGTAAAGTAGACATATGGGAAATGTTATTTATTAACTTTTTTTGTGTGACATATCTCTCCGATTTAAGGGCATAAAAATTCAAATTTTGAAAATTGCAAAATTTTCTAAATTTTCGCCAAATATCTGTTTTTTTCACAAATAAACACAAGTGATATCGAAGAAATTTTACCACAATCATAAAGTACAATATGTCATGAAAAAATATTCTCAGAACCAGGGGGATCCGTTGAAGCGTTCCAGAGTAATTACCTCATAAAGTGACAGTGGTCAGAATTGTAAAAATTGGCCTTCTCATTAACGTGCAAACCACTTTGGGTTGTAAAGGGGTTAAGGACTCTACTTGCATATACAGTCATGGCGGAAAGTGCTGGCACCCTTGAAATTGTTTCAGAAAATTACACATGTTTTATTACACGCATGTTTATTTCCTTTGTGTTTATTGGAACAACACAAAAAAACTGAGAAAAAAAAGGCAAATTGGACATAATTTCACACAAAACTCCAAAAATGGGCCGGAATACATATATATATTTTTGATGGGACAACACTGAAGATGCGACACTTTGATACAATGTACAGTAGTCAGTGTACAGCTTGTTTAACTGTAAATTTGGTGTGCCTGCAAAATAACTCAACACACAGCCATTAATGTCTAAACAGCTGGCAACAAAAGTGAGTACACCCCTAAGTGTGTTCTCAGCTGATGTTATTTGTTGGTTTTTCTTTGCATCCCGAACAATTTTCTTATGTAAAGAGAGGAGAGAACAAGGCGCAATGGGTGACTCAGTATTGCAATTGTTAGAGGGGTGTGAGGATGGCTACTAACCTTATGAAGTTGTGCACCTCTGCACAACCCCAGTGTAAAGCTCCACAAGCTCCGCTCTGTTGGTGGCTGTCATCTATTTCCAGCGGCGTTCACAGATCCTGATCTCTCGGTGGTGGATCACGTGGTCAGGTTAGTTGCATGTAACGCCGAGATGGACGCCCAGCTTCACCAACACCCCCGGCAGCGTTCCGGAGGGGTTAGGGCAGCGCAGCTTGGAAAACCAGGGTAGTGATTCTAATTAAATTCCTCCCACAGGTGAAAGAACAATAAGTTAAAGGCAGCTCTACCGCACCCCAACAGGGGGAAAGGGACAATAAATGGATATGAATAGCGGTACCAGAGCGCCAATAACAGGGCAAAAATATTAAAAGGACTGATTTATTAATATACACACAACGCGTTTCGGTGGACACAGCCACCTTCATCAGGTGTGACAAGCAGCAAACAATTGATCCTTATATACATTTGACTAGGTATACAATTACTTAAAAGGGGCGGGGCCAGATACAGAGTAATACCTCTATATTAACCCCTTGAGTTCATATATGCTCAATAGAGTAAAAAGGATTGTTATAAAATAATGCCTAATGAAGCATATAGGGTTCTTATAAAAAGGATTCGCTGTAAAAAAACAACAACTTGTGAATCCTATAATCTTAATACTTCATAGGATATATTGTCATCTACCACCCTATATTTTAGATTATATAAAAAAATAATAATAATTTTTACATACAACATAAAACAATGCATAAATATAAAGTATAAAATTACAATCAGTTTCTATCATTATAATTAGGAAAAGTAGACGAAGAAAGGAAAGAGAAAAAAAAAAAAAAAAAAAAATTCCAAAAAAAATCCCCCCCCAAAAAAAAAAAAAATTTTCAAAAAAAACAAAAATAAAAAAAAAATAAAAAATTTTTCTTTAAATTTTTTTTTTTTTTTTTTTTTTTTTCCTTTTCTTCCCCTCTTTCTCCCTTCTCTCTCTCTCCTCCCTCCTCCCCTCCCTCTCTCCTTTCCCCTCTTCCCTCCTTCTCTCTCTCCTCCCCCCCTCCCCCGAAACGCGTTGTGTGTATATTAATAAATCAGTCCTTTTAATATTTTTGCCCTGTTATTGGCGCTCTGGTACCGCTATTCATATCCCGAACAATTTTCTTGGCAGTTGTGGCTGAAATTTTTGTTGGTCTACCTGACTGTGGTTTGGTTTTTACAGAGCATCTGATTTTCCATTTGTTAATCACAGTTTGAACACTGCAGACTGGCATTATCAATTCCTGGGATATCTTTTTGTATCCCTTTCCTGTGTTATACTCTTTTTGCCTCCCTTTCCTGTGTTATACAGTTCAACTACCTTTTCCCGTAGATCCGTTGATAATTCTTTTGCTTTCCCCATCTCAAAATCCAGAAACGTCAGTGGCTGGATCCCAGAAACTCACTCAGCTTTATGCACACACACTGATTACAAGCAAACAGGTCATAGGTGAGGATGTTACCTTTAGTAGCCATTCAAACCCATTTGTGTCAAATTCTGTGCATGTTATCAGGCCAAAATTATCAGCGTATGTAAACTTTTTGATCAGGATTATTTGGATGTTTTTGGTTGTCATTAGTGATGAGCGAGCACTAAAATGCTCGAGTACTCGTTGCTCGGGTCGAGCAAATTGAAATACTCGGGTGCTCAACCCGAGCAATGAGCCCAATATAAGTCTAGGGGAAACTTGAGCATTTTTCAGGTGGCTCCCCACGGCGGTCTGCAGAGGGCCTAAAAATTGCCCAAATCGATGGGAACTGTGCTCAAATGACATGTGAACAGCATGGGGAAGACCCCTGGAAGCATCTCTGACTCCCAGATCACTGCTGTCAACAACGTCGTCAGAGTATTACGCCACTTTTACGGCGTAAGGAACATCCTTTCCAGGGTGATGACTTGTATATAAGGCAAAATAAATAAACAAAAACACAAATACTCCTACACACCTTGGGCTATGTTCACACGTAGCATTTTTGACACGTTTTTGCACTTTTGCATTGCTTTCAACCAAGACAAATGCATTCACCAGGAAATGTCATTTTAACATTTTACAACCTTATCTGGCCATGTGGTGTGTGACACATCATCAGACACATGCATACAGTGCTGAAAAGACATGGGAACAGCAAGGGGAAGACCTCTGTAAACATCTCTGAATCCCAGGTCACTGCCTAAATGTGTGCCCATCATAAGTGATCCTTGGCACATGCGAAGATGCCTCCCGCCATGCACCTGTCGTTGCAGACTTGCAACAATCACCGTCCACGTCCTTGTCCCACTGCAGTGTTCAGTTGTCCCTACCCCATTCCTTGGAATGCAAGCACAAGAATGCCGGCAGCCACCCACCCACAGGCTGCAATACTATACTGCCAAATTTTTGACAGCTGCTTGCACTTGAAATGTGGCCTTTTAGGCTCGTGGAGGCGGAAGCTTTTCATAACCTCATGCCGGCGGCGGCCGGGTGTCCATACTCGGTCCCCAGTCGCCACTATATTTCCCGGTATCGCCTCCGCCTTCCACAACCACGGGTCCAATAACATTACCCGTGCCCTCCCCAGTGCACTTACTGGGAAGGACCGCCTAACCACAAACACGTGGACAGGTGAATGTGGCCAGGGACGGTACGGAGCCAGTCCACAACTTTTTTTGCTAAGAGTTGTATTTAGCTCGGTGAAAGGACTGGCATAGAGGGAAACCGTATCTACCCTGCGCGTCATTTCTCCCAGAAAATCCTGTAATTGAGCTTGTTGCAGAAGCAATGGCAGCCCATCCAACATCAACTCGCACTTGTCAATGGTGCTTTGACACACACACATCTTTCTTTGCGCATTTAATTTCTTGAATACAGAGTTGGAAAATGGCCTGATCCGTAATGCGTTTTGAGAAATAACATGCATAAGCATGGCTGATCCGCATTAAAAAAGCAGCCATAGAGTGTCCAGGAACCTTCCCCCACACTTTTCTTAGCCAGGGCTGCTTTTCGGCAGGGTTGCACGGGCCCACCAGAGAACCAGAGACTCCTCCGGCGGGCCCTGGCTTCTCCTTCAGGAGAGTTCATAGTGCCGAGGTGAGGCCATGATGATGATAGAGGCCATCATCTGCTTAGTTTTCTGTTACTTGGAATGCAATTGCAAGTGACGCGCCCCCTGGGACATATTCCTTTCTTTCAGGGGAATACCCGGAGCCGGATCAGATGGGGGTTGTAGTCTCCGAGTGGCTGTGACCCGGTCCGTGCCCAGGGTGTCAAACTCAGTTGTATGTGGCAGACCTACAGATGTTATTAAGTTCTTTATTGTCGACTACGCCACCCGTTGTGTTGCGGTCACTGTGGCCGCCGCTGCAGCAGGGTCCGCTGAGGCTGATGGTGTTGGTGCAGCTTGATAGGATAACCCCCAACGGGAGGGGTATAGCCTCAGGGGGATCAGGTGCAGAGGATGGGGGTTGTGGTGGTGCAGTGTAGACGGCAATCAGAGACAGAGTCGGGTTATGCAGTTTAGGGTATTTACTCACTGCTGATGTTCCGGTCACTCCAGCTTCTAGTGACCACCCGAGCCGTGCTGCGTCCACCAGGTCCTGGACTCGGCCAACCCCCAAGTAAGTCCGGAGCGTGACCCTGAGCTCTCCTTCTGTCCTTTCCTCTGGCCGTCCCCACCAGTGATCCACCTAGGTCCAGCTCCCTCGGGCCTTCTGTTGGGAGGCCCTTGGCCTTGGGTTCCCTGACCCTCCACGTGGTATGCCTTCGGGGTGGATGTGGTGGGTGGCCGTGGCAGATGCTGCCCACGGCCTCCGGTCTCTGGCTAGGGTGTGCTTCTGCCCCCACCAGTTTGGGATCCGGTACCCTGTGCCGACTCTTCACCCGGGGATTTAATTTGGGTTCTTGGAGTCCTCTTTTCTGTTTCCCCCTCTGGGTCTTTCCTTCTCTTTCTCCTCTCTCACTCTGGGTCTCTCTTCTCCTCTGCTCGCTGACTTGTTCTCTGCAACTGACCCTGTTCTTAGTTGGTGCCCACTTTATATATCCCTCTATGTGTGAGCTCAGGTGACCAGCACCCAATGAGCTCCTAACTTTACCCAGGCTGCTCCCCCTATCTGCCCCTACACTACTTGGGATATTCCACCCCCCTCCCACTCCAGCCAAGGACAGACTCGGTCGTACCTGCACATTTCTAAGTGGGAGTACCGTTGGTCTGCCCTCCGGAAATGGGATGTGTGTAGTGCATGCAGCCTACCGAGCTCAGTTCCACACTCCTTCCTTACCCGGGAGTGGAATATCACACCTCTGGCTGAGGTGCAATACCCCTGTAGCAGCCGAATCCTCAGGGTGCTACATTCCCCCCTGGTAAATCACAGCACGTCCTCGGGCTGCAAAAGATAAAACCACAAAAACATACAATTTTTTTTTTCATAAACATCAACATATAAAACATATAAAACATCATATAAATTAGCAGCATCAATAGAACTTTTTATATAAAACATTCTCGTCGTCTCTCCTCCTCCTCCGGTCACTGGGCAACTGTTGACCGGGAAAAGTGCGACAGTTCCTTTTCTTAAGGTGGTTTGACAGTAAAACCAGTAGGGGGCGCTTTAGGAAGCGCAACTATGTACAAGGGTAGTTGGCCGCTCTCAGTCCTCGGCCAGGTAAAGGGAAGGGAAAGGAATGGCTGCTCACAGTCCTCAGCCTGTGGGATTAAAGGTAAAACGGGTGAACAGTTCACATCAGCTGGTCCCAACGGGGACTATATTTGCAGTAACAGTTTCTTTGTACCCCTACGGGTAACTATATACAGTCTCCTTCACTACCGTCCTCAACGACGGCGTCCTCCTGCTCTTTTCTTGTAGTCAGCTGTTGCTTTAGACCCGTCCGGGTCTTCTTGCTCCTCCTCCTCACACCGCAACTCCTCCTCCGTCAGGCGATGCACGTGGAGGGCGTAGGGTCCTTTGGCACACTTGTGCCGGGTAAAGGTGACCTCGTCCCCGATATAAAGGTCACGACCTCTGTGCCCCTCCGGCAGATGGGACTCCATGTCTCTGCGCGTGACAAAGACGTCGCCGGGGGTGTTGTGGTCTCGGATGAAGCCCCACCCGTGCTGCATGTTGAACTTGATTACAGTCCCGGTGGTGCGGGGACTGTGCGCTGCACGGGGGTCCCTCCTGGTCCGGCTCTTCTGCTCGGCGCTCCTTATTTGGGCCTGTTGTTCCCGGACCCGCCTCTCTCTCCGCTCCCTCGCAAACTCCTCGAGCTGCTGCCGGCAGCACTCAGCACGCTTCGCTGCAGCTGCCCGGGTTTCTTGAGTGAACCCCATTAGATCTTCTCCGGTGGGGTCCCACTCAAATTGGGTCTCTTCAAGCGGGGGCGAGATCCTTATCACGGGCTTCGGAGCCGGAATCAGGGGTGCACACATGGCCCCAACCCTCCTCTGGTGCTCCAGTTCATAATATTCCTGGGGCCAGATGAAAGGCTGCCCGTCCGGCCACGTGTGCTGGGCAAACAAGTCCTCTCCCAGACGCGGCACCCTTGGTTCTACGGGCGCGGGCGCGGTGATGGTGGCGCCCGGGTTGCCCAGGCCTTGCGGCCAGGCCTGGGGCACCTGGAAGGTGAAGGGCACCGTTAGGACGGCGGCGCCCTGGGCTACCTGGCCTTGCGGCCAGGCCGGAGGCTCCGCGGAGGTAGGGGGCGCTGTTGGTGATGCGACGCCCGGGAATTCTAGGCCCTGCGACCAGGCTGGTGTTGCTTCCTGTTTTGCCACGCTCGGGGTCGTTGCGCATGGCGTCACAGGGGTCGCGGTGGCGGCTTCCGGTTGGGGCCTAGTCTGCGTCGGTGACATGGCGTTTTCGGGCACAGCAGGGGGACTTTCGGGCTCTGCGACGGGGAGCTGGGGCAGGTAAGCGGTTTCCCGGTTTGGGGTATAGACGTCCCCTTTACCTGCCTCCATGCGTTCGGCTCCCTTCTCGACGCCGTCTCCGGCCTTGGGTCCTCCCGCGCCATCCTCAGAGGCGGTCTGTCTCCTCATCTTGGCTGGCGTGCTCCGGGTCTTGGTTTGCTGGGCCATCTCTCGGCTCCACTCCGCCAATGTCTCTCGCTGTACCCGGGCCATCCTCCGTGCGAGGCCCTCCAGGGCAGTCTGTGCACACTCCCGGTCTCGGGGGAGCTGTGCGAGGACCTCCACTAGGCCTAGTGGGGTCGTAGTTTCCAGCAGGCTCCTGACCAACGGGTCGGTGCTGCTCTGCTCTTCTTCCAGCAGGCTCCTGGCCAGCGGGCCGGTGCTGCTCTGCTCTCCTTCCTCAGTCTCTAGCAGGCTCCTGGCCAGTGGGCCGGTGCTGCTCTGCTTTCTCGCCATCTCCGGGTAAGCTCCTCCGCTACTCTTCTCCAGGCTTCTTGCCTCCGGGTGCGCTCGCTCCAGACTGCTCCAGGCGGCACCCATCTTCGTTCTTTTCTTTCGTCTCCTCCCACTTCGAGGGCGGTCCCGGGGCAACTCGGTGACCATCAGCTCCAGGGGCAGTTCTTTCACGCTGACAGACACCTCTAGCATCACAGTCTCTGTTGGTGGGGGCGGTTTCCACTTTTGGCGCCATTTTCGGTCCCGGCCCACGATGGGAGGTGGCCTCTTACCATCTTCTGGCACGCCCATAATGGCGTCCGCTCTTCCAAGGCGGGAAATTTTCGGAAATGGCGGGAATCGCTTCCCAGTGGCGGGAAACTCTGCAGATGGCGGGAAAAAGCTGGAAATGGCGGACAACCGGCGGGAATCGACTGGTGATGGGGTCCGATGGCGGGGACCCTCCGGAACCGGCAGGAGACTTCTTTCTGAGGTAAACTTGTACTTTTCTTCAGGCACGCAGTACCCGGTTGTTGCGGGCACGTAATCCTGCCGACTACGCCAAAGTTGACGCGCCCCCTGGGACATATTCCTTTCTTTCAGGGGAATACCCGGAGCCGGATCAGATGGGGGTTGTAGTCTCCGAGTGGCTGTGACCCGGTCCGTGCCCAGGGTGTCAAACTCAGTTGTATGTGGCAGACCTACAGATGTTATTAAGTTCTTTATTGTCGACTACGCCACCCGTTGTGTTGCGGTCACTGTGGCCGCCGCTGCAGCAGGGTCCGCTGAGGCTGATGGTGTTGGTGCAGCTTGATAGGATAACCCCCAACGGGAGGGGTATAGCCTCAGGGGGATCAGGTGCAGAGGATGGGGGTTGTGGTGGTGCAGTGTAGACGGCAATCAGAGACAGAGTCGGGTTATGCAGTTTAGGGTATTTACTCACTGCTGATGTTCCGGTCACTCCAGCTTCTAGTGACCACCCGAGCCGTGCTGCGTCCACCAGGTCCTGGACTCGGCCAACCCTCAAGTAAGTCCGGAGCGTGACCCTGAGCTCTCCTTCTGTCCTTTCCTCTGGCCGTCCCCACCAGTGATCCACCTAGGTCCAGCTCCCTCGGGCCTTCTGTTGGGAGGCCCTTGGCCTTGGGTTCCCTGACCCTCCACGTGGTATGCCTTCGGGGTGGATGTGGTGGGTGGCCGTGGCAGATGCTGCCCACGGCCTCCGGTCTCTGGCTAGGGTGTGCTTCTGCCCCCACCAGTTTGGGATCCGGTACCCTGTGCCGACTCTTCACCCGGGGATTTAATTTGGGTTCTTGGAGTCCTCTTTTCTGTTTCCCCCTCTGGGTCTTTCCTTCTCTTTCTCCTCTCTCACTCTGGGTCTCTCTTCTCCTCTGCTCGCTGACTTGTTCTCTGCAACTGACCCTGTTCTTAGTTGGTGCCCACCTTATATATCCCTCTATGTGTGAGCTCAGGTGACCAGCACCCAATGAGCTCCTAACTTTACCCAGGCTGCTCCCCCTATCTGCCCCTACACTACTTGGGATATTCCACCCCCCTCCCACTCCAGCCAAGGACAGACTCGGTCGTACCTGCACATTTCTAAGTGGGAGTACCGTTGGTCTGCCCTCCGGAAATGGGATGTGTGTAGTGCATGCAGCCTACCGAGCTCAGTTCCACACTCCTTCCTTACCCGGGAGTGGAATATCACACCTCTGGCTGAGGTGCAATACCCCTGTAGCAGCCGAATCCTCAGGGTGCTACACAAGTATGCAGCCAGCCACCCACCCACCCACAGGCCGCAACACTAAACTGACAGATTTCTGGGCAGCTCTTTGCACTTGAAATATGGCCTTTTAAGCTTGTGGAGGTGGAAGCTTTTCACAACCTCATGCAGGCGGCGGCCGGGTGTCCATACTCGGTCCCCAGCCGCCAGTATTTTTCCCGGTATCGCCTTCGCCTTCCACAAGCACGGGTCCCACAACATTACCCATGCCCTACCCAGTGCACTTACTAAGAAGGACTGCCTAACCACAAACACGTGGACAGGTGAATGTGGCCAGGGACGGTACGGAGCCAGTCCACAACTTTTTTTGATAAGAGTTGTATTTAGCTCAGTGAAAGGACTGGCATAGAGGGAAACCGTATCTACCCTGAGTGTCATTTCTCCCAGGAAGCCCTCTAAAGCTGCTTGCACTTGAAATGTGGCCTGAACATTACTGCTGGTACTTTTCTGTGGCAATTTTCTTGCCTCCTACCAGCCTGGAATATTTCCAGCAAACTATGGTACAACACCATGGTATTAGCACTGCCCCCAGTACCAGCAGCGAAGCCATCCTCAATTTCCTTCTCTGGAATTTTATTTGGTAGACTGAGTGGCTGCCAAAATAAATTTTCTCACAAAGGAGCTGATGATAGAGTGGCAGTAGGTTCAAGTTTCTCCAGCCTGTTAGATATTAGAGGGTGAACGGCAGCACATTGGATCAGTGGTTAGCACTGAAGTCTTGCAGCACTGGGATCCTGGGTTCAAATCCCAGCAAGGACAACATCTGCAAGAAATTTGTATGTTCTCCCACAGGGTTGGACAGTCCCACCAGAGAATTCTCTGGTGTGCCTTGGCTTCTACCTCAGGAGAGTTCATGATAGCGCTAACTTTGCAGCTGCTATGGGGCTCTTGAGCGGGTGAGAAAGGTTAGCCCTCAGAAACAAATCCTCTGGTGGGCAGAATGTTTTTCAATCTGAAACAGCTTCTCAGTGGGAGTTGTATTTCACAGCATGCCATATTCTTTAGCTCTGTGAAAGGACTGGCATATAGGGAAACCTTATTTACCCCGGTTGTCATTTCTCCGTCACCAGGTTCCGCCCATTGTAACACACGACCATGCCTGGCTGTATGTTCAGCGGTGAGAGCCACAGATCAAGCTGCTGTGTTACAGCTTTCAACAACTATGCAGCGCTGGGCGGTTTGTTAATTAAGCATTAAGCATGTTATCTTCAGCACAGCCTGCTGCTGTTTGGCCAAGGCAGTGCAGCAGTGCTGTCAGCTTGTGACTGATGTGGTCATTTCGGAGATGGAGGAGGAGGTGCATGAGCTGAACAATGTGATTACATTGAGGTTAAATTGGTGATGCTATTTTTTATACTAAAGAAAGATCCTATTGTTATGTTTTTTTATGTTATTTTTTATGACAAATGCATTCACCGGGAAAAGTCATTTTAACATTTTACAACCTAATCTGGCAATGTGGTGTCATCAGACACATCCTGTTTTATTTATGATGGAGGGACTCTGAAAGTCATAAAGCCTATTTTTATAGGAACATCAGACGGCCCTTACTATTCTTAAAAGGCCAGCAGTCGGCCCTAGCTATTGTTAGAGAGCCATCAGAGGGCTATGCTTTGTTGTTCCCATTATTAACAAGTGGGTCTCCTATACTGTTATTGCGCATCCAGTGACTGCAAGGGTTGTCAAAAATTTGGACGCAACCTAATACCCCTTTGAAGAGACATAGAGGAGGGTCTCAGTAAAAAAAATGTTCCCATTATAAAGGAGCGGGTCTTCTATAGTGGTAATGCCCATGCTGTGACTGCAAGGGTGGCCAAAATTTTTGAATAAAACACTAACAATTTAAAGACACAAAGAGCATGGCCACAGTAACAAGGTACGACATGTTCCCGTTAGAAAGGAGAGGGTCTGCTATACAGTTATAGGGTATGCAGTGAATCCAACGGCTGACAAATTTTAGGAAAAACCCCACTAAGAATTTAAGGACACACAGAGCAGGGCCACATTAACAAGGTACGACATGTTCCCATTAGAAAGGAGAGGGTCTGCTATACAGTTATAGGGTATGCAGTGAGTCCACCGGCTGACCAAGTTTAGGAAAAAACCCACTAAGAATTTAAAGACACATAGACCAGGCCACAGTAATGACAAATTCCCATTAGAAAGGAGAGAGTCTCCCATAGTGTTGGACTATGCAGTGACTGCAAGAGCTGCCAAAAATTTGGAGGCACTTCAATGGCCCTTGGAAGAGACGTGGAGGAGCGCATCATAAAAAATTGTTACCATTAGAAAGGAGCGGGCCTCCTATACTTGTAATGCCATGCACTAAGTGTATGGGCTGACAAACATTTACTCCTGGGGGGTATACATGAACATACTGTATAAAAAATTTTTTTTACGGGCATCATAAAAATGTAGCGCCCCGAGGGCTCGACCGCTACAGGGGTATTGCACCTCTGCCAGAGGTGTGATATTCCACTCCTGGGTAAGGATGGAGTATGGACCAGGGTTCAGTTAGCTGCATACAGCACACTCACCCCATTTCCGAGGGACAGCTCAACGGTGCTCCCATTAGACAGAAATGCAGGCACGACAGACCATGTCCCTGGCTGGAGTGGGGAGGGGGTAGGAATACCCAGTGATGTAGGAGCAGATAGGGGTTGGTTCCTGAGCGTAGATAGGAGCCCATTGTTTGCTGGTCACCTGGGCTCATGTTCTAGAGGGAGGTATAAAAGGTAGGCACCATCTTAGAACAGTGTTCAGTCAGAGAGAAGAAGTGACAGAGTGGGGGCCTCTGCAAGGGGCTCTTCTCCGTAGGCGGGCCTAGCCTCTGAGGCCCAGCCAGCACAGAGAGAAGAGAAGAAGAGAAGTTCAGTGAGTGGAGTAAGAGAAGGAGTTCAGCCAGAGAGGGCTGACAGGGAGCTGTGGCTCAGTCTGGGCCCAGCTCCACGAGGCAGGCCTAGGGTGAAGGCCAGGAACAGAAAGGAACAAGAACAGAAAGGAACAAGAACAGAAAGGAACAGAAGAGAAAGAGAAAGAGAGAAACAGAAGGGCTCAGGAACAAGACGGCAGAAGGGACCCTAAGAACCAACGAGAATACAGGGTGAAGGGTCAGGCAGATTAAGGGTACCGGATCCCAAGTTGGTGGAGGAGAAACAGCCCTCAGCCAAAGACCGGAGGTCGTGATCATTTATTGGTGCGACACCTCATCAAACCTGCTAGGAAGGCACCATATAGGACAGCGGGGAACGGGAACCACATTTACCCGCACAAGTCTGCGGCAGCTGGACAAAAGTGGGTCACTGGTGAGGCAGGCCAGAGAAAGGATTGAAGGGGTCCTGTGTCATGCTCCTGAACTGCCTGGGGTTGACCGAGCCCCTCACCTGGTGGACGCAGCACGGCTCGGGCGGTCATTGCTGACAGAAGTGACCCAGAGTACATGAACTGTGAGTAAAAGACATTGGACTGCAGTACGTTGTCTGTGTACTCTTTCGCTCCTCCAGCACTAACGGCACTGGGACTCTCTGCACCATCACCCCCACCATCCACTACACTGCCCTGGGGCTGCACTCTTACCGTGGGGAGTCACACTACCTCAGCTGCATACATCATCAGCCCCAGCGATCTGCCTTGCAGCGGCGGTTCATAATAACCGCAATCCACGGGTGGCGCAGTCGGACATCACTTAGGACGGCTAAAGGACTACCACTGGTCTGACCACCCTGAGCCACGGAACCGGGTCGCCACTACTACCCCCACCGTCTCCCTATTGCCCGGCTCCGAGTGCCCCACGGCCCAGGGGCGAGTCAAACACCCTTAAAAAAAATTATGTGGGTGTTGCATCATGGACCACGGTCACCCTGGTGATATGGTGGTGGAGGATGAGGAGAAGGAGGAGGACAAGAGCAAATAGCCAAAATCAGGAAGCGTATACCCATGTGTGGGTGTGAAAAGGTGCATGGGAATACACCTCCCAAGAAAAGACACTGGATTTGAGTTTATGTTACGCTGCTATCATTCGGTGGTGTTGAGAAGTCTGGGCCAATCCAGCCCTTGTTCATTTTTATAAGAGTCAGCCTGTCAGCATTTTCAGTTGACAGGAGGATGCGCTTATCAGTTATAATTCCACCAGCGGCACTAAAAACCCGATCTGATAAAACGCTGGCGGCAGGGTAGGCCAGGACCTCCAAGGCATAGAGAGCCAGTTCATTCCACATATCTAGCTTGGATACCCAATATTTATAAGGCACAGAGGAATCACGGAGGACGTTGGTACGGTACGGCAAGGTACTCCCTCAGCATTTTCCCAAACTTTGCACTCCTTGTGAGAGTACCCTGCGCCTCAGGGCCTGTGCGATGGGAGGGTCTGAGAAAACTCTCCCAGAACTTTGACAGTGTTCCCCTGCCTCTGCTGGATTGAAGTTGTGTCTCTCTCGCCTGTACTCCTTGGTTGTCGAACGAAGTGTGCCCTCTGCCTCCAGCGTTTTCAGATGGGAATTTTTTTAATAGGTCCGCAACAAGGGCCTTCTGGTACTGCCTCATTTTTGTACACCTGTCCGCCTCAGGAATAAGAGATATAAAGTTCTCCTTGTAGAGTGGGTCTAGAAGTGTCACCAACCAGTAATGACCTAAAATTTTGAGAATGCGAGGGTCATGGGAAAGGCAGCATAACATAAACTCAGCCATGCGTGCCAGACTACTAACAGGCAAGACTTCCGTGTCCTCACCAAGAGGATGACTGACCATGCTCTCCTCCTCCTCCTCTCTGTCCTCTGGCCATCCACGCTGAACAGACGGTATGACAGCTGTGCAGATAGCACCGTCTATAGTGCATGAAACTAGTTCCTGTCCTTCCTCCTCCTCCTCTTCCTCATTGTCACCCAATCCACGTTGGGATGAGATGAGGCTTGGCTGTGTGTAATCACCCTGTATGGTTAATTGCTCCATCTTATCATGCTTCGCCTGCAATGCATCATCTTTGATTGTGAGCAGAGAGCGTTTCAGAAGACAGAGAAGCGGGATGGTGACGCTAATTATGGCGTCATCGCCGCTCACCATCTTGGTGGAGTCCTCAAAGTTTTGGAGGATGGTACATATGTCTGACATCCACGTCCACTACTGAGGTCTTATGTGTGGAGTCTGAACTGAATACCGATAGCCTTTTTGATGCTGGTACTCAACAACTGCCCTCTTCTGCTCACAAATCCTTCCCAACATCTGCAATGTAGAGTTCCAACGTGTGGGGACATCACACACCAGTCTGTGAGCCAGAAGCTGCAAACGCTGCTGAAACACTGCAAGGGCAGCGGAAGCTGTAGCTGACTTTCTAAAATGGGCACACAGGCGGCATACTTTAACAAGCAGATCCGGCAGCTCCGGGTAGGATTTGAGTAACCGCTGAACCACGAGGTTAAGCACATGGGCCAGGCATGGTACGTGTGTGAGCTCGCCTCGCCTCTGAGCCGCCACCAGGTTCCAGCCATTGTCACACGCGACCATGCCTGGCTGTAGGTTCAGCGGTTTGAGCCACAGATCTGCCTGCTCTTTCAGAGCTGTCCATAACTCTTCAGCATTGTGTGTTTTTTCACCTAAGCATATTAGCTTCAGCACAGCCTGTTGCCGCTTGGCCGAGGCAGTGCTGCAGTGCTTCCAGCTTGTGACTGATGTGGTCATTTCGGAGATGGAGGCTGAGGAGGAGGAGCAGGCTGAGGAGCATGAGGTTCAGGAGCTGTAGACCGTGGGGGCAACCCTGATTGACCTAGGGCCTGCAATCCTTGGCGTCGGGAGGACGTGTTCCGTCCCAAGGTCCGACTGGGTCCCGGCTTCCACTATGTTAACCCAGTGTGCCATCAGCGAGATGTACCGTCCCTGCCCACAAGCACTTGTCCACGTGTCCGTGTTTAGGTGGACTTTACCGGTAACTGCGTTGTTGAGGGCACGGCTAATGTTTTGGGACACTTGCTTGTGTAATGTGGGGACGGCACACTGGGAGAAATAGTGGCGGCTGGGGACAGAGTACCTGATGCTGCTACTTGAGAGTGTGCAATGACAGGAGCAGGGCAGGAGGCATCTTTGTACTATGGCCAGGGGATTGACTTGCATGCACAACAGCAGAAGAAGCAATGGTGCCACCTGTAGACACTGTTCCTGGACCCTGGTGTTCGGCCCACAAAGTCGAGTGCTTTGCTGCCATGTGCCTCATCATGCTGGTGGTGGTCAGGCTGGTCGTTTTGCCACCCCTGCTGATGCTGGTCTGGCTCGTGATGCAAATGGCCTTTTTGGAGTTATCGGCAGAGTCTTTAAAAAACAACCAGACTCGGGAAGACCTAACAGTTGTAGTGGCAACTTCCTTCATGTTGGTGTTACGGGAAATGGTAGCCTGCCTTCTGTCTGCGGCCACCACACTGCTTCTTCCTGCCTGTTGGGGTGCTCTGCCTCCCTCCCCCTGTGTGCTGCTGTCCTTGCTCTGCATGTCCTCCTGCCAGGTTGGGTCAGTTACTATATCATCCACCACCTCGTCTCCCACTTCTGCACCCTGGTACTATTCCTGACTTTCTGTCAATTGTGTCTCATCATCATCCACCTCTTATGACAGTTTCCCACCGTCGCCTTCGTGTGACCGTGGCTGCTCAAATATTTGGGCATCGCTACACGTGATCTCCTCTTGCCCCGCTTCAAGTGGACCGGGCGAGAGGCCCGAATCTATAAATGGAAAAGTGAACAGCTCTTCAGATTGTCCAAGTGTGGGATCAATTGTCTCTGGGTACTCGGCATGGTGGGAGGAAGGAGGATCAGGGTGAGGAATATGAGGTCCAGACTCATGGCTACTGAGACTTGACCGTGTGGAAGACAGGGTGGTGGTGGTGGTGGTGGCTAAGTGACTGGAAGCATTATCCGCTATCCAACCAACAACCTTTTGACACTGATCTGGGTTCAATAGTGGTGTGCTGCGGTCCCCTAGAAATTGGGACAGGAAGGTCAGGCGAGAAGATGTGGGTGTTTGTTGTGGCACAATTTCGGCTTGCCCACGGCCTTGTACTCGGCCTCTGCATGCACCATTAAAATCACGTCCAGTTCCCCGTCCCTTGCCACGTGCCTTGCCCATTTTAAATGGAGGATAGTATCTTCCACGCTCACTACAAATGATTGAGTTTGAAGCGAAGTTATATGTGATCGGTGTGATGGAGAAAACAGAGTTTTAAATACCTGGCCTGTAGGTAAGTAGTGTGAACAGCAAACTGCTGTGAATTGCTTCACTGACACACTGAAAAAATGGAGGCCAGAAATGGCAGTATTTTCTGACAACGTATATGTGATCTGTGTGACGGAGAAAACACAGTTTTAAATAGCTGGATTTCTAGCGCTCTAATATGGAAAGGACCTGGCTGTATTCTGCAGTGCCAACAAGCAAATGGTGCAGAAAAACGTTGTTCTCTGGATTGCTTTATAAGCAAATAATGAGGATTAAGATCCAAAGAAAAGTATTCCTCGCCCCTGAGACCTGGGCCTTTGTATAGAAATATCTAACAGCAGCAGAAGGCAGATTTGGAATGGAGCCTCTTGTGCTATATGCACTGCAGTCTGCTATATACACTGCCTGCCTGCCTATTTACACTGCCTGCCTGATATATCTGCAGATGGATTAGTCCTCAGAAGGACTGTTTGTTGAGATGTATATGTGTAATGTGCGGTTTTTCTCACTACACTACCTAATGCACGATCAAATCTCTCCCTAACGCAGCATCAGCTCTCCCTACACTGTCTGATCCAGAGTGACTGTGATGAGCATGGCGGCGCCAGGTCAGATATAGACCTGATGACGCTGTGCGGCCAGCCAATCACTGTAATGCCCACAACCAACATGGCTATGGCATTACAGTGCATGGCAGGCAATCCCTGCATGTTCATTGGCTCTGTAAAGAGCACCAAACATGCAGGGATGGGTCCCGACTTCCCGCCCGACCAACCCGGAAATACTCGGTGAGCGCAGAGCATCTCGAGCAGTGAGATACTCGGGCGAGCACCGAGCAGTAGCGAGCATGCTCGCTCATCACTAGTTGTCATTAAGATTTAAAAAGAGAAAACACAGAAATGTGACAGTAAATGGCTTCACCCAACCAATAACCATGAGTGGAGAAAAAGTGTTTTTGTTATCATTCATTTTTTCTGAAACAAGGCCAAGAAAGGAAAATTCTGCCGGGGTATGTAAACTTTTGAGCAGAACTGTATATGCGCCAGCCCCAGTGTCTCCTATTCTATATACTCCAGCCCCAGTGTCTCCTATTCTATATACTCCAGCTTCTTCTGTGATGTATATGCTCTAGCCCCAATGTATCCTGTGATGAATATACGCCAGCCCCAGTGTCTCCTATTCTATATACTCCAGCCCCAGTGTCTCCTATTCTATATACTCCAGCTTCTTCTGTGATGTATATGCTCTAGCCCCAATGTATCCTGTGATGAATATACGCCAGCCCCAGTGTCTCCTATTCTATATACTCCAGCCCCAGTGTCTCCTATTCTATATACTCCAGCTTCTTCTGTGATGTATATGCTCTAGCCCCAATGTATCCTGTGATGAATATACGCCAGCCCCAGTGTCTCCTATTCTATATACTCCAGCTCCAGTGTCTTCTGTGACGTAGCTAATGTAGCCCTAATATCTCTTATGCAGAGGCGTCGCATGATAAAGCAGTGGGACACAAGCTCCCTGCCCTATCACTATCTCTTTCATATGCCACAGATCGCCATAGGCCTGCGGTTAACGAGATGTCAGGATCCTCACGCAGGTGGCTCGGTGACATCATTGCATCGCTCTGCTCTGCTGTCCCGCCATGGAAGAGGAGACAGAGGCCGTGATGTAGGGAATCAGGATTAAGTGAGATATTTTTTTAAATGATCGGGCAGTGGAGCCATCCTACTATATATCTGGAGTAGTGGGTCCATCATACTACATATGGAGTAGTGGGGCCATTATACTATATGTATGTGGGGCAGTGGGACCATCATAGTATATACAGGCGCATCTCACTAAATTAGAATATCTTCAAAAAGTTAATTTATTCCATTTCTTCAATATTGTTTCAGTATGCTCCACAATCATGAGGAAGACTGCTGACTTGACAGATGTCCAGAAGGCAGTCATTGACACACTCCACAAGGTCCTAGAGTTCCAATTTTCATTTGGAAATCAAAGTCCCAGAGTCTGGAGGAAGAGTGGAGAGTCCACAATCCAAGCTGCTTGAGGTCTAGTGTGAAGGCTCCACAATCAGTGATGGTTTGGGAGGCCATGTCATCTGCTGGTGTAGGTCCACTGTGTTTTATCAAGACCAAAGTCAGCACAGCCGGCTACCAGGACATTTTACAGCACTTCATGCTTCCCTCTGCCGACAAGCTTTTTGGAGATAGAAATGTCATTCTCCAGCAGGACTTGGCCCCTGTCCACACGGCCAAAAGTACCAATACCTGGTTTACACACAACAGTATCACTGTGCTTGATTGGCAGCAAACTCGCCTGACCTTAACCCCATAGAGAATCTATTATAGAGAATCTATGGGGTATTGTCAAGAGGAAGATGAGAGACACCAGACCCAACAATGCAGATGAGCTGAAAGACAGCTTTTTGTATTGAAGAACTGAAATAAATTAACTTTTTGATGATATTCTAATTTAGTGAGATGCACCTATATATGGAGCAGTGGGACTATCATGCTATATATATGGAGGAGTGGGGGCATCATACTAAATATAGAGCAGTGTGTGTGTGTCACCCCAGGCCTGGATGCCACAAACAATAATCTGTTTCTGAAAGCAGGAGGGAGGTCCCCTGGTTAGGGACAATTAGCATACAGCACCTCCTGTCCCAGGCCAGCAGGGGGAGCTGGCTGCCCCTATAAAAGCTGGAACTGGGTGCAGGGTTAGAGAGAACTGGAAGACCTAGCTCAGGAGTGAGACTAGTCCCAGAGAAGGAGGGACAGTTCAGCTGTAGCTGAGGAGTCCGTGAGGCAGAGGAGAAACTGCAAGCCAGGGACAGAGGCGACGAGAGCCGGTCCTGGCAGAGAACCAATCTACTGGACATTGGGGTCCGAGGCTGTCAGGGTTACAAGCCCAGCAGCAGAGAATCAAGCTGCGAGGGATTTCAGGTCCCTTGGCCTAAGAAGCCTGGAGGCTCCGCCACACAGAGGGACCAGTACATCGAGGAGCAAGCAACAGGTACCCAAGGCCTGAGTCGCAAGCCATACAGGAGAGAAGTACACGGCCAGCTCAGGGACGTGGGCTATTACACCACGAAAAGGGGGATAGTCAGAAAGAGCATAGAGAGAACGGTAGGCCTACACACTCACCCTGACCAGTGGGGCTCGCCCGATTGCTCTCAGACACCCAGGCCCATTCCTAACCGGTACTGTTGGGCCATTAATAATATCTACAATAAAGACCCTGAACTGTTTGAAGCAGACTCTGAACTCTTACTATTGCGGCCTGCACTATCACCCCCAACATCCACCTACACTGCCCTGAGGCTACACTCTTCCCATGGGGAGTTATCCTACCCCTGTGCTGCACACCAACACCAGCCTCAGCGGTCTGCCTTGCAGCGGCGGTTATCTCCAACCGCAATCCACGGGTGGCGTAGTCGGACATTCAAAACACTGATAAATAGACTGCCACCATTTGGTCTGACCACCCTGAGCCACGGGATCGGGTTGCCACTACTACCCCCATCAGCACCGTACACTAGAAGGCCCGGTTCCGGGTACCCCACGGCCCAGGGGGGGAGTCAGCTTTGGCGTAGTCGGCAGAATTGTGACCAACCCGCCACAAACGGGTATTGCGTGCCTGGAAAAGACTCTATACATATCTGAGTGAAGTTTCCCGCCATTTGGGGCCATTTCCCGCCAATCGGAGCCGTTTCCCGCCATCGGGCGCCATCTTCGGGACGACGCGCGGGAAGAAGAGGGGCGTGGACGTCCAAAAACGCGTGAGACCTGAAGCCCCGCCCTACGCTGAGACGCTGCTCAAGGTCCTGGATGGAGATCCAGCGGATGCCGACGTCATCACCGAGCAACGCAAGGTCCTCTCCCAGAGCATCGCGAGGGAAGCCGCGGCCTACAGAAGAGGATCGCCAGAAGGTAGGCCACGGTTAATTAGGAGGGAGGAAGATGTCGGACGCGGAGGGACCCTCTACCACCAGCGTAGCCGCTGCAGCTGTGATGCCGTTTTCCATGCCCTATATCCATAGGCGGATTATAATGAGGGCAATCCGGGCGACCGCCCAGGGCCCCGAGCCTGCAGGGGGTCCGCGGCTCCAGGCGGGGTGTCTAATGCCGGATTGCCCTCATTATATGTGCGGGCCGCCGCGGCACATAGCGGTAGCAGTGGCGGGAGGGGGGGGCCTGGACTGCTCCCCCAGCAGCGGCCACCGCTACTTCTTCATCGGCCGGGCCAGCACTGCAGCAGTTAACTTCCCTGTGCTGGCCCGGCCGCGTCACTGCTAGGAGACATGGCCCTGTGCGCGGCTGTGTCTCCTAGCTGTGACGTCACACAGAGCGCCCCGGCCTGCAGTGCTGCACCGGAAAAGAGAGAGAGCAGGCAGGAGGAATTGAGCCGGGGGATGGTGAGTGTGTGTGTGTGTGAGCAGATGTGTGTGTGGGCAGGTGTGTGTGTGTTTGTGGGCAGGTGTCTGTGGGGGCAGGTGTCTGTGTGGGCAGGTGTGTGTGTGTGTGTATATGTGTGTGTGTGTATATGTGTGTGTGTCTGTGTGGGCAGGTGTGTGTGTGTGTATATGTGTTTGTGTGTGTGTGGGCAGGTGTCTGTGTGGGCAGGTGTGTGTGTGTGTGTGGGCAGGTGTGTGTGTGTGTGTGGGCAGGTGTGTGTGTGGGCAGGTGTGTGTATATAGGTGTGTGTGTGTGTGTTTGCGGGCAGGTGTCTGTGTGGGCAGATGTGTGTGTGGGCAGGTGTGTGTGTGTGTGTGGGCAGGTGTGTGTGTGTGTGGGCAGGTGTGTGTGTGTGGGCAGGTGTGTGTGTGTGTGGGCAGGTGTTGGTGTGTGTGTGTGGACAGGTGTGTATGTGTGGGCAGGTGTGTGTGTGTGGGCAGGTGTGTTTGTGTGTGGGCAGGTGTGTTTGTGTGTGGGCAGGTGTGTGTGTGTGTGGGCAGGTGTGTGTGTGTGTCTGTGTGGGCAGATGTGTGTGTGGGCAGGTGTGTGTGTGTGGGCAGGTGTGTGTGTGTCTGTGTGGGCAGGTGTGTGTGTGTGTCTGTGTGGGCAGGTGTGTGTGTGTATATGTGTGTGTGTGTGTGTGTGTGGGCAGGTTAGAAATTCTTGCCCTGTTGAACACTACACCTGACTTGAGCCCACCACCTCTTGGTTGTCCAATGTTCTTGCTTCTCTAGGGCTCTTCTCAGATATTCATTATACCAGCTCCCCAGAATACCAAAGTTAGGGTGGGTGACCGCGAGCCCTGGTGGTGGTCATAACTGCGGCCACCCAGGGGCAATACTCCATAACAACAATCCCCTGAGGTGGTGTAGGATGTAAGGACCTATTCACACTACATTCAGCGCTGCATTCAGGTCTTTACACAAGGCTTACAACTGAATCCCTGAAATTCAGGATTGTGCTGTCTGAAATGAGACATCTGAAAGCAGAGAAAATGGAGCCTAAAGATTCAGACTTTAGCCTCGGTTTGCCTTTGTTCAAATCAATGGCTATGTCAAGGCACATCTGAATGCCATTTTTCAGGGATTTAGATAGAAGCCTGGAAAGAGGAGATGAATGCATTGCAAAATTCAGTGTGAATAGGCCCTTATATCTGGAGTCTTGATATTGATGCCACAAGCATTTTACTTGTTTTTAACTTAAAAAAAAAATACACACACACAAATTATATACACACACACACACACACTATACATACACACACAGTATACATACACACACATTATACACACACACACACACACTATACATACACACACACAGATGTGTATGTGGGCAGGTGTGTGTGTGTGGGCAGGTGTGTGTGTGGGCAGGTGTGTGTGTGTGTGATGTCTGTCTGTTTGTGTGTGTGTGTGTGTGTGTGGGCAGATGTCATTGTGTGATGCCTGTTTGTATGTATTTTTGTGTTTCAAATGTGTTTATGCGTGTCTGTATATGTTTGTGTGTGTGTATGACTGCATGCGGCCTCCTGCTGAGTATAGTTGGCGCCGTGCGGCCTCCTGATGTCTCTGGGGGGGCTCCGTGCAGCCTCCCGCTGTGTATAGATGGCTATGTGCGGCCCCTCGCTGTTTATAGACGGCGCCGTGCGCCCCCCCGCTGTGTATAGATGGCTACGTGCGCCCCCCGCTGTGTATAGATGGCTACGTGCGGCCCCCCGCTGAGTATAGATGTCGCCGTGCGGCCTCCTGCTGTGTATAGATCGCTACGTGCGGTCTCCCGCTGAGTATAGATGGCGCTGTGCGGCCTCCTGCTGTCTCTGGGGGGAGCGCCGTGCGGCATCTATACTCAGCAGGAGGCCGACCGTAGCCAGCTATACACGTATACTCAGCAGGAGGCCGCACGTAGCCATCTATACGGTGCCATCTATACACAGCGGGAGGCCGCACGGCGCCATCTATACACAGTGGGAGGTCGCACGGCGCCATCTATACACAGCGGGAGGCCGCACGGAGCCATCTATACACAGCGGGAGTCTCAGTGTTTTGCAAGAGCAGTCAATAAATTCTGCTTGACTAATTCTGAGCACCATAAAGTCTGGTTCGCTTCTAACCTGCTGTCTTCATTTTCAGCTTGCTGAATTCTAACTCATTTACTGTCATTCGAGACGATGCCTTTGCTGGTCTCTTTCACCTTGAATACCTGTAAGTGTTCCACTTAATGTCATATTTTTGATTCTGTTCTTCTTCATCTTTTGGCATGTGCAATTGTATGAACAAGTATTCATATGAATTTATGACCTACTTAAACCTTGGAGGACCTTAAATTTTATTCAATCAATTTTTTTTCCAGTTTAAAACTATGGGACATATATGTGCCTTGGTCCTCAAAGGGTTTTTAAAGGGGCTGCAAACATAAATATGAAAAAAATAATTCAATTAGTGCTTTTTGTGTTTATTTAATTTTTATTTGAAGTCCATTTTTTTATATACCTTGAAATTAAGCTCTACCCCATGGAATGAAGCCCTACCTACATGACATCTGAGAGCTACATGGATCCCGCTTGTGAGGTGCCTGTCCGTCACTACTATTCAGTTTTAGGGTCCACTCACTAAGCCATATATTCTCTCATGCAAGAGAATAGGGCCAATTAAGCTAATGACACTCGGCTCAAACTCTGTCAGAGCTTCAACTGAGTGTGATCCGATTCTCTCGCAGCACAGATATGGAGAAGATGGAGAACTTACTTTCTCCATAGTCTCTGTGAGTGTTCATCGGACTGCACTTGGATGACATCCGAGTGCAGTCCAATGTTTTACGTGCACCCATAGACTTGTATGGGTGCACATGGTCCGAATATCGAATGAGATTATTTTCTCATGCCAATAATCGCACTGTCCCATAGTATAACATAGAGCCGAGTCCTATCCGATAAAACATCACATAGCATTCGGCCGTGTTATACGACAGTGTGAGCGAGCCCTTAGAGTCAAGGAATATTTACATGCAGATGATGATATTACTCTCCAAGTGTATATTTTTTTAGGCGAGTTCATAGTAAATGCTTTGCATTTTTGACATGTGATCAACTAAAGAGCAAGAAAGATTTAGGACCTCCCCTATAGAGAAACGAAAAATAGTTTGGAGGACTTGCATGTCCTTTTTATTTATTATGAGAAAATCATAAAAGATCCCGTTTTTTAACCATGCTGTGACTTTCTGCTGAAGGAGAGGGAGAGAGCTGCCCTATTCAGAGTCTGTAATAGGACCTGCTGACAAAAGTGTTGAAGATACAGTCTAATGTGAATTAACAATGAAAAAAAGTTAATTTAACAAATGGCTTGTATTTTTTTAATACAAACTTTTTTGTCTTTACAGCTCTTTTAAAGGGAATCTGTCATCAGGTTTTTGCCACCTAATCTGAGAGCAGCATAATGTAGGGTTAGAGGCACTGATTCCAGTAATGTGTCACTTACTGGGCTGTTTAGTGTTGTTTTGATAAAATCATTGATTTGTCAGAAGGTAATTATCACTAGATGACTAGTAAGTTCTGTAGGACCCCACCCCCATCACTGATCAGTAGATTTCTGTGTACACTGAGCATGGGCAGAAAGCTGCCAATCAGTGGTGTGGGTGGGGCTATACAGAGCGCAGCATTCAGAGAGCTGCTAGATCTGCAGCAGATAAAACTGTGATTTTCTCAAAATGGCAACAAGCAGCTGAAAAAGTGACACATCGCTGGAATCAGGGTATCTGCCCCAATATTGTGCTGCTCTCAGATGAGGCAGCACAATTAATATTATGCCAAATTAATTTCCCATGAACTATCACATGATCTATCACAGGGGATCATGTGACATGTCACGTGATAAATCAGGTGTGTGGAGGGGGCCCGCGCCTTCTAAACTGCCCGGGGCCCTTGCTACTCTTAATCCACCCCTGCCTATATCCCCGGAGCGGCCTGGATGCCCAGTATGCTGGCGAGTCGCATACCTTGGGTGACTTTAAAGAAAGGCTGTATAGCCTGTTCAAAGTTTATCCCCTGACAGAAGAACAGAAGGTAAGCATACTGATAGGGCAGTTAACTGGTGCGGCCCAGCGGGAGGTAAAGTCTTGGACAGCTGAGGAGAAAAGGACTGTAAGGGGGGTTCTGACCCGTCTACGGGACACCTTTGATACCCGTACCTCAGCAGAAATCAAAATGCGGTTCTATGGATGTAAGCAGCGAGCTCAAGATAGCATCCGAGATTATGCCCTAAATTTACAGGAAGCCTTGGGGGCAATTAAGCAAGCTGACCCTGGCAGCGTGCAGGATACAGATAAACTATTGACTGACCAGTTCATAGAAGGTCTGCTGTCCAGCGCCCACAGAACCCAGCTGCGCCTCATGGCCCTACAGAACCCCGATTTGACTTTTGCACAGTTCAACGATAGGGCCATCCGGGTGCTCCGAGAACCTGCACCGGGTGGCGCTGTAGCTTCCCGGCGCCCTGCCATCCCTTACCACCAGGGGGCGGCACCCTATCCCGCAGACCTTGTGGGGGCTGATGCGCAGGCCCTAAATCCATCCCCGCCTGCAAACCTGCACCATCAGGTCCAAGAACTAACAAAGAGTGTTGCTGCATTGTCCAGGACCGTACAGTCGTTACAGATGGACCCGTCAGGACCAATCAAGCTGGCTTCCAGTCCGGAGGATGTCCCGTGGCGTCGACGGAGGAGGATCCCGTCGTTCAGAGGGAGGCCCGCCGATCATTACACTGAGGATGGACAGCCGATTTGCCGCCGTTGCAGCCAGCCGGGACACGTAGCCAGGTACTGTACTTTAAATGGGTCCGACCTGGGGCAAAGGGCCAACCCCCAGGTATAAGGTCATCAGGCCCATCTAATTGGCGTGGTAAGTAGGTAGGGGAACGCCCGGTTTTACCCGTAGTGCTGGACGGTATCCCCATGAGTGCACTGCTGGACACCGGGTCCCAAGTGACTACCATCCAATATGTACTTTTCAAGCAGTACTGGAGTGACACTGATATAACTCGTTATCCAGATGATGACTTGAGCATCATCGCCAGCAATGGTCAACCCGTGCCGCAGGTGGGGTTCAGAGAGATGACCATTAAGATTGGTAAAGTTGAACTGCCGGCACAGGGAGTGATCATTGTGGACATTGACCGTCGAGAAAGTCACCCTAAAATAACCTTGGGTACTAATGTGATTGAAAATTGTCTTTCAGAAGCAATTGTAATTTTGCAGCAGGTGGCGATGAATGTGAGCTCCAGCCAGCAGAGGGTCCTCCAGAAGGAGATAAGAGCCCTGATGAGATGGCAACAGGTAGAACTGTCTGGTGGTGAGATCGGTAGCGTGAGGAATGGATGAGCGACCCGTTCCCCATTGCCATGCCCCCCAAAAGTGAAATGATCTGGTGTCGGAATGCAATCGGGTTAAGAGGGAGAGACTACCAAGCCATGGTAGAACCCGTGTACTCAGACAGCAGGCCCACCATTTTGACAGCCCAGGGGGTGGTCGATGTCCGCCATGGAAGGGTGCCCGTCTGGATCTTAAACATTGGGGAAAGGGAAGTACACTTGCCTTGGTACGCTACACTAGCCAAATTGTATACTGTTGAACACAATGCTGTCAGGGCCATGGAACCCTTGCCTCCATCTCCCCAAGCAGAGGGTAATGGTTCCCAGAAACCCAAGGAGGACTGGTGCCAGAAACTCCACGTGGGTGCTGACTCCACTCCCTTGCACCAAAAACAAGGAGTCTACCGGGTGGTTCAAGAGTACGAGAGAATCTTTAGTAAGCACCCGCTAGACTTCGGCAGAGTGAAAGGGGTAGAACACCACATCCCCATGGGGAGCCACCCACCAATAAAAGAAAGATACAGATCTGTACCACCCCGCACACTATCAGAACGCAAAGGGCATGCTGAGAGAAATGAAGGAAGCCGGGGTCATTAGAGACAGTTGTAGCCCCTGGGCAGCCCCCTTGGTTCTGGTTAAAAAGAAAGACTGTACTATGAGAATGTGCGTGGACTATAGAGAAGTCAATCGTATCACCCATAAAGACGCATACCCGTTGCCTAGAATAGAGGAGTCTTTGGTCGCACTAAAATCAGCTAATTTCTTCTCTACTTTGGACCTTACTAGTGGGTACTGGCAGGTTCCTGTGGCAGAGGCTGATAAGGAGAAGACCGCCTTCACCACCCCGATGGGATTAAGTGAATTCAACTATATGCCGTTCGGGCTCTGCAACGCACCCGGGACCTTCCAGAGGCTGATGGAATGCTGTCTAGGGCACCGAAACTTTGAGACGGTCCTACTTTACCTGGACGACGTGATTGTCTATTCGAAGACTTACGAGGACCATCTAAAGCACCTGGCCGAGGTGTTCGATGCCCTGGCAGGCTTTGGCATGAAAGTGAAACCCTCCAAGTGCCATCTGTTAAAGCCGAAGGTACAGTACCTGGGACATGTGGTGAGTGCAGAAGGAGTAGCCCCCGACCCTGACAAAATCACGGCAATAAAGAACTGGCCAAGCCCCTCTAACATAAAAGAAGTGAGGCAGTTCCTCGGGTTGGTAGGCTACTACCAAAGGTTCATCCCCAGGTTCACCAAGATGGCAGCCCCTATGCAGGACCTCCTTATAGGACAATCTAAGACCAGAAGCCAAAAGCCACCCTTCAAGTGAGACAAGCCGGAAGAGGAGTCCTTCCGCCAGCTGAAGATGGCCCTCACGGGGGATGAGATCCTGGCCTACCCTGATTATGGCCAGCCTTTTATCCTCCACACAGACGCCAGTAATGTGGGGCTGGGAGCCGTACTGTCACAGAACCAACAGGGCAGAGAAAGGGTGATCGCGTACGCCAGCCGGAAGCTGAGGCCCACCGAGAGAAACCCGGAGAATTACAGCTCCTTTAAGCTGGAGTCCTTGGCAGTGGTGTGGGACGTAACAGAACGTTTCAAGCATTACCTGGCCTCTGTGAAGTTCACTGTGTACACGGACAACAATCCGTAGACACATCTGGACAATGCGAGACTTGGTGCCCTAGAGCAGCGGTGGATGGCCCGGCTAGCAAACTATGACTTCACCATCAAGTACCGGGCAGGCCGAGACAATGCCAATGCAGATGCCCTATCGAGAATTCCCCACTTGCCTGATGAGGGAGAAGATCCAGACGAGTTGGAGGAAATAGAGCTCCCTGCATTCCACCGGTACGGGGCCACTCAGTACTCCCACCGTGTAAGAGACAAAGACTTGACCACTGTCATGTTCAATCCCTTACCTCACCACGACTGGGCTGAAACGCAAGATAGTGACCCTGCAATTCGCCTGGTGAAAGACCTGTTGACCCAGGCAGACGCTAGCCCTGGCTCGGATGCTCCAGAGGAAGCCAAGCAGTTATGGAAGGAGAAAAGCAGGCTATTCCTCTACGAAGGTAAGCTGTGCAGAAGGCTTGTCAACCACCGGACGCACGAGCTGACCTGGCAGGTAGTGGTCCCGAGACGAGATGCAGCAATGGTCCTGGAGGCCTACCATGACAGAGCGGGACACTTCGGGTGGAAGAAACTGGAGTTCCTACTGAGAGAGCGGTTCTACTGGGTTGGAATGAGAGGGGCCATAGAGAAGTGGTGCAGGGACTGCGGCCCATGTAACCTCAGAAGGAAGGACGGTACCAGCCAGAAGATGCCCTTGATGCCCATCATCACCAGGCAGCCTCTTGAGCTGGTAGCTCTGGACCATGTGAAACTGGCTCCAAGCCGGTTGGGCTACGTCTATGCCCTGACAATAGTGGACCACTATTCCCGGTTCCTGGTGGTGGTTCCTGTTAAAGACTTGACAGCCCAAACAGCGGCCAGAGCCTTCCAACAACACTTCTGCCGTCCACACGGGTATCCGGAACAGGTCTTGACAGATCAAGGTCCAGGGTTTGAGGCTGAAATCTTCCAGGAGTTCTGCAACCTCTACGGCTGTAAGAAGATTCGGACAACGTCTTACCACCCACAAACCAACGGGCTATGTGAGAAAATGAATAATATCGTCATTGATCTCCTCAAAACGTTGCCCCTGGAAGAACGCAGCCTGTGGCCGGAGAAGCTGCCAGACCTGATAGACTTATACAACCATATCCTGGTGAATGCTACAAATTGCACCCCGGCTTACCTGATGAGGGCAAGACCAGGTAAGCTGCCGATAGACCTGGAGATGGGAGTCCTGACCCCCGAGGACACCTCCCCAGACGCGGACTGGGATACGGAACGGCGGCTACAGTACAAGAAGGTACAGGAGAGTGTGGAGAGGAGTCTGGCTCAAGCGAGAGAAAAGCAAGAGAGGCTCTTCAACCAACACGCCCCTGCTGGTCCCCTGGAACCTGGTGAGCAGGTCCTGAAGCGGAAGAGAAGGCTTCACAAGCTAGATGACCAGTGGGAGAGCGACCCGTACACAGTACTGCAGTCCAACCACAACAACCCGAAGGTATGTGTAATTACCAAGGATGGAGGAGAAACCACTAGCACCGTCTCCAGAGACCACCTAAAAAGGTGCCCCAAGCAACTACAGAGTGCAGGAGAAGATCAAGATGACCTTGAACCCGCAGAAGACAAGAAAGAAATGATCAGCACAGTTCTTGGAGAGTTCCCCCGGTCCTGGACTCGGATAAATGATGCAATAGTGGTACCCGTCCTACACTTCCTTCAACCAACCCAGCAGGAACCTACAGGAGAGCAGGAGGAATTAGAAGACCAAGCAGCCCTAGAGGCAGAAGAACCCATGCCAGCAGCCCAAGAGAGTCAACCCTCTGCTGACAGTGAGCCTGCCATACCTGCGGTAAGCCAAAGGACCCGCAGATAGCTGCCTGCACTGCCTGTAAACCCAGCTAGAAGCTGTACCCTGAATGCTAGTGGGGAAAGTCAGGTTAGACCACCACCAGACAGTGGGTTACGCAGGTCAACCCGGAGCACTAGGGGGCAAATACCAGCTCGCTGGAAGATCTAAATGCTGTATATTGTAAATGTTTTATGTTTGTTGCCTGGTTGCTAATTATGTTTTTCCAGTCTTTCTAGTTCATGGACTAACAGGTTATGGACGCTGAATAACCGGAACTGTCTTGTAGATAGTTGCACTTGGTGCCCTCTTTCGAAGATGGCCACGGAAGAAAAATCTGTCCGGTGTGGCCTCCTTGTGGCCCAAAGTAGAGAGCTCAGCCTTGTCGCCACGCCCAAGGCCAGGAACTTGGGGTTTATGGAAACAGGTCCCCACACCGTGGAAAACTTCACCTTGTTGGGTGACATGGACACCCGGTCACGGAAGCGCTGTGACCTCAAGGACAAAATATACTTGTGTATATGTTATGTTGTCATTTATACCCTGTATTTGTGGTTCCTGTTTAGTCCGAAGTACTAAATTTTACTAGGGGAGAATGTGTCACCCCAGGCCTGGATGCCACAAACAATAATCTGTGTCTGAGAGCAGGAGGGAGGTCCACTGGTTAGGGACAATTAGCATACAGCACCTCCTGTCCCAGGCCAGCAGGGGGAGCTGGCTGCCCCTATAAAAGCTGGAACTGGGGGCAGGGTTAGAGAGAACTGGAAGACCTAGCTCAGGAGTGAGACTAGTCCCAGAGAAGGAGGGACAGTTCAGCTGTAGCTGAGGAGTCCGTGAGGCAGAGGAGAAACTGCAAGCCAGGGACAGAGGCGACGAGAGCCGGTCCTGGAAGAGAACCAATCTACCGGGCATTGGGGTCCGGGGCTGTCAGGGTTACAAGCCCAGCAGCAGAGAACCAACCTGCGAGGGATTTCAGGTCCCTTGGCCTAAGAATCCTGGAGGCTCCGCCACACAGAGGGACCAGTACAGCGAGGAGCAAGCAACAGGTACCCAAGGCCCTAGTCGCATGCCATACAGGCGAGAAGTACACGGCCAGTTCAGGGACGTGGGCTATTACACCACGAAAAGGGGGATAGTCAGAAAGAGCATAGAGAGAACGGTAGGCCTACACACTCACCCTGACCAGTGGGGCTCGCCCGAATGCTCTCAGACACCCAGGCCCATTCCTAACCGGTACTGTTGGGTCATTAATAATATCTACAATAAAGACCCTGAACTGTTTGAAGCGGACTCTGAACTCTTACTATTGCGGCCTGCACTATCACCCCCAACATCCACCTACACTGCCCTGAGGCTACACTCTTCCCGTGGCGAGTTATCCTACACCTGTGCTGCACACCAACACCAGCCTCAGCAGTCTGCCTCGCAGCGGCGGTTATCCCTGACCGCAATCCACGGGTGGCGTAGTCGGACATTCAAAACACTGATAAATAGACTGCCACCATTTGGTCTGACCACCCTGAGCCACGGGATCGGGTTACCACTACTACCCCCATCAGCACCGTACACTAGAAGGCCCGGTTCCGTGTACCCCACGGCCCAGGGGGCGAGTCATGTGCATCAAATTATACATACAGATATGGGGCAGTGGGGCTTCATACTATATACAGGTGCTTCTCACAAAATTAGAATATCATCAAAAGTTAGTTTATTTCATTTCTTCAATGCAAAAAGTGAAACTCCTATATTATATAGAGTCATTACACACAGAGTGATCTATTATATAGAGTCATTACACAGAGGGATCTATTATATAGAGTCATTACACACAGAGGGATCTATTATATAGAGTCATTACACAGAGGGATCTATTATATAGAGTAATTACACACAGAGGGATCTATTATATAGAGTCATTACACAAAGAGGGATCTATTATACAGAGTCATTACACACAGAGTGATCTATTATATAGAGTCATTACACACAGAGGGATCTATTATATACAGTCATTACACACAGAGGGATCTATTATATAGAGTCATTACACACAGAGGGATCTATTATATAGAGTCATTACACACAGAGGGATCTATTATATAGAGTCATTACACACAGAGGGATCTATTATATAGAGTCATTACACACAGAGGGATCTATTATATAGAGTCATTACACACAGAGGGATCTATTTTAAGTGTTTATTTCTGTTAATGTTGATGATTATAGCTTACAGCCAATGAAAACACAAACGTCATTATCTCAGTAAATTAGAATACTTCATAACAACAGCTTGAAAAATGTTTTTAAAATCCGAAAAGGTGGCCTACTGAAATGTATGTTTAGTAAATGCCCTCAATAGTTGTTCGGGCTCCTTGTGCATCAATTACTGCATCAATGCGGCAATGTGGCATGGAGGGATCAGCCTGTGGCACTGCTGAGGTGTTATGGAAGCCCAGGTGGCTTTGATAGCAGCCTTCAGCTCATCTGTATTGTGGGGTCTGGGGTCTCATCTTCCTCTTGACAATACCCCATAGATTCTCTATAATAGATTCTCTATGGGGTAAAGGTCAGGCGAGTTTGCTGCCAATCAAGCACAGTGATACTGTTGTGTGTAAACCAGGTATTGGTACTTTTGGCAGTGTGGACAGGGGCCAAGTCCTGCTGGAGAATGACATTTCCATCTCCATAAAGCTTGTGGGCAGAGGGAAGCATGAAGTGCTGTAAAATGTCCTGGTAGACGGCTGCGCTGACTTTGGTCTTGATAAAACACAGTGGACCTCCACCAGCAGATGACATAGCTCCCCAAACCATCACTGATTGTGGAGACTTCACACTAGACCTCCAGCAGCTTGGATTGTGGCCTCTCCACTCTTCCTCCAGACTCTGGGACCTTGATTTCCAAATGAAATGCAAAATTTACTTTTCATCTGAAAACAACACCTTGGGCCACTGAGCATCAGTCCAGGTCTTTTTCTCTTTGGCCCAGGTAAGACGCTTCTGGCGTTGTCTATTGGTCATGAGGGGCTTGACACAAGCAATGCGACACTTGTAGCCCATGTCCTGGATACGTCTGTGTGTGGTGGCTCTTGAAGCAGTGACTCCAGCAGCAGTCCACTCCTTGTGAATCTCCCCCAAATTTTTGAATGGCCTTTTCTTAGCAATCCTTTCAAGGCTGCGGTTATCCCAGTTGCTTGTGCACCTTTTTCTACCACACTTTTTCCTTCCAAGTCCATTAATATGCTCAGATACAGCACTCTGTGAACAGCTGCTTCTTTAGCAATGACCTTTTGTGGCTTACCCTCCTTGAGGAGTGTGTCAATGACTGCCTTCTGGACATCTGTCAAGTCAGCAGTCTTGCCCATGATTGTGGAGCCTACTGAAACTGACTAAGGGACCTTTTTAAATGCTTAGGAAGCCTTTGCAGGTGTTTCTTGTTAATTCTAATTTACTGAGATAATGACTTTTGTGTTTTCATTGGCTGTAAGCCATAATCATCAACATTAGCAGAAATAAACACTTAAAACAGATCACTCTGTTTGTAATGACTCTGTATAATATATGAGTTTCATTTTTTAGGATTGAAGAACTGAAATAAATTCACTTTTTGATGATATTCTAATTTTCTGAGAAGCACCTGTATGTAGCAGTGCGGCAATTATACTATATACAGTCAGGAGTATAAGTACTTGATACACTGAAAATTTCGAAAGTTTTTCCACCTACAAAGAATGAAGAGGTCTGTTTTGTTCTACTTAACTGCTGCAACTTGGACCTTTAACAGGATTTATATTTCACCTATGAGAAAGCATACTATGTGTATTTGGCAGATTAACTCAGGCTTGTTTATGATAAACTGAATACATGGATTGGAGTCCTATTTGTATACAGAATATTGACTATTAATGCTGGCAGAGTAAGTCTTAGGCTATATTCACACTAGGTGTTTTTTTTTCTGCAGCAAAACATAATCTCTTGGCAGGAAAGAAGTAGCGTCAAAAACGCAGGTTTTGGTGTGTTTTTTTGCAGTGGTTCTTGGTGCATTTTTGGTGCGTTTTTCAGGATCCCAAAGTTCAGCTTTGCTTCCACCATAGACACATGAAAACAGGTCACCATTGCAAGACATATGTTCATGAAAAAGTACACATTACAAATGTAATAGGGGGGGGTGAATTGGTCTGGAATAGTTTATCTAAGACCCTGGCAGTGCATTGAATTTGTAGGACACTATTTACTTTCACATTATGGTTTGCCATTGAGTTGCTCAGGCATTGTTCATTTTCACACCTCCCTGGGCCACACGTGTTGTTCAATCTCACACCTAGCTCAACCAATGTTTACTTTGTAGGCATCACTAATTTAATTAAACTGTAATAATCCAAGCTGCTATATCAGGTGACCAAGACAAGATGGTTTAAACTTGGGAAAATCACAAAAGTAAATGTGTGTCACATACTTGCTTTTTTCACTAAAAACGCAGCAAAATGTTCACACTAGGCTTTTTTTCAGCATTTTTTTCCACCACCCTTTTTTTTAATGGGTGAAAAACGCTGAAACAAGTGACATACTCTATTGCAAAAAGCCATGGAAAGCACAAAATACTGAGGACAAATAAGCAAGCTTTGTGCATGAGATTTCGGAAATCTCATAGACTTTGTTGGTACTGTAAAACGCAGCTGAAAATTTGCATAAAAAAGCCCGCTAAAAAAACGTCTAGTGTGAATATAGCCTTGTATAACAGTTCGCCAATGAGTTAGGATATATGACCACGATGCAGAAATGCTGCGGATTTTTCCTAAGCGTTTCTGCATCTCCCTGGATTGTCAAGCGCTTTGCCAAGTGATTTTAGCATCACTTGGAAAAGTGCTTGACAACTTGGTCACACTATATAATTCCATGCAACCGGCATGGATTTATATAGTGTGACCAAGTTACAATGCTGCAAATGCAGCATCAATAATAAAAAAAAAGAATAATAATGGTGAAAAATAAAAAAAAAACATTATACTCATCTTCCGATGGTCCTCGATCTTCTTCTCCGGTGCGTCCGGTGTCTTCGGCGGATCACGGTGCTGTAAAAGGACCTTCCATGACGTCATTTAGTCATGTGACAGGTCACGCGACCGCCGATGTCAGCGGTCGCGTGACCTGTCACATGACTAAATGGCATCATGGAAGGTCATTTTACCACCGCGAGCAGCCGAAGAGCCAGCAGCACCGCCGGGAGCAGACAGGGGCCATCAGAAGGTAAGTATATGTTTATTTTTTATTTTAATTCTATTTTAACTACAGGTACTATGGTACCCGGGTCTGGAGGAGAGTCTCTTCATCTCCTGACCCGGGTACCATCCATGCATTGAGTCGTATAGTATCCACATGTGTATTTTTAGTCATTCGGATGTTATGCGTTCCAATGCAAGTCAATGGCGGCTAAATCGCAGCGACTCTGCAAAATTAAAGGACGTGCTGCGGATTTTTCCGCAATGATAATCCGCAGCGGAAATCTCTGCAGCATGTGCACAGCACATGCGGATTATCATTGGGAACCATTGCAGACCTATCACCAAGCGTTTTTTAAGTGTTTCCGCGGCGGAAGTTACGCTGCAGAAACGCCTAAGAAACGCATAGTGGGCACACAGCCTTAAAAGTTCTATGGTGAAGAAAAACACGTGAGATAATAAATGCGAAATATACAATATTTCCCATAATATGACTGAGGATATCTTTAGGGTGTATTCACTGTTTTTTCTTCTGCAGCAAAAATGCTGTGTTTTACAGCACCATCTTAGTGAATGACATTTCTGAAATCTCATTCACATGCTGTTTTTTTGCATTTTTTTTAAATCTGCAGCTTGTCAAGTCTTTCAGAGGTTTTGCAGCATTTTTCACCCATTCAAATGAATGGAAAAATAAACACAAGTAAAAACACCTGAATTTTAAGCAGCGTTTTTCCTGCCTCCTTTGATTTTTGAGGTAGAAAAAAAATGCTGCCAAAATCCAACTTGTGAACACACCTTTATCCTGGTTGTGTTCTAATTGGATATAAAATAGAACGGCCATGATAACATGGGTAGTTAATTGTATGGTGTTTTCACTTTATATATTACCAGGCCGCATTCTATTTGCGCAGAGCTGCTCCGTGAAGATTCTATCACAAGATTCCGTGATGACATCACAGGTGATGGTGACATCACTGCTCACAGTCGCTATATATACAATGCACATAGGCTCACCCGTGCCTTTCTTGGCTCTATAGTGACTGATAGCACTTGCAGTTTTTCACTATGGCTGGAATTGTTTTGGACATTTCTCAGGTAAAAGCACTATTGTTGATCCTTATGATCAATCGTCCTAACAGTGTGCTTCTACCACCCGATGGCGTCCTCAGCTTCACTCACCGGCTGGTGATGGAGCTAGTAAAGGATTGCGTGACCAAACACCGACAACGTCGTCTAACGTCAGACTATCTGACGGATTTACTTCAGAACATCAGGACATTACTACACCAGGTAAGTGGCGGACACTCTGCACAGAACATCTCAATATTAATAGATAATAATGGAGGGATAGAAGCTTTTTCTTCTAATATATCGTATTTTGCAGACCATAAGACGTACCAAAAATTTTTGGGAGGTAAATAGGAAAAACATTTATTATAATAAAATGGGGGTCTGTCTTATAGTCCTGTCTTATAGTCCGAATTTTCGGTTTCTTACTGAGGGGGGTGGTGGCAGTGGAGCGAGGTCACAGGAGGCAGAGTCGCTGCTGCAGGAAGTCGGCAGTAGGAGTGGGGCGCTGCTGTGGGCCCCAAGCTGGGAGGAGCGGGGTGTCCAGAAGGTGCGAGGCTGCGGGCCCTGGGCTTCAAGGAAATGTTAGCGGTAATTCAGGAGGGGAGGCCCTGCTCTGCTTATTGATTTCTCTGCAGTGGGCTTCAAGAAGTAGGCTGCTGGAGATGGCCAATACACAAATTGAGATCTCAGCTCGTCATTGAGCCGAGATCTAAATCTGCACATGCACTGCCTCCAGCGGCCATTTGCCTGAAGCCCACCGCCAGAAAATCAATGGGCAGAGCGGGGACTCCCCTCCTAAATCACCGCTAACATTTCCTTGAAGCCCAGGGCCCGCAGCCTCGCACGTCCTGGACACCCCGCTGGCCCGCAGGAGCGCCCCATTTCTACTGCCGGCTTCCTGCAGCAGTGACCCCACCTCCTGTGACCTCACTCCACCACAGCCACCCCCCTGGTAAGCTACATTCAGACAATTATTATTATTAATAATCTGTCTGATATGCTGGGGTGGAGAGCTCCAGAGTAGGGGGGATGCACGGGAGAAATCTTGTATGCGATTGTGGGAAGAGGAGATAAGAGGGGAGTAGAGAAGAAGATCTTGTGAGGATCGGAGGTTGCGTACAGGTAAGTACCGGGAGACTAGGTCACAGATATATGGAGGAGACAGGTTGTGGGTGGCTTTGCATGCCAAGGTTAGGGTCTTGAACTGGAGTCTCTGGGTAATGTGGAGCCAGTGAAGGGATTGGCGGAGCGAGGGGAAAAGCCAGGGAATAGCGGGGGGACAGGTGGATTAGTCAGACAGCAGAGTTTAGGATAGATTGGAGGGGTGCGAGAGTGTTAGAAGGGAGGTCAAAAATTTTGGAAAAAAAAGGATCTTATAGTCCATAAAATACGGTAAAACACAACGAGTCCCCAAATACAGTATGTAGTCATTGTATCTGCAGACAGAGAACCGATGTCACATACAATTTCCGCCTCCATTCTGACCGCTTTCATCTGAAAATTCTCTTTTCCATTTTTCCTTCTTTATAGGCTGAAGAAAGATCTCAGACTGAAGATTTGGCTGTCTTTAAAGAACTGGCCGAAAAAGTCCTGTCTATACTAGAACGCTCATTGGAACGCCCGGTAAGGATCAATATTAATAGACGTATCTTAATCCACTGTATCTGAGGAGACTTTCTGAGAAAAGGTCTGAAGATGGCGCGGGATTTGTATCGTTACAATTGGTGCATCTGTAAATGTTGGTTTAGTCCTTCATGATTTATGTATTTGGTGATTTAGTAAAATCTTCCACATATTAATTATATATATTATATCTATCAGGAAACAACAGGAGGCGACGCCAAATATGGGCAAAATGTGAGCCCGAAAATCCCTGACCCTAATAGGAGTCAGCCGGAGCTGAACAGCGATCTGATTACAGGTGAGCGATCACCCGACCTTCTACAAGGAATGTCCAGATATTACAGAGGACGGAGGATAATGTTAGATTTACTCTCTACTCTGTGTAATGGGAACCTGGCAGCACATTGTTACATATAGAAGTAGTGGTGTGACGGTATAGGCCATTGTCCCCTAATAATAATTGTTTGTAGAAATCCAATGTGCCAGTCAGGAGAAATGTAAAGTAGACACCATATACAAATCAGAATGGAAGTGCGCTGGGGGCGTGAAAGAAGAAATCCAAGTGCAGTGACACGCCCCCAGTGCACTTCCAGGCTAATTTGCAAATCTCTCCTATGTTTCAGCTCTCTTACCATCACTCGTATGTGCAGCGTGGGTGGGGGCTTCCTCATTCATGTGATGGAGGGTCCATTCTGCAGTGCTATAGCAAGTAACATGAAATAAATTAAATTTAAATTGCATTACTGCTCTAGAAAATGGGAAAAAACTAAGATACTGAGCACATAATTTGGCCAATTCATGAATGCCCAGCAGCCAATGACAAGGCGATCTTTTTGTTGGAATCCTCTCCTAATGTGAATCCTCTCCTAGGCTGAAGCCTACATTTATATGGGTAGGTAGGATCCTGTTGTAATTAAAACCACCCCGGGCTGATGTGTGGAGATAGGTTCCCAGCAAAAAAGGTCGCCTTGCCGTGACTGCTAGGCATGCACCCAGCAAAAGAAGGTCGTCTTGCCGTGACTGCTGGGCATGCACCCAGCAAAAAAAAGGGTCACCTTGCCGTGGCTACTTGGCATGCACCCAGAAAAAGAAGGTCGCCTTGCCGTGGCTGCTGGCCATGCATGAATTGGCCAAATTATGTGCTAAGTATCTTCCTTTTATCCTATTTTCTACAGCAGTAATGCAATTCAAATTTAATTTATTTCATGTTTACATGCTATAGCGTTACAGAGTGCAACTTTGTTAGTTATATATTTGGATGGCTACTCTTAGTATGCACCTGTTCACACCCATTTTCTTTTCGGAAGTGATGGTCAGTCTTTTGTTATTTATGAAGGGGTTCCTCCATCATTTACATTACATTTATCTATGGATTCCCCGTATATTCTCATATTTAGAATCCCCATATAACGAGTATTAATCCCATTTACAGACATCTTGTCATTTCTCCGTTATATTGCTGTATTATCTATGTAGGAATAATATCCTCTAATACATTTCATTTCTTCATCATTATTTTAGAAACAACTGAGCTGTCGAATCCTAACAATGGAATTAGTGAGATCCCGGAGATCCAAGAATCCGTAAGTATCATAGAGGGGGATGCGTGTGTATCATCAGATCATGGGGTGTGAATGACTCGTCCAGTATTATCCCCCATACAACCATGGGACGTCTCTATTCTAAGTGTAGATGACCCTATGGTGTTAATTACATTTGAATTACAGGGAATCTGTCACCAGGTTTATGCTATTTGGTCTGAGAGAAGCATGATGCAGGGACAGAGACCCTGATTCCATGTGTTGATTACTTTACTCGGTGGAGTAGTTGTGATAAAATCACTATTTATTTCTGCTGCAGAGCTCTGAATGCTGAGTCTTGTATAACCCCGCCCACACCATTGATTGGCAGCTTTCTGTGTACACTGTGCATAGGCAGAAAGCTGGTGGAGGCAGGGGTACAGAGCAATAGGACTACCTGGCTAGACAGATAGTCTTCTAGTGATAATCTACTGATTTTATTGAAACAGCCACACACAGCCTAGTAAGTAACACATCACTGGAATCAGGGTCTCTGCCCCTACATCATGGTGCTTTCAGAATACATAGCAAACACCTGGTGACAGATTACCTGTAAGTCCTCCTCTGTGTGATCTCCCACTTTATCCAGAATGTTATAGTAATGTATGATGACCGTTGCAGGGCGGCTCCAGGATTTCGTGGGCCCTGGGCGAAAGAATCTCAGTGGCCCCTTTAACACATACCACGATTCATGATGCACAGATACCGCAGATAAATAAATATATATATATATATATATATATATATATATAGTACAAGGCCGAAGATTTCACTTCTTACATTACATGAGCGATATCTATTGTAAATTCCACAATAACTCAGAAAGCGGCGAATCCTCACAGCTCACAGTGCAGACCGGACAGTAATGTCCTCCACACAGTATAATGGCACCACATAGTCCTCTATACCGTATTATGAGCTCCATATATTGCTCCATATAGAATAATGGACCCCATAAAATGCTCCACGCAGGCTGTGCCCCCATATAATGCCCCATGCAGGCTGTGACCCCACACATAATGCCCCATGCAGGCTGGCCCCCCACATAATGCCCCATGCAGGCTTTGACCCCCCACATAATGCTCCATGCAGGCTGTGACCCCCACATAATACCCCATGCAGGCTTTGACCCGCCACATAATGCCCCATGCAGGCTGTGCCCCCCCCCACATAATGCCCCATGCAGGATGTCCCCCTCCCACATAATGGCCCATGCAGGATGTCACCCCCCATATAATTCCCCATGCAGAATGTCCCTCCCACATAATGTCCCATGCAGGCTGTGCCCACCACATAATGCCCCATGTAGGCTGTGCCCCCCCACATAATGGCCCATGCAGGATGTCACCCCCCATATAATTCCCCATGCAGGATGTCCCCTCCACATAATGCCCCATGCAGGATGTCCCACCCCACATAATGCCCCATGCAGGATGTCCCCCACACATAATGCCCCATGCAGTATATCCCCCCCACATAATGCCCCATGCAGGATGTCACCCCCCATATAATTCCCCATGCAGGATGTCCCCCCCACATAATGCTCCATGCAGGATGTCCCACCCCACATAATGGCCCATACAGGATGTCACCCCCCATATAATGCCCATGAAGAATATCACCCCCCCCATATAATGCCCCATGCAGGATGTCCCCCCAACACATACTGCCCCATGTAGGATGTCACCTCTCACCCCATATATTGCCCCATGCAGGATGTCACCTCTCACCCCATATAATGCCCCATGCAGGATGTCACTTCTCCCCCCATATAATACCCCATGCAGAATGTCACTCCCCCCATATAATGCCCCATGCAGGATGTCACCCCCCATATAATGCCCCATGCAGAATGTCACCTCTCACCCCATATAAAGCCCTATGCTGGATGTCACTTCCCCCCCCCATATAATGACCCATGCAGGATGTCACTTCTCCCCCTCATATAATACCCCATGCAGGATGTCACCCCCCTATATAATGCCCCATGCAGGATGTCCCCCCCATATAATGCCTCATGTAGGATGTCACCTCTCACCCCATATAATGCCCCATGCAGGATGTCACTCCCCCCATATAATGCCCCATGCAGGATGTCACTTCTCCCCCCCCATATAATACCCCACGCAGGATGTCCCTACCTCCCCCCCATACAATGCCCCATGCAGGATGTCACTTCTCCCCCCATATAATGCCCCATACCTCCATACATAAAAAAAAAAAATCAAATGCTCACCTCACTGCTCACCAGCTGTGGAGAGGTAAGTATTGTGCCGGCCGTGGTCCTGAGCAAGCATTGGGGGGGGGAGCAAGGCCCACTAGCTGGCGCTGGCACCACTCTCCTCTGCTCACCGGTCCCATACCGCGCCAGGGTGCCCGACAGCAAGTGGGCCCCTCGCCTACTCAGGGCCCCGGCACTTGCCTGGGTGTGCTGGGTGCTAGCGCCAGGTCTGCCCAGCGTCCGGTTTGTATCCTCCCAACATCATATCAGTGTAAATCATCTGGGACATAATATGGGGGGAGAAGTTTTTGCATCTGTAACTTTTTTCCTGCATCTTCAATAAATCAGTATTATTTCTTATTCTTTTATAGAGCGTGATCGATTCATTGGTTCCGGCGAGAAAGCCGCATATGAGCGACTATGAAACTTCCAAACTCATCAGCAGTGGAAATTTTGGGTGAGATTTCTGTTGCCATAATCCACATTTCTCAGGGTTCCCTATGACAATGCTTCTGCCCCTGCACTCTGCCATTCAGTGTTATCATAGGGAAATTATGTGATCTGTAGCAAATCAAACTGTAAGGAAAGCGATTTAAATAATATAATTACATATAATATAATATATAATAATATAATATTATTACATTCGCCTGTGCTAGACCCTCATCTGTTCTTATGCTGCCTCCTCCACCTGAGCTTTTCTGCTCTCCACTCTGATCTTTGTTTTGATGGGGGGGGCTCCATTATGAAGCTGATCAGAGAAGTTGGCTACACATGGTCACATGAAGGGTGACACCATATTGACGTCAATGACATCTACACCCTCCACCATGACCATGTGGGCCCAATCACTGGCCTCAGCAGCAGAAGAGAGCCCTGGAGCACATTCATTTTGGACCAATTTTATTTGCACTAAATTGTATTTGGTCAGTTATAGCGAATCTGCCCAAAGAGAATTTCGATAGATTCTCGTATCTATAATGTGACCTGGGTGATGGCTCCGGCAGAAGTGGCATTGTGGAGACCTCCAATAGGTGATCTATGTAGTGCTATTTTATGTATTTCTAGATGTGCATTTATAGTGGCGGCCAGACTTTTAGTATTATACATATGCAAATTGTCTCTTCAGAGAGGAAGCAAACTAGAACTCCACCTATAGGAAGTAGCAATCCTAAAAGTCAATATCGACCCTTTAACAAGCCTTGTCACATGACTTAGGATAATAGCCAAAACCAAAATCTCAATTTGCAGGAACTGCGTTCTGGGGTACTGCCCCTCTTCAGTGCAAAGTGTGAGATATGGTTTGACTGGGTGAGAGGTGTCTGACCGGTATCCAAGGGGTTGACGTTTCTCCTTGCGGACATGAGGAGACTTTTAAGCCACAATGCTCCTCTGGGAAATAGGATTGCTACTTCCTATAGGTGGCACTAGGGTGCTAGTTCTCTTCCTCTCTGAAAAGAGACAATTTGCATATTTCCCAGAAGAGCATTGCAGCTTAAAAGTCTCCTCACCTTGACATGCTTAACATGGCTTTTTCCGCAAGGAGAAACGTTACCGCTTGGATCCCGGTCAGATGCCTCTCACCCAGCCAAACCATATCTCACACTTTGCACTGATGAGTGCTTGTACCCCAAAACATAGTGTCCGAAAATTGAGTTTTTGGTTATGGCTATTATTCCATGTCATATGATAAGGCTCGTTAAAGGGTCGATATTGACTTTTAGGATTACTACTTCCTATAAGGGGCACTAGTGTTCTAGTTCTCTTCCTCTCTGAAGAGACAATTTGCATATTTCCCAGAGGATCATTGAGGCTTAAAAGTCTCCTCACCTTGACAAGCTTAACATGTCACTCTCCGCAAGGAGAAATGTTACCCCTTGGATACCAGTATTAAACATATAATGATTTCTATAGATGGATTATTAATAAGGATTTATTATAACCGATGGATTCTCCTTCTCTCCAGGGCCGTCTACTTAGTGCATCATAAAGACTCACACCAGACCTTTGCTATGAAGAAAATGGCTAAGCGGAACCTAAATACTGCACAGAGATTGGAATGGGCCTTTCTGGAGAGGGACATCTTAACATTTGCTGATTGTCCCTTTGTGGTCTCCATGCTCTGCTCCTTTCCAACTAGATCTCACCTGTGTATGGTCATGGAGTATGTAGGAGGTAAGACACATCTATTGTATTATATTCAGCCCATGTCTGCTTTCATCTTATCACTGCTCATATCATTAGGACATTGTTGGTTACATCCCCACAGAGCATTTACTATAGGTTATCTATTACCAAGATGCTCGTAAATTCATTGATCTTGGTGCAGGGGCGCTATGGGGCTCATCAGTCGGAGGGGGTCTGTCGACGCTCGGCAGTGGGCAGCATCCCTCCACCTGTCATCACAATTTCAGCGGTATTTGCTTCTTCAAGGAGGTGGGGTTGGTGGGGGCAAAAATACTGAGTAGGTGGCTAGTAGGGGCCAAAATACTGAAAGGGGGCCGTATGACTAGATATGGGGGGACTGTGAATGATGAGTGGAGGTCATCATATTAAGTGGGGTGCTGTGGGGGTCCTCACTCTATATGGAGGCCCCCATTCTGTGTGGGGACATCATACTGAGTGGGGAGTTATGCGGACCATTATATTGTGTGAGGGACTGTGGGAACCATTATCATGAGTGGGAGGGTTGCTGTGGGTGCCATCACACCGAGTAGGGGGTTGTGGCTGGCCTCCTTCTAAGTGGTGGCCTCCTTAGGAGGATTCACTGTGGGGATACCATACTCATTGAGTGTGGGTGTGGGCATTTTTGGGAGCATCATACTCTAAAATGGCCATAAAAGTTGTATTGCTGGTGAGAACACCAAGCTGCTTCAACAGGGATATAAATATATTTCTTTTTTATTTTTTAGGGTTGGGGGCAATTACAACTTTTGATATGGGGTCTTGTGATTTCTATGTACGCCACTATCTGTGTGATCTCCCCAGGATGTTTCCGCTCACTGATCATTATACATCATGGTTATCTGCTCGTGGTATATCATGGTTATCTTCTGTATAAACCCCTCACCGGTCATATTTCCTTTCTTCTATAGGTGGAGACTGTGGGACCCTTCTAAGCACCAGGGGTCCTTTCTCTGTCCCCATGGCCCGCTTGTACTTTGCAGAGGCGGTACTTGCCGTGGAATACCTGCATAGTTACGGTGTGGTGCACAGAGACCTGAAGCCGGAAAAGTAAGTGCCCCCGAAGTATAATAAAGTGGGGAAAGTTGTCATTTATTATCATTCAGTCTGTGAGGCTAAAACCATCTTCTCTTTTGCAGCCTCCTGATTACATCTACTGGACATATTAAAGTTACCGATTTTGGGATTTCAAAACTTGGTCTAATGATACCGAAAACCAACACCTACAAGGAATTAGCAGTGGACATCTCCAGAGAGTTCCAGGACCGTGAGGTCAGCATCACCTACAAGAACTTAGCTTGTTATTTGCAAATCTCATCACACTATTGTCTCTTCTCTACGTTCTTCCTTTCTAGAGAACTTTTCCACTAATATTTTATCTTCTGCATTGTGTTTTAACGATGATATCTTGTCATAATAATTGTTTCATCGATTCTCATCTCTATGTTCTGTTGGTTTCCAGTTCTGTGGCACCCCATGTTACATAGCCCCAGAGATCATCCTGAAAGAAGGCTATGGAAGACCTGTTGACTGGTGGTCATTGGGGATCATCCTGTATAAATTCCTGCTGGGATGTGTACCATTTGATTCTGATTCCCTCACTGAGCTTTATAAAAGGGTTGTCATTGGTGAGTAGAATAATCCGATCATTGCGTTGATTGGTTACATTTGTTTAGTTATTTCCTTTGCTCTAAGTTACAGTCCAGTAAAGAGGTTTTATTTTCTGTAATTTTCTATGTAACAGGAGAACTAATTTGGAATTGTGATCGCGCTCCACCCCTGGATGCTCAGAATCTCATCACTGAGCTGCTCAGAAGAAATCCTGTGCGTAGACTTGGGACAGGTAACAGATATACTAGTATTAATATTCCCTTATTAGACCAAGGACATATCGCTCATGTCCATGAAGATCAGCATTTCTCTATCAGCTCATCTACTGTATTTCTAGTTCTCCACACTAAGACTTCCAGTTTATTTCCTTCATGTCGGCTCAGTTTTGTCATTAGTTCAGATTACGATAAACTGTTCAGATATGGAGCCATCCCTGACTATGTCCGCATCACTTTTGTTTTTCTTTTTCTAGGAGGAGCATTTGAGATCAAGGTTCATCCATTCCTGAGTGACTTGGACTTTGACAACATTCTGAGCCAGGAGCTGGAGTATGTTCCTCAGCTTGTTTCAGACGCAGACACCAGCTTATTTATCAGTAAGTAGAAGGAGACGTCATCTAGACTAAGCGACTGTTTGTCTCATCTTCCCCAATATGTGATCATCTGTTCCCATTAATATTAGTGATAAATAGTGACTGTGTTATACTGACAACCTCTAATAATACTTCATTACCTATTTCTTGTAGATCATTCTGATATAAACAAACATCTGGTCTCAAAGGATGAGGAAGGCACAAGTGAGAATAATGAGAGCCTTGACTTCCAAAATTTTACGTCATCTTCTGAAAAGCTTTGTAAAGTAAGTATGTGATTAATAAATCCAAAATATGTAAAAAAAAAGAAAAAAAACTCTAAAAGTACATAAAAAAATATTTTATATCTTATTTTTATCCGTATTTAGCTCTGTACCATCGCTACCAGGATGGTGAACAATGAGGATCCCAATGCCCCTCCAGAGTATACACAAGAAACCAACACAAACATCTCAGAAATGTGAGTAGATTAGAAAGGGTCATTACTTCATTACTGGGAGTTCCAGGCTGATCTATGTACACAACACCAAATATAGGACATAAATAACAGAATATCAAATGCAGCATTCACCGTTTCATGGTTAACGGTCATTGTACTTTTGGCTTCAGAAAATGCAGAAGATAACAGCCCATAATTGTGGCATGTCATGCATTTTTAGCACTGCCTACTCTGTAGGAGAGCTGTAGTATTACTTGCCAGACATTCTTGGTAGTTGTGTTCTGATCCATGGAAGGTAGTTTGGAGCAGAAAACCTTCCCCACTATGACAGTCATATGTCCTATTAGGCCTTATAGTCAGTGTTCTTATAGTGAGACAACCCATTTTATACTGTGTTTACTTACGATTTACATGTTTTTCTTCTTCAAACAGGCAGAAAGAATCTGTTCCTGTATGTAATACAGACTATGCTGTTACCATCTTGCCACCCTCGTCTCCATTGCTAGGTATGTACATGTCTACAGCACCAACAATGTGAATGTTGACTTCAAGGCTCAAATATTTCCACATGGTTTTTCTGGTCTACTATGTTATCCATGTTTCATGGATCTCAGCTATGTTGACCATGGGTTCGTACTGTATCCCTATTTCCTTAATTTTGTACAGGAGTTTTTTTTCATGTATTCTGTATATTACGTTGCATCATCTATTAACCTAGTGAGATATAGCGACTGTGTTATACTGACACCCTCTAACAATCCTTCCTTACCTATGTCTTGTAGATCACTCTGATGAAAACAACCATCTGATCTCAGAGGATAAGGAGGGCACAAGTGAGGACGATGAGAACTTTATCTTCCGAATATTTGCATCATCATCTTCTGAGAGGCTTTCTAAAGTAAGTATGTGATCGATAAATCCAAAATATGTACAAAAAAGGATCTATAAAATTAAAAAGTATATATATTTAATAACTTATTGTTATCCACATTTAGCACTCTACCACCACTAACGGGATGGTGAACAACGAGGATCCCAAGGCCCCTCCAGAGTGTACACCAGAATCGAACACAAACATCTCAGAAATGTGAGTAGATTATGGGGTCATTACTGGGAGCTCCAGGCTGATATATGTGCACAACATCAAATATAGGACATAAATACCATAATATCAAATGCAGCATCCACCGCCCCATGGTTATGGGTCATTGTGCTTTCAGCTTTCGGAATTGTTGGATATAACAGCCCATAATTGTGGCCGGTCATGCACTTTTAGTGCTGCCCTCACTGTAGGAGAGATGTAGTATGAAATGCCGGCCATTCTTGGTAGTTGTTTTCCTCTCAGCTATCTATAAAAGGTAGTCTTGAGCAGAAGACCTTCCCCACTATGACAGTCATATGTCCTACTAGGCCTTATAGTCGGTGTTCTTCTAGTGAGACAACCCCTTTTATACGGAGTTTACTTGAGATTTACATGTTTTTCTTCTTCAAACAGGCAGAAAGTATCTGTTCCTGTATGTAATACAGACGATGCTGTTACCATCTTGCCACCCTCGTCCCCATTGCCAGGTATGTACATGTCTACAGCACCAGCAATGTGAATGTTGACTTCAAGGCTCAAATATTCCCACATGGTTTTATACAATACTATAGGTCTCTTATGTTATCCATATTATGACAAAGCAGATCCTATAAGAAGATATTGTTATTGATTTTTTTTTTTAATTTTTCATCAGAATTTCCATCTCATGAAGAAAGAAAATCGGCAATAAATCTGAGTATGGAGCAACAAAACTCAGAAAATGGAAAAAATGGGAAAAAGAGACGAGGTAAGTGTGAGAATCAACTCCATGTTGTGTGATGTCAGTGAGAATAATTCATGTGGAGTAGATGTCATCTGTCAGTGATGGGATTGTCACATGTATGATTGCTGACAATGACCCCTGACCTCTGTATGATAATATTCCTCTGCCGTCCGGCCACAGTGACTGCACAGCATTATCATGTAATATGGAGTCCCATCACTTACATTATATTTATTTCTCTTGTCATAGGTTCCATCTTCCGCCGGATCTTATCATCCTGCCGGCGTGGATTATCCAGGGCTGCTCGCGCATTTGCATGCTGTCACTGTTGCCCTAAAACCATCTAAAAGACGGGACACCTAAGCATCTAGCGCCCTGAAGTCCAGCAGATCCATCATCACTGCTGGAGCTGTATAGAAGGACCTTCACCATCTACCTGTGGCCTTCTGACTGGTCAACCTGGACAAGTTTCAGTAACGCCTCTGTCATCGGGCTCCGCGGTATTCATACTGCTCGTCTAACTTGTCATTTACTGATCACCTGGTATCTGACCTCGGCTATCTTCCTGACTTTGATTTAGTCTTTTGATAATGTTCACGATTTTATTCATCCCATTATTAATTAAAAAAAAGTAAAATCTGTTACTGTTGCTCTGATTCCTTTTTGTCTTGAATTCACAAATACTTGTAACTCACTAATTGCTCTTCTTCTCACTAAATGTATTTCTCATTATCCTTAATGCAGCAGTCAGTCTCATATTTCTGTCCAGCAGTTACACTGGTGCCTCCACCCTGTACCAGTCATTACACTCATCCACAAACCTCTGCACCCTGCTGCACAGTCCTGCATCTCTACCATATCTATACTCCAATGAGCTAAGATTAACATCCTCCATAATCAGGACCTCCCACTCTCATGTCCAAGACATTTTCTCTGCTGCACCAGCTCTCAGGAGTGCACTACTGCAGGCAATCAGGTTCATTCCCACTATCAGAGATTTTAAGTGTGCAGTAGAAACAGATTATTTGTGGCAGGACTATCAAATCACCTCATTATTCTAAGTTTTTCCTACAGCACTCAGTAGCACTTAATATTTGTACATATACAGATAATGGTTGGTGACTGGTTCATGCAGCCTTAATTCCACAAAGATAGAAATAAAAGGTCAACATGTTTCATACATCCAAACCATCCTTAATCATGGCAGAAAAACATAATTTTAAGTTCCCACTATGAATATTTGGTGAGATATCACAGCTGTGTATTTTCACAGCACAAAGAACGCATCTTACAGATCAGCAAATCACAGTGTGCTGACGCTTAATGTTGTAGTTTTGAACAACACCATTCATTTTATCATATAATGTGTTGAAAAATGAGAAAAAATGCCAGGTTTGGGCTCCTTCATTTTACAGTGTGTATTGTGTTGTAAAAACAAACTGGCAAAATGATTCAGAGTCAGTAGTACGATTACTGTGATACCAAACTTATAAGGTTTATATATATATATATATATATATATATATATATATATATATATATATATACAGTGTTTAGCATAAATCAGTACACCCAAATAGATTTGTCAGCAAACCTGTAGTTTCCTTTCAGAATCATCATTTTATATGGGATACCATACTACAAAATACTCTCGCAAATTTGAGCCATTGAATGCAAACAAGATTTGGTATTTTGCAGACCCCAAAAAAGTAATTTTCTTAACAAACTCATTCAAGATCATGTTTCAAAAATGAGAACATCCCAGTAACAGTCTTAAGAGAAAAGCTAAGTTTAGACAACAAAATTCTAATTAACAAGAACTGAACCACAGGTAAGTGTAATTATTCATTAAACAGATGTCCAGCAGACAGGTGTCTGTAAAAGGAAGTTACTTAATAAAGAAAACTCCTTCCCATTTCATGCTATCAGCAATGGCACCACATAGAAGGGAAATGTCACAAAACCTGAGAAAGAAAATAATTTCTTTGCAATAAATGTGAAGTCTACAAGAAGATCAGCAAAACTTTACTTATCAGTCAGAATACTGTAGCAAAAGTGATGCAAAACTATAACAAAGATGGAACTGCAACCATCTTACAGAGACGTCCAGGCCGACTATGGAAGTTAACACCTAAACAAAAGCGTCCTCTGATGAGAAGGGTAAGTGGCACCACATAGAAGAGAAATGTCACAAGACATTTCTGAGAAAGAAAATAATTTCTTTACAAAAAATGTGAAGTCTACAAGAAGATCAGCAAAGCTTTTCTTATCAGTCAGATGGAAGTTAACATCTAAACAAAAGCATCTTCTGATGAGAAGAAAATCGACAGGCAAATTCATTGCTATTAGCTGAAGAAGTAGAAAGCCAAACTAGGGTGAGTGTTTTCCATAACACGACACGGTGTACACTGCAAATGAATGGCATTCATGAGTGTCCTCCACAAAGGAAGCCTCTCTCCCTTAAAGCCCATGAACAATAAAAGTCCGTCTACAATTTGCCAGGGTCCATGCTTAAAACTATGAGGACTACCGGGACTGTATACTGTGTATGTGCATCTTATGTGTATGTCTGTATTTTATGTTTGTGTGCACTATGTATATGCATACGTTAAAATGTGTATAGAGTATTAGCATGTGCAAATTTTATATGTGTGCCTAATATAAATATACATGGAAATGTATATGTAGGTGGTGCCTGATGGAGGGTGGGGGGCCCAGATCAGAAGTCCTGATTAAGGGCCCTTCACTGTCATTGTCTGCCCCTTATATAAACAGTAAAATCCTCTTTAATAACTGGACTTCCATTGGGGTGGACTTCTCATAGATGGCCAGTAGGCATACTATATTATGAATCTGGGCATCTCTCACAGAAAATCTGATCTGGATATGAGGGTGGTCTTCTATAAGCGGTGATGTTTTGGAGAGATTTAGGGAAAAGTCCCAATGCTTATCCATCGATCTGGTAATTTGAGTAAAATATTTGTGTTGATAACTGATCACAAAGTCACAAAATATGTAAGATTTGGCATAACCTGGTTCATTTTTCAAAAAGTTATGCTCAATTTTTTTAGCACCAAGTTTTGTTGCTTTTTTGTAGACTTACACTAACTTAGTATATTGTGTGAGAATTAAATGAATTATGAATTAGTTGGCGCATTTTACCACACTCTGGGGGTCCCTGACAGTCCTTCTTTACCGGCCCTGTAGTGATGCCAATGTAAACTTCCAAGTGACCGCGCAGTCAATCACTGTCACGAATGCAGGACAACCTATGATTAGCTAATTTTTGGGAAATCCTTATAACAAAAGGGGATTGAAAATATTTACAATTATTTTAAAAGCATTAAAAAAAAACAGACCCAATACTTATAATTAGTTTGTTGAAAGTAGTCTAATTAAAGGGAGCTGAAAGGATTAGAGATTATGAACCCGATTCACCAGTGTTTTTGCCAGAAAACTGGCATAAAGCTCTTGAAAAGTTGCAAAGTTTTGTGACTTTTCCCATTTTCACATAATTTTAACTTCTTTAACCCCTTAAGCCCCGCGGGTGGTTTGCACGTTAATGACCGGGCCAATTTTTACAATTCTGACCACTGTCACTTTATGAGGTAATTACTCTGGAACGCTTCAACGGATCCCCCTGATTCTGAGATTGTTTTTTCGTGACATATTGTACTTCATGATTGTGGAAAAATTTCTTCGATATCACTTGCGTTTATTTGTGAAAAAAACGGAAATTTGGCGAAAATTTAGAAAATTTTGCAATTTTCAAAATTTGAATTTTTAAGCCCTGAAATCAGAGCGATATGTCACACAAAAGAGTTAATAAATAACATTTCCCACATGTCTACTTTACATGGTATCCGCTAACAATTTGAGCCGATTTTCCATTCAATTTGTTAGCGGATACCATGTTGCATTTAGAGAGTCCCTGCGTGCCCAAACATTGGAGCTCCCCCACAAGTGACCCCATTTTGGAAACTAGACCCCCCAAGGCACCTATCTAGATTCATAGTGAGCACTTGGAACCCCAGGTGCTTCACAAATTGATTCATAAAAATGAAAAAGTGTTTTTTTTTTTCACTTTTTCATTTTTACGAATCAATTTGTGAAGCACCTGGGGATTCCAAGTGCTCACTATGCATCTAGATAGGTGCCTTCGGGGGTCTAGTTTCCAAAATGGGGTCACTTGTGGGGGAGCTCCAATGTTTGGGCACACAGGGGCTCTCCAAACGCAACATGGCGTCCGCTAACAATTTGAGCCGATTTTCCATTCAATTTGTTAGCGGACACCATGTCGCGTTTGGAGAGCCCGTGATGTGCCTAAACAGTGGAGCTCCCCCACAAGTGTCCCCATTTTGGAAACTATACCCCTCAAGGATTTTATTAAGGTGTATAGAGAACATTTTGAACCCAGAGGTACGGCACAGAATTTGTTTACATTAGGTCATCATATTGAATAAGTTGTCATTATTCTTGAGCGCAAGTGCTCGCTACTTGAGTTTGCATCGGGTACTCAGGTATGCACCATGTACAGCGTGTGCTCGAGTGACATGCTCGAGTCCCTGCTCCGCATGTTTCACGGTTATTAGACACCCCAAAAAAAACATGTGGGGATCGCTCGTGCATGGCAGGCAATCCCCGTAAAGTTTTTTGGCCGCGAAGCATATGGGGCAGAGACTCGAGCATGTCACTCAAATACCCACGATACTCAATGCATACCAGAGCACCCGATGCAAACTCAAGTAGCGAGCACTTGCTCTCAACACTAGTCGCCATATCGTCATCTTTTTTTCTTACTTTTGAAAAAAATCCCAACCCCAGCCCTAACCCTAGCACAACCCTAGCCCCAGCACAACCCTAGCCCCAGCACAACCCTAGCCCCAGCACAACCCTAGCCCCAAACCCAGCCCTAACCCTAGCCCAATCCTAACCCAAGAGTTTATTTTTGACGCCGTTCCTTGTGCGGTATAAGTGATTAGACGACTTTATTCTTCGGGTCGGTGTGATTACAGCAATGCCAGAATCATATGGGGTTTTTATGACTGACAGCTGTCACACACTAAAAGACGCATTTTTTTTTAAATCTAGTTTTTGCATCGCCATATTTTGAGAGCTATAATTTTTCCAGATTTTGGCAGACAGTCATGTGACGGCTCGTTTTTTGCGGGATGACTTGACGTTGTTATTGGTGCCATTTTCAGGCACGTGACATTTTTTGATCGCTTTCTATTCCGATTTTTGGGAGGCAGAATAAACAAAAACCAACAATTCAGGAATTGTTTTTTTTTTTTTTATTCTGTTCCGCGTGTGGTAAAATTGATGAGGTAGCTTTATTCTTCGGGTCAGTACGTTTACAGCGGTACCACATTTGTATCATTTTTCTATGTTTTGGCGCTTATACACAATAAAAGCTATTTTATAGAAAAAAATATTTTTTAGTATCGCTTTATTCTGAGAGCTATAACTTTTATTTTTCGGCTGATGGAGCTGTATGGCGGCTTGTTTTTTGCGGGACGAGATGACGTTTTCAGCAGTATCATTTTTATTTATATGCGTCTTTTTGATCGCGTGTTATTCCACTTTTTGTTTGGCGGTATGGTGATAAAGCATTGCTTTTTGCTTCGTTTTTTTTTTTTTTTTTTTTACCGTGTTCACTGAAGGGGTTAACTAGTGGGACAGTTTTATAGGTCAGGTTTTTCCGGACGCGGCGATACCAAATATTTTTTTTATAATAATATTTATTGATGGGTACATTATATTTTTATTTTTGGTGTATTATTTTTTTTATTTTTTTATAATATTTTTGCACATTTTTTTTTTTTTTTCCACTTTCACACAGTTTATACACTTTATTACTTTGTCCCACTCTGGGACTTTCACTTTTTTTTTTTCTGATCGCCTGCATGGCACAGGAATGGAGCACCATCCCTATGCCATGAAGGCTGTCAGAAATGCACAGTGTGAAGATTGCTTGGAGATGCACTGCGCATGTCCAAGCAATCTTCCTGCTCTCTGGTGACCCGGATGTTGTCATGACGACATCGGGTCGTCATGGCAACACCCGGGAAGCCTTTGCAGACTGCGCTGGAAGCCGGAAGAGGAGGTGAGTATCGCCGATCACCTCCCCTTGCCCCCGCAATGCCGCGATCGACTTCGATCGCAGCATCGCGGGGGTTAATGTGCTGGGAGCGGTGCAGGACCGCTCCCTGCACATAGTACCGGGTGTCAGCTGTGACAATCAGCTGACACCCGGCGGCGATCGCGCCCGCACAGCCTATGTGCGCGCGCGATCGCGATGACGTACTAATACGAGTCTGGCTCTTAAGTCCCAGGGCACAGACGCGTATTAGTACGTCAGATGTTATTAAGGGGTTAAAGCCCAAGACGTACTGATACGTATCTGCGCCCTGGGACTTAAGAGCCTGATATGTATTAGTACATCTTTGCGATCGCGCCCGCACACAGGCTGTGCGGGCGTGATCGCCGCCGGGTGTCAACTGATTGTCACAGCTGACACCCGGTGCTATGTGCTGGGAGAGGTCCCGCACATTAACCCCCGCAATGCTGCGATCGAAGTCGTTCGCAGCATTGCGGGGGCAAGGGGAGGTGATCGGGATAGTCACCTCTCCTGCCGGTTTCCAGCAATGTGTGCCGCGGCTTCCCGGATGTTGCCATGATGACCCGATTCACTGAGGGGTGCAGTTTTAAAAATGGTGTCACTTTTGGGTATTTTCAGTCATAAAGACCCCTCAAAGTGACTTCAAATGTGATGCGGTCCCTAATAAAATGGTTTTGTAAATTTTGTTGGAAAAATGAGAAATCGCTGGTCAATTTTAACCCTTATAGCTCCCTAATAAAAATAAATTTGGGTTCCAAAATTGTGCTGATGTAAAGTAGACATATGGGAAATGTTATTTATTAACTTTTTTTGTGTGACATATCTCTCCGATTTAAGGGCATAAAAATTCAAATTTTGAAAATTGCAAAATTTTCAACATTTTCGCCAAATATCTGTTTTTTCACAAATAAACACAAGTGATATCGAAGAAATTCTACCACAATCATAAAGTACAATATGTCATGAAAAAATATTCTCAGAACCAGGGGGATCCGTTGAAGCGTTCCAGAGTAATTACCTCATAAAGTGACAGTGGTCAGAATTGTAAAAATTGGCCTTCTCATTAACGTGCAAACCACTTTGGGTTGTAAAGGGGTTAAGGACTCTACTTGCATATACAGTCATGGCGGAAAGTGCTGGCACCCTTGAAATTGTTTCAGAAAATTACACATGTTTTATTACACGCATGTTTATTTCCTTTGTGTTTATTGGAACAACACAAAAAAACTGAGAAAAAAAAGGCAAATTGGACATAATTTCACACAAAACTCCAAAAATGGGCCGGAATACATATATATATTTTTGATGGGACAACACTGAAGATGCGACACTTTGATACAATGTACAGTAGTCAGTGTACAGCTTGTTTAACTGTAAATTTGGTGTGCCTGCAAAATAACTCAACACACAGCCATTAATGTCTAAACCGCTGGCAACAAAAGTGAGTACACCCCTAAGTGTGTTCTCAGCTGATGTTATTTGTTGGTTTTTCTTTGCATCCCGAACAATTTTCTTGGCAGTTGTGGCTGAAATTTTTGTTGGTCTACCTGACTGTGGTTTGGTTTTTACAGAGCATCTGATTTTCCATTTGTTAATCACAGTTTGAACACTGCAGACTGGCATTATCAATTCCTGGGATATCTTTTTGTATCCCTTGCCTGTGTTATACTCTTTTTGCCTCCCTTTCCTGTGTTATACAGTTCAACTACCTTTTCCCGTAGATCCGTTGATAATTCTTTTGCTTTCCCCATCTCAAAATCCAGAAAAGTCAGTGGCTGGATCCCAGAAACTCACTCAGCTTTATGCACACACACTGATTACAAGCAAACAGGTCATAGGTGAGGATGTTACCTTTAGTAGCCATTCAAACCCATTTGTGTCAAATTCTGTGCATGTTATCAGGCCAAAATCACCAGGGTATGTGAACTTTTTGATCAGGATTATTTGGATGTTTTTGGTTGTCATTAGTGATGAGCGAGCACTAAAATGCTCGAGTACTCGTTGCTCGGGTCGAGCAAATTGAAATACTCGGGTGCTCAACCCGAGCAATGAGCCCAATATAAGTCTAGGGGAAACTTGAGCATTTTTCAGGTGGCTCCCCACGGCGGTCTGCAGAAGGCCTAAAAATTACCCAAATCGATGGGAACTGTGCTCAAATGACATGGGAACAACATGGGGAAGACCCCTGGAAGCATCTCTGACTCCCAGAACACTGCTGTCAACAACGTCGTCAGAGTATTACGCCACTTTTACGGCGTAAGGAACATCCTTTCCAGGGTGATGACTTGTATATAAGGCAAAATAAATAAACAAAAACAAAAATACTCCTACACACGTAGCATTTTTGACACGTTTTTGCACTTTTGCATTGCTTTCAACCAAGACAAATGCATTCACCAGGAAATGTCATTTTAACATTTTACAACCTTATCTGGCCATGTGGTGTGTGACACATCATCAGACACATGCATACAGTGCTGAAAAGACATGGGAGCAGCAAGGGGAAGACCTCTGGAAACATCTCTGACTCCCAGGTCACTGCCTAAATGTGTGCCCATCATAAGTGATCCTTGGCACATGCGAAGATGCCTCCCGCCATGCACCTGTCGTTGCAGACTTGAAACAATCACCGTCCACGTCCTTGTCCCACTGCAGTGTTCAGTTGTCCCTACCCCATTCCTTGGAATGCAAGCACAAGAATGCCGGCAGCCACCCACCCACAGGCTGCAATACTATACTGCCAAATTTCTGACAGCTGCTTGCACTTGAAATGTGGCCTTTTAGGCTCGTGGAGGCGGAAGCTTTTCATAACCTCATGCCGGCGGCGGCCGGGTGTCCATACTCGGTCCCCAGCCGCCACTATATTTCCCGGTATCGCCTCCGCCTTCCACAATCACGGGTCCCATAACATTACCCGTGCCCGCCCCAGTGCACTTACTGGGAAGGACCGCCTAACCACAAACACGTGGACAGGTGAATGTGGCCAGGGACGGTACGGAGGCAGTCCACAACTTTTTTTGCTAAGAGTTGTATTTAGCTCGGTGAAAGGACTGGCATAGAGGGAAACCGTATCTACCCTGCGTGTCATTTCTCCCAGAAAATCCTGTAAATGAGCTTGTTGCAGAAGCAATGGCAGCCCATCCAACATCAACTTGCACTTGTCAATGGTGCTTTGACACACACACATCTTTCTTTGCGCATTTAATTTCTTGAATACAGAGTTGGAAAATGGCCTGATCCGTAATGCGTTTTGAGAAATAACATGCATAAGCATGGCCGATCCGCATTAAAAAAGCAGCCATAGAGTGTCCGGGAACCTTCCCCCACACTTTTCTTAGCCAGGGCTGCTTTTCGGCAGGGTTGGACGGGCCCACCAGAGAACCGGAGACTCCTCCGGCGGGCCCTGGCTTCTCCTTCAGGAGAGTTCATAGTGCCGAGGTGAGGCCATGATGATGATAGAGGCCATCATCTGCTTAGTTTTCTTTTACTTGGAATGCAATTGCAAGTATGCAGCCAGCCACCCACCCACCCACAGACCGCAACACTAAACTGACAGATTTCTGGGCAGCTCTTTGCACTTGAAATATGGCCTTTTAAGCTTGTGGAGATGGAAGCTTTTCACAACCTCATGCAGGCGGCGGCCGGGTGTCCATACTCGGTCCCCAGCCGCCAGTATTTTTCCCGGTATCGCCTTCGCCTTCCACAAGCACGGGTCCCACAACAGTACCCATGCCCTACCCAGTGCACTTACTAAGAAGGACTGCCTAACCACAAACACGTGGACAGGTGAATGTGGCCAGGGACGGTACGGAGCCAGTCCACAACTTTTTTTTATAAGAGTTGTATTTAGCTCAGTGAAAGGACTGGCATAGAGGGAAACCGTATCTACCCTGCGTGTCATTTCTCCCAGGAAGTCCTCTAAAGCTGCTTGCACTTGAAATGTGGTCTGAACATTACTGCTGGTACTTTTCTGTGGGAATTTTCTTGCCTCCTACCAGCCTGGAATATTTCCAGCAAACTATGGTACAACACCATGGTATTAGCACTGCCCCCAGTACCAGTAGCGAAGCCATCCTCAATTTCCTTCTCTGGAATTTTATTTGGTAGACTGAGTGGCTGCCCAAATAAATTTTCTCACAAAGGAGCTGATGATAGAGTGGCAGTAGGTTCAAGTTTCTCCAGCCTGTTAGATATTAGAGGGTGAACGGCAGCACATTGGATCAGTGGTTAGCACTGAAGTCTTGCAGCACTGGGATCCTGGGTTCAAATCCCAGCAAGGACAACATCTGCAAGAAATTTGTATGTTCTCCCCATGTTTGCATGTGTTTCCTCCTCAGTAAAAATAGAGTGTCCTGGAATCTTCCCACACACTTTTCTTAGCCAGGACTGCTTCTCAGCAGGGTTGGACAGTCCCACCAGAGAATTCTCTGGTGTGCCTTGGCTTCTACCTCAGGAGAGTTCATGATAGCGCTAACTTTGCAGCTGCTATGGGGCTCTTGAGCGGGTGAGAAAGGTTAGCTCTCAGAAACAAATCCTCTGGTGGGCACAATGTTTTTCAATCTGAAACAGCTTCTCAGTGGGAGTTGTATTTCACCACAGCCATATTCTTTAGCTCTGTGAAAGGACTGGCATAGAGGAAACCTTATCTACCCCGGTTGTCATTTCTCTGTCACCAGGTTCCGCCCATTGTAACACATGACCATGCCTGGCTGTATGTTCAGCGGTGAGAGCCACAGATCAAGCTGCTGTGTTACAGCTTTCAACAACTATGCAGCGCTGGGCGGTTTGTCAATTAAGCATTAAGCATGTTATCTTCAGCACAGCCTGTTGCTGTTTGGCCAAGGCAGTGCTGCAGTGCTGTCAGCTTGTGACTGATGTGGTCATTTCGGAGATGGAGGAGGAGGTACATGAGCTGAACAATGTGATTACATTGAGGTTAAATTGGTGATGCTGTTTTTTATACTAAAGAAAGATCCTATTGTTATGTTTTTTTATGTTATTTTTTATGAAAAATGCATTCACCGGGAAATGTCACTTTAACATTTTACAACCTCATCTGGCAATGTTGTGTCATCAGACACATCCTGTTTTATTTATGATGGAGGGACTCTGAAAGTCATAAAGCCTATTTTTATAGGGACATCAGACGGCCCTTACTATTCTTAAAAGGCCAGCAGTCGGCCCTAGCTATTGTTAGAGAGCCATCAGAGGGCTATGCTTTGTTGTTCCCATTATTAACAAGTGGGTTTCCTATACTGTTATTGCACATCCAGTGACTGCAAGGGTTGTCAAAAATTTGGACGCAACCTAATACCCCTTTGAAGAGACATAGAGGAGGGTCTCAGTAAAAAAAATGTTCCCATTATAAAGGAGCGGGTCTTCTATAGTGGTAATGCCCATGCTGTGACTGCAAGGGTGGCCAAAATTTTTGAAAAAAAACACTAACAATTTAAAGACACAAAGAGCATGGCCACAGTAACAAGGTACGACATGTTCCCGTTAGAAAGGAGAGGGTCTGCTATACAGTTATATGGTATGCAGTGAATCCAACGGCTGACAAATTTTAGGAAAAACCCCACTAAGAATTTAAGGACACACAGAGCAGGGCCACAGTAACAAGGTACGACATGTTCCCATTAGAAAGTAGAGGGTCTGCTATAAAGTTATAGGGTATGCAGTGAATCCAACGGCTGACAAATTTTAATGAAAAACCTCAATAAGAATTTAAAGACACACAGAGCAGGGCCACAGTAACAAGGTACGACATGCTCCCATTAGAAAGGACAGGATCTGCTATACAGTTATAGGGTATGCAGTGAGTCCAACGGCTGACCAATTTTAGGAAAAAAACGACTAAGAATTTAAAGACACATAGAGCAGGGTCACAGTAACGACAAATTCCCATTAGAAATTCTAGGGTCGGCTATACTGTTATAGGGTATGCAGTGAGTCCAACGGCTGACAGATTTTAGGAAAATCCCCACTAAGAATTTAAAGACACACAGAGCAGGGCCACAGTAACAAGATATGACATGTTCCCATTAGAAAGGAGAGGGTCTGCTATACAGTTATAGGGTATGCAGTGAGTCCAACGGCTGACCAAGTTTAGGAAAAACCCACTAAGAATTTAAAGACACATAGACCAGGCCACAGTAATGACAAATTCCCATTAGAAAGGAGAGAGTCTCCCATAGTGTTGGACTATGCAGTGACTGCAAGGGCTGCCAAAAATTTGGAGGCACTTCAATGGCCCTTGGAAGAGACGTGGAGGAGCGCATCATAAATTTTTTTTACCATTAGAAAGGAGCGGGCCTCCTATACTTGTAATGCCATGCACTAAGTGTATGGGCTGACAAACATTTACTCCTGGGGGGTATACATGAACATACTGTATAAAATTTTTTTTTTTCGGGCATCATAAAAATGTAGCGCCCCGAGGGCTCGGCAGCTACAGGGGTATTGCACCTCTGCCAGAGGTGTGATATTCCACTCCCGGGTAAGGATGGAGTATGGACCAGGGTTCAGTTAGCTGCATACAGCACACTCACCCCATTTCCGAGGGACAGCTCAACGGTGCTCCCATTAGACAGAAATGCAGGCACGACAGACCATGTCCCTGGCTGGAGTGGGGAGGGGGTAGGAATACCCAGTGATGTAGGAGCAGATAGGGGTTGGTTCCTGAGCGTAGATAGGAGCCCATTGTTTGCTGGTCACCTGGGCTCATGTTCTAGAGGGCACCATCTTAGAACAGTGTTCAGTCAGAGAGAAGAAGTGACAGAGTGGGGGCCTTGGTTGTCGAACGAAGTGTGCCCTCTGCCTCCAGCGTTTTTAGATGGGAATTTTTTTAATAGTTCCGCAACAAGGGCCTTCTGGTACTGCCTCATTTTTGTACACCTGTCCGCCTCAGGAATAAGAGATATAAAGTTCTCCTTGTAGAGTGGGTCTAGAAGTGTCACCAACCAGTAATGACCTAAAATTTTGAGAATGCGAGGGTCATGGGAAAGGCAGCATAACATAAACTCAGCCATGCGTGCCAGACTACTAACAGGCAAGACTTCCGTGTCCTCACCAAGAGGATGACTGACCATGCTCTCCTCCTCCTCCTCTCTGTCCTCTGGCCATCCACGCTGAACAGACGGTATGACAGCTGTGCAGATAGCACCGTCTATAGTGCATGAAACTAGTTCCTGTCCTTCCTCCTCCTCCTCTTCCTCATTGTCACCCAATCCACGTTGGGATGAGATGAGGCTTGGCTGTGTGTAATCACCCTGTATGGTTAATTGCTCCATCTTATCGTGCTGAGCCTGCAATGCATCATCTTTGATTGTGAGCAAAGAGCTTTTCAGAAGACAGAGAAGCGGGATGGTGACGCTAATTATGGCGTCATCGCCGCTCACCATCTTGGTGGAGTCCGCAAAGTTTTGGAGGATGGTACATATGTCTGACATCCACGTCCACTACTGAGGTCTTATGTGTGGAGTCTGAACTGAATACCGATAGCCTTTTTGATGCTGGTACTCAACAACTGCCCTCTTCTGCTCACAAATCCTTCCCAACATCTGCAATGTAGAGTTCCAACGTGTGGTGACATCACACACCAGTCTGTGAGCCAGAAGCTGCAAACGCTGCTGAAACACTGCAAGGGCGGCGGAAGCTGTAGCTGACTTTCTAAAATGGGCACACAGGCGGCATACTTTAACAAGCAGATCCGGCAGCTCCGGGTAGGATTTGAGTAACCGCTGAACCACGAGGTTAAGCACATGGGCCAGGCATGGTACGTGTGTGAGCTCGCCTCGCCTCAGAGCCGCCACCAGGTTCCGGCCATTGTCACACACGACCATGCCTGGCTGTAGGTTCAGCGGTTTGAGCCACAGATCTGCCTGCTCTTTCAGAGCTGGCCATAACTCTTCAGCATTGTGTGTTTTTTCACCTAAGCATATTAGCTTCAGCACAGCCTGTTGCCGCTTGGCCGAGGCAGTGCTGCAGTGCTTCCAGCTTGTGACTGATGTGGTCATTTCGGAGATAGAGGCCGAGGAGGAGGAGGAGGCTGAGGAGCATGAGGTTCAGGAGCTGTAGACCGTGGGGACAACCCTGATTGACCTAGGGCCTGCAATCTTTGGCGTCGGGAGGACGTGTTCCGTCCCAAGGTCCGACTGGGTCCCAGCTTCCACTATGTTAACCCAGTGTGCCATCAGCGAGATGTACCGTCCCTGCCCACAAGCACTTGTCCACGTGTCCGTGGTTAGGTGGACTTTACCGGTAACTGCGTTGTTGAGGGCACGGCTAATGTTTTGGGACACGTGCTTGTGTAATGTGGGGACGGCACACTGGGAGAAATAGTGGCGGCTGGGGACAGAGTACCGAGGGACGGCCGCCGCCATCAGGTTGCGGAATGCTTCTGTCTCCACAAGCCTAAAAGGCAACATTTCGAGCCAAGCAGTCGTGAATTGTGAGAATTTAGTAGTGTGGCCTGTGGGACGTTGGCTGCATATTTGCGCTTGCATTCCAAGGACTGGAGTATGAACAACTGAACGCTGTGCTGGGAGAAGGACATGGACGTGCTTCCTGATGCTGCTACTTGAGAGTGTGCAATGACAGGTGCAGGGCAGGAGGCATCTTTGCATGCACTATGGACAGGGGATTGACTTGCATGCACAACAGCAGAAGAAGCAATGGTGCCACCTGTAGACACTGTTCCTGGACCCTGGTGTTCGGCCCACAAAGTCGAGTGATTTGCTGCCATGTGCCTGATCATGCTGGTGGTGGTCAGGCTGGTCGTTTTGCCACCCCTGCTGATGCTGGTCTGGCTCGTGATGCAAATGGCCTTTTTGGAGTTATCGGCAGAGTCTTTAAAAAACAACCAGACTCGGGAAGACCTAACAGTTGTAGTGGCAACTTCCTTCGTGTTGGTGTTACGGGAAACGGTAGCCTGCCTTCTGTCTGCGGCCACCACACTGCTTCTTCCTGCCTGTTGGGGTGCTCTGCCTCCCTCCCCCTGTGTGCTGCTGTCCTTGCTCTGCATGTCCTCCTGCCAGGTTGGGTCAGTTACTATATCATCCACCACCTAGTCACCCACTTCTGCACCCTGGTACTATTCCTGACTTTCTGCCAATTGTGTCTAATCATCGTCCACCTCTTGTGACAGTTTCCCACCGTCGCCTTCATGTGACCGTGGCTGCTCAAATATTTGGGCATCGCTACACGTGATCTCCTCTTGCCCCGCTTCAAGTGGACCGGGCGAGAGGCCCGAATCTATAAATGGAAAAGTGAACAGCTCTTCAGATTGTCCAAGTGTGGGATCAGTTGTCTCTGGGTACTCAGCATGGTGGGAGGAAGGAGGATCAGGGTGAGGAATATGAGGTCCAGACTCATGGCTACTGAGACTTGACCGTGTAGAAGACAGGGTGGTGGTGGTGGTGGCTAAGTGACTGGAAGCATTATCCGCTATCCAACCAACAACCTTTTGACACTGATCTGGGTTCAATAGTGGTGTGCTGCGGTCCCCTAGAAATTGGGACAGGAAGGTCAGGCGAGAAGATGTGGGTGTTTGCTGTGGCACAATTTCGGCTTGCCCACGGCCTTGTCCTCGGCCTCTGCATGCACCATTGCCATCACGTCCAGTTCCCCGTCCCTTGCCACGTGCCTTGCCCATTTTAAATGGAGGATAGTATCTTCCACGCTCACTACAAATGACTGAGTTTGAAGCGAAGTTATATGTGATCGGTGTGATGGAGAAAACAGAGTTTTAAATACCTGGCCTGTAGGTAAGTAGTGTGAACAGCAAACTGCTGTGAATTGCTTCACTGACACACTGAAAAAATGGAGGCCAGAAATGGCAGTATTTTCTGACAACGTATATGTGATCCGTGTGACGGAGAAAACACAGTTTTAAATAGCTGGATTTCTAGCGCTCTAATATGGAAAGGACCTGGCTGTATTCTGCAGTGCCAACAAGCAAATGGCGCAGAAAAACTGTGTTCTCTGGATTGCTTTATAAGCAAATAATGAGGATTAAGATCCAAAGAAAAGTATTCCTCGCCCCTGAGACCTGGGCCTTTGTATAGAAATATCTAACAGCAGCAGAAGGCAGAATTGGAATGGAGCCTCTTGTGCTATATGCACTGCAGTCTGCTATATACCCTGCCTGCCTGCCTATATACACTGCCTGCCTGATATCTCTGCAGATGGATTAGTCCTCAGAAGGACTGTTTGTTGAGATAGATATGTGTAATGTGCGGTTTTTCTCACTACACTACCTAATGCACGATCAAATCTCTCCCTAACGCAGCAGCAGCTCTCCCTACACTGTCTGATCCAGAGTGACTGTGATGAGCATGGCGGTGCCAGGTCAGATATAGACCTGATGACGCTGTGCAGCCAGCCAATCACTGTAATGCCCACAACCAACATGGCTATGGCATTACAGTGCATGGCAGGCAATCACTGTATGTTCATTGGCTCTGTAAAGAGCGCCAAACATGCAGGGAGGGGACCCGACTTCCCGCCCGACCAACCCGGAAATACTCGGTGAGCGCAGAGCATCTCGAGCAGTGAGATACTCGGGCAAGCACCGAGCAGTAGCGAGCATGCTCGCTCATCACTAGTTGTCATTAAGATTTAAAAAGAGAAAACACAGAAATGTGACAGTAAATGGCTTCCCCCAACCAATAACCATGAGTGGAGAAAAAGTGTTTTTGTTATCATTCATTTTCTCTGAAACAAGGCCAAGAAAGGAAAAATTCTGCCGGGGTATGTAAACTTTTGAGCAGAACTGTATATGCGCCAGCCCCAGTGTCTCCTATTCTATGTACTCCAGCCCCAGTGTCTCCTATTCTATATACTCCAGCTTCTTCTGTGATGTATATGCTCTAGCCCCAATGTATCCTGTGATGAATATACGCCAGCCCCAGTGTCTCCTATTCTATATACTCCAGCCCCAGTGTCTCCTATTCTATATACTCCAGCTTCTTCTGTGATGTATATGCTCTAGCCCCAATGTATCCTGTGATGAATATACGCCAGCCCCAGTGTCTCCTATTCTATATACTCCAGCTCCAGTGTCTTCTGTGACGTAGCTAATGTAGCCCTAATGTCTCTTATGCAGAGGCGTCGCATGATAAAGTAGTGAGACACAAGCTCCCTGCCCTATCACTATCTCTTTCATATGCCACAGATCGCCATAGGCCTGCGGTTAACGAGATGTCAGCATACTCACGCAGGTGGCTCGGTGACATCATTGCATCGCTCTGCTCTGCTGTCCCGCCATGGAAGAGGAGACAGAGGCCGTGATGTAGGGAATCAGGATTAAGTGAGAATAAACGTTATTTTTTTTTTAAATGATTGGGCAGTGGAGCCATCCTACTATATATCTGGAGTAGTGGGTCCATCATACTACATATGGAGTAGTGGGGCCATTATACTATATGTATGTGGGGCAGTGGGACCATCATAGTATATACAGGTGCATCTCACTAAATTAGAATATCTTCAAAAAGTTAATTGATTCCAGTTCTTCAATACTGTTTCAGTATGCTCCACAATCATGAGGAAGACTGCTGACTTGACAGATGTCCAGAAGGCAGTCATTGACACACTCCACAAGGTCCTAGAGTTCCAATTTTCATTTGGAAATCAAGGTCCCAGAGTCTGGAGGAAGAGTGGAGAGTCCACAATCCAAGCTGCTTGAGGTCTAGTGTGAAGGCTCCACAATCAGTGATGGTTTGGGGGGCCATGTCATCTGCTGGTGTAGGTCCACTGTGTTTTATCAAGACCAAAGTCAGCACAGCCGGCTACCAGGACATTTTACAGCACTTCATGCTTGCCTCTGCCCACAAGCTTTTTGGAGATGGAAATGTCATTCTCCAGCAGGACTTGGCCCCTGTCCACACGGCCAAAAGTACCAATACCTGGTTTACACACAACAGTATCACTGTGCTTGATTGGCAGCAAACTCGCCTGACCTTAACCCCATAGAGAATCTATTATAGAGAATCTATGGGGTATTGTCAAGAGGTAGATGAGAGACACCAGACCCAACAATGCAGATGAGCTGAAAGACAGCTTTTTGTATTGAAGAACTGAAATAAATTAACTTTTTGATGATATTCTAATTTAGTGAGATGCACCTGTATATGGAGCAGTGGGACCATCATGCTATATATATGGAGGAGTGGGGGCATCATACTAAATATAGAGCAGTGTGTGTGTGTCACCCCAGGCCTGGATGCCACAAACAATAATCTGTTTCTGAAAGCAGGAGGGAGGTCCCCTGGTTAGGGACTATTAGCATACAGCACCTCCTGTCCCAGGCCAGCAGGGGGAGCTGGCTGCCCCTATAAAAGCTGGAACTGGGGGCAGGGTTAGAGAGAACTGGAAGACCTAGCTCAGGAGTGAGACTAGTCCCAGAGAAGGAGGGACAGTTCAGCTGTAGCTGAGGAGTCCGTGAGGCACAGGAGAAACTGCAAGCCAGGAACAGAGGCGACGAGAGCCGGTCCTGGCAGAGAACCAATCTACCGGACATTGGGGTCCGAGGCTGTCAGGGTTACAAGCCCAGCAGCAGAGAACCAACCTGCGAGGGATTTCAGGTCCCTTGGCCTAAGAAGCCTGGAGGCTCCGCCACACAGAGGGACCAGTACATCGAGGAGCAAGCAACAGGTACCCAAGGCCTGAGTCGCAAGCCATACAGGAGAGAAGTACACGGCCAGCTCAGGAACGTGGGCTATTACACCACGAAAAGGGGGATAGTCAGAAAGAGCATAGAGAGAACGGTAGGCCTACACACTCACCCTGACCAGTGGGGCTCGCCCGAATGCTCTCAGACACCCAGGCCCATTCCTAACCGGTACTGTTGGGTCATTAATAATATCTACAATAAAGACCCTAAACTGTGTGAAGCAGACTCTGAACTATTACTATTGCGGCCTGCACTATCACCCCCAACATCCACCTACACTGCCCTGAGGCTACACTCTTCCCGTGGGGAATTATCCTACCCCTGTGCTGCACACCAACACCAGCCTCAGCGGTCTGCCTTGCAGCAGCGGTTATCTCCAATCGCAATCCACGGGTGGCGTAGTCGGACATTCAAAACACTGATAAATAGACTGCCACCATTTGGTCTGACCACCCTGAGCCACGGGATCGGGTTGCCACTACTACCCCCATCAGCACCGTACACTAGAAGGCCCGGTTCCGGGTACCCCACGGCCCAGGGGGCGAGTCATGTGCATCAAATTATACATACACATATGGGGCAGTGGGGCTTCATACTATATACAGGTGCTTCTCACAAAATTAGAATATCATCAAAAGTTAGTTTATTTCAGTTCTTCAATGCAAAAAGTGAAACTCCTATATTATATAGAGTCATTACACACAGAGTGATCTATTATATAGAGTCATTACACAGAGGGATCTATTATATAGAGTCATTACACACGGAGGGATCTATTATATAGAGTCATTACACACAGAGGGATCTATTATATAGAGTCATTACACACAGAGGGATCTATTATATAGAGTCATTACACACAGAGGGATCTATTATATAGAGTCATTACACACAGAGGGATCTATTATATAGAGTCATTACACACAGAGGGATCTATTATAGAGTCATTACACACAGAGGGATCTATTATATAGAGTCATTACACACAGAGGGATCTATTATATAGAGTCATTACACACAGAGGGATCTATTTTAAGTGTTTATTTCTGTTAATGTTGATGATTATGGCTTACAGCCAATGAAAACACAAAAGTCATTATCTCAGTAAATTAGAATACTTCATAACAACAGCTTGAAAAATGTTTTTAAAATCCGAAAAGCTGGCCTACTGAAATGTATGTTTAGTAAATGCCCTCAATACTTGGTCGGGCTCCTTGTGCATCAATTACTGCATTAATGCGGCAATGTGGCATGGAGGCGATCAGCCTGTGGCGCTGCTGAGGTGTTATGGAAGCCCAGGTGGCTTTGATAGCAGCCTTCAGCTCATCTGTATTGTGGGGTCTGGGGTCTCATCTTCCTCTTGACAATACCCCATAGATTCTCTATAATAGATTCTCTATGGGGTTAAGGTCAGGCGAGTTTGCTGCCAATCAAGCACAGTGATACTGTTGTGTGTAAACCAGGTATTGGTACTTTTGGCAGTATGGACAGGGGCCAAGTCCTGCTGGAGAATGACATTTCCATCTCCATAAAGCTTGTGGGCAGAGGGAAGCATGAAGTGCTGTAAAATGTCCTGGTAGACGGCTGCGCTGACTTTGGTCTTGATAAAACACAGTGGACCTCCACCAGCAGATGACATGGCTCCCCAAACCATCACTGATTGTGGAGACTTCACACCAGACCTCCAGCAGCTTGGATTGTGGCCTCTCCACTCTTCCTCCAGACTCTGGGACCTTGATTTCCTAATGAAATGCAAAATTTACTTTTCATCTGAACACAACACCTTGGGCCACTGAGCATCAGTCCAGGTCTTTTTCTCTTTGGCCCAGGTAAGACGCTTCTGGCGTTGTCTATTGGTCATGAGGGGCTTGACACAAGCAATGCGACACTTGTAGCCCATGTCCTGGATACGTCTGTGTGTGGTGGCTCTTGAAGCAGTGACTCCAGCAGCAGTCCACTCCTTGTGAATCTCCCCCAAATTTTTGAATGGCCTTTTCTTAGCAATCCTTTCAAGGCTGCGGTTATCCCGGTTGCTTGTGCACCTTTTTCTACCACACTTTTTCCTTCCACGTCCATTAATATGCTCGGATACAGCACTCTGTGAACAGCTGCTTCTTTAGCAATGACCTTTTGTGGCTTACCCTCCTTGAGGAGTGTGTCAATGACTGCCTTTTGGACATCTGTCAAGTCAGCAGTCTTGCCCATGATTGTGGAGCCTACTAAAACAGACTAAGGGACCTTTTTAAATGCTTAGGAAGCCTTTGCAGGTGTTTCTTGTTAATTCTAATTTACTGAGATAGTGACTTTTGTGTTTTCATTGGCTGTAAGCCATAATCATCAACATTAGCAGAAATAAACACTTAAAACAGATCACTCTGTTTGTAATGACTCTGTATAATATATGAGTTTCACTTTTTGGATTTAAGAACTGAAATAAATTCACTTTTTGATGATATTCTAATTTTCTGAGAAGCACCTGTATGTAGCAGTGCGGCAATTATACTATATACAGTCAGGAGTATAAGTACTTGATACACTGATAATTTCGAAAGTTTTTCCACCTACAAAGAATGAAGAGGTCTGTTTTGTTCTACTTAACTGCTGCAACTTGGACCTTTAACAGGATTTATATTTCACCTATGAGAAAGCATACTATGTGTATTTGGCAGATTAACTCAGGCTTGTTTATGATAAACTGAATACCTGGATTGGAGTCCTATTTTTATACAGAATATTGACTATTAATGCTGGCAGAGTAAGTCTTAGGCTATATTCACACTAGGTGTTTTTTTCTGCAGCAAAACATAATCTCTTGGCAGGAAAGAAGTAGCGTCAAAAACGCAGGTTTTGGTGTGTTTTTTTGCAGTGGTTCTTGGTGCATTTTTGGTGCGTTTTTCAGGATCCCAAAGTTCAGCTTTGCTTCCACCATAGACACATGAAAACAGGTCACCATTGCAAGACATATGTTCATGAAAAAGTACACATTACAAATGTAACAGGGGGCGGGTGGGGGGTGAATTGGTCTGGAATGGTTTATCTAAGACCCTGGCAGTGCATTGAATTTGTAGGACACTATTTACTTTCACATTATGGTTTGCCATTGAGTTGCTCAGGCATTGTTCATTTTCACACCTCCCTGGGCCACACGTGTTGTTCAATCTCACACCTAGCTCAACCAATGTTTACTTTGTAGGCATCACTAATTTAATTAAACTGTAATAATCCAAGCTGCTATCTCAGGTGACCAAGACAAGATGGTTTAAACTTGGGAAAATCACAAGAATAAATGTGTGTCACATACTTGCTTTTTTCACTAAAAACGCAGCAAAATGTTCACACTAGGCTTTTTTTCAGCATTTTTTTCCACCACCCTTTTTTTTAATGGGTGAAAAACGCTGAAACAAGTGACATACTCTATTGCAAAAAGCCATGGAAAGCACAAAATACTGAGGACAAATAAGCAAGCTTTGTGCATGAGATTTCGGAAATCTCATAGACTTTGTTGGTACTGTAAAACGCAGCTGAAAATTTGCATAAAAAAGCCCGCTAAAAAAACGTCTAGTGTGAATATAGCCTTGTATAACGGTTCGCCAATGAGTTAGGATATATGACCACGATGCAGAAATGCTGCGGATTTTTCCTAAGCGTTTCTGCATCTCCCTGGGTTGTCAAGCGCTTTGCCAAGTGATTTTAGCATCACTTGGAAAAGTGCTTGACAACTTGGTCACACTATATAATTCCATGCAACCGTCATGGATTTATATAGTGTGACCAAGTTACAATGCTGCAAATGCAGCATCAATAATGAAAAAAAAGAATAATAATGGTGAAAAATAAAAAAAAAACATTATACTCATCTTCCGATGGTCCTCGATCTCCTTCTCCGGTGCGTCCGGTGTCTTTGGCGGATCACGGTGCTGTAAAAGGACCTTTCATGACGTCATTTAGTCATGTGACAGGTCACGCAACCGCCGATGTCAGCGGTCACGTGACCTGTCACATGACTAAATGGCATCATGGAAGGTCCTTTTACCACCGCGAGCAGCCGAAGAGCCAGCAGCACCGCCGGGAGCAGACAGGGGCCATCAGAAGGTAAGTATATGTTTATTTTTTATTTTAATTCTATTTTAACTACAGGTACTATGGTACCCGGGTCTGGAGGAGAGTCTCTTCATCTCCAGACCCGGGTACCATCCACGCATTGAGTCGCATAATATCCACATGTGTATTTGTAGTCATGCGGATGTTATGCGTTCCAATGCAAGTCAATGGCGGCTAAATCGCAGCGACTCTGCAAAATTAAAGGACGTGCTGCGGATTTTTCCGCAATGATAATCCGCAGCGGAAATCTCTGCGGCATGTGCACAGCACATGCGGATTATCATTGGGGACCATTGCAGACCTATCACCAAGCGTTTTTTAAGTGTTTCCGCAGCGAAAGTTACGCTGCAGAAACGCCTAAAAAACGCATAGTGGGCACACAGCCTTAAAAGTTCTATGGTGAAGAAAAACACGTGAGATAATAAATGCGAAATATACAATATTTCCCATAATATGACTGAGGATATCTTTAGGGTGTATTCACTGTTTTTTCTTCTGCAGCAATAAATGCTGTGTTTTACAGCACCATCTTAGTGAATGACATTTCTGAAATCTCATTCACATGCTGTTTTTTTTGCATTTTTTTAAAATCTGCAGCTTGTCAAGTCTTTCAGAGGTTTTGCAGCATTTTTCACCCATTCAAATGAATGGAAAAATAAACACAAGTAAAAACACCTGAATTTTAAGCAGCGTTTTTCCTGCCTCCTTTGATTTTTGAGGTAGAAAAAAAATACTGCCAAAATCCAACTTGTGAACACACCTTTATCCTGGTTGTGTTCTAATTGGATATAAAATAGAACGGCCATGATAACATGGGTAGTTAATTGTATGGTGTTTTCACATTAAATATTACCAGGCCGCATTCTATTTGCGCAGAGCTGCTCCGTGAAGATTCTATCACAAGATTCCGTGATGACATCACAGGTGATGGTGACATCACTGCTCACAGTCGCTATATATGCAATGCACATAGGCTCACCCGTGCCTTTCTTGGCTCTATAGTGACTGATAGCACTTGCAGTTTTTCACTATGGCTGGAATTGTTTTGGACATTCCTCAGGTAAAAGCACTATTGATGATCCTTATGATCAATCGTCCTAACAGTGTGCTTCTACCACCCGATGGCGTCCTCAGCTTCACTCACCGGCTGGTGATGGAGCTAGTAAAGGATTGCCTGACCAAACACCGACAACGTCGTCTAACGTCAGACTATCTGACGGATTTACTTCAGAACATCAGGACATTACTACACCAGGTAAGTGGCGGACACTCTGCACAGAACATCTCAATATTAACAGATAATAATGGAGGGATAGAAGCTTTTTCTTCTAATATATCGTTTTTTGCAGACCATAAGACGCACCAAAATTTTTTGGGAGGTAAATAGGAAAAACATTTATTATAATAAAATGGGGGTCTGTCTTATAGTCCGAATTTTCGGTTGCTTACTGAGGGGGGGTGGTGGCAGTGGAGCGAGGTCACAGGAGGCAGAGTCGCTGCTGCAGGAAGTCGGCAGTAGGAGTGGGGCGCTGCTGCGGGCTCCAAGCTGGGAGGAGCGGGGTGTCCAGAAGGTACGAGGCTGCGGGCCCTGGGCTTCAAGGAAATGTTAGCGGTAATTCAGGAGGGGAGGCCCTGCTCTGCTTATTGATTTCTCTGCAGTGGGCTTCAAGAAGTAGGCTGCTGGAGATGGCCAATACGCAGTTTGAGATCTCAGCTCCTCATTGAGCCGAGATCTAAATCTGCACATGCACTGCCTCCAGCGGCCATTTGCCTGAAGCCCACCGCCAGAAATTCAATGGGCAGAGCGGGGACTCCCCTCCTAAATCACCGCTAACATTTCCTTGAAGCCCAGGGCCCGCAGCCTCGCACGTCCTGGACACCCCGCTGGCCCGCAGGAGCGCCCCACTTCTACTGCTGGCTTCCTGCAGCAGTGACCCCACCTCCTGTGACCTCACTCCACCACAGCCACCCCCCTGGTAAGCTACATTCAGACAATTATTATTATTAATAATCTGTCTGATATGCTGGGGTGGAGAGTTCCAGAGTAGGGGGGATGCACGGGAGAAATCTTGTATGCGATTGTGGGAAGAGGAGATAAGAGGGGAGTAGAGAAGAAGATCTTGTGAGGATCGGAGGTTGCGTGCAGGTAAGTACCGGGAGACTAGGTCACAGATATATGGAGGAGACAGGTTGTGGGTGGCTTTGCATGCCAAGGTTAGGGTCTTGAACTGGAGTCTCTGGGTAATGTGGAGCCAGTGAAGGGATTGGCGGAGCGAGGGGAAAAGCCAGGGAATAGCGGGGGGACAGGTGGATTAGTCAGACAGCAGAGTTTAGGATAGATTGGAGGGGTGCGAGAGTGTTAGAAGGGAGGTCAAAAATTTTGGAAAAAAAGGCATCTTATAGTCCAAAAAATACGGTAAAACACAACGAGTCCCCAAATACAGTATGTAGTCATTGTATCTGCAGACAGAGAACCGATGTCACATACAATTTCCGCCTCCATTCTGATCGCTCTCATCTCAAAATTCTCCTTTCCATTTTTCCTTCTTTATAGGCTGAAGAAAGATCTCAGACTGAAGATTTGGCTGTCTTTAAAGAACTGGCCGAAAAAGTCCTGTCTATACTAGAACGCTCATTGGAACGCCCGGTAAGGATCAATATTAATAGACGTATCTTAATCCACCGTATCTGAGGAGACTTTCTGAGAAAAGGTCTGAAGATGGCGCGGGATTTGTATCGTTACAATTGGTGCATCTGTAAATGTTGGTTTAGTCCTTCATGATTTATGTATTTGGTGATTTAGTGAAATCTTCCACATAGTAATTATATATATTATATCTATCAGGAAACAACAGGAGGCGACGCCAAATATGGGCAAAATGTGACCCCGAAAATCCCTGACCCTAATAGGAGTCAACCGGAGCTGAACAGCGATCTGATTACAGGTGAGCGATCACCCGACCTTCTACAAGGAATATCCAGATATTACAGAGGACGGAGGATAATGTTAGATTTACTCTCTACTCTGTGTAATGGGAACCTGGCAGCACATTGTTACATATAGAAGTAGTGGTGTGACGGTATAGGCCATTGTCCCCTAATAATAATTGTTTGTAGAAATCCAATGTGCCAGTCAGGAGAAATGTAAAGTAGACACCATATTCAAATTAGAATGGAAGTGCACTGGGGGCGTGAAAGAAGAAATCCAAGTGCAGTGACATGCCCCCAGTGCACTTCCAGGCTAATTTGCAAATCTCTCCTATGTTTCAGCTCTCTTACCATCACTCATATGTGCAGCGTGGGTGGGGGCTTCCTCATTCATGTGCTGGAGGGTCCATTCTGCAGTGCTATAGCAAGTAACATGAAATAAATTAAATTTAAATTGCATTACTGCTCTAGAAAATGGGAAAAAACTAAGATACTAAGCACATAATTTTGCCAATTCATGAATGCCCAGCAGCAAATGACAAGGCGATCTTTTTGTTGGAATCCTCTCCTAATGTGAATCCTCTCCTAGGCTGAAGCCTACATTTAAATGGGTAGGTAGGATCCTGTTGTAATTAAAACCACCCCGGGCTGATGGGTGGAGATAGGTTCCCAGCAAAAAAGGTCGCCTTGCCGTGACTGCTGGGCATGCATCGAGCAAAAGAAGGTCGCCTTGCCGTGGCTGCTAGGCATGCACCCAGCAAAACAAGGTCGCCTTGTCGTGACTGCTGGGCATGCACCCAGCAAAAGAAGGTCGCCTTGTCGTGACTCCTGGGCATGCACCCAGCAAAAGAAGGTCGTCTTGCCGTGACTGCTGGGCGTGCACCCAGCAAAAAAAAAGGTCACCTTGCCGTGGCTACTTGGCATGCACCCAGAAAAAGAAGGTCGCCTTGCCGTGGCTACTGGCCATGCATGAATTGGCCAAATTATGCGCTAAGTATCTTCCTTTTATCCTATTTTATACAGCAGTAATGCAATTCAAATTTCATTTATTTCATGTTTACATGCTATAGCGTTACAGAGTGCAACTTTGTTAGTTATGTATTTGGATGGCTACTCTTAGTATGCACCTGTTCACACCCATTTTCTTTTCGGAAGTGATGGTCAGTCTTTTGTTATTTATGAAGGGGTTCCTCCATCATTTACATTACATTTATCTATGGATTCCCCGTATATTCTCATATTTAGAATCCCCATATAACGAGTATTAATCCCATTTACAGACATCTTGTCATTTCTCCGTTATATTGCTGTATTATCTATGTAGGAATAATATCCTCTAATACATTTCATTTCTTCATCATTATTTTAGAAACAACTGAGCTGTCGAATCCTAACAATGGAATTAGTGAGATCCCGGAGATCCAAGAATCCGTAAGTATCATAGAGGGGGATGCGTGTGTGTCATCAGATCATGGGGTGTGAATGACTCGTCCAGTATTATCCCCCATACAACCATGGTACGTCTCTATTCTAAGTGTAGATGACCCTATGGTGTTAATTACATGTGAATTACAGGGAATCTGTCACCAGGTTTATGCTATTTGGTCTGAGAGAAGCATGATGCAGGGACAGAGACCCTGATTCCATGTGTTGATTACTTTACTCGGTGGAGCAGTTGTGATAAAATCACTATTTTTTTCTGCTGCAGAGCTCTGAATGCTGAGTCTTGTATAACCCCGCCCACACCATTGATTGGCAGCTTTCTGTGTACACTGTGCATAGGCAGAAAGCTGCTAATCAGTGGTGGAGGCAGGGGTACAGAGCAATAGGACTACCTGGCTAGACAGATAGTCTTCTAGTGATAATCTACTGATTTTATTGAAACAGCCACACACAGCCTAGTAAGTAACACATCACTGGAATCAGGGTCTCTGCCCCTACATCATGGTGCTTTCAGAATACATAGCAAACACCTGGTGACAGATTACCTGTAAGTCCTCCTCTGTGTGATCTCCCACATTATCCAGAATGTTATAGTAATGTATGATGACCGTTGCAGGGCGGCTCCAGGATTTCGTGGGCCCTGGGCGAAAGAGTCTCAGTGGCCCCTTTAACACATACCACGATTCATGATGCACAGATACCGCAGATAAATATATATATATATATATATATATATATATATATATATAGTACAAGGCCGAAGATTTCACTTCTTACATTACATGAGCGATATCTATTGTAAATTCCACAATAACTCAGAAAGCGGCGAATCCTCACAGCTCACAGTGCAGACCGGACAGTAATGTCCTCCACACAGTATAATGGCACCACATAGTCCTCTATACCGTATTATGAGCTCCATATATTGCTCCATATAGAATAATGGACCCCATAAAATGCTCCACGCAGGCTGTGCCCCCATATAATGCCCCATGCAGGCTGTGACCCCACACATAATGCCCCATGCAGGCTGTGCCCCCCACATAATGCCCCATGCAGGCTTTGACCCCCCACATAATGCTTCATGCAGGCTGTGACCCTCACATAATGCCCCATGCAGGCTTTGACCCCCCACATAATGCCCCATGCAGGCTGTGCCCCCCCCACATAATGCCCCTTGCAGGATGTCCCCCTCCCACATAATGGCCCATGCAGGATGTCACCCCCCATATAATTCCCCATGCAGAATGTCCCTCCCACATAATGCCCCATGCAGGCTGTGCCCCCCACATAATGCCCCATGCAGGCTGTGCCCCCCCACATAATGGCCCAAGCAGGATGTCACCCCCCATATAATTCCCCATGCAGGATGTCCCCTCCACATAATGCCCCATGCAGGATGTCCCACCCCACATAATGCCCCATGCAGGATGTCCCCCACACATAATGCCCCATGCAGGATGTCACCCCCCATATAATTTCCCATGCAGGATGTCCCCCCCCCACATAATGCTCCATGCAGGATGTCCCACCTCACATAATGACCCATACAGGATGTCACCCCCCATATAATGCCCCATGCAGGATGTCACCCCCCCATATAATGCCCCATGTAGGATGTCACCTCTCACCCCATATATTGGCCCATGCAGGATGTCACCTCTCACCCCATATAATGCCCCATGCAGGATGTCACTTCTCCCCCCATATAATACCCCATGCAGGATGTCACTCCCCCCATATAATGCCCCATGCAGGATGTCACCCCCCATATAATGCCCCATGCAGAATGTCACCTCTCACCCCATATAAAGCCCTATGCTGGATGTCACTCCCCCCCCCCATATAATGACCCATGCAGGATGTCACTTCTCCCCCTCATATAATACCCCATGCAGGATGTCACCCCCCTATATAATGCCCCATGCAGGATGTCCCCCCCATATAATGCCTCATGTAGGATGTCACCTCTCACCCCATATAATGCCCCATGCAGGATGTCACTCCCCCCCATATAATGCCCATTGCAGGATGTCACTTCTCCCCCCCATATAATACCCCACGCAGGATGTCCCTACCTCCCCCCCATATAATGCCCCATGCAGGATGTCACTTCTCCCCCCATATAATGCCCCATACCTCCATACATAAAAAAAAAAATCAAATGCTCACCTCACTGCTCACCAGCTGTGGAGAGGTAAGTATTGTGCCGGCCGTGGTCCTGAGCAAGCATTGAGGGGGGGGGGAGCAAGGCCCGCCTACTCAGGGCCCCGGCACTTGCCTGGGTGTGCAGGGTGCTAGCGCCAGGTCTGCCCAGCGTCCGGTTTGTATCCTCCCAACATCATATCAGTGTAAATCATCTGGGACATAATATGGGGGGAGAAGTTTTTGCATCTGTAACTTTTTTCCTGCATCTTCAATAAATCAGTATTATTTCTTATTCTTTTATAGAGCGTGATGGATTCATTGGTTCCGGCGAGAAAGCCGCATATGACCGACTATGAAACTTCCAAACTCATCAGCAGTGGAAATTTTGGGTGAGATTTCTGTTGCCATAATCCACATTTCTCAGGGTTCCCTATGACAATGCTTCTGCCCCTGCACTCTGCCATTCAGTGTTATCATAGGGAAATTATGTGATCTGTAGCAAATCAAACTGTAAGGAAAGCGATTTAAATAATATAATTACATATAATATAATATATAATAATATAATATTATTACATTCGCCTGTGCTAGACTCTCATCTGTTCTTATGCTGCCTCCTCCACCTGAGCTTTTCTGCTCTCCACTCTGATCTTTGTTTTGATGGGGGGGGCTCCATTATGAAGCTGATCAGAGAAGTTGGCTACACATGGTCACATGAAGGGTGACACCATATTGACGTCAATGACATCTACACCCTCCACCATGACCATGTGGGCCCAATCACTGGCCTCAGCAGCAGAAGAGAGCCCTGGAGCACATTCATTTTGGACCAATTTTATTTGCACTAAATTGTATTTGGTCAGTTATAGCGAATCTGCCCAAAGAGAATTTCAGTAGATTCTCGTATCTATAATGTGACCTGGGTGATGGCTCCGGCAGAAGTGGCATTGTGGAGACCTCCAATAGGTGATCTATGTAGTGCTATTTTATGTATTTCTAGATGTGGATTTATAGTGTCGGCCAGACTTCTAGTATTAAACATATGCAAATTGTCTCTTCTGAGAGGAAGCAAACTAGAACTCCACCTATAGGAAGTAGCAATCCTAAAAGTCAATATCGACCCTTTAACAAGCCTTGTCACATGACTTAGGATAATAGCCAAAACCAAAATCTCAATTTGCAGGAACTGTGTTCTGGGGTACTGCCCCTCTTCAGTGCAAAGTGTGAGATATGGTTTGACTGGGTGAGAGGTGTCTGACCGGTATCCAAGGGGTTGACATTTCTCCTTGCGGACATGAGGAGACTTTTAAGCCACAATGCTCCTCTGGGAAATAGGATTGCTACTTCCCATAGGTGGCACTAGGGTGCTAGTTCTCTTCCTCTCTGAAAAGAGACAATTTGCATATTTCCCAGAAGAGCATTGCAGCTTAAAAGTCTCCTCACCTTGACATGCTTAACATGGCTTTTTCCGCAAGGAGAAACGTTACCGCTTGGATCCCGGTCAGATGCCTCTTACCCAGCCAAACCATATCTCACACTTTGCACTGATGAGTGCTTGTACCCCAAAACATAGTGTCCGAAAATTGAGATTTTGGTTATGGCTATTATTCCATGTCATGTGATAAGGCTCGTTAAAGGGTCGATATTGACTTTTAGGATTACTACTTCCTATAGGTGGCACTAGAGTTCTAGTTCTCTTCCTCTCTGAAGAGACAATTTGCATATTTCCCAGAGGATCATTGAGGCTTAAAAGTCTCCTCACCTTGACAAGCTTAACATGTCACTCTCCGCAAGGAGAAATGTTACCAGGATACCAGTATTAAACATATAATGATTTCTATATATGGATTATTAATAAGGATTTATTATAACCGATGGATTCTCCTTCTCTCCAGGGCCGTCTACTTAGTGCATCATAAAGACTCACACCAGACCTTTGCTATGAAGAAAATGGCTAAGCGGAACCTAAATACTGCACAGAGATTGGAATGGGCCTTTCTGGAGAGGGACATCTTAACATTTGCTGATTGTCCCTTTGTGGTCTCCATGCTCTGCTCCTTTCCAACTAGATCTCACCTGTGTATGGTCATGGAGTATGTAGGAGGTAAGACACATCTATTGTATTATATTCAGCCCATGTCTGCTTTCATCTTATCACTGCTCATATCATTAGGACATTGTTGGTTACATCCCCGCAGAGCATTTACTATAGGTTATCTATTACCAAGATGCTCGTAAATTCATTGATCTTGGTGCAGGGGCGCTATGGGGCTCATCAGTCGGAGGGGGTCTGTCGACGCTCAGCAGTGGGCAGCATCCCTCCACCTGTCATCACAATTTCAGCGGTATTTGCTTCTTCAAGGAGGTGGGGCTGGTGGGGGCAAAAATACTGAGTAGGTGGCTAGTAGGGGCCAAAATACTGAAAGGGGGCCGTATGACTAGATATGGGGGGACTGTGAATGCTGAGTGGAGGTCATCATATTAAGTGGGGTGCTGTGGGGGTCCTCACTCTGTATGGAGGCCCCCATTCTGTGTGGGGACATCATACTGAGTGGGGAGTTATGCGGACCATTATATTGTGTGAGGGACTGTGGGAACCATTATCCTGAGTGGGAGGGTTGCTGTGGGTGCCATCACACCGAGTAGGGGGTTGTGGCTGGCCTCCTTCTAAGTGGTGGCCTGCTTAGGAGGATTCACTGTGGGGATACCATACTCATTGAGTGTGGGTGTGGGCATTTTTGGGAGCATCATACTCTAAAATGGCCATAAAAGTTGTATTGCTGGTGAGAACACCAAGCTGCTTCAACAGGGATATAAATATATTTCTTTTTTATTTTTTAGGGTGGGGGGCAATTACAACTTTTGATATGGGGTCTTGTGATTTCTATGTACGCCATTATCTGTGTGATCTCCCCAGGATGTTTCCGCTCACTGCTCATTATACATCATGGTTATCTGCTCGTGGTATATCATGGTCATCTGCTGTATAAACCCCTCACTGGTCATATTTCCTTTCTTCTATAGGTGGAGACTGTGGGACCCTTCTAAGCACCAGGGGTCCTTTCTCTGTCCCCATGGCCCGCTTGTACTTTGCAGAGGCGGTACTTGCCGTGGAATACCTGCATAGTTACGGTGTGGTGCACAGAGACCTGAAGCCGGAAAAGTAAGTGCCCCCGTAGTATAATAAAGTGGGGAAAGTTGTCATTTATTATCATTCAGTCTGTGAGGCTAAAACCATCTTCTCTTTTGCAGCCTCCTGATTACATCTACTGGACATATTAAAGTTACCGATTTTGGGATTTCAAAACTTGGTCTAATGATACCGAAAACTAACACCTACAAGGAATTAGCAGTGGACATCTCCAGAGAGTTCCAGGACCGTGAGGTCAGCATCACCTACAAGAACTTAGCTTGTTATTTGCAAATCTCATCACACTATTGTCTCTTCTCTACGTTCTTCCTTTCTAGAGAACTTTTCCACTAATATTTTATCTTCTGCATTGTGTTTTAACGATGATAACTTGTCATAATAATTGTTTCATCGATTCTCATCTCTATGTTCTGTTGGTTTCCAGTTCTGTGGCACCCCATGTTACATAGCCCCAGAGATCATCCTGAAAGAAGGCTATGGAAGACCTGTTGACTGGTGGTCATTGGGGATCATCCTGTATAAATTCCTGCTGGGATGTGTACCATTTGATGCTGATTCCCTCACTGAGCTTTATAAAAGGGTTGTCATTGGTGAGTAGAATAATCCGATCATTGCGTTGATTGGTTACATTTGTTTAGTTATTTCCTTTGCTTTATGTTACAGTCCAGTAAAGAGGTTTTATTTTCTGTAATTTTCTATGTAACAGGAGAACTAATTTGGAATTGTGATCGCGCTCCACCCCTGGATGCTCAGAATCTCATCACTGAGCTGCTCAGAAGAAATCCTGTGCGTAGACTTGGGACAGGTAACAGATATACTAGTATTAATATTCCCTTATTAGACCAAGGACATATCGCTCATGTCCATGAAGATCAGCATTTCTCTATCAGCTCATCTACTGTATTTCTAGTTCTCCACACTAAGACTTTCAGTTTATTTCCTTCATGTCGGCTCAGTTTTGTCATTAGTTCAGATTACGATAAACTGTTCAGATATGGAGCCATCCCTGACTATGTCCGCATCACTTTTGTTTTTCTTTTTCTAGGAGGAGCATTTGAGATCAAGGTTCATCCATTCCTGAGTGACTTGGACTTTGACAACATTCTGAGCCAGGAGCTGGAGTATGTTCCTCAGCTTGTTTCAGACGCAGACACCAGCTTATTTATCAGTAAGTAGAAGGAGACGTCATCTAGACTAAGCGACTGTTTGTCTCATCTTCCCTAATATGTGATCATCTGTTCCCATTAATATTAGTGATAAATAGTGACTGTGTTATACTGACAACCTCTAATAATACTTCATTACCTATTTCTTGTAGATCATTCTGATATAAACAAACATCTGGTCTCAAAGGATGAGGAAGGCACAAGTGAGAACAATGAGAGCCTTGACTTCCAAAATTTTACGTCATCTTCTGAAAAGCTTTGTAAAGTAAGTATGTGATTAATAAATCCAAAACATGTAAAAAAAATGTAAAACAACTCTAAAAGTACATAAAAAAAATATTTTATATCTTATTTTTATCCGTATTTAGCTCTGTATCATCGCTACCAGGATGGTGAACAATGAGGATCCCAATGCCCCTCCAGAGTATACACAAGAAACCAACACAAACATCTCAGAAATGTGAGTAGATTATAAAGGGTCATTACTTCATTACTGGGAGTTCCAGGCTGATCTATGTACACAACACCAAATATAGGACATAAATATCAGAATATCAAATGCAGCATTCACCGCTTCATGGTTAACGGTCATTGTACTTTTGGCTTCAGAAAATGCAGAAGATAACAGCCCATAATTGTGGCAGGTCATGCATTTTTAGCACTGCCTACTCTGTAGGAGAGCTGTAGTATTACTTGCCAGCCATTCTTGGTAGTTGTGTTCTGATCCATGGAAGGTAGTTTTGAGCAGAAAACCTTCCCCACTATGACAGTCATATGTCCTATTAGGCCTTATAGTCAGTGTTCTTATAGTGAGACAACCCATTTTATACTGTGTTTACTTACGATTTACATGTTTTTCTTCTTCAAACAGGCAGAAAGAATCTGTTCCTGTATGTAATACAGACGATGCTGTTACCATCTTGCCACCCTCGTCCCCATTGCCAGGTATGTACATGTCTACAGCACCAACAATGTGAATGTTGACTTCAAGGCTCAAATATTTCCACATGGTTTTTCTGGTCTACTATGTTATCCATGTTTCATGGATCTCAGCTATGTTGACCATGGGTTCGTACTGTATCCCTATTTCCCTAATTTTGTACAGGAGTTTTTTTTCATGTATTCTGTATATTACGTTGCATCATCTATTAACCTAGTGAGATATAGCGACTGTGTTATACTGACACCCTCTAACAATCCTTCATTACCTATGTCTTGTAGATCACTCTGATGAAAACAACCATCTGATCTCAGAGGATAAGGAGGGCACAAGTGAGGACGATGAGAACTTTATCTTCCGAATATTTGCATCATCATCTTCTGAGAGGCTTTCTAAAGTAAGTATGTGATCGATAAATCCAAAATATGTACAAAAAAAGGATCTATAAAATTAAAAAGTATGTATATTTAATAACTTATTGTTATCCACATTTAGCACTCTACCACCACTAACGGGATGGTGAACAACGAGGATCCCAAGGCCCCTCCAGAGTGTACACCAGAATCGAACACAAACATCTCAGAAATGTGAGTAGATTATGGGGTCATTACTGGGAGCTCCAGGCTGATATATGTGCACAACACCAAATATAGGACATAAATACCATAATATCAAATGTAGCATCCACCGCCCCATGGTTATGGGTCATTGTGCTTTCAGCTTTCGGAATTGTTGGAGATAACAGCCCATAATTGTGGCCGGTCATGCACTTTTAGTGCTGCCCTCACTGTAGGAGAGATGTAGTATGAAATGCCGGCCATTCTTGGTAGTTGTTTTCCTCTCAGCTCTCTATAAAAGGTAGTCTTGAGCAGAAGACCTTCCCCACTATGACAGTCATATGTCCTACTAGGCCTTATAGTCGGTGTTCTTCTAGTGAGACAACCCCTTTTATACGGAGTTTACTTGAGATTTACATGTTTTTCTTCTTCAAACAGGCAGAAAGTATCTGTTCCTGTATGTAATACAGACGATGCTGTTACCATCTTGCCACCCTCGTCCCCATTGCCAGGTATGTACATGTCTACAGCACCAGCAATGTGAATGTTGACTTCAAGGCTCAAATATTCCCACATGGTTTTATACAATACTATAGGTCTCTTATGTTATCCATATTATGACAAAGCAGATCCTATAAGAATATATTGTTACTGATTTTTTTTTTAATTTTTCATCAGAATTTCCATCTCATGAAGAAAGAAAATCGGCAATAAATCTGAGTATGGAGCAACAAAACTCAGAAAATGGAAAAAATGGGAAAAAGAGACGAGGTAAGTGTGAGAATCAACTCCATGTTGTGTGATGTCAGTGAGAATAATTCATGTGGAGTAGATGTCATCTGTCAGTGATGGGATTGTCACATGTATGATTGCTGACAATGACCCCTGACCTCTGTATGATAATATTCCTCTGCCGTCCGGCCACAGTGACTGCACAGCATTATCATGTAATATGGAGTCCCATCACTTACATTATATTTATTTCTCTTCTCATAGGTTCCATCTTCCGCCGGATCTTATCATCCTGCCGGCGTGGATTATCCAGGGCTGCTCGCGCATTTGCATGCTGTCACTGTTGCCCTAAAACCATCTAAAAGACGGGACACCTAAGCATCCAGCGCCCTGAAGTCCAGCAGATCCATCATCACTGCTGGAGCTGTATAGAAGGACCTTCACCATCTACCTGTGGCCTTCTGACTGGTCAACCTGGACAAGTTTCAGTAATGCCTCTGTCATCGGGCTCCGCGGTATTCATACTGCTCGTCTGACGTGTCATTTACTGATCACCTGGTATCTGACCTCGGCTATCTTCCTGACTTTGATTTATTCTATTGACAATGTTCACGATTTTATTCATCCCATTATTAATTAAAAAAAAGTAAAATCTGTTACTGTTGCTCTGATTCCTTTTTGTCTTGAATTCACAAATACTTGTAACTCACTAATTGCTCTTCTTCTCACTAAATGTATTTCTCATTATCCTTAATGCAGCAGTCAGTCTCATATTTCTGTCCAGCAATTACACTGGTGCATCCACCCTGTACCAGTCATTACACTCATCCACAAACCTCTCCACACTGCTGCACAGTCCTGCATCTCTACACTCCAATGAGCTAAGATTAACATCCTCCATAATCAGGACCTCCCACTCTCATGTCCAAGACATTTTCTCTGCTGCACCAGCTCTCAGGAGTGCACTACTGCAGGCAATCAGGTTCATTCCCACTATCAGAGATTTTAAGTGTGCAGTAGAAACAGATTATTTGTGGCAGGACTGTCAAATCACCTCACTATTCTAAGTTTTTCCTACAGCACTCAGTAGCACTTAATATTTGTACATATACAGATAATGGTTGGTGACTGGTTCATGCAGCCTTAATTCCACAAAGATAGAAATAAAAGGTCAACATGTTTCATACATCCAAACTATCCTTAATCATGGCAGAAAAACATAATTTTAAGTTCCCACTATGAATATTTGGTGAGATATCACAGCTGTGTATTTTCACAGCACAAAGAACGCATCTTACAGATCAGCAAATCACAGTGTGCTGACGCTTAGTGTTGTAGTTTTGAACAACACCATTCATTTTATCATATAATGTGTTGAAAAATGAGAAAAAATGCCAGGTTTGGGTTCCTTCATTTTACAGTGTGTATTGTGTTGTAAAAACAAACTGACAAAATGATTCAGAGTCAGTAGTACGATTACTGTGATACCAAACTTATAAGGTTTATATATATATATATATATATATATATATATATATGTATATATATATATATATATATATATATATATACAGTACAGACCAAAAGTTTGGACACACCTTCTAATTTAAAGATTTTTCTGTATTTTCATGACTATGAAAATTGTACATTCACACTGAAGGCATCAAAACTATGAATTAACACATGTGGAATTATATACTTAACAAAAAAGTGTGAAACAACTGAAAATATGTCTTATATTCTAGGTTCTTCAAAGTAGCCACCTTTTGCTTTGATGACTTCTTTGCACACTCTTGACATTCTCTTGATGAGCTTCAAGAGGTAGTCACCGGAAATGGTCTTCCAACAGTCTTGAAGGAGTTCCCAGAGATGCTTAGCACTTGTTGGCCCTTTTGCCTTCACTCTGTGGTCCAGCTCACCCCAAACCATCTCGATTGGGTTCAGGTCTGGTGACTGTGGAGGCCAGGTCATCCGGCGTAGCACCCCATCACTCTCCTCCTTGGTCAAATAGCCCTTACACAGCCTGGAGGTGTGTTTGGGGTCATTGTCCTGTTGAAAAACAAATGATGGTCCAACTAAACGCAAACCGGATGAAATAGCATGCCGCTGCAAGATGCTGTGGTAGCCATGCTGGTTCAGTATGCCTTCAATTTTGAATAAATCCCCAACAGTGTCTCCAGCAAAGCACCCCCACACCATCACACCTCCTCCTCCATGCTTCATGGTGGGGACCAGGCATGTAGAGCCATCCGTTCACCTTTTCTGCATCGCACAAAGTCACGGTGGTTGAAACCAAAGATCTCAAATTTGAACTCATCAGACCAAAGCACAGATTTCCACTGGTCTAATGTCCATTCCTTGTGTTCTTTAACCCAAACAAGTGTCTTCTGCTTGTTGCCTGTCCTTAGCAGTGGTTTCCTAGCAGCTATTTTACCATGAAGGCCTGCTGCACAAAGTCTCCTCTTAACAGTTGTTGAAGAGATGTGTCTGCTGCTAGAACTCTGTGTGGCATTGACCCGGCCTCTAATCTGAGCTGCTGTTAACCTGCGATTTCTGAGGTTGGTGACTCGGATAAACTTATCCTCAGAAGCAGAGCTGACTCTTGGTCTTCCTTTCGTGGGGTGGTCCTCATGTGAGCCAGTTTCTTTGTAGCGATTGATGGTTTTTGCAACTGCACTTGGGGACACTTTCAAAGTTTTCCCAATTTTTCGCACTGACTGACCTTCATTCCTTAAAGTAATGATGGCCACTCGTTTTTCTTTACTTAGCTGCTTTTTGCTTGCAATAATACAAATTCTAACAGTCTATTCAGTAGGACTATCAGCAGAGTATCGACCAGACTTCTGCACAACACAACTGATGGTCCCAACACCATTTATAAGGCAAGAAATCCCACTTATTAAACCTGACAGGGCACACCTGTGAAGTGAAAACCTTTTTCGGTGACTACCTCTTGAAGCTCATCAAGAGAATGCCAAGAGTGTGCAAAGCAGTCATCAAAGCAAAAGGTGGCTACTTTGAAGAACCTAGAATATAAGACATATTTTCAGTTGTTTCATACTTTTTTGTTAAGTATATTATTCCACATGTGTTAATTCATAGTTTTGATGCCTTCAGTGTGAATGTACAATTTTCATAGTCTTGAAAATACAGAAAAATCTTTAACCGAGAAGGTGTGTCCAAACTTTTGGTCTGTACTGTATATATGACGCGCCCCTGGGCCTGTGTCGCGCTGCGGTGCGCACGCGGGAGCTTACCCGGAGCCGGATCCGTGGAGGGTTGTAATCTCGTGGCGGTGACCCGGTCCGTGCCCAGGGAGTCAAACTAGACGGCAGTCTATTAGTAGTAAATAGTTGATGACTACGCCACCCGTTGAGTGCAGCCAGGGAGCTGCTGCTGCAGGGCAGACCGCTGAGGCCGGTGGTAGGATTGTGCAGCGTGATAGTATAACCCCCAACGGGAGGGGTATGGCCTCAGGGCAGCCGACGTGGATGATGGGGGTAGCAGGAACCACTCAGAGACGGTACGGTGTAGTTCAGGGTCTTTACTGGTAACAACGACAGACCCTCCCGGAGTACTTGCTAGCAAACGGGGCCTGGTCAGTCTTTGAGCAGATGGGATCTCCCCTGGCCAGGCGTAGTTGTAGGCCTCCCAAACTGACTGTACTCTTCTGGCTACCTTGCTAGAAGCTGATGTAAGTAGCCCACGTCCCTGAGTGTACCGTGTGGTGCTCACCCGTATGGCCGGTGACTCGGGGCCTTCTAATGGCTTCCGCTCCACGATGGCGGTGCTGGTCCCACGCGTGTGACCGTGCCTTCGGGCTTCTGGGCCAGAGGACCTGAAATCCCCTGCCCGACGGATTCTGCTGCTGGGTAGGAGTTAGTCCCCACAGCCTCGGACTCCGGGTCCGGTAAAGAATCTTCTTAGTCAGGGCGAGCTCTGTAGCTGCCAGCCCCTGACTCCTTGTAACTCTGTGGTTTCCTATGCTGCTTCTCTTCTCCACTCTCCTTGTCTGACTCACCCTGCCTCAGCCCCGGGTTTATACAGGGGAAGTTCTTCCCCTCCCAAGACTGGGCAGGAGGTGTGGCATGCACAGGATCCCTGACCAAAGGACCTCCCACCTGCTCTCAGACATAACATTACATTACTGTGGAAAACCAGACCCCTGGGGTGCCACATTCCCCCCTAGTGAAATTTAGTACTCCGGGACTAAACACATTTAGAAAATCATAACAAGGCAAAAACATTAATAATACAATAAGAAAACATATAAAGATGGTTACGGCGTGTCCGCAACCGGGTGCAGTCTCTGAAGAAAGCAAGGTGTCCATTTCACCAACACAGGGAGACGTAACCAGGTAGGGGTCTGTCCTACCCCGAGTCCTTAACAGTCTCTAGTCCATCCTGGGTTACGCTCCAACTATGTACAAGGATTCCCGGTAAATCCACCAAGGATTCCCTAAAAATAACTAGAAACACAAAATTATATACAAGCAACAAGACACAGAAAAACATAAATAAAACAATTTACACACTTCAAATTCTCCAGCGTGCGGGTAACTGGCCTCTAGTGGCCCGAGTGGACCTACGGAGCTGACTGTCTGGCCCTGAACTACAGGGTGTAGGAACTGTCAAGGGTAAACTGGGCAGCTGTCTACCGGCTCTTTGTCTCACTAGGGGTACGGCAGGCTCACTATAAGCAGAGGGTTGATTCTCCTGTTCTGCTTGTGTGGAGTCTTCTGCCTCCTGGACCGGCTGTTCTTCCAGCTCTACCCGTTGCTCCGTAGGTTCTTGGGATGATGGTTGGAGGAAGGTGAGTACGGGTACCACAACTGCACCATTGACTTGAGTCCAAGACTGAGGGAAGTCCCCGAGCACGGTACTAACCATATCTTCCCTTTCTTCCACGGGTCGATGGTCTTCTTGTTCCTCTTCAGGGTTCCTCAGTTGTTCGGGACACTTCTTCAGGTGGTCCCGGGATACAATGGCTGTGGTTTCCCCTCCGTCTTTACTGATGGTACAGACCTTCGGGTTCTCGTGGCTTGAGGGCAGTACGGTGTACGGGTCCTTCTCCCACTGGTCGTCCAACTTGTGGAGCCGTCTCTTCCTCTTCAAGACCTGCTCTCCGGGTACCAGGGGAACAGCGGGAGCATACTGGTTGTAAGTTTTCTCTTGTCTTTCCCTAGCCTGACAGAGACTTCGCTCCACGCTCTCCTGTACTCTCCGGTACTGCTGCTGCCTCTCTGTGTCCCAGTCTGTTTCTGGTGAAGTGTCCTCGGGGGTCAGGACTCCCATTTCCAGGTCAACAGGTAACTTACCAGGTCTTGCCCTCATTAGGTAAGCCGGGGTACAGTTGGTGGAACCTACCGGGATGTGGTTGTATAGGTCCACCAGGTCGGGCAACTTTTCAGGCCACAGACTGCGTTCTTCCAGGGGCAACGTTTTTAGAAGATCCATTACCACCTGGTTCATTTTTTCACAAAGTCCATTAGTCTGCGGATGGTAGGGTGTCGTCCTTATCTTCCGGCAGCCATACAGATTGCAGAATTCCTGAAAGACCTCCGCTTCAAAGGCAGGTCCCTGGTCCGTCAGCACTTGGTCCGGGTACCCGTGTGGACGGCAGAAGTGCTGCTGGAAGGCTCTAGCTGCTGTTTGAGCCGTTAAGTCCTTGACGGGGACGACAACCAAGAACCGGGAGTAATGATCCACGATGGTTAACGCGTAGACGTAGCCACTTCTGCTTGGGGTCAGTTTTACATGATCCAAGGCTACCAGTTCCAACGGTTGCCGGGTGACGATGGACTGCAGGGAAGTCTTCTGGCTGGCTCGGTCCTTCCTTCTCAGGTTGCACGGGCCACAATCTCTGCACCACTTCTCGATGGTTCCCCTCATGCCTACCCAGTGGAACCGCTCGCGCAGCAGGAACTCCAGCTTTTTCCACCCGAAGTGTCCAGCTCCGTCGTGGTATGCCTCCATCACCATGGCTGCGTCTCTTCGTGGCACCACTACTTGCCAGAGTAGTTCATGCGTCCGGGAGTTGACCATTCTGCGGCACAACTTCCCCTTGTAAAGGAATAGTCGACTCTTCTCCGCCCATAGTTGTTTGGCTTCCTCCGGAGCGTCTGGTTCAAGGCGAGCCTCCGGCCGAGTCAGCATTTCCTTCACTAGTCGGACGGCAGGGTCGCTGTCTTGCGTTTCCGCCCAGTTGTAGTGGGGTAAGGGGTTCAACGTAGCAGCCTGCTTACCCCTTACCCGGTGGGAATACTGGATAGTCCCATGACGGTGGAACGCAGGGAGTTCAACTTCTTCCAGTCCCTCCGGATCTTCTCCTTCGTCCGGCAGGTTGGGCATCCTGGACAGGGCATCCGCGTTAGTATTGGAGCGTCCTGCCCGGTATTTGATTGTGAACTCGTAGTTGGACAGACGGGCCATCCACCTCTGCTCCAGGGCACCGAGTCTTGCCGTGTCCAGGTGTATCAACGGGTTGTTATCCGTGTATACGGTGAACCGGGAAGAAGCGAGGTAATGCCTAAAGCGCTCGGTGACTGCCCATACCACGGCCAGGAACTCTAGCTTAAATGAGCTGTAATTCTCGGGGTTCCTTTCGGTGGGTCGCAGTTTTCGGCTGGCATAGGAGATCACTCGTTCTCTCCCCTGCTGAATCTGGGATAGTACGGCTCCTAGCCCGATGTTACTGGCGTCGGTGTAGAGGATGAAGGGCTGGCTATAGTCTGGGTACGCCAAGATTTCATCCCCCGTGAGGGCCATCTTCAGCTGGCGGAAGGACTCTTCTTCTGGCTCTTCCCATTTGAAGGGCGGCTTCTGGTTCTTGGCCTTCCGGGACTGGCCTATCAGGAGGTCCTGCATAGGCGCTGCCTTTTTGGTGAAACCGGGAATAAACCTTCGGTAGTAGCCTACCAACCCTAGGAACTGCCGCACTTCTTTTACGCTGGAGGGGCTTGGCCATCCCTTAATTGCGGTGATCTTATCGGGGTCGGGAGCCACTCCGTCAGCGCTCACCACGTGTCCCAGGTATTGCACCTTTGGTTTCAGGAGGTGACACTTGGAGGGTTTCACCTTTAGGCCGTAACTCGCCAGAGCTTCGAACACCTCCGCCAGGTGTTTCAGGTGGTCCTCATAAGTTTTGGAGTATACGATGACATCGTCCAGGTACAACAGGACCGTCTCGAAGTTTCTGTGGCCCAGACAGCACTCCATTAATCGTTGGAAGGTTCCTGGGGCGTTGCAGAGTCCGAACGGCATGCAGGTGAACTCGCTAAGTCCCATCGGGGTGGTGAATGCGGTCTTCTCCCGGTCCGCCTCTGCTACAGGAACCTGCCAGTACCCGCTAGTGAGATCCAAGGTAGAGAAGAAGTTAGCAGATCTTAAAGCAGCCAATGACTCCTCTATCCTTGGTAAGGGGTACGCATCCTTGTGTGTGATACGGTTGATTTTCCGGTAATCTACACACATCCTCATGGTGTTGTCTTTCTTTTTGACTAAAACTAGTGGGGCTGCCCAGGGGCTACAGCTATCCCGGATTACCCCAGCCTCCTTCATGTCTCTAAGCATCCCCTTGGCGTGTTGGTAATGTGCAGGGGGTACGGGTCGATACCTCTCTTTTATGGGAGGATGATCTCCCGTGGGGATGCGGTGTTCTACCCCCTTGACTCGCCCGAAGTCTAACGGGTGTTTACTAAACACTCTCTCATACTCTTGAACCACCCGATAGACTCCTTGTTTCTGATGTGAGGGAGTGGAATCAGTACCCAAATGTAGTTGCTGACACCAGTCCTCCATGTCTTTCTTAGAGCCGTTACCTTCCTCCGGGTGAGATGGAGGCAAGGGTTCCACAGATTGTATAGAATTTTGATTAGTGGTATATAATTTGGCTAGCGTGGCATACCGGGGCAGGTACACTTCCCTCTCCCCGATATTTATTATGCGAATGGGCACCCTCCCATGGCGTACATTGACCACCCCCCGTGCTGTCAAAATGGTGGGCCTACTGTCTGAGTAAACTGGTTCTACCATTGCCTGGTAATCTCTTCCTCTCAGACCAATAGCTGCCCGGCACCAAATCATCATTTCACTTTTTGGGGGCATGGCAATAGGAAAAGGGTCACACATTCTTACGCTACCAATCTCACCGCCGGAGAGTTCCACTTGTTGCCGTTGCATCAGTGCCCGGATCTCTTTCTGGAGCACCCGCTGCTCGCCGGAGCTGGCATTCTTGGCAACCTGCTGTAAAAGGAAAATCACCTCTGCAAGACAATTTTCAATTACATTAGTTCCTAGAGTTATTTTTGGGTGACTCTCATGTTTATCGATATCTACAATGATCAGTCCCTGTGCGGCCAGTTCGACTCTACCAATTTTGATGGTCACCTCTTTAAATCCGATCTGTGGCACGGGCTGACCATTGCTGGCGATGATACTCAAGTCGTCGTCGGGGTAGCGGGTAATATCCGAGTCATTCCAGTACTGCTTGAAGAGCACGTACGGGATGGTGGTGACCTGTGACCCGGTGTCCAGTAGGGCACTCATGGGAATGCCATCCAGTACCACAGGTAAGACTGGACGTCCTCCCACATATCTGTCGCGCCAGTTCGATGGGCCTGGTGATCTTTTTCCTGGGGGTTGGCCCTCTACCCCAGGTTGTGCCCGTTTAAAGAACAGTACCTTGCCATATGTCCGGGTTGATTGCAGCGGCGGCAGATGGGTCGTCCGTCCTCACTGTATCGGTCACTGGGTCTTCCTCTGGCCGGTGGGGTCCTCCTTGGTCGACGCCACGGGATGTCCTCCGGTCCGGATGCCAGCTGGATCTTCCCTGGGGTGGAAACCTGTAAAGACTGCACAGTTCGGGTTAGCGCAGCAACGCTCTTAGCTAGCTCTTGGACCTGATGGTGTAGGTCTGGAGCCGGGTCATTGTCCAAAGCCTGCGCATCAGCTCCCACAGGCCCTGCTGACAAGGGCGCCGCCTCCTGGTAGTAAGTGGTAGTGGGGCGTCTGTGGGTCACAACGCCACCTGGTGCCGGTTCTCGGAGCACCCGGATGGCTCTGTCCTTGAACTGTGCAAAGTCCAGATGGGGATCCTGTAAGGCCATTGCCCGCAACTGGGTTCGGTGGGCATTGCAATATAAACCCTCTATAAATTGTTCAGTCAACAGCCTGTCCTCGTTTCCCACCCCATCAGGGTCGGTCTGCTTTATGGCCCTCAGGGCCTCTTGTAGGTTTAGTGCATAGTCCCTTATACTCTCATGCGCTCGCTGCTTGCACCCGTAGAATCTAAGCTTAATCTCGGCTGAGGTGCGGGTATCAAAGGTGTCCTTCAGCCGGGTTAGTATCCCTGCGACAGTCTTCCTCCCAGGTGGCCAGGATTTTACTTCCCTTTTGGCTGCCCCGGTTAGTTGGGCCACCAGGATGCTCACTTTTTGCTCTTCTGTGAGGAGGTACACCTGGAAGAGGCTATCCAGCTTTTCTCTAAAGTCATGCAGGGTATGTGACTCCCCTGAGTACTGGGGTAGCCAAGCTGCTCCCGGGATATAGGGCATGGTGAAGGGCATAACTGCAGCAGCGGTAGCGCTGGCGGGGGTTGAGGCAGTGAAGCTCTCCTCCGTATCCGACATCTTCCTCCCCCCTAGTGGACCGTGGCCTACCTTGCGATGATCCTCTTCCGTAGGCCGCGGCTCCGCAGTGGATCGTCAGGGTTGAGGACCTTCCGTCGCGCTCCTGTGACGTCGGCGTCTGCTGGGCTCCTTCCAGGACCTTACGCAACGTCCGGACGTGAGGCGGGGCTTCAGTTCTCGCGCGCTTTCGGAGTCCACGCCCCTCTTCTTCCCGCGCGGCGTCCTCAAGATGGCGTCCAATGGCGGGAAAACTCCACGGATGGCGGGAAGAAGGTCGAAGATGGCGCCGGATGGCGGGAAAACTTCGCGGATGGCGGGAAGAAGGTAGAAGATGGCGCCGGATGGCGGGAAACCTTCACCACTGGTAAGTTTGAACAGTCTTTGCTTTTCAGGCACGCAGTACCCGGTGGTTGCGGGCACGAAATCCTGCCGACTACGCCAAAGTTGACGCGCCCCTGGGCCTGTGTCGCGCTGCGGTGCGCACGCGGGAGCTTACCCGGAGCCGGATCCGTGGAGGGTTGTAATCTCGTGGCGGTGACCCGGTCCGTGCCCAGGGAGTCAAACTAGACGGCAGTCTATTAGTAGTAAATAGTTGATGACTACGCCACCCGTTGAGTGCAGCCAGGGAGCTGCTGCTGCAGGGCAGACCGCTGAGGCCGGTGGTAGGATTGTGCAGCGTGATAGTATAACCCCCAACGGGAGGGGTATGGCCTCAGGGCAGCCGACGTGGATGATGGGGGTAGCAGGAACCACTCAGAGACGGTACGGTGTAGTTCAGGGTCTTTACTGGTAACAACGACAGACCCTCCCGGAGTACTTGCTAGCAAACGGGGCCTGGTCAGTCTTTGAGCAGATGGGATCTCCCCTGGCCAGGCGTAGTTGTAGGCCTCCCAAACTGACTGTACTCTTCTGGCTACCTTGCTAGAAGCTGATGTAAGTAGCCCACGTCCCTGAGTGTACCGTGTGGTGCTCACCCGTATGGCCGGTGACTCGGGGCCTTCTAATGGCTTCCGCTCCACGATGGCGGTGCTGGTCCCACGCGTGTGACCGTGCCTTCGGGCTTCTGGGCCAGAGGACCTGAAATCCCCTGCCCGACGGATTCTGCTGCTGGGTAGGAGTTAGTCCCCACAGCCTCGGACTCCGGGTCCGGTAAAGAATCTTCTTAGTCAGGGCGAGCTCTGTAGCTGCCAGCCCCTGACTCCTTGTAACTCTGTGGTTTCCTATGCTGCTTCTCTTCTCCACTCTCCTTGTCTGACTCACCCTGCCTCAGCCCCGGGTTTATACAGGGGAAGTTCTTCCCCTCCCAAGACTGGGCAGGAGGTGTGGCATGCACAGGATCCCTGACCAAAGGACCTCCCACCTGCTCTCAGACATAACATTACATTACTGTGGAAAACCAGACCCCTGGGGTGCCACATATATATATATATATATATATATATATATATATATATATACAGTGTTTAGCATAAATCAGTACACCCAAATAGATTTGTCAGCAAACCTGTAGTTTCCTTTCAGAATCATCATTTTATATGGGATACCATACTACAAAATACTCTCGCAAATTTGAGTCATTGAATGCAAACAAGATTTGGTATTTTGCAGACCCCAAAAAAGTAATTTTCTTAACAAACTCATTCAAGATCATGTTTCAAAAATGAGAACATCCCAGTAACAGTCTTAAGAGAAAAGCTAAGTTTAGACAACAAAATTCTAATTAACAAGAACTGAACCACAGGTAAGTGTAATTATTCATTAAACAGATGTCCAGCAGACAGGTGTCTGTAAAAGGAAGTTACTTAATAAAGAAAACTCCTTCCCATTTCATGCTATCAGCAATGGCACCACATAGAAGGGAAATGTCACAAAACCTGAGAAAGAAAATAATTTCTTTGCAATAAATGTAAAGTCTACAAGAAGATCAGCAAAACTTTACTTATCAGTCAGAATACTGTAGCAAAAGTGATGCAAAACTATAACAAAGATGGAACTGCAACCATCTTACAGAGACGTCCAGGCCGACTATGGAAGTTAACACCTAAACAAAAGCGTCCTCTGATGAGAAGGGTAAGTGGTACCACATAGAAGAGAAATGTCACAAGACATTTCTGAGAAAGAAAATAATTTCTTTACAAAAAATGTGAAGTCTACAAGAAGATCAGCAAAGCTTTTCTTATCAGTCAGATGGAAGTTAACATCTAAACAAAAGCATCTTCTGATGAGAAGAAAATCGACAGGCAAATTCATTGCTATTAGCTGAAGAAGTAGAAAGCCAAACTAGGGTGAGTGTTTTCCATGACACGACACGGTGTACACTGCAAATGAATGGCATTCATGAGTGTCCTCCACAAAGGAAGCCTCTCTCCCTTAAAGCCCATGAACAATAAAAGTCCGTCTACAATTTGCCAGGGTCCATGCTTAAAACTATGAGGACTACCGGGACTCTATACTGTGTATGTGCATCTTATGTGTATGTCCGTATTTTATGTTTGTGTGCACTATGTATATGTGACGCGCCCTGGGCCTATGTGACGTAGCGTTGCGCACGCAGGGACTACCCGGAGCCGGATCTGATAGGGGTAGTAGTCTCGTGGCGGTGACCCGGTCCGTGCCCAGGGAGTCAGACTAAGTGGCGGTATATTAGCAGTAGATGTAGGATGACTACGCCACCCGTTGAATGCAGCTATGGAGCTGCCGCTGCAGGGCAGACCGCTGAGGCCGGTGGAAGGATGGTGCAGCGTGGATGATATAACCCCCAACGGGAGGGGTATGGCCTCAGGGCAGCCGACGTGGAAGATGGGGGTAGCAGGAACCACTCAGAGACGATGCGGTGTAGTTCAGGGTCTTTACTGGTGACAAAGACAGACCCTCCCGGAGTACTTGCTAGCGATCGGGGCCTGGTCAGTCCTTGAGCAGATGGGATCTCCCCTGGCCAGGTGGAGTTGTAGGCCTTCCCAACTAACTGTACTCTTCTGGCTACCTTGCTAGAGGCGGGTAAAAGTAGCCCACGTCCCTGAGTGTACCGTGTGGTGCTCACCCGTATGGCCGGTGACTCGGGGCCTTCTAGTGCCTTCCGCTCCACGACGGCGGTGCTGGTCCCACGCGTGTGACCGTGCCTTCGGGTTTCTGGGCCAGAGGACTTGAAATCCCCTGCCGGACGGTTTCTGCTGCTGGGTAAGGGTTAGTCCCCACAGCCTCGGACTCCGGGTCCGGTGATAACTTCTCAGTCAGGGCGAGCTCTGCAGCTGCCAGCCCCTGACTCCTTGTAGCACTGCTCCCACAGAGCTCCTGTTGTTTCTTCCTATGCTGCTTCTCTTCTCTGTCTCTACTTCTGGCATGGCCCGGGAGCTGGGCCCAGCCGGAGCCACAGCTCCCTGTCCGCCCTCCTGGCTCAACTCTCCCTTTGAACTCTCTAACCCTGCCTCAGCCCCAGGTTTATATAGGGGAAGTCCTTCCCCTCCCAGGACTGGGCAGGAGGTGTGGCATGCATAGGATTCCTGACCAAGAGACCTCCCACCTGCTCTCAGACATAACATTGCTGTTACTGTGGAAACCAGACCCCTGGGGTGCCACATATGCATACGTTAAAATGTGTATAGAGTATTAGCATGTGCAAATTTTATATGTGTGCCTAATATAAATATACATGGAAATGTATATGTAGGTGGTGCCTGATGGAGGGTGGGGGGCCCAGATCAGAAGTCCTGATTAAGGGCCCTTCACTGTCATTGTCTGCCCCTTATATAAACAGTAAAATCCTCTTTAATAACTGGACTTCCATTGGGGTGGACTTCTCATAGATGGCCAGTATGCATACTATATTGTGAATCTGGGCATCTCTCACAGAAAATCTGATCTGGATATGAGGGTGGTCTTCTATAAGCGGTGATGTTTTGGAGAGATTTAGGGAAAAGTCCCAATTCTTATCCATCGATCTGGTAATTTGAGTAAAATATTTGTGTTGATAACTGATCACAAAGTCACAAAATATGTAAGATTTGGCATAACCTGGTTCATTTTTCAAAAAGTTATGCTCAATTTTTTTAGCACCAAGTTTTGTTGCTTTTTTGTAGACTTACACTAACTTAGTATATTGTGTGAGAATTAAATGAATTATGAATTAGTTGGCGCATTTTACCACACTCTGGGGGTCCCTGACAGTCCTTCTTTACCGGCCCTGTAGTGATGCCAATGTAAACTTCCAAGTGACCGCGCAGTCAATCACTGTCACGAATGCAGGACAACCTATGATTAGCTAATTTTTGGGAAATCCTTATAACAAAAGGGGATTGAAAATATTTACAATTATTTTAAAAGCATTAAAAAAAAACAGACCCAATACTTATAATTAGTTTGTTGAAAGTAGTCTAATTAAAGGGAGCTGAAAGGATTAGAGATTATGAACCCGATTCACCAGTGTTTTTGCCAGAAAACTGGCATAAAGCTCTTGAAAAGTTGCAAAGTTTTGTGACTTTTCCCATTTTCACATAATTTTAACTTCTTTAAAGCCCAAGACGTACTGATACGTATCTGCGCCCTGGGACTTAAGAGCCTGATACGTATTAGTACATCTTTGCGATCGCGCCCGCACACAGGCTGTGCGGGCGTGATCGCCGCCGGGTGTCAACTGATTGTCACAACTGACACCCGGTGCTATGTGCTGGGAGAGGTCCCGCACATTAACCCCCGCAATGCTGGGATCTAAGTCGTTCGCAGCATTGCGGGGGCAAGGGGAGGTGATCGGGATAGTCACCTCTCCTGCCGGCGTCCAGCAATGTGTGCCGCGGCTTCCCGGATGTTGTCATGATGACCCGATTCACTGAGGGGTGCAGTTTTAAGAATGGTGTCACTTTTGGGTATTTTCAGTCATAAAGACCCCTCAAAGTGACTTCAAATGTGATGAGGTCCCTAATAAAATGGTTTTGTAAATTTTGTTGGAAAAATGAGAAATCGCTGGTCAATTTTAACCCTTATAGCTCCCTAATAAAAATAAATTTGGGTTCCAAAATTGTGCTGATGTAAAGTAGACATATGGGAAATGTTATTTATTAACTTTTTTTGTGTGACATATCTCTCCGATTTAAGGGCATAAAAATTCAAATTTTGAAAATTGCAAAATTTTCTAAATTTTCGCCAAATATCTGTTTTTTTCACAAATAAACACAAGTGATATCGAAGAAATTTTACCACAATCATAAAGTACAATATGTCATGAAAAAATATTCTCAGAACCAGGGGGATCCGTTGAAGCGTTCCAGAGTAATTACCTCATAAAGTGACAGTGGTCAGAATTGTAAAAATTGGCCTTCTCATTAACGTGCAAACCACTTTGGGTTGTAAAGGGGTTAAGGACTCTACCTGCATATACAGTCATGGAGGAAAGTGCTGGCACCCTTGAAATTGTTTCAGAAAATTACACATGTTTTATTACACGCATGTTTATTTCCTTTGTGTTTATTGGAACAACACAAAAAAACTGAGAAAAAAAAGGCAAATTGGACATAATTTCACACAAAACTCCAAAAATGGGCCGGAATACATATATATATTTTTGATGGGACAACACTGAAGATGCGACACTTTGATACAATGTACAGTAGTCAGTGTACAGCTTGTTTAACTGTAAATTTGGTGTGCCTGCAAAATAACTCAACACACAGCCATTAATGTCTAAACAGCTGGCAACAAAAGTGAGTACACCCCTAAGTGTGTTCTCAGCTGATGTTATTTGTTGGTTTTTCTTTGCATCCCGAACAATTTTCTTGGCAGTTGTGGCTGAAATTTTTGTTGGTCTACCTGACTGTGGTTTGGTTTTTACAGAGCATCTGATTTTCCATTTGTTAATCACAGTTTGAACACTGCAGACTGGCATTATCAATTCCTGGGATATCTTTTTGTATCCCTTTCCTGTGTTATACTCTTTTTGCCTCCCTTTCCTGTGTTATACAGTTCAACTACCTTTTCCCGTAGATCCGTTGATAATTCTTTTGCTTTCCCCATCTCAAAATCCAGAAACGTCAGTGGCTGGATCCCAGAAACTCACTCAGCTTTATGCACACACACTGATTACAAGCAAACAGGTCATACGTGAGGATGTTACCTTTAGTAGCCATTCAAACCCATTTGTGTCAAATTCTGTGCATGTTATCAGGCCAAAATCATCAGGGTATGTAAACTTTTTGATCAGGATTATTTGGATGTTTTTGGTTGTCATTAGTGATGAGCGAGCACTAAAATGCTCGAGTACTCGTTGCTCGGGTCGAGCAAATTGAAATACTCGGGTGCTCAACCCGAGCAATGAGCCCAATATAAGTCTAGGGGAAACTTGAGCATTTTTCAGGTGGCTCCCCACGGCGGTCTGCAGAGGGCCTAAAAATTGCCCAAATCGATGGGAACTGTGCTCAAATGACATGTGAACAGCATGGGGAAGACCCCTGGAAGCATCTCTGACTCCCAGATCACTGCTGTCAACAACGTCGTCAGAGTATTACGCCACTTTTACGGCGTAAGGAACATCCTTTCCAGGGTGATGACTTGTATATAAGGCAAAATAAATAAACAAAAACACAAATACTCCTACACACCTTGGGCTATGTTCACACGTAGCATTTTTGACACGTTTTTGCACTTTTGCATTGCTTTCAACCAAGACAAATGCATTCACCAGGAAATGTCATTTTAACATTTTACAACCTTATCTGGCCATGTGGTGTGTGACACATCATCAGACACATGCATACAGTGCTGAAAAGACATGGGAACAGCAAGGGGAAGACCTCTGTAAACATCTCTGAATCCCAGGTCACTGCCTAAATGTGTGCCCATCATAAGTGATCCTTGGCACATGCGAAGATGCCTCCCGCCATGCACCTGTCGTTGCAGACTTGCAACAATCACCGTCCACGTCCTTGTCCCACTGCAGTGTTCAGTTGTCCCTACCCCATTCCTTGGAATGCAAGCACAAGAATGCCGGCAGCCACCCACCCACAGGCTGCAATACTATACTGCCAAATTTTTGACAGCTGCTTGCACTTGAAATGTGGCCTTTTAGGCTCGTGGAGGCGGAAGCTTTTCATAACCTCATGCCGGCGGCGGCCGGGTGTCCATACTCGGTCCCCAGTCACCACTATATTTCCCGGTATCGCCTCCGCCTTCCACAACCACGGGTCCAATAACATTACCCGTGCCCGCCCCAGTGCACTTACTGGGAAGGACCGCCTAACCACAAACACGTGGACAGGTGAATGTGGCCAGGGACGGTACGGAGCCAGTCCACAACTTTTTTTGCTAAGAGTTGTATTTAGCTCGGTGAAAGGACTGGCATAGAGGGAAACCGTATCTACCCTGCGCGTCATTTCTCCCAGAAAATCCTGTAATTGAGCTTGTTGCAGAAGCAATGGCAGCCCATCCAACATCAACTCGCACTTGTCAATGGTGCTTTGACACACACACATCTTTCTTTGCGCATTTAATTTCTTGAATACAGAGTTGGAAAATGGCCTGATCCGTAATGCGTTTTGAGAAATAACATGCATAAGCATGGCTGATCCGCATTAAAAAAGCAGCCATAGAGTGTCCAGGAACCTTCCCCCTTCTTAGCCAGGGCTGCTTTTCGGCAGGGTTGCACGGGCCCACCAGAGAACCAGAGACTCCTCCGGCGGGCCCTGGCTTCTCCTTCAGGAGAGTTCATAGTGCCGAGGTGAGGCCATGATGATGATAGAGGCCATCATCTGCTTAGTTTTCTGTTACTTGGAATGCAATTGCAAGTGACGCGCCCCCTGGGACATATTCCTTTCTTTCAGGGGAATACCCGGAGCCGGATCAGATGGGGGTTGTAGTCTCCGAGTGGCTGTGACCCGGTCCGTGCCCAGGGTGTCAAACTCAGTTGTATGTGGCAGTCCTACAGATGTTATTAAGTTCTTTATTGTCGACTACGCCACCCGTTGTGTTGCGGTCACTGTGGCCGCCGCTGCAGCAGGGTCCGCTGAGGCTGATGGTGTTGGTGCAGCTTGATAGGATAACCCCCAACGGGAGGGGTATAGCCTCAGGGGGATCAGGTGCAGAGGATGGGGGTTGTGGTGGTGCAGTGTAGACGGCAATCAGAGACAGAGTCGGGTTATGCAGTTTAGGGTATTTACTCACTGCTGATGTTCCGGTCACTCCAGCTTCTAGTGACCACCCGAGCCGTGCTGCGTCCACCAGGTCCTGGACTCGGCCAACCCCCAAGTAAGTCCGGAGCGTGACCCTGAGCTCTCCTTCTGTCCTTTCCTCTGGCCGTCCCCACCAGTGATCCACCTAGGTCCAGCTCCCTCGGGCCTTCTGTTGGGAGGCCCTTGGCCTTGGGTTCCCTGACCCTCCACGTGGTATGCCTTCGGGGTGGATGTGGTGGGTGGCCGTGGCAGATGCTGCCCACGGCCTCCGGTCTCTGGCTAGGGTGTGCTTCTGCCCCCACCAGTTTGGGATCCGGTACCCTGTGCCGACTCTTCACCCGGGGATTTAATTTGGGTTCTTGGAGTCCTCTTTTCTGTTTCCCCCTCTGGGTCTTTCCTTCTCTTTCTCCTCTCTCACTCTGGGTCTCTCTTCTCCTCTGCTCGCTGACTTGTTCTCTGCAACTGACCCTGTTCTTAGTTGGTGCCCACCTTATATATCCCTCTATGTGTGAGCTCAGGTGACCAGCACCCAATGAGCTCCTAACTTTACCCAGGCTGCTCCCCCTATCTGCCCCTACACTACTTGGGATATTCCACCCCCCTCCCACTCCAGCCAAGGACAGACTCGGTCGTACCTGCACATTTCTAAGTGGGAGTACCGTTGGTCTGCCCTCCGGAAATGGGATGTGTGTAGTGCATGCAGCCTACCGAGCTCAGTTCCACACTCCTTCCTTACCCGGGAGTGGAATATCACACCTCTGGCTGAGGTGCAATACCCCTGTAGCAGCCGAATCCTCAGGGTGCTACATTCCCCCCTGGTAAATCACAGCACGTCCTCGGGCTGCAAAAGATAAAACCACAAAAACATACAATTTTTTTTTTCATAACCATCAACATATAAAACATATAAAACATCATATAAATTAGCAGCATCAATAGAACTTTTTATATAAAACATTCTCGTCGTCTCTCCTCCTCCTCCGGTCACTGGGCAACTGTTGACCGGGCAAAGTGCGACAGTTCCTTTTCTTAAGGTGGTTTGACAGTAAAACCAGTAGGGGGCGCTTTAGGAAGCGCAACTATGTACAAGGGTAGTTGGCCGCTCTCAGTCCTCGGCCAGGTAAAGGGAAGGGAAAGGAATGGCTGCTCACAGTCCTCAGCCTGTGGGATTAAAGGTAAAACGGGTGAACAGTTCACATCAGCTGGTCCCAACGGGGACTATATTTGCAGTAACAGTTTCTTTGTACCCCTACGGGTAACTATATACAGTCTCCTTCACTACCGTCCTCAACGACGGCGTCCTCCTGCTCTTTTCTTGTAGTCAGCTGTTGCTTTAGACCCGTCCGGGTCTTCTTGCTCCTCCTCCTCACACCGCAACTCCTCCTCCGTCAGGCGATGCACGTGGAGGGCGTAGGGTCCTTTGGCACACTTGTGCCGGGTAAAGGTGACCTCGTCCCCGATATAAAGGTCACGACCTCTGTGCCCCTCCGGCAGATGGGACTCCACGTCTCTGCGCGTGACAAAGACGTCGCCGGGGGTGTTGTGGTCTCGGATGAAGCCCCACCCGTGCTGCATGTTGAACTTGATTACAGTCCCGGTGGTGCGGGGACTGTGCGCTGCACGGGGGTCCCTCCTGGTCCGGCTCTTCTGCTCGGCGCTCCTTATTTGGGCCTGTTGTTCCCGGACCCGCCTCTCTCTCCGCTCCCTCGCAAACTCCTCGAGCTGCTGCCGGCAGCACTCAGCACGCTCCGCTGCAGCTGCCCGGGTTTCTTGAGTGAACCCCATTAGATCTTCTCCGGTGGGGTCCCACTCAAATTGGGTCTCTTCAAGCGGGGGCGAGATCCTTATCACGGGCTTCGGAGCCGGAATCAGGGGTGCACACATGGCCCCAACCCTCCTCTGGTGCTCCAGTTCATAATATTCCTGGGGCCAGATGAAAGGCTGCCCGTCCGGCCACGTGTGCTGGGCAAACAAGTCCTCTCCCAGACGCGGCACCCTTGGTTTTACGGGCGCGGGCGCGGTGATGGTGGCGCCCGGGTTGCCCAGGCCTTGCGGCCAGGCCTGGGGCACCTGGAAGGTGAAGGGCACCGTTAGGACGGCGGCGCCCTGGGCTACCTGGCCTTGCGGCCAGGCCGGAGGCTCCGCGGAGGTAGGGGGCGCTGTTGGTGATGCGACGCCCGGGAATTCTAGGCCCTGCGACCAGGCTGGTGTTGCTTCCTGTTTTGCCACGCTCGGGGTCGTTGCGCATGGCGTCACAGGGGTCGCGGCGGCGGCTTCCAGTTGGGGCCTAGTCTGCGTCGGTGACATGGCGTTTTCGGGCACAGCAGGGGGACTTTCGGGCTCTGCGACGGGGAGCTGGGGCAGGTAAGCGGTTTCCCGGTTTGGGGTATAGACGTCCCCTTTACCTGCCTCCATGCGTTCGGCTCCCTTCTCGACGCCGTCTCCGGCCTTGGGTCCTCCCGCGCCATCCTCAGAGGCGGTCTGTCTCCTCATCTTGGCTGGCGTGCTCCGGGTCTTGGTTTGCTGGGCCATCTCTCGGCTCCACTCCGCCAATGTCTCTCGCTGTACCCGGGCCATCCTCCGTGCGAGGCCCTCCAGGGCAGTCTGTGCACACTCCCGGTCTCGGGGGAGCTGTGCGAGGACCTCCACTAGGCCTAGTGGGGTCGTAGTTTCCAGCAGGCTCCTGACCAACGGGTCGGTGCTGCTCTGCTCTTCTTCCAGCAGGCTCCTGGCCAGCGGGCCGGTGCTGCTCTGCTCTCCTTCCTCAGTCTCTAGCAGGCTCCTGGCCAGTGGGCCGGTGCTGCTCTGCTTTCTCGCCATCTCCGGGTAAGCTCCTCCGCTACTCTTCTCCAGGCTTCTTGCCTCCGGGTGCGCTCGCTCCAGACTGCTCCAGGCGGCACCCATCTTCGTTCTTTTCTTTCGTCTCCTCCCACTTCGAGGGCGGTCCCGGGGCAACTCGGTGACCGTCAGCTCCAGGGGCAGTTCTTTCACGCTGACAGACACCTCTAGCATCACAGTCTCTGTTGGTGGGGGCGGTTTCCACTTTTGGCGCCATTTTCGGTCCCGGCCCACGATGGGAGGTGGCCTCTTACCATCTTCTGGCACGCCCATAATGGCGTCCGCTCTTCCAAGGCGGGAAATTTTCGGAAATGGCGGGAATCGCTTCCCAGTGGCGGGAAACTCTGCAGATGGCGGGAAAAAGCTGGAAATGGCGGACAACCGGCGGGAATCGACTGGTGATGGGGTCCGATGGCGGGGACCCTCCGGAACCGGCAGGAGACTTCTTTCTGAGGTAAACTTGTACTTTTCTTCAGGCACGCAGTACCCGGTTGTTGCGGGCACGTAATCCTGCCGACTACGCCAAAGTTGACGCGCCCCCTGGGACATATTCCTTTCTTTCAGGGGAATACCCGGAGCCGGATCAGATGGGGGTTGTAGTCTCCGAGTGGCTGTGACCCGGTCCGTGCCCAGGGTGTCAAACTCAGTTGTATGTGGCAGTCCTACAGATGTTATTAAGTTCTTTATTGTCGACTACGCCACCCGTTGTGTTGCGGTCACTGTGGCCGCCGCTGCAGCAGGGTCCGCTGAGGCTGATGGTGTTGGTGCAGCTTGATAGGATAACCCCCAACGGGAGGGGTATAGCCTCAGGGGGATCAGGTGCAGAGGATGGGGGTTGTGGTGGTGCAGTGTAGACGGCAATCAGAGACAGAGTCGGGTTATGCAGTTTAGGGTATTTACTCACTGCTGATGTTCCGGTCACTCCAGCTTCTAGTGACCACCCGAGCCGTGCTGCGTCCACCAGGTCCTGGACTCGGCCAACCCCCAAGTAAGTCCGGAGCGTGACCCTGAGCTCTCCTTCTGTCCTTTCCTCTGGCCGTCCCCACCAGTGATCCACCTAGGTCCAGCTCCCTCGGGCCTTCTGTTGGGAGGCCCTTGGCCTTGGGTTCCCTGACCCTCCACGTGGTATGCCTTCGGGGTGGATGTGGTGGGTGGCCGTGGCAGATGCTGCCCACGGCCTCCGGTCTCTGGCTAGGGTGTGCTTCTGCCCCCACCAGTTTGGGATCCGGTACCCTGTGCCGACTCTTCACCCGGGGATTTAATTTGGGTTCTTGGAGTCCTCTTTTCTGTTTCCCCCTCTGGGTCTTTCCTTCTCTTTCTCCTCTCTCACTCTGGGTCTCTCTTCTCCTCTGCTCGCTGACTTGTTCTCTGCAACTGACCCTGTTCTTAGTTGGTGCCCACCTTATATATCCCTCTATGTGTGAGCTCAGGTGACCAGCACCCAATGAGCTCCTAACTTTACCCAGGCTGCTCCCCCTATCTGCCCCTACACTACTTGGGATATTCCACCCCCCTCCCACTCCAGCCAAGGACAGACTCGGTCGTACCTGCACATTTCTAAGTGGGAGTACCGTTGGTCTGCCCTCCGGAAATGGGATGTGTGTAGTGCATGCAGCCTACCGAGCTCAGTTCCACACTCCTTCCTTACCCGGGAGTGGAATATCACACCTCTGGCTGAGGTGCAATACCCCTGTAGCAGCCGAATCCTCAGGGTGCTACACAAGTATGCAGCCAGCCACCCACCCACCCACAGGCCGCAACACTAAACTGACAGATTTCTGGGCAGCTCTTTGCACTTGAAATATGGCCTTTTAAGCTTGTGGAGGTGGAAGCTTTTCACAACCTCATGCAGGCGGCGGCCGGGTGTCCATACTCGGTCCCCAGCCGCCAGTATTTTTCCCGGTATCGCCTTCGCCTTCCACAAGCACGGGTCCCACAACATTACCCATGCCCTACCCAGTGCACTTACTAAGAAGGACTGCCTAACCACAAACACGTGGACAGGTGAATGTGGCCAGGGACGGTACGGAGCCAGTCCACAACTTTTTTTGATAAGAGTTGTATTTAGCTCAGTGAAAGGACTGGCATAGAGGGAAACCGTATCTACCCTGAGTGTCATTTCTCCCAGGAAGCCCTCTAAAGCTGCTTGCACTTGAAATGTGGCCTGAACATTACTGCTGGTACTTTTCTGTGGCAATTTTCTTGCCTCCTACCAGCCTGGAATATTTCCAGCAAACTATGGTACAACACCATGGTATTAGCACTGCCCCCAGTACCAGCAGCGAAGCCATCCTCAATTTCCTTCTCTGGAATTTTATTTGGTAGACTGAGTGGCTGCCAAAATAAATTTTCTCACAAAGGAGCTGATGATAGAGTGGCAGTAGGTTCAAGTTTCTCCAGCCTGTTAGATATTAGAGGGTGAACGGCAGCACATTGGATCAGTGGTTAGCACTGAAGTCTTGCAGCACTGGGATCCTGGGTTCAAATCCCAGCAAGGACAACATCTGCAAGAAATTTGTATGTTCTCCCACAGGGTTGGACAGTCCCACCAGAGAATTCTCTGGTGTGCCTTGGCTTCTACCTCAGGAGAGTTCATGATAGCGCTAACTTTGCAGCTGCTATGGGGCTCTTGAGCGGGTGAGAAAGGTTAGCCCTCAGAAACAAATCCTCTGGTGGGCAGAATGTTTTTCAATCTGAAACAGCTTCTCAGTGGGAGTTGTATTTCACAGCATGCCATATTCTTTAGCTCTGTGAAAGGACTGGCATATAGGGAAACCTTATTTACCCCGATTGTCATTTCTCCGTCACCAGGTTCCGCCCATTGTAACACACGACCATGCCTGGCTGTATGTTCAGCGGTGAGAGCCACAGATCAAGCTGCTGTGTTACAGCTTTCAACAACTATGCAGCGCTGGGCGGTTTGTTAATTAAGCATTAAGCATGTTATCTTCAGCACAGCCTGCTGCTGTTTGGCCAAGGCAGTGCAGCAGTGCTGTCAGCTTGTGACTGATGTGGTCATTTCGGAGATGGAGGAGGAGGTGCATGAGCTGAACAATGTGATTACATTGAGGTTAAATTGGTGATGCTATTTTTTATACTAAAGAAAGATCCTATTGTTATGTTTTTTTATGTTATTTTTTATGACAAATGCATTCACCGGGAAAAGTCATTTTAACATTTTACAACCTAATCTGGCAATGTGGTGTCATCAGACACATCCTGTTTTATTTATGATGGAGGGACTCTGAAAGTCATAAAGCCTATTTTTATAGGAACATCAGACGGCCCTTACTATTCTTAAAAGGCCAGCAGTCGGCCCTAGCTATTGTTAGAGAGCCATCAGAGGGCTATGCTTTGTTGTTCCCATTATTAACAAGTGGGTCTCCTATACTGTTATTGCGCATCCAGTGACTGCAAGGGTTGTCAAAAATTTGGACGCAACCTAATACCCCTTTGAAGAGACATAGAGGAGGGTCTCAGTAAAAAAAATGTTCCCATTATAAAGGAGCGGGTCTTCTATAGTGGTAATGCCCATGCTGTGACTGCAAGGGTGGCCAAAATTTTTGAATAAAACACTAACAATTTAAAGACACAAAGAGCATGGCCACAGTAACAAGGTACGACATGTTCCCGTTAGAAAGGAGAGGGTCTGCTATACAGTTATAGGGTATGCAGTGAATCCAACGGCTGACAAATTTTAGGAAAAACCCCACTAAGAATTTAAGGACACACAGAGCAGGGCCACATTAACAAGGTACGACATGTTCCCATTAGAAAGGAGAGGGTCTGCTATACAGTTATAGGGTATGCAGTGAGTCCACCGGCTGACCAAGTTTAGGAAAAAACCCACTAAGAATTTAAAGACACATAGACCAGGCCACAGTAATGACAAATTCCCATTAGAAAGGAGAGAGTCTCCCATAGTGTTGGACTATGCAGTGACTGCAAGAGCTGCCAAAAATTTGGAGGCACTTCAATGGCCCTTGGAAGAGACGTGGAGGAGCGCATCATAAAAAATTGTTACCATTAGAAAGGAGCGGGCCTCCTATACTTGTAATGCCATGCACTAAGTGTATGGGCTGACAAACATTTACTCCTGGGGGGTATACATGAACATACTGTATAAAAAATTTTTTTTACGGGCATCATAAAAATGTAGCGCCCCGAGGGCTCGACCGCTACAGGGGTATTGCACCTCTGCCAGAGGTGTGATATTCCACTCCTGGGTAAGGATGGAGTATGGACCAGGGTTCAGTTAGCTGCATACAGCACACTCACCCCATTTCCGAGGGACAGCTCAACGGTGCTCCCATTAGACAGAAATGCAGGCACGACAGACCATGTCCCTGGCTGGAGTGGGGAGGGGGTAGGAATACCCAGTGATGTAGGAGCAGATAGGGGTTGGTTCCTGAGCGTAGATAGGAGCCCATTGTTTGCTGGTCACCTGGGCTCATGTTCTAGAGGGAGGTATAAAAGGTAGGCACCATCTTAGAACAGTGTTCAGTCAGAGAGAAGAAGTGACAGAGTGGGGGCCTCTGCAAGGGGCTCTTCTCCGTAGGCGGGCCTAGCCTCTGAGGCCCAGCCAGCACAGAGAGAAGAGAAGAAGAGAAGTTCAGTGAGTGGAGTAAGAGAAGGAGTTCAGCCAGAGAGGGCTGACAGGGAGCTGTGGCTCAGTCTGGGCCCAGCTCCACGAGGCAGGCCTAGGGTGAAGGCCAGGAACAGAAAGGAACAAGAACAGAAAGGAACAAGAACAGAAAGGAACAGAAGAGAAAGAGAAAGAGAGAAACAGAAGGGCTCAGGAACAAGACGGCAGAAGGGACCCTAAGAACCAACGAGAATACAGGGTGAAGGGTCAGGCAGATTAAGGGTACCGGATCCCAAGTTGGTGGAGGAGAAACAGCCCTCAGCCAAAGACCGGAGGTCGTGATCATTTATTGGTGCGACACCTCATCAAACCTGCTAGGAAGGCACCATATAGGACAGCGGGGAACGGGAACCACATTTACCCGCACAAGTCTGCGGCAGCTGGACAAAAGTGGGTCACTGGTGAGGCAGGCCAGAGAAAGGATTGAAGGGGTCCTGTGTCATGCTCCTGAACTGCCTGGGGTTGACCGAGCCCCTCACCTGGTGGACGCAGCACGGCTCGGGCGGTCATTGCTGACAGAAGTGACCCGGAGTACATGAACTGTGAGTAAAAGACATTGGACTGCAGTACGTTGTCTGTGTACTCTTTCGCTCCTCCAGCACTAACGGCACTGGGACTCTCTGCACCATCACCCCCACCATCCACTACACTGCCCTGGGGCTGCACTCTTCCCGTGGGGAGTCACACTACCTCAGCTGCATACATCATCAGCCCCAGCGATCTGCCTTGCAGCGGCGGTTCATAATAACCGCAATCCACGGGTGGCGCAGTCGGACATCACTTAGGACGGCTAAAGGACTACCACTGGTCTGACCACCCTGAGCCACGGAACCGGGTCGCCACTACTACCCCCACCGTCTCCCTATTGCCCGGCTCCGAGTGCCCCACGGCCCAGGGGCGAGTCAAACACCCTTAAAAAAAATTATGTGGGTGTTGCATCATGGACCACGGTCACCCTGGTGATATGGTGGTGGAGGATGAGGAGAAGGAGGAGGACAAGAGCAAATAGCCAAAATCAGGAAGCGTATACCCATGTGTGGGTGTGAAAAGGTGCATGGGAATACACCTCCCAAGAAAAGACACTGGATTTGAGTTTATGTTACGCTGCTATCATTCGGTGGTGTTGAGAAGTCTGGCCCAATCCAGCCCTTGTTCATTTTTATAAGAGTCAGCCTGTCAGCATTTTCAGTTGACAGGAGGATGCGCTTATCAGTTATAATTCCACCAGCGGCACTAAAAACCCGATCTGATAAAACGCTGGCGGCAGGGTAGGCCAGGACCTCCAAGGCATAGAGAGCCAGTTCATTCCACATATCTAGCTTGGATACCCAATATTTATAAGGCACAGAGGAATCACGGAGGACGTTGGTACGGTACGGCAAGGTACTCCCTCAGCATCTTCCCAAACTTTGCACTCCTTGTGAGAGTACCCTGCGCCTCAGGGCCTGTGCGATGGGAGGGTCTGAGAAAACTCTCCCAGAACTTTGACAGTGTTCCCCTGCCTCTGCTGGATTGAAGTTGTGTCTCTCTCGCCTGTACTCCTTGGTTGTCGAACGAAGTGTGCCCTCTGCCTCCAGCGTTTTCAGATGGGAATTTTTTTAATAGGTCCGCAACAAGGGCCTTCTGGTACTGCCTCATTTTTGTACACCTGTCCGCCTCAGGAATAAGAGATATAAAGTTCTCCTTGTAGAGTGGGTCTAGAAGTGTCACCAACCAGTAATGACCTAAAATTTTGAGAATGCGAGGGTCATGGGAAAGGCAGCATAACATAAACTCAGCCATGCGTGCCAGACTACTAACAGGCAAGACTTCCGTGTCCTCACCAAGAGGATGACTGACCATGCTCTCCTCCTCCTCCTCTCTGTCCTCTGGCCATCCACGCTGAACAGACGGTATGACAGCTGTGCAGATAGCACCGTCTATAGTGCATGAAACTAGTTCCTGTCCTTCCTCCTCCTCCTCTTCCTCATTGTCACCCAATCCACGTTGGGATGAGATGAGGCTTGGCTGTGTGTAATCACCCTGTATGGTTAATTGCTCCATCTTATCATGCTTCGCCTGCAATGCATCATCTTTGATTGTGAGCAGAGAGCGTTTCAGAAGACAGAGAAGCGGGATGGTGACGCTAATTATGGCGTCATCGCCGCTCACCATCTTGGTGGAGTCCTCAAAGTTTTGGAGGATGGTACATATGTCTGACATCCACGTCCACTACTGAGGTCTTATGTGTGGAGTCTGAACTGAATACCGATAGCCTTTTTGATGCTGGTACTCAACAACTGCCCTCTTCTGCTCACAAATCCTTCCCAACATCTGCAATGTAGAGTTCCAACGTGTGGGGACATCACACACCAGTCTGTGAGCCAGAAGCTGCAAACGCTGCTGAAACACTGCAAGGGCAGCGGAAGCTGTAGCTGACTTTCTAAAATGGGCACACAGGCGGCATACTTTAACAAGCAGATCCGGCAGCTCCGGGTAGGATTTGAGTAACCGCTGAACCACGAGGTTAAGCACATGGGCCAGGCATGGTACGTGTGTGAGCTCGCCTCGCCTCTGAGCCGCCACCAGGTTCCAGCCATTGTCACACGCGACCATGCCTGGCTGTAGGTTCAGCGGTTTGAGCCACAGATCTGCCTGCTCTTTCAGAGCTGTCCATAACTCTTCAGCATTGTGTGTTTTTTCACCTAAGCATATTAGCTTCAGCACAGCCTGTTGCCGCTTGGCCGAGGCAGTGCTGCAGTGCTTCCAGCTTGTGACTGATGTGGTCATTTCGGAGATGGAGGCTGAGGAGGAGGAGCAGGCTGAGGAGCATGAGGTTCAGGAGCTGTAGACCGTGGGGGCAACCCTGATTGACCTAGGGCCTGCAATCCTTGGCGTCGGGAGGACGTGTTCCGTCCCAAGGTCCGACTGGGTCCCGGCTTCCACTATGTTAACCCAGTGTGCCATCAGCGAGATGTACCGTCCCTGCCCACAAGCACTTGTCCACGTGTCCGTGTTTAGGTGGACTTTACCGGTAACTGCGTTGTTGAGGGCACGGCTAATGTTTTGGGACACTTGCTTGTGTAATGTGGGGACGGCACACTGGGAGAAATAGTGGCGGCTGGGGACAGAGTACCGAGGGACGGCCGCCGCCATCAGGTTGCGGAATGCTTCTGTTTCCACAAGCCTAAAAGGCAACATTTCGAGCCAAGCAGTCGTGAATTGTGAGAATTTAGTAGTGTGGCCTGTGGGACGTTGGCTGCATATTTGCGCTTGCATTCCAAGGACTGGAGTATGAACAACTGAACGCTGCGCTGGGACAAGGACATGGACGTGCTTCCTGATGCTGCTACTTGAGAGTGTGCAATGACAGGAGCAGGGCAGGAGGCATCTTTGTACTATGGACAGGGGATTGACTTGCATGCACAACAGCAGAAGAAGCAATGGTGCCACCTGTAGACACTGTTCCTGGACCCTGGTGTTCGGCCCACAAAGTCGAGTGCTTTGCTGCCATGTGCCTCATCATGCTGGTGGTGGTCAGGCTGGTCGTTTTGCCACCCCTGCTGATGCTGGTCTGGCTCGTGATGCAAATGGCCTTTTTGGAGTTATCGGCAGAGTCTTTAAAAAACAACCAGACTCGGGAAGACCTAACAGTTGTAGTGGCAACTTCCTTCATGTTGGTGTTACGGGAAATGGTAGCCTGCCTTCTGTCTGCGGCCACCACACTGCTTCTTCCTGCCTGTTGGGGTGCTCTGCCTCCCTCCCACTGTGTGCTGCTGTCCTTGCTCTGCATGTCCTCCTGCCAGGTTGGGTCAGTTACTATATCATCCACCACCTCGTCTCCCACTTCTGCACCCTGGTACTATTCCTGACTTTCTGTCAATTGTGTCTCATCATCGTCCACCTCTTATGACAGTTTCCCACCGTCGCCTTCGTGTGACCGTGGCTGCTCAAATATTTGGGCATCGCTACACGTGATCTCCTCTTGCCCCGCTTCAAGTGGACCGGGCGAGAGGCCCGAATCTATAAATGGAAAAGTGAACAGCTCTTCAGATTGTCCAAGTGTGGGATCAATTGTCTCTGGGTACTCGGCATGGTGGGAGGAAGGAGGATCAGGGTAAGGAATATGAGGTCCAGACTCATGGCTACTGAGACTTGACCGTGTGGAAGACAGGGTGGTGGTGGTGGTGGTGGCTAAGTGACTGGAAGCATTATCCGCTATCCAACCAACAACCTTTTGACACTGATCTGGGTTCAATAGTGGTGTGCTGCGGTCCCCTAGAAATTGGGACAGGAAGGTCAGGCGAGAAGATGTGGGTGTTTGTTGTGGCACAATTTCGGCTTGCCCACGGCCTTGTACTCGGCCTCTGCATGCACCATTACCATCACGTCCAGTTCCCCGTCCCTTGCCACGTGCCTTGCCCATTTTAAATGGAGGATAGTATCTTCCACGCTCACTACAAATGATTGAGTTTGAAGCGAAGTTATATGTGATCGGTGTGATGGAGAAAACAGAGTTTTAAATACCTGGCCTGTAGGTAAGTAGTGTGAACAGCAAACTGCTGTGAATTGCTTCACTGACACACTGAAAAAATGGAGGCCAGAAATGGCAGTATTTTCTGACAACGTATATGTGATCTGTGTGACGGAGAAAACACAGTTTTAAATAGCTGGATTTCTAGCGCTCTAATATGGAAAGGACCTGGCTGTATTCTGCAGTGCCAACAAGCAAATGGTGCAGAAAAACGTTGTTCTCTGGATTGCTTTATAAGCAAATAATGAGGATTAAGATCCAAAGAAAAGTATTCCTCGCCCCTGAAACCTGGGCCTTTGTATAGAAATATCTAACAGCAGCAGAAGGCAGATTTGGAATGGAGCCTCTTGTGCTATATGCACTGCAGTCTGCTATATACACTGCCTGCCTGCCTATTTACACTGCCTGCCTGATATATCTGCAGATGGATTAGTCCTCAGAAGGACTGTTTGTTGAGATGTATATGTGTAATGTGCGGTTTTTCTCACTACACTACCTAATGCACGATCAAATCTCTCCCTAACGCAGCATCAGCTCTCCCTACACTGTCTGATCCAGAGTGACTGTGATGAGCATGGCGGCGCCAGGTCAGATATAGACCTGATGACGCTGTGCGGCCAGCCAATCACTTTAATGCCCACAACCAACATGGCTATGGCATTACAGTGCATGGCAGGCAATCCCTGCATGTTCATTGGCTCTGTAAAGAGCACCAAACATGCAGGGATGGGTCCCGACTTCCCGCCCGACCAACCCGGAAATACTCGGTGAGCGCAGAGCATCTCGAGCAGTGAGATACTCGGGCGAGCACCGAGCAGTAGCGAGCATGCTCGCTCATCACTAGTTGTCATTAAGATTTAAAAAGAGAAAACACAGAAATGTGACAGTAAATGGCTTCACCCAACCAATAACCATGAGTGGAGAAAAAGTGTTTTTGTTATCATTCATTTTTTCTGAAACAAGGCCAAGAAAGGAAAAATTCTGCCGGGGTATGTAAACTTTTGAGCAGAACTGTATATGCGCCAGCCCCAGTGTCTCCTATTCTATATACTCCAGCCCCAGTGTCTCCTATTCTATATACTCCAGCTTCTTCTGTGATGTATATGCTCTAGCCAAAATGTATCCTGTGATGAATATACGCCAGCCCCAGTGTCTCCTATTCTATATACTCCAGCCCCAGTGTCTCCTATTCTATATACTCCAGCTTCTTCTGTGATGTATATGCTCTAGCCCCAATGTATCCTGTGATGAATATACGCCAGCCCCAGTGTCTCCTATTCTATATACTCCAGCCCCAGTGTCTCCTATTCTATATACTCCAGCTTCTTCTGTGATGTATATGCTCTAGCCCCAATGTATCCTGTGATGAATATACGCCAGCCCCAGTGTCTCCTATTCTATATACTCCAGCCCCAGTGTCTCCTATTCTATATACTCCAGCTTCTTCTGTGATGTATATGCTCTAGCCCCAATGTATCCTGTGATGAATATACGCCAGCCCCAGTGTCTCCTATTCTATATACTCCAGCTCCAGTGTCTTCTGTGACGTAGCTAATGTAGCCCTAATATCTCTTATGCAGAGGCGTCGCATGATAAAGCAGTGGGACACAAGCTCCCTGCCCTATCACTATCTCTTTCATATGCCACAGATCGCCATAGGCCTGCGGTTAACGAGATGTCAGCATCCTCACGCAGGTGGCTCGGTGACATCATTGCATCGCTCTGCTCTGCTGTCGCCCCATGGAAGAGGAGACAGAGGCCGTGATGTAGGGAATCAGGATTAAGTGAGATATTTTTTTAAATGATCGGGCAGTGGAGCCATCCTACTATATATCTGGAGTAGTGGGTCCATCATACTACATATGGAGTAGTGGGGCCATTATACTATATGTATGTGGGGCAGTGGGACCATCATAGTATATACAGGTGCATCTCACTAAATTAGAATATCTTCAAAAAGTTAATTTATTCCAGTTCTTCAATATTGTTTCAGTATGCTCCACAATCATGAGGAAGACTGCTGACTTGACAGATGTCCAGAAGGCAGTCATTGACACACTCCACAAGGTCCTAGAGTTCCAATTTTCATTTGGAAATCAAAGTCCCAGAGTCTGGAGGAAGAGTGGAGAGTCCACAATCCAAGCTGCTTGAGGTCTAGTGTGAAGGCTCCACAATCAGTGATGGTTTGGGAGGCCATGTCATCTGCTGGTGTAGGTCCACTGTGTTTTATCAAGACCAAAGTCAGCACAGCCGGCTACCAGGACATTTTACAGCACTTCATGCTTCCCTCTGCCGACAAGCTTTTTGGAGATAGAAATGTCATTCTCCAGCAGGACTTGGCCCCTGTCCACACGGCCAAAAGTACCAATACCTGGTTTACACACAACAGTATCACTGTGCTTGATTGGCAGCAAACTCGCCTGACCTTAACCCCATAGAGAATCTATTATAGAGAATCTATGGGGTATTGTCAAGAGGAAGATGAGAGACACCAGACCCAACAATGCAGATGAGCTGAAAGACAGCTTTTTGTATTGAAGAACTGAAATAAATTAACTTTTTGATGATATTCTAATTTAGTGAGATGCACCTATATATGGAGCAGTGGGACTATCATGCTATATATATGGAGGAGTGGGGGCATCATACTAAATATAGAGCAGTGTGTGTGTGTCACCCCAGGCCTGGATGCCACAAACAATAATCTGTTTCTGAAAGCAGGAGGGAGGTCCCCTGGTTAGGGACAATTAGCATACAGCACCTCCTGTCCCAGGCCAGCAGGGGGAGCTGGCTGCCCCTATAAAAGCTGGAACTGGGGGCAGGGTTAGAGAGAACTGGAAGACCTAGCTCAGTAGTGAGACTAGTCCCAGAGAAGGAGGGACAGTTCAGCTGTAGCTGAGGAGTCCGTGAGGCAGAGGAGAAACTGCAAGCCAGGGACAGAGGCGACGAGAGCCGGTCCTGGCAGAGGACCAATCTACTGGACATTGGGGTCCGAGGCTGTCAGGGTTACAAGCCCAGCAGCAGAGAATCAAGCTGCGAGGGATTTCAGGTCCCTTGGCCTAAGAAGCCTGGAGGCTCCGCCACACAGAGGGACCAGTACATCGAGGAGCAAGCAACAGGTACCCAAGGCCTGAGTCGCAAGCCATACAGGAGAGAAGTACACGGCCAGCTCAGGGACGTGGGCTATTACACCACGAAAAGGGGGATAGTCAGAAAGAGCATAGAGAGAACGGTAGGCCTACACACTCACCCTGACCAGTGGGGCTCGCCCGATTGCTCTCAGACACCCAGGCCCATTCCTAACCGGTACTGTTGGGCCATTAATAATATCTACAATAAAGACCCTGAACTGTTTGAAGCGGACTCTGAACTCTTACTATTGCGGCCTGCACTATCACCCCCAACATCCACCTACACTGCCCTGAGGCTACACTCTTCCCATGGGGAGTTATCCTACCCCTGTGCTGCACACCAACACCAGCCTCAGCGGTCTGCCTTGCAGCGGCGGTTATCTCCAACCGCAATCCACGGGTGGCGTAGTCGGACATTCAAAACACTGATAAATAGACTGCCACCATTTGGTCTGACCACCCTGAGCCATGGGATCGGGTTGCCACTACTACCCCCATCAGCACCGTACACTAGAAGGCCCGGTTCCGGGTACCCCACGGCCCAGGGGGGGAGTCAGCTTTGGCGTAGTCGGCAGAATTGTGACCAACCCGCCACAAACGGGTATTGCGTGCCTGGAAAAGACTCTATACATATCTGAGTGAAGTTTCCCGCCATTTGGGGCCATTTCCCGCCAATCGGAGCCGTTTCCCGCCATCGGGCGCCATCTTCGGGACGACGCGCGGGAAGAAGAGGGGCGTGGACGTCCAAAAACGCGTGAGACCTGAAGCCCCGCCCTACGCTGAGACGCTGCTCAAGGTCCTGGATGGAGATCCAGCGGATGCCGACGTCATCACCGAGCAACGCAAGGTGCTCTCCCAGAGCATCGCGAGGGAAGCCGCGGCCTACAGAAGAGGATCGCCAGAAGGTAGGCCACGGTTAATTAGGAGGGAGGAAGATGTCGGACGCGGAGGGACCCTCTACCACCAGCGTAGCCGCTGCAGCTGTGATGCCGTTTTCCATGCCCTATATCCATAGGCGGATTATAATGAGGGCAATCCGGGCGACCGCCCAGGGCCCCGAGCCTGCAGGGGGTCCGCGGCTCCAGGCGGGGTGTCTAATGCCGGATTGCCCTCATTATATGTGCGGGCCGCCGCGGCACATAGCGGTAGCAGTGGCGGGAGGGGGGGGCCTGGACTGCTCCCCCAGCAGCGGCCACCGCTACTTCTTCATCGGCCGGGCCAGCACTGCAGCAGTTAACTTCCCTGTGCTGGCCCGGCCGCGTCACTGCTAGGAGACATGGCCCTGTGCGCGGCTGTGTCTCCTAGCTGTGACGTCACACAGTGCGCCCCGGCCTGCAGTGCTGCACCGGAAAAGAGAGAGAGCAGGCAGGAGGAATTGAGCCGGGGGATGGTGAGTGTGTGTGTGAGCAGATGTGTGTGTGGGCAGGTGTGTGTTTGTTTGTGGGCAGGTGTCTGTGGGGGCAGGTGTCTGTGTGGGCAGGTGTGTGTGTGTGTGTATATGTGTGTGTGTGTATATGTGTGTGTGTCTGTGTGGGCAGGTGTGTGTGTGTGTATATGTGTGTGTGTGTGTGGGCAGGTGTCTGTGTGGGCAGGTGTGTGTGTGTGTGTGGGCAGGTGTGTGTGTGTGTGTGGGCAGGTGTGTGTGTGGGCAGGTGTGTGTATATAGGTGTGTGTGTGTGTGTTTGCGGGCAGGTGTCTGTGTGGGCAGATGTGTGTGTGGGCAGGTGTGTGTGTGTGTGGGCAGGTGTGTGTGTGTGTGGGCAGGTGTGTGTGTGTGGGCAGGTGTGTGTGTGTGTGGGCAGGTGTTGGTGTGTGTGTGTGGACAGGTGTGTATGTGTGGGCAGGTGTGTGTGTGTGGGCAGGTGTGTTTGTGTGTGGGCAGGTGTGTTTGTGTGTGGGCAGGTGTGTGTGTGTGTGGGCAGGTGTGTGTGTGTGTCTGTGTGGGCAGATGTGTGTGTGGGCAGGTGTGTGTGTGTGGGCAGGTGTGTGTGTGTCTGTGTGGGCAGGTGTGTGTGTGTGTCTGTGTGGGCAGGTGTGTGTGTGTATATGTGTGTGTGTGTGTGTGTGTGGGCAGGTTAGAAATTCTTGCCCTGTTGAACACTACACCTGACTTGAGGCCACCACCTCTTGGTTGTCCAATGTTCTTGCTTCTCTAGGGCTCTTCTCAGATATTCATTATACCAGCTCCCCAGAATACCAAAGTTAGGGTGGGTGACCGCGAGCCCTGGTGGTGGTCATAACTGCGGCCACCCATGGGGCAATACTCCATAACAACAAACCCCTGAGGTGGTGTAGGATGTAAGGACCTATTCACACTACATTCAGCGCTGCATTCAGGTCTTTACACAAGGCTTACAACTGAATCCCTGAAATTCAGGATTGTGCTGTCTGAAATGAGACATCTGAAAGCAGAGAAAATGGAGCCTAAAGATTCAGACTTTAGCCTCGGTTTGCCTTTGTTCAAATCAATGGCTATGTCAAGGCACATCTGAATGCCATTTTTCAGGGATTTAGATAGAAGCCTGGAAAGAGGAGATGAATGCATTGCAAAATTCAGTGTGAATAGGCCCTTATATCTGGAGTCTTGATATTGATGCCACAAGCATTTTACTTGTTTTTAACTTAAAAAAAAAATACACACACACAAATTATACACACACACACACACACACTATACATACACACACAGTATACATACACACACATTATACACACACACACACACACACTATACATACACACACACAGATGTGTATGTGGGCAGGTGTGTGTGTGTGGGCAGGTGTGTGTGTGGGCAGGTGTGTGTGTGTGTGATGTCTGTCTGTTTGTGTGTGTGTGTGTGTGTGTGTGTGTGGGCAGATGTCATTGTGTGATGCCTGTTTGTATGTATTTTTGTGTTTCAAATGTGTTTATGCGTGTCTGTATATGTTTGTGTGTGTGTATGACTGCATGCGGCCTCCTGCTGAGTATAGTTGGCGCCGTGCGGCCTCCTGATGTCTCTGGGGGGGCTCCGTGCAGCCTCCCGCTGTGTATAGATGGCTACGTGCGGCCCCTTGCTGTTTATAGACGGCGCCGTGCGCCCCCCCGCTGTGTATAGATGGCTACGTGCGCCCCCCGCTGTGTATAGATGGCTACGTGCGGCCCCCCGCTGAGTATAGATGTCGCCGTGCGGCCTCCTGCTGTGTATAGATCGCTACGTGCGGTCTCCCGCTGAGTATAGATGGCGCTGTGCGGCCTCCTGCTGTCTCTGGGGGGAGCGCCGTGCGGCATCTATACTCAGCAGGAGGCCGACCGTAGCCAGCTATACACGTATACTCAGCAGGAGGCCGCACGTAGCCATCTATACGGTGCCATCTATACACAGCGGGAGGCCGCACGGCGCCATCTATACACAGTGGGAGGTCGCACGGCGCCATCTATACACAGCGGGAGGCCGCACGGAGCCATCTATACACAGCGGGAGTCTCAGTGTTTTGCAAGAGCAGTCAATAAATTCTGCTTCACTAATTCTGAGCACCATAAAGTCTGGTTCGCTTCTAACCTGCTGTCTTCATTTTCAGCTTGCTGAATTCTAACTCATTTACTGTCATTCGAGACGATGCCTTTGCTGGTCTCTTTCACCTTGAATACCTGTAAGTGTTCCACTTAATGTCATATTTTTGATTCTGTTCTTCTTCATCTTTTGGCATGTGCAATTGTATGAGCAAGTATTCATATGAATTTATGACCTACTTAAACCTTGGAGGACCTTAAATTTTATTCAATCAATTTTTTTTCCAGTTTAAAACTATGGGACATATATGTGCCTTGGTCCTCAAAGGGTTTTTAAAGGGGCTGCAAACATAAATATGAAAAAAATAATTCAATTAGTGCTTTTTGTGTTTATTTAATTTTTATTTGAAGTCCATTTTTTTATATACCTTGAAATTAAGCTCTACCCCATGGAATGAAGCCCTACCTACATGACATCTGAGAGCTACATGGATCCCGCTTGTGAGGTGCCTGTCCGTCACTACTATTCAGTTTTAGGGTCCACTCACTAAGCCATATATTCTCTCATGCAAGAGAATAGGGCCAATTAAGCTAATGACACTCGGCTCAAACTCTGTCAGAGCTTCAACTGAGTGTGATCCGATTCTCTCGCAGCACAGATATGGAGAAGATGGAGAACTTACTTTCTCCATAGTCTCTGTGAGTGTTCATCGGACTGCACTTGGATGACATCCGAGTGCAGTCCAATGTTTTACGTGCACCCATAGACTTGTATGGGTGCACATGGTCCGAATATCGAATGAGATTATTTTCTCATGCCAATAATCGCACTGTCCCATAGTATAACATAGAGCCGAGTCCTATCCGATAAAACATCACATAGCATTCGGCCGTGTTATACGACAGTGTGAGCGAGCCCTTAGAGTCAAGGAATATTTACATGCAGATGATGATATTACTCTCCAAGTGTATATTTTTTTAGGCGAGTTCATAGTAAATGCTTTGCATTTTTGACATGTGATCAACTAAAGAGCAAGAAAGATTTAGGACCTCCCCTATAGAGAAACGAAAAATAGTTTGGAGGACTTGCATGTCCTTTTTATTTATTATGAGAAAATCATAAAAGATCCAGTTTTTTAACCATGCTGTGACTTTCTGCTGAGGGAGAGGGAGAGAGCTGCCCTATTCAGAGTCTGTAATAGGACCTGCTGACAAAAGTGTTGAAGATACAGTCTAATGTGAATTAACAATGAAAAAAAGTTAATTTAACAAATGGCTTGTATTTTTTTAATACAAACTTTTTTGTCTTTACAGCTCTTTTAAAGGGAATCTGTCATCAGGTTTTTGCCACCTAATCTGAGAGCAGCATAATGTAGGGTTAGAGGCACTGATTCCAGTAATGTGTCACTTACTGGGCTGTTTAGTGTTGTTTTGATAAAATCATTGATTTGTCAGAAGGTAATTATCACTAGATGACTAGTAAGTTCTGTAGGACCCCACCCCCATCACTGATCAGTAGATTTCTGTGTACACTGAGCATGGGCAGAAAGCTGCCAATCAGTGGTGTGGGTGGGGCTATACAGAGCGCAGCATTCAGAGAGCTGCTAGATCTGCAGCAGATAAAACTGTGATTTTCTCAAAATGGCAACAAGCAGCTGAAAAAGTGACACATCGCTGGAATCAGGGTATCTGCCCCAATATTGTGCTGCTCTCAGATGAGGCAGCACAATTAATATTATGCCAAATTAATTTCCCATGAACTATCACATGATCTATCACAGGGGATCATGTGACATGTCACGTGATAAATCAGGTGTGTGGAGGGGGCCCGCGCCTTCTAAACTGCCCGGGGCCCTTGCTACTCTTAATCCACCCCTGCCTATATCCCCGGAGCGGCCTGGATGCCCAGTATGCTGGCGAGTCGCATACCTTGGGTGACTTTAAAGAAAGGCTGTATAGCCTGTTCAAAGTTTATCCCCTGACAGAAGAACAGAAGGTAAGCATACTGATAGGGCAGTTAACTGGTGCGGCCCAGCGGGAGGTAAAGTCTTGGACAGCTGAGGAGAAAAGGACTGTAAGGGGGGTTCTGACCCGTCTACGGGACACCTTTGATACCCGTACCTCAGCAGAAATCAAAATGCGGTTCTATGGATGTAAGCAGCGAGCTCAAGATAGCATCCGAGATTATGCCCTAAATTTACAGGAAGCCTTGGGGGCAATTAAGCAAGCTGACCCTGGCAGCGTGCAGGATACAGATAAACTATTGACTGACCAGTTCATAGAAGGTCTGCTGTCCAGCGCCCACAGAACCCAGCTGCGCCTCATGGCCCTACAGAACCCCGATTTGACTTTTGCACAGTTCAACGATAGGGCCATCCGGGTGCTCCGAGAACCTGCACCGGGTGGCGCTGTAGCTTCCCGGCGCCCTGCCATCCCTTACCACCAGGGGGCGGCACCCTATCCCGCAGACCTTGTGGGGGCTGATGCGCAGGCCCTAAATCCATCCCCGCCTGCAAACCTGCACCATCAGGTCCAAGAACTAACAAAGAGTGTTGCTGCATTGTCCAGGACCGTACAGTCGTTACAGATGGACCCGTCAGGACCAATCAAGCTGGCTTCCAGTCCGGAGGATGTCCCGTGGCGTCGACGGAGGAGGATCCCGTCGTTCAGAGGGAGGCCCGCCGATCATTACACTGAGGATGGACAGCCGATTTGCCGCCGTTGCAGCCAGCCGGGACACGTAGCCAGGTACTGTACTTTAAATGGGTCCGACCTGGGGCAAAGGGCCAACCCCCAGGTATAAGGTCATCAGGCCCATCTAATTGGCGTGGTAAGTAGGCAGGGGAACGCCCGGTTTTACCCGTAGTGCTGGACGGTATCCCCATGAGTGCACTGCTGGACACCGGGTCCCAAGTGACTACCATCCAATATGTACTTTTCAAGCAGTACTGGAGTGACACTGATATAACTCGTTATCCAGATGATGACTTGAGCATCATCGCCAGCAATGGTCAACCCGTGCCGCAGGTGGGGTTCAGAGAGATGACCATTAAGATTGGTAAAGTTGAACTGCCGGCACAGGGAGTGATCATTGTGGACATTGACCGTCGAGAAAGTCACCCTAAAATAACCTTGGGTACTAATGTGATTGAAAATTGTCTTTCAGAAGCAATTGTAATTTTGCAGCAGGTGGCGATGAATGTGAGCTCCAGCCAGCAGAGGGTCCTCCAGAAGGAGATAAGAGCCCTGATGAGATGGCAACAGGTAGAACTGTCTGGTGGTGAGATCGGTAGCGTGAGGAATGGATGAGCGACCCGTTCCCCATTGCCATGCCCCCCAAAAGTGAAATGATCTGGTGTTGGAATGCAATTGGGTTAAGAGGGAGAGACTACCAAGCCATGGTAGAACCCGTGTACTCAGACAGCAGGCCCACCATTTTGACAGCCCAGGGGGTGGTCGATGTCCGCCATGGAAGGGTGCCCGTCTGGATCTTAAACATTGGGGAAAGGGAAGTACACTTGCCTTGGTACGCTACACTAGCCAAATTGTATACTGTTGAACACAATGCTGTCAGGGCCATGGAACCCTTGCCTCCATCTCCCCAAGCAGAGGGTAATGGTTCCCAGAAACCCAAGGAGGACTGGTGCCAGAAACTCCACGTGGGTGCTGACTCCACTCCCTTGCACCAAAAACAAGGAGTCTACCGGGTGGTTCAAGAGTACGAGAGAATCTTTAGTAAGCACCCGCTAGACTTCGGCAGAGTGAAAGGGGTAGAACACCACATCCCCATGGGGAGCCACCCACCAATAAAAGAAAGATACAGATCTGTACCACCCCGCACACTATCAGAACGCAAAGGGCATGCTGAGAGAAATGAAGGAAGCCGGGGTCATTAGAGACAGTTGTAGCCCCTGGGCAGCCCCCTTGGTTCTGGTTAAAAAGAAAGACTGTACTATGAGAATGTGCGTGGACTATAGAGAAGTCAATCGTATCACCCATAAAGACGCATACCCGTTGCCTAGAATAGAGGAGTCTTTGGTCGCACTAAAATCAGCTAATTTCTTCTCTACTTTGGACCTTACTAGTGGGTACTGGCAGGTTCCTGTGGCAGAGGCTGATAAGGAGAAGACCGCCTTCACCACCCCGATGGGATTAAGTGAATTCAACTATATGCCGTTCGGGCTCTGCAACGCACCCGGGACCTTCCAGAGGCTGATGGAATGCTGTCTAGGGCACCGAAACTTTGAGACGGTCCTACTTTACCTGGACGACGTGATTGTCTATTCGAAGACTTACGAGGACCATCTAAAGCACCTGGCCGAGGTGTTCGATGCCCTGGCAGGCTTTGGCATGAAAGTGAAACCCTCCAAGTGCCATCTGTTAAAGCCGAAGGTACAGTACCTGGGACATGTGGTGAGTGCAGAAGGAGTAGCCCCCGACCCTGACAAAATCATGGCAATAAAGAACTGGCCAAGCCCCTCTAACATAAAAGAAGTGAGGCAGTTCCTCGGGTTGGTAGGCTACTACCAAAGGTTCATCCCCAGGTTCACCAAGATGGCAGCCCCTATGCAGGACCTCCTTATAGGACAATCTAAGACCAGAAGCCAAAAGCCACCCTTCAAGTGAGACAAGCCGGAAGAGGAGTCCTTCCGCCAGCTGAAGATGGCCCTCACGGGGATTGAGATCCTGGCCTACCCTGATTATGGCCAGCCTTTTATCCTCCACACAGACGCCAGTAATGTGGGGCTGGGAGCCGTACTGTCACAGAACCAACAGGGCAGAGAAAGGGTGATCGCGTACGCCAGCCGGAAGCTGAGGCCCACCGAGAGAAACCCGGAGAATTACAGCTCCTTTAAGCTGGAGTCCTTGGCAGTGGTGTGGGACGTAACAGAACGTTTCAAGCATTACCTGGCCTCTGTGAAGTTCACTGTGTACACGGACAACAATCCGTAGACACATCTGGACAATGCGAGACTTGGTGCCCTAGAGCAGCGGTGGATGGCCCGGCTAGCAAACTATGACTTCACCATCAAGTACCGGGCAGGCCGAGACAATGCCAATGCAGATGCCCTATCGAGAATTCCCCACTTGCCTGATGAGGGAGAAGATCCAGACGAGTTGGAGGAAATAGAGCTCCCTGCATTCCACCGGTACGGGGCCACTCAGTACTCCCACCGTGTAAGAGACAAAGACTTGACCACTGTCATGTTCAATCCCTTACCTCACCACGGCTGGGCTGAAACGCAAGATAGTGACCCTGCAATTCGCCTGGTGAAAGACCTGTTGACCCAGGCAGACGCTAGCCCTGGCTTGGACGCTCCAGAGGAAGCCAAGCAGTTATGGAAGGAGAAAAGCAGGCTATTCCTCTACGAAGGTAAGCTGTGCAGAAGGCTTGTCAACCACCGGACGCACGAGCTGACCTGGCAGGTAGTGGTCCCGAGACGAGATGCAGCAATGGTCCTGGAGGCCTACCATGACAGAGCGGGACACTTCGGGTGGAAGAAACTGGAGTTCCTACTGAGAGAGCGGTTCTACTGGGTCAGAATGAGAGGGGCCATAGAGAAGTGGTGCAGGGACTGCGGCCCATGTAACCTCAGAAGGAAGGACGGTACCAGCCAGAAGATGCCCTTGATGCCCATCATCACCAGGCAGCCTCTTGAGCTGGTAGCTCTGGACCATGTGAAACTGGCTCCAAGCCGGTTGGGCTACGTCTATGCCCTGACAATAGTGGACCACTATTCCCGGTTCCTGGTGGTGGTTCCTGTTAAAGACTTGACAGCCCAAACAGCGGCCAGAGCCTTCCAACAACACTTCTGCCGTCCACACGGGTATCCGGAACAGGTCTTGACAGATCAAGGTCCAGGGTTTGAGGCTGAAATCTTCCAGGAGTTCTGCAACCTCTACGGCTGTAAGAAGATTCGGACAACGTCTTACCACCCACAAACCAACGGGCTATGTGAGAAAATGAATAATATCGTCATTGATCTCCTCAAAACGTTGCCCCTGGAAGAACGCAGCCTGTGGCCGGAGAAGCTGCCAGACCTGATAGACTTATACAACCATATCCTGGTGAATGCTTCAAATTGCACCCCGGCTTACCTGATGAGGGCAAGACCAGGTAAGCTGCCGATAGACCTGGAGATGGGAGTCCTGACCCCCGAGGACACCTCCCCAGACGCGGACTGGGATACGGAACGGCGGCTACAGTACAAGAAGGTACAGGAGAGTGTGGAGAGGAGTCTGGCTCAAGCGAGAGAAAAGCAAGAGAGGCTCTTCAACCAACACGCCCCTGCTGGTCCCCTGGAACCTGGTGAGCAGGTCCTGAAGCGGAAGAGAAGGCTTCACAAGCTAGATGACCAGTGGGAGAGCGACCCGTACACAGTACTGCAGTCCAACCACAACAACCCGAAGGTATGTGTAATTACCAAGGATGGAGGAGAAACCACTAGCACCGTCTCCAGAGACCACCTAAAAAGGTGCCCCAAGCAACTACAGAGTGCAGGAGAAGATCAAGATGACCTTGAACCCGCAGAAGACAAGAAAGAAATGATCAGCACAGTTCTTGGAGAGTTCCCCCGGTCCTGGACTCGGATAAATGATGCAATAGTGGTACCCGTCCTACACTTCCTTCAACCAACCCAGCAGGAACCTACAGGAGAGCAGGAGGAATTAGAAGACCAAGCAGCCCTAGAGGCAGAAGAACCCATGCCAGCAGCCCAAGAGAGTCAACCCTCTGCTGACAGTGAGCCTGCCATACCTGCGGTAAGCCAAAGGACCCGCAGATAGCTGCCTGCACTGCCTGTAAACCCAGCTAGAAGCTGTACCCTGAATGCTAGTGGGGAAAGTCAGGTTAGACCACCACCAGACAGTGGGTTACGCAGGTCAACCCGGAGCACTAGGGGGCAAATACCAGCTCGCTGGAAGATCTAAATGCTGTATATTGTAAATGTTTTATGTTTGTTGCCTGGTTGCTAATTATGTTTTTCCAGTCTTTCTAGTTCATGGACTAACAGGTTATGGACGCTGAATAACCGGAACTGTCTTGTAGATAGTTGCACTTGGTGCCCTCTTTCGAAGATGGCCACGGAAGAAAAATCTGTCCGGTGTGGCCTCCTTGTGGCCCAAAGTAGAGAGCTCAGCCTTGTCGCCACGCCCAAGGCCAGGAACTTGGGGTTTATGGAAACAGGTCCCCACACCGTGGAAAACTTCACCTTGTTGGGTGACATGGACACCCGGTCACGGAAGCGCTGTGACCTCAAGGACAAAATATACTTGTGTATATGTTATGTTGTCATTTATACCCTGTATTTGTGGTTCCTGTTTAGTCCGAAGTACTAAATTTTACTAGGGGAGAATGTGTCACCCCAGGCCTGGATGCCACAAACAATAATCTGTGTCTGAGAGCAGGAGGGAGGTCCACTGGTTAGGGACAATTAGCATACAGCACCTCCTGTCCCAGGCCAGCAGGGGGAGCTGGCTGCCCCTATAAAAGCTGGAACTGGGGGCAGGGTTAGAGAGAACTGGAAGACCTAGCTCAGGAGTGAGACTAGTCCCAGAGAAGGAGGGACAGTTCAGCTGTAGCTGAGGAGTCCGTGAGGCAGAGGAGAAACTGCAAGCCAGGGACAGAGGCGACGAGAGCCGGTCCTGGAAGAGAACCAATCTACCGGGCATTGGGGTCCGGGGCTGTCAGGGTTACAAGCCCAGCAGCAGAGAACCAACCTGCGAGGGATTTCAGGTCCCTTGGCCTAAGAATCCTGGAGGCTCCGCCACACAGAGGGACCAGTACAGCGAGGAGCAAGCAACAGGTACCCAAGGCCCTAGTCGCATGCCATACAGGCGAGAAGTACACGGCCAGTTCAGGGACGTGGGCTATTACACCACGAAAAGGGGGATAGTCAGAAAGAGCATAGAGAGAACGGTAGGCCTACACACTCACCCTGACCAGTGGGGCTCGCCCGAATGCTCTCAGACACCCAGGCCCATTCCTAACCGGTACTGTTGGGTCATTAATAATATCTACAATAAAGACCCTGAACTGTTTGAAGCGGACTCTGAACTCTTACTATTGCGGCCTGCACTATCACCCCCAACATCCACCTACACTGCCCTGAGGCTACACTCTTCCCGTGGGGAGTTATCCTACACCTGTGCTGCACACCAACACCAGCCTCAGCAGTCTGCCTCGCAGCGGCGGTTATCCCTGACCGCAATCCACGGGTGGCGTAGTCGGACATTCAAAACACTGATAAATAGACTGCCACCATTTGGTCTGACCACCCTGAGCCACGGGATCGGGTTACCACTACTACCCCCATCAGCACCGTACACTAGAAGGCCCGGTTCCGTGTACCCCACGGCCCAGGGGGCGAGTCATGTGCATCAAATTATACATACAGATATGGGGCAGTGGGGCTTCATACTATATACAGGTGCTTCTCACAAAATTAGAATATCATCAAAAGTTAGTTTATTTCATTTCTTCAATGCAAAAAGTGAAACTCCTATATTATATAGAGTCATTACACACAGAGTGATCTATTATATAGAGTCATTACACAGAGGGATCTATTATATAGAGTCATTACACACAGAGGGATCTATTATATAGAGTCATTACACAGAGGGATCTATTATATAGAGTAATTACACACAGAGGGATCTATTATATAGAGTCATTACACAAAGAGGGATCTATTATACAGTCATTACACACAGAGTGATCTATTATATAGAGTCATTACACACAGAGGGATCTATTATATACAGTCATTACACACAGAGGGATCTATTATATAGAGTCATTACACACAGAGGGATCTATTATATAGTCATTACACACAGAGGGATCTATTATATAGAGTCATTACACACAGAGGGATCTATTATATAGAGTCATTACACACAGAGGGATCTATTATATAGAGTCATTACACACAGAGGGATCTATTTTAAGTGTTTATTTCTGTTAATGTTGATGATTATAGCTTACAGCCAATGAAAACACAAACGTCATTATCTCAGTAAATTAGAATACTTCATAACAACAGCTTGAAAAATGTTTTTAAAATCCGAAAAGGTGGCCTACTGAAATGTATGTTTAGTAAATGCCCTCAATAGTTGTTCGGGCTCCTTGTGCATCAATTACTGCATCAATGCGGCAATGTGGCATGGAGGGATCAGCCTGTGGCGCTGCTGAGGTGTTATGGAAGCCCAGGTGGCTTTGATAGCAGCCTTCAGCTCATCTGTATTGTGGGGTCTGGGGTCTCATCTTCCTCTTGACAATACCCCATAGATTCTCTATAATAGATTCTCTATGGGGTAAAGGTCAGGCGAGTTTGCTGCCAATCAAGCACAGCGATACTGTTGTGTGTAAACCAGGTATTGGTACTTTTGGCAGTGTGGACAGGGGCCAAGTCCTGCTGGAGAATGACATTTCCATCTCCATAAAGCTTGTGGGCAGAGGGAAGCATGAAGTGCTGTAAAATGTCCTGGTAGACGGCTGCGCTGACTTTGGTCTTGATAAAACACAGTGGACCTCCACCAGCAGATGACATAGCTCCCCAAACCATCACTGATTGTGGAGACTTCACACTAGACCTCCAGCAGCTTGGATTGTGGCCTCTCCACTCTTCCTCCAGACTCTGGGACCTTGATTTCCAAATGAAATGCAAAATTTACTTTTCATCTGAAAACAACACCTTGGGCCACTGAGCATCAGTCCAGGTCTTTTTCTCTTTGGCCCAGGTAAGACGCTTCTGGCGTTGTCTATTGGTCATGAGGGGCTTGACACAAGCAATGCGACACTTGTAGCCCATGTCCTGGATACGTCTGTGTGTGGTGGCTCTTGAAGCAGTGACTCCAGCAGCAGTCCACTCCTTGTGAATCTCCCCCAAATTTTTGAATGGCCTTTTCTTAGCAATCCTTTCAAGGCTGCGGTTATCCCAGTTGCTTGTGCACCTTTTTCTACCACACTTTTTCCTTCCAAGTCCATTAATATGCTCAGATACAGCACTCTGTGAACAGCTGCTTCTTTAGCAATGACCTTTTGTGGCTTACCCTCCTTGAGGAGTGTGTCAATGACTGCCTTCTGGACATCTGTCAAGTCAGCAGTCTTGCCCATGATTGTGGAGCCTACTGAAACTGACTAAGGGACCTTTTTAAATGCTTAGGAAGCCTTTGCAGGTGTTTCTTGTTAATTCTAATTTACTGAGATAATGACTTTTGTGTTTTCATTGGCTGTAAGCCATAATCATCAACATTAGCAGAAATAAACACTTAAAACAGATCACTCTGTTTGTAATGACTCTGTATAATATATGAGTTTCATTTTTTAGGATTGAAGAACTGAAATAAATTCACTTTTTGATGATATTCTAATTTTCTGAGAAGCACCTGTATGTAGCAGTGCGGCAATTATACTATATACAGTCAGGAGTATAAGTACTTGATACACTGAAAATTTCGAAAGTTTTTCCACCTACAAAGAATGAAGAGGTCTGTTTTGTTCTACTTAACTGCTGCAACTTGGACCTTTAACAGGATTTATATTTCACCTATGAGAAAGCATACTATGTGTATTTGGCAGATTAACTCAGGCTTGTTTATGACAAACTGAATACATGGATTGGAGTCCTATTTGTATACAGAATATTGACTATTAATGCTGGCAGAGTAAGTCTTAGGCTATATTCACACTAGGTGTTTTTTTTCTGCAGCAAAACATAATCTCTTGGCAGGAAAGAAGTAGCGTCAAAAACGCAGGTTTTGGTGTGTTTTTTTGCAGTGGTTCTTGGTGCATTTTTGGTGCGTTTTTCAGGATCCCAAAGTTCAGCTTTGCTTCCACCATAGACACATGAAAACAGGTCACCATTGCAAGACATATGTTCATGAAAAAGTACACATTACAAATGTAATAGGGGGGGGGTGAATTGGTCTGGAATAGTTTATCTAAGACCCTGGCAGTGCATTGAATTTGTAGGACACTATTTACTTTCACATTATGGTTTGCCATTGAGTTGCTCAGGCATTGTTCATTTTCACACCTCCCTGGGCCACACGTGTTGTTCAATCTCACACCTAGCTCAACCAATGTTTACTTTGTAGGCATCACTAATTTAATTAAACTGTAATAATCCAAGCTGCTATATCAGGTGACCAAGACAAGATGGTTTAAACTTGGGAAAATCACAAAAGTAAATGTGTGTCACATACTTGCTTTTTTCACTAAAAACGCAGCAAAATGTTCACACTAGGCTTTTTTTCAGCATTTTTTTCCACCACCCTTTTTTTTAATGGGTGAAAAACGCTGAAACAAGTGACATACTCTATTGCAAAAAGCCATGGAAAGCACAAAATACTGAGGACAAATAAGCAAGCTTTGTGCATGAGATTTCGGAAATCTCATAGACTTTGTTGGTACTGTAAAACGCAGCTGAAAATTTGCATAAAAAAGCCCGCTAAAAAAACGTCTAGTGTGAATATAGCCTTGTATAACAGTTCGCCAATGAGTTAGGATATATGACCACGATGCAGAAATGCTGCGGATTTTTCCTAAGCGTTTCTGCATCTCCCTGGATTGTCAAGCGCTTTGCCAAGTGATTTTAGCATCACTTGGAAAAGTGCTTGACAACTTGGTCACACTATATAATTCCATGCAACCGGCATGGATTTATATAGTGTGACCAAGTTACAATGCTGCAAATGCAGCATCAATAATAAAAAAAAAGAATAATAATGGTGAAAAATAAAAAAAAACCATTATACTCATCTTCCGATGGTCCTCGATCTTCTTCTCCGGTGCGTCTGGTGTCTTCGGCGGATCACGGTGCTGTAAAAGGACCTTCCATGACGTCATTTAGTCATGTGACAGGTCACGCGACCGCCGATGTCAGCGGTCGCGTGACCTGTCACATGACTAAATGGCATCATGGAAGGTCATTTTACCACCGCGAGCAGCCGAAGAGCCAGCAGCACCGCCGGGAGCAGACAGGGGCCATCAGAAGGTAAGTATATGTTTATTTTTTATTTTAATTCTATTTTAACTACAGGTACTATGGTACCCGGGTCTGGAGGAGAGTCTCTTCATCTCCTGACCCGGGTACCATCCATGCATTGAGTCGTATAGTATCCACATGTGTATTTTTAGTCATTCGGATGTTATGCGTTCCAATGCAAGTCAATGGCGGCTAAATCGCAGCGACTCTGCAAAATTAAAGGACGTGCTGCGGATTTTTCCGCAATGATAATCTGCAGCGGAAATCTCTGCAGCATGTGCACAGCACATGCGGATTATCATTGGGAACCATTGCAGACCTATCACCAAGCGTTTTTTAAGTGTTTCCGCGGCGGAAGTTACGCTGCAGAAACGCCTAAGAAACGCATAGTGGGCACACAGCCTTAAAAGTTCTATGGTGAAGAAAAACACGTGAGATAATAAATGCGAAATATACAATATTTCCCATAATATGACTGAGGATATCTTTAGGGTGTATTCACTGTTTTTTCTTCTGCAGCAATAAATGCTGTGTTTTACAGCACCATCTTAGTGAATGACATTTCTGAAATCTCATTCACATGCTGTTTTTTTTGCATTTTTTTAAAATCTGCAGCTTGTCAAGTCTTTCAGAGGTTTTGCAGCATTTTTCACCCATTCAAATGAATGGAAAAATAAACACAAGTAAAAACACCTGAATTTTAAGCAGCGTTTTTCCTGCCTCCTTTGATTTTTGAGGTAGAAAAAAAATGCTGCCAAAATCCAACTTGTGAACACACCTTTATCCTGGTTGTGTTCTAATTGGATATAAAATAGAACGGCCATGATAACATGGGTAGTTAATTGTATGGTGTTTTCACTTTATATATTACCAGGCCGCATTCTATTTGCGCAGAGCTGCTCCGTGAAGATTCTATCACAAGATTCCGTGATGACATCACAGGTGATGGTGACATCACTGCTCACAGTCGCTATATATACAATGCACATAGGCTCACCCGTGCCTTTCTTGGCTCTATAGTGACTGATAGCACTTGCAGTTTTTCACTATGGCTGGAATTGTTTTGGACATTTCTCAGGTAAAAGCACTATTGTTGATCCTTATGATCAATCGTCCTAACAGTGTGCTTCTACCACCCGATGGCGTCCTCAGCTTCACTCACCGGCTGGTGATGGAGCTAGTAAAGGATTGCGTGACCAAACACCGACAACGTCGTCTAACGTCAGACTATCTGACGGATTTACTTCAGAACATCAGGACATTACTACACCAGGTAAGTGGCGGACACTCTGCACAGAACATCTCAATATTAATAGATAATAATGGAGGGATAGAAGCTTTTTCTTCTAATATATCGTATTTTGCAGACCATAAGACGCACCAAAAATTTTTGGGAGGTAAATAGGAAAAACATTTATTATAATAAAATGGGGGTCTGTCTTATAGTCCTGTCTTATAGTCCGAATTTTCGGTTTCTTACTGAGGGGGGTGGTGGCAGTGGAGCGAGGTCACAGGAGGCAGAGTCGCTGCTGCAGGAAGTCGGCAGTAGGAGTGGGGCGCTGCTGTGGGCCCCAAGCTGGGAGGAGCGGGGTGTCCAGAAGGTGCGAGGCTGCGGGCCCTGGGCTTCAAGGAAATGTTAGCGGTAATTCAGGAGGGGAGGCCCTGCTCTGCTTATTGATTTCTCTGCAGTGGGCTTCAAGAAGTAGGCTGCTGGAGATGGCCAATACACAAATTGAGATCTCAGCTCGTCATTGAGCCGAGATCTAAATCTGCACATGCACTGCCTCCAGCGGCCATTTGCCTGAAGCCCACCGCCAGAAAATCAATGGGCAGAGCGGGGACTCCCCTCCTAAATCACCGCTAACATTTCCTTGAAGCCCAGGGCCCGCAGCCTCGCACGTCCTGGACACCCCGCTGGCCCGCAGGAGCGCCCCATTTCTACTGCCGGCTTCCTGCAGCAGTGACCCCACCTCCTGTGACCTCACTCCACCACAGCCACCCCCCTGGTAAGCTACATTCAGACAATTATTATTATTAATAATCTGTCTGATATGCTGGGGTGGAGAGCTCCAGAGTAGGGGGGATGCACGGGAGAAATCTTGTATGCGATTGTGGGAAGAGGAGATAAGAGGGGAGTAGAGAAGAAGATCTTGTGAGGATCGGAGGTTGCGTGCAGGTAAGTACCGGGAGACTAGGTCACAGATATATGGAGGAGACAGGTTGTGGGTGGCTTTGCATGCCAAGGTTAGGGTCTTGAACTGGAGTCTCTGGGTAATGTGGAGCCAGTGAAGGGATTGGCGGAGCGAGGGGAAAAGCCAGGGAATAGGCGGGGTAGCGGGGGGACAGGTGGATTAGTCAGACAGCAGAGTTTAGGATAGATTGGAGGGGTGCGAGAGTGTTAGAAGGGAGGTCAAAAATTTTGGAAAAAAAAGCATCTTATAGTCCATAAAATACGGTAAAACACAACGAGTCCCCAAATACAGTATGTAGTCATTGTATCTGCAGACAGAGAACCGATGTCACATACAATTTCCGCCTCCATTCTGACCGCTCTCATCTGAAAATTCTCTTTTCCATTTTTCCTTCTTTATAGGCTGAAGAAAGATCTCAGACTGAAGATTTGGCTGTCTTTAAAGAACTGGCCGAAAAAGTCCTGTCTATACTAGAACGCTCATTGGAACGCCCGGTAAGGATCAATATTAATAGACGTATTTTAATCCACCGTATCTGAGGAGACTTTCTGAGAAAAGGTCTGAAGATGGCGCGGGATTTGTATCGTTACAATTGGTGCATCTGTAAATGTTGGTTTAGTCCTTCATGATTTATGTATTTGGTGATTTAGTAAAATCTTCCACATATTAATTATATATATTATATCTATCAGGAAACAACAGGAGGCGACGCCAAATATGGGCAAAATGTGACCCCGAAAATCCCTGACCCTAATAGGAGTCAGCCGGAGCTGAACAGCGATCTGATTACAGGTGAGCGATCACCCGACCTTCTACAAGGAATGTCCAGATATTACAGAGGACGGAGGATAATGTTAGATTTACTCTCTACTCTGTGTAATGGGAACCTGGCAGCACATTGTTACATATAGAAGTAGTGGTGTGACGGTATAGGCCATTGTCCCCTAATAATAATTGTTTGTAGAAATCCAATGTGCCAGTCAGGAGAAATGTAAAGTAGACACCATATACAAATCAGAATGGAAGTGCGCTGGGGGCGTGAAAGAAGAAATCCAAGTGCAGTGACACGCCCCCAGTGCACTTCCAGGCTAATTTGCAAATCTCTCCTATGTTTCAGCTCTCTTACCATCACTCGTATGTGCAGCGTGGGTGGGGGCTTCCTCATTCATGTGATGGAGGGTCCATTCTGCAGTGCTATAGCAAGTAACATGAAATAAATTAAATTTAAATTGCATTACTGCTCTAGAAAATGGGAAAAAACTAAGATACTGAGCACATAATTTGGCCAATTCATGAATGCCCAGCAGCCAATGACAAGGCGATCTTTTTGTTGGAATCCTCTCCTAATGTGAATCCTCTCCTAGGCTGAAGCCTACATTTATATGGGTAGGTAGGATCCTGTTGTAATTAAAACCACCCCGGGCTGATGTGTGGAGATAGGTTCCCAGCAAAAAAGGTCGCCTTGCCGTGACTGCTAGGCATGCACCCAGCAAAAGAAGGTCGTCTTGCCGTGACTGCTGGGCATGCACCCAGCAAAAAAAAGGGTCACCTTGCCGTGGCTACTTGGCATGCACCCAGAAAAAGAAGGTCGCCTTGCCGTGGCTGCTGGCCATGCATGAATTGGCCAAATTATGTGCTAAGTATCTTCCTTTTATCCTATTTTCTACAGCAGTAATGCAATTCAAATTTAATTTATTTCATGTTTACATGCTATAGCGTTACAGAGTGCAACTTTGTTAGTTATATATTTGGATGGCTACTCTTAGTATGCACCTGTTCACACCCATTTTCTTTTCGGAAGTGATGGTCAGTCTTTTGTTATTTATGAAGGGGTTCCTCCATCATTTACATTACATTTATCTATGGATTCCCCGTATATTCTCATATTTAGAATCCCCATATAACGAGTATTAATCCCATTTACAGACATCTTGTCATTTCTCCGTTATATTGCTGTATTATCTATGTAGGAATAATATCCTCTAATATATTTCATTTCTTCATCATTATTTTAGAAACAACTGAGCTGTCGAATCCTAACAATGGAATTAGTGAGATCCCGGAGATCCAAGAATCCGTAAGTATCATAGAGGGGGATGCGTGTGTATCATCAGATCATGGGGTGTGAATGACTCGTCCAGTATTATCCCCCATACAACCATGGGACGTCTCTATTCTAAGTGTAGATGACCCTATGGTGTTAATTACATTTGAATTACAGGGAATCTGTCACCAGGTTTATGCTATTTGGTCTGAGAGAAGCATGATGCAGGGACAGAGACCCTGATTCCATGTGTTGATTACTTTACTCGGTGGAGTAGTTGTGATAAAATCACTATTTATTTCTGCTGCAGAGCTCTGAATGCTGAGTCTTGTATAACCCCGCCCACACCATTGATTGGCAGCTTTCTGTGTACACTGTGCATAGGCAGAAAGCTGCTAATCAGTGGTGGAGGCAGGGGTACAGAGCAATAGGACTACCTGGCTAGACAGATAGTCTTCTAGTGATAATCTACTGATTTTATTGAAACAGCCACACACAGCCTAGTAAGTAACACATCACTGGAATCAGGGTCTCTGCCCCTACATCATGGTGCTTTCAGAATACATAGCAAACACCTGGTGACAGATTACCTGTAAGTCCTCCTCTGTGTGATCTCCCACATTATCCAGAATGTTATAGTAATGTATGATGACCGTTGCAGGGCGGCTCCAGGATTTCGTGGGCCCTGGGCGAAAGAGTCTCAGTGGCCCCTTTAACACATACCACGATTCATGATGCACAGATACCGCAGATAAATATATATATATATATATATATATATATATATAGTACAAGGCCGAAGATTTCACTTCTTACATTACATGAGCGATATCTATTGTAAATTCCACAATAACTCAGAAAGCGGCGAATCCTCACAGCTCACAGTGCAGACCGGACAGTAATGTCCTCCACACAGTATAATGGCACCACATAGTCCTCTATACCGTATTATGAGCTCCATATATTGCTCCATATAGAATAATGGACCCCATAAAATGCTCCACGCAGGCTGTGCCCCCATATAATGCCCCATGCAGGCTGTGACCCCACACATAATGCCCCATGCAGGCTGGCCCCCCACATAATGCCCCATGCAGGCTTTGACCCCCCACATAATGCTCCATGCAGGCTGTGACCCCCACATAATGCCCCATGCAGGCTTTGACCCCCCACATAATGCCCCATGCAGGCTGTGCCCCCCCCCCACATAATGCCCCATGCAGGATGTCCCCCTCCCACATAATGGCCCATGCAGGATGTCACCCCCCATATAATTCCCCATGCAGAATGTCCCTCCCACATAATGTCCCATGCAGGCTGTGCCCACCACATAATGCCCCATGTAGGCTGTGCCCCCCCACATAATGGCCCATGCAGGATGTCACCCCCCATATAATTCCCCATGCAGGATGTCCCCTCCACATAATGCCCCATGCAGGATGTCCCACCCCACATAATGCCCCATGCAGGATGTCCCCCACACATAATGCCCCATGCAGTATATCCCCCCCACATAATGCCCCATGCAGGATGTCACCCCCCATATAATTCCCCATGCAGGATGTCCCCCCCACATAATGCTCCATGCAGGATGTCCCACCCCACATAATGGCCCATACAGGATGTCACCCCCCATATAATGCCCATGAAGAATATCACCCCCCCCCATATAATGCCCCATGCAGGATGTCCCCCCAACACATACTGCCCCATGTAGGATGTCACCTCTCACCCCATATATTGCCCCATGCAGGATGTCACCTCTCACCCCATATAATGCCCCATGCAGGATGTCACTTCTCCCCCCATATAATACCCCATGCAGAATGTCACTCCCCCCATATAATGCCCCATGCAGGATGTCACCCCCCATATAATGCCCCATGCAGAATGTCACCTCTCACCCCATATAAAGCCCTATGCTGGATGTCACTTCCCCCCCCCATATAATGACCCATGCAGGATGTCACTTCTCCCCCTCATATAATACCCCATGCAGGATGTCACCCCCCTATATAATGCCCCATGCAGGATGTCCCCCCCATATAATGCCTCATGTAGGATGTCACCTCTCACCCCATATAATGCCCCATGCAGGATGTCACTCCCCCCATATAATGCCCCATGCAGGATGTCACTTCTCCCCCCCCATATAATACCCCACGCAGGATGTCCCTACCTCCCCCCCATACAATGCCCCATGCAGGATGTCACTTCTCCCCCCATATAATGCCCCATACCTCCATACATAAAAAAAAAAAATCAAATGCTCACCTCACTGCTCACCAGCTGTGGAGAGGTAAGTATTGTGCCGGCCGTGGTCCTGAGCAAGCATTGGGGGGGGGAGCAAGGCCCACTAGCTGGCGCTGGCACCACTCTCCTCTGCTCACCGGTCCCATACCGCGCCAGGGTGCCCGACAGCAAGTGGGCCCCTCGCCTACTCAGGGCCCCGGCACTTGCCTGGGTGTGCTGGGTGCTAGCGCCAGGTCTGCCCAGCGTCCGGTTTGTATCCTCCCAACATCATATCAGTGTAAATCATCTGGGACATAATATGGGGGGAGAAGTTTTTGCATCTGTAACTTTTTTCCTGCATCTTCAATAAATCAGTATTATTTCTTATTCTTTTATAGAGCGTGATCGATTCATTGGTTCCGGCGAGAAAGCCGCATATGAGCGACTATGAAACTTCCAAACTCATCAGCAGTGGAAATTTTGGGTGAGATTTCTGTTGCCATAATCCACATTTCTCAGGGTTCCCTATGACAATGCTTCTGCCCCTGCACTCTGCCATTCAGTGTTATCATAGGGAAATTATGTGATCTGTAGCAAATCAAACTGTAAGGAAAGCGATTTAAATAATATAATTACATATAATATAATATATAATAATATAATATTATTACATTCGCCTGTGCTAGACCCTCATCTGTTCTTATGCTGCCTCCTCCACCTGAGCTTTTCTGCTCTCCACTCTGATCTTTGTTTTGATGGGGGGGGCTCCATTATGAAGCTGATCAGAGAAGTTGGCTACACATGGTCACATGAAGGGTGACACCATATTGACGTCAATGACATCTACACCCTCCACCATGACCATGTGGGCCCAATCACTGGCCTCAGCAGCAGAAGAGAGCCCTGGAGCACATTCATTTTGGACCAATTTTATTTGCACTAAATTGTATTTGGTCAGTTATAGCGAATCTGCCCAAAGAGAATTTCGATAGATTCTCGTATCTATAATGTGACCTGGGTGATGGCTCCGGCAGAAGTGGCATTGTGGAGACCTCCAATAGGTGATCTATGTAGTGCTATTTTATGTATTTCTAGATGTGCATTTATAGTGGCGGCCAGACTTTTAGTATTATACATATGCAAATTGTCTCTTCAGAGAGGAAGCAAACTAGAACTCCACCTATAGGAAGTAGCAATCCTAAAAGTCAATATCGACCCTTTAACAAGCCTTGTCACATGACTTAGGATAATAGCCAAAACCAAAATCTCAATTTGCAGGAACTGTGTTCTGGGGTACTGCCCCTCTTCAGTGCAAAGTGTGAGATATGGTTTGACTGGGTGAGAGGTGTCTGACCGGTATCCAAGGGGTTGACGTTTCTCCTTGCGGACATGAGGAGACTTTTAAGCCACAATGCTCCTCTGGGAAATAGGATTGCTACTTCCTATAGGTGGCACTAGGGTGCTAGTTCTCTTCCTCTCTGAAAAGAGACAATTTGCATATTTCCCAGAAGAGCATTGCAGCTTAAAAGTCTCCTCACCTTGACATGCTTAACATGGCTTTTTCCGCAAGGAGAAACGTTACCGCTTGGATCCCGGTCAGATGCCTCTCACCCAGCCAAACCATATCTCACACTTTGCACTGATGAGTGCTTGTACCCCAAAACATAGTGTCCGAAAATTGAGTTTTTGGTTATGGCTATTATTCCATGTCATATGATAAGGCTCGTTAAAGGGTCGATATTGACTTTTAGGATTACTACTTCCTATAAGGGGCACTAGTGTTCTAGTTCTCTTCCTCTCTGAAGAGACAATTTGCATATTTCCCAGAGGATCATTGGGGCTTAAAAGTCTCCTCACCTTGACAAGCTTAACATTTCACTCTCCGCAAGGAGAAATGTTACCCCTTGGATACCAGTATTAAACATATAATGATTTCTATAGATGGATTATTAATAAGGATTTATTATAACCGATGGATTCTCCTTCTCTCCAGGGCCGTCTACTTAGTGCATCATAAAGACTCACACCAGACCTTTGCTATGAAGAAAATGGCTAAGCGGAACCTAAATACTGCACAGAGATTGGAATGGGCCTTTCTGGAGAGGGACATCTTAACATTTGCTGATTGTCCCTTTGTGGTCTCCATGCTCTGCTCCTTTCCAACTAGATCTCACCTGTGTATGGTCATGGAGTATGTAGGAGGTAAGACACATCTATTGTATTATATTCAGCCCATGTCTGCTTTCATCTTATCACTGCTCATATCATTAGGACATTGTTGGTTACATCCCCACAGAGCATTTACTATAGGTTATCTATTACCAAGATGCTCGTAAATTCATTGATCTTGGTGCAGGGGCGCTATGGGGCTCATCAGTCGGAGGGGGTCTGTCGACGCTCGGCAGTGGGCAGCATCCCTCCACCTGTCATCACAATTTCAGCGGTATTTGCTTCTTCAAGGAGGTGGGGTTGGTGGGGGCAAAAATACTGAGTAGGTGGCTAGTAGGGGCCAAAATACTGAAAGGGGGCCGTATTACTAGATATGGGGGGACTGTGAATGATGAGTGGAGGTCATCATATTAAGTGGGGTGCTGTGGGGGTCCTCACTCTATATGGAGGCCCCCATTCTGTGTGGGGACATCATACTGAGTGGGGAGTTATGCGGACCATTATATTGTGTGAGGGACTGTGGGAACCATTATCCTGAGTGGGAGGGTTGCTGTGGGTGCCATCACACCGAGTAGGGGGTTGTGGCTGGCCTCCTTCTAAGTGGTGGCCTCCTTAGGAGGATTCACTGTGGGGATACCATACTCATTGAGTGTGGGTGTGGGCATTTTTGGGAGCATCATACTCTAAAATGGCCATAAAAGTTGTATTGCTGGTGAGAACACCAAGCTGCTTCAACAGGGATATAAATATATTTCTTTTTTATTTTTTAGGGTTGGGGGCAATTACAACTTTTGATATGGGGTCTTGTGATTTCTATGTACGCCACTATCTGTGTGATCTCCCCAGGATGTTTCCGCTCACTGCTCATTATACATCATGGTTATCTGCTCGTGGTATATCATGGTTATCTTCTGTATAAACCCCTCACCGGTCATATTTCCTTTCTTCTATAGGTGGAGACTGTGGGACCCTTCTAAGCACCAGGGGTCCTTTCTCTGTCCCCATGGCCCGCTTGTACTTTGCAGAGGCGGTACTTGCCGTGGAATACCTGCATAGTTACGGTGTGGTGCACAGAGACCTGAAGCCGGAAAAGTAAGTGCCCCCGAAGTATAATAAAGTGGGGAAAGTTGTCATTTATTATCATTCAGTCTGTGAGGCTAAAACCATCTTCTCTTTTGCAGCCTCCTGATTACATCTACTGGACATATTAAAGTTACCGATTTTGGGATTTCAAAACTTGGTCTAATGATACCGAAAACCAACACCTACAAGGAATTAGCAGTGGACATCTCCAGAGAGTTCCAGGACCGTGAGGTCAGCATCACCTACAAGAACTTAGCTTGTTATTTGCAAATCTCATCACACTATTGTCTCTTCTCTACGTTCTTCCTTTCTAGAGAACTTTTCCACTAATATTTTATCTTCTGCATTGTGTTTTAACGATGATATCTTGTCATAATAATTGTTTCATCGATTCTCATCTCTATGTTCTGTTGGTTTCCAGTTCTGTGGCACCCCATGTTACATAGCCCCAGAGATCATCCTGAAAGAAGGCTATGGAAGACCTGTTGACTGGTGGTCATTGGGGATCATCCTGTATAAATTCCTGCTGGGATGTGTACCATTTGATTCTGATTCCCTCACTGAGCTTTATAAAAGGGTTGTCATTGGTGAGTAGAATAATCCGATCATTGCGTTGATTGGTTACATTTGTTTAGTTATTTCCTTTGCTCTAAGTTACAGTCCAGTAAAGAGGTTTTATTTTCTGTAATTTTCTATGTAACAGGAGAACTAATTTGGAATTGTGATCGCGCTCCACCCCTGGATGCTCAGAATCTCATCACTGAGCTGCTCAGAAGAAATCCTGTGCGTAGACTTGGGACAGGTAACAGATATACTAGTATTAATATTCCCTTATTAGACCAAGGACATATCGCTCATGTCCATGAAGATCAGCATTTCTCTATCAGCTCATCTACTGTATTTCTAGTTCTCCACACTAAGACTTCCAGTTTATTTCCTTCATGTCGGCTCAGTTTTGTCATTAGTTCAGATTACGATAAACTGTTCAGATATGGAGCCATCCCTGACTATGTCCGCATCACTTTTGTTTTTCTTTTTCTAGGAGGAGCATTTGAGATCAAGGTTCATCCATTCCTGAGTGACTTGGACTTTGACAACATTCTGAGCCAGGAGCTGGAGTATGTTCCTCAGCTTGTTTCAGACGCAGACACCAGCTTATTTATCAGTAAGTAGAAGGAGACGTCATCTAGACTAAGCGACTGTTTGTCTCATCTTCCCTAATATGTGATCATCTGTTCCCATTAATATTAGTGATAAATAGTGACTGTGTTATACTGACAACCTCTAATAATACTTCATTACCTATTTCTTGTAGATCATTCTGATATAAACAAACATCTGGTCTCAAAGGATGAGGAAGGCACAAGTGAGAACAATGAGAGCCTTGACTTCCAAAATTTTACGTCATCTTCTGAAAAGCTTTGTAAAGTAAGTATGTGATTAATAAATCCAAAATATGTAAAAAAAAAGAAAAAAAACTCTAAAAGTACATAAAAAAATATTTTATATCTTATTTTTATCCGTATTTAGCTCTGTACCATCGCTACCAGGATGGTGAACAATGAGGATCCCAATGCCCCTCCAGAGTATACACAAGAAACCAACACAAACATCTCAGAAATGTGAGTAGATTAGAAAGGGTCATTACTTCATTACTGGGAGTTCCAGGCTGATCTATGTACACAACACCAAATATAGGACATAAATAACAGAATATCAAATGCAGCATTCACCGTTTCATGGTTAACGGTCATTGTACTTTTGGCTTCAGAAAATGCAGAAGATAACAGCCCATAATTGTGGCATGTCATGCATTTTTAGCACTGCCTACTCTGTAGGAGAGCTGTAGTATTACTTGCCAGACATTCTTGGTAGTTGTGTTCTGATCCATGGAAGGTAGTTTGGAGCAGAAAACCTTCCCCACTATGACAGTCATATGTCCTATTAGGCCTTATAGTCAGTGTTCTTATAGTGAGACAACCCATTTTATACTGTGTTTACTTACGATTTACATGTTTTTCTTCTTCAAACAGGCAGAAAGAATCTGTTCCTGTATGTAATACAGACTATGCTGTTACCATCTTGCCACCCTCGTCTCCATTGCTAGGTATGTACATGTCTACAGCACCAACAATGTGAATGTTGACTTCAAGGCTCAAATATTTCCACATGGTTTTTCTGGTCTACTATGTTATCCATGTTTCATGGATCTCAGCTATGTTGACCATGGGTTCGTACTGTATCCCTATTTCCCTAATTTTGTACAGGAGTTTTTTTTCATGTATTCTGTTTATTACGTTGCATCATCTTTTAACCTAGTGAGATATAGCGACTGTGTTATACTGACACCCTCTAACAATCCTTCATTACCTATGTCTTGTAGATCACTCTGATGAAAACAACCATCTGATCTCAGAGGATACGGAGGGCACAAGTGAGGACGATGAGAACTTTATCTTCCGAATATTTGCATCATCATCTTCTGAGAGGCTTTCTAAAGTAAGTATGTGATCGATAAATCCAAAATATGTACAAAAAAGGATCTATAAAATTAAAAAGTATATATATTTAATAACTTATTGTTATCCACATTTAGCACTCTACCACCACTAACGGGATGGTGAACAACGAGGATCCCAAGGCCCCTCCAGAGTGTACACCAGAATCGAACACAAACATCTCAGAAATGTGAGTAGATTATGGGGTCATTACTGGGAGCTCCAGGCTGATATATGTGCACAACATCAAATATAGGACATAAATACCATAATATCAAATGCAGCATCCACCGCCCCATGGTTATGGGTCATTGTGCTTTCAGCTTTCGGAATTGTTGGATATAACAGCCCATAATTGTGGCCGGTCATGCACTTTTAGTGCTGCCCTCACTGTAGGAGAGATGTAGTATGAAATGCCGGCCATTCTTGGTAGTTGTTTTCCTCTCAGCTCTCTATAAAAGGTAGTCTTGAGCAGAAGACCTTCCCCACTATGACAGTCATATGTCCTACTAGTCCTTATAGTCGGTGTTCTTCTAGTGAGACAACCCCTTTTATATGGAGTTTACTTGAGATTTACATGTTTTTCTTCTTCAAACAGGCAGAAAGTATCTGTTCCTGTATGTAATACAGACGATGCTGTTACCATCTTGCCACCCTCGTCCCCATTGCCAGGTATGTACATGTCTACAGCACCAGCAATGTGAATGTTGACTTCAAGGCTCAAATATTCCCACATGGTTTTATACAATACTATAGGTCTCTTATGTTATCCATATTATGACAAAGCAGATCCTATAAGAAGATATTGTTATTGATTTTTTTTTTTAATTTTTCATCAGAATTTCCATCTCATGAAGAAAGAAAATCGGCAATAAATCTGAGTATGGAGCAACAAAACTCAGAAAATGGAAAAAATGGGAAAAAGAGACGAGGTAAGTGTGAGAATCAACTCCATGTTGTGTGATGTCAGTGAGAATAATTCATGTGGAGTAGATGTCATCTGTCAGTGATGGGATTGTCACATGTATGATTGCTGACAATGACCCCTGACCTCTGTATGATAATATTCCTCTGCCGTCCGGCCACAGTGACTGCACAGCATTATCATGTAATATGGAGTCCCATCACTTACATTATATTTATTTCTCTTGTCATAGGTTCCATCTTCCGCCGGATCTTATCATCCTGCCGGCGTGGATTATCCAGGGCTGCTCGCGCATTTGCATGCTGTCACTGTTGCCCTAAAACCATCTAAAAGACGGGACACCTAAGCATCTAGCGCCCTGAAGTCCAGCAGATCCATCATCACTGCTGGAGCTGTATAGAAGGACCTTCACCATCTACCTGTGGCCTTCTGACTGGTCAACCTGGACAAGTTTCAGTAACGCCTCTGTCATCGGGCTCCGCGGTATTCATACTGCTCGTCTAACTTGTCATTTACTGATCACCTGGTATCTGACCTCGGCTATCTTCCTGACTTTGATTTAGTCTTTTGATAATGTTCACGATTTTATTCATCCCATTATTAATTAAAAAAAAGTAAAATCTGTTACTGTTGCTCTGATTCCTTTTTGTCTTGAATTCACAAATACTTGTAACTCACTAATTGCTCTTCTTCTCACTAAATGTATTTCTCATTATCCTTAATGCAGCAGTCAGTCTCATATTTCTGTCCAGCAGTTACACTGGTGCCTCCACCCTGTACCAGTCATTACACTCATCCACAAACCTCTGCACCCTGCTGCACAGTCCTGCATCTCTACCATATCTATACTCCAATGAGCTAAGATTAACATCCTCCATAATCAGGACCTCCCACTCTCATGTCCAAGACATTTTCTCTGCTGCACCAGCTCTCAGGAGTGCACTACTGCAGGCAATCATGTTCATTCCCACTATCAGAGATTTTAAGTGTGCAGTAGAAACAGATTATTTGTGGCAGGACTATCAAATCACCTCACTATTCTAAGTTTTTCCTACAGCACTCAGTAGCACTTAATATTTGTACATATACAGATAATGGTTGGTGACTGGTTCATGCAGCCTTAATTCCACAAAGATAGAAATAAAAGGTCAACATGTTTCATACATCCAAACCATCCTTAATCATGGCAGAAAAACATAATTTTAAGTTCCCACTATGAATATTTGGTGAGATATCACAGCTGTGTATTTTCACAGCACAAAGAACGCATCTTACAGATCAGCAAATCACAGTGTGCTGACGCTTAATGTTGTAGTTTTGAACAACACCATTCATTTTATCATATAATGTGTTGAAAAATGAGAAAAAATGCCAGGTTTGGGCTCCTTCATTTTACAGTGTGTATTGTGTTGTAAAAACAAACTGGCAAAATGATTCAGAGTCAGTAGTACGATTACTGTGATACCAAACTTATAAGGTTTATATATATAAATATATATATATATATATATATATACAGTGTTTAGCATAAATCAGTACACCCAAATAGATTTGTCAGCAAACCTGTAGTTTCCTTTCAGAATCATCATTTTATATGGGATACCATACTACAAAATACTCTCGCAAATTTGAGCCATTGAATGCAAACAAGATTTGGTATTTTGCAGACCCCAAAAAAGTAATTTTCTTAACAAACTCATTCAAGATCATGTTTCAAAAATGAGAACATCCCAGTAACAGTCTTAAGAGAAAAGCTAAGTTTAGACAACAAAATTCTAATTAACAAGAACTGAACCACAGGTAAGTGTAATTATTCATTAAACAGATGTCCAGCAGACAGGTGTCTGTAAAAGGAAGTTACTTAATAAAGAAAACTCCTTCCCATTTCATGCTATCAGCAATGGCACCACATAGAAGGGAAATGTCACAAAACCTGAGAAAGAAAATAATTTCTTTGCAATAAATGTGAAGTCTACAAGAAGATCAGCAAAACTTTACTTATCAGTCAGAATACTGTAGCAAAAGTGATGCAAAACTATAACAAAGATGGAACTGCAACCATCTTACAGAGACGTCCAGGCCGACTATGGAAGTTAACACCTAAACAAAAGCGTCCTCTGATGAGAAGGGTAAGTGGCACCACATAGAAGAGAAATGTCACAAGACATTTCTGAGAAAGAAAATAATTTCTTTACAAAAAATGTGAAGTCTACAAGAAGATCAGCAAAGCTTTTCTTATCAGTCAGATGGAAGCTAACATCTAAACAAAAGCATCTTCTGATGAGAAGAAAATCGACAGGCAAATTCATTGCTATTAGCTGAAGAAGTAGAAAGCCAAACTAGGGTGAGTGTTTTCCATAACACGACACGGTGTACACTGCAAATGAATGGCATTCATGAGTGTCCTCCACAAAGGAAGCCTCTCTCCCTTAAAGCCCATGAACAATAAAAGTCCGTCTACAATTTGCCAGGGTCCATGCTTAAAACTATGAGGACTACCGGGACTGTATACTGTGTATGTGCATCTTATGTGTATGTCTGTATTTTATGTTTGTGTGCACTATGTATATGCATACGTTAAAATGTGTATAGAGTATTAGCATGTGCAAATTTTATATGTGTGCCTAATATAAATATACATGGAAATGTATATGTAGGTGGTGCCTGATGGAGGGTGGGGGACCCAGATCAGAAGTCCTGATTAAGGGCCCTTCACTGTCATTGTCTGCCCCTTATATAAACAGTAAAATCCTCTTTAATAACTGGACTTCCATTGGGGTGGACTTCTCATAGATGGCCAGTAGGCATACTATATTGTGAATCTGGGCATCTCTCACAGAAAATCTGATCTGGATATGAGGGTGGTCTTCTATAAGCGGTGATGTTTTGGAGAGATTTAGGGAAAAGTCCCAATGCTTATCCATCGATCTGGTAATTTGAGTAAAATATTTGTGTTGATAACTGATCACAAAGTCACAAAATATGTAAGATTTGGCATAACCTGGTTCATTTTTCAAAAAGTTATGCTCAATTTTTTTAGCACCAAGTTTTGTTGCTTTTTTGTAGACTTACACTAACTTAGTATATTGTGTGAGAATTAAATGAATTATGAATTAGTTGGCGCATTTTACCACACTCTGGGGGTCCCTGACAGTCCTTCTTTACCGGCCCTGTAGTGATGCCAATGTAAACTTCCAAGTGACCGCGCAGTCAATCACTGTCACGAATGCAGGACAACCTATGATTAGCTAATTTTTGGGAAATCCTTATAACAAAAGGGGATTGAAAATATTTACAATTATTTTAAAAGCATTAAAAAAAAACAGACCCAATACTTATAATTAGTTTGTTGAAAGTAGTCTAATTAAAGGGAGCTGAAAGGATTAGAGATTATGAACCCGATTCACCAGTGTTTTTGCCAGAAAACTGGCATAAAGCTCTTGAAAAGTTGCAAAGTTTTGTGACTTTTCCCATTTTCACATAATTTTAACTTCTTTAACCCCTTAAGCCCCGCGGGTGGTTTGCACGTTAATGACCGGGCCAATTTTTACAATTCTGACCACTGTCACTTTATGAGGTAATTACTCTGGAACGCTTCAACGGATCCCCCTGATTCTGAGATTGTTTTTTCGTGACATATTGTACTTCATGATTGTGGAAAAATTTCTTCGATATCACTTGCGTTTATTTGTGAAAAAAACGGAAATTTGGCGAAAATTTAGAAAATTTTGCAATTTTCAAAATTTGAATTTTTAAGCCCTGAAATCAGAGCGATATGTCACACAAAAGAGTTAATAAATAACATTTCCCACATGTCTACTTTACATGGTATCCGCTAACAATTTGAGCCGATTTTCCATTCAATTTGTTAGCGGATACCATGTTGCATTTAGAGAGTCCCTGCGTGCCCAAACATTGGAGCTCCCCCACAAGTGACCCCATTTTGGAAACTAGACCCCCCAAGGCACCTATCTAGATTCATAGTGAGCACTTGGAACCCCAGGTGCTTCACAAATTGATTCATAAAAATGAAAAAGTGTTTTTTTTTTTCACTTTTTCATTTTTACGAATCAATTTGTGAAGCACCTGGGGATTCCAAGTGCTCACTATGCATCTAGATAGGTGCCTTCGGGGGTCTAGTTTCCAAAATGGGGTCACTTGTGGGGGAGCTCCAATGTTTGGGCACACAGGGGCTCTCCAAACGCAACATGGCGTCCGCTAACAATTTGAGCCGATTTTCCATTCAATTTGTTAGCGGACACCATGTCGCGTTTGGAGAGCCCGTGATGTGCCTAAACAGTGGAGCTCCCCCACAAGTGTCCCCATTTTGGAAACTATACCCCTCAAGGATTTTATTAAGGTGTATAGTGAACATTTTGAACCCAGAGGTACGGCACAGAATTTGTTTACATTAGGTCATCATATTGAATAAGTTGTCATTATTCTTGAGCGCAAGTGCTCGCTACTTGAGTTTGCATCGGGTACTCAGGTATGCACCATGTACAGCGTGTGCTCGAGTGACATGCTCGAGTCCCTGCTCCGCATGTTTCACGGTTATTAGACACCCCAAAAAAAACATGTGGGGATCGCTCGTGCATGGCAGGCAATCCCCGTAAAGTTTTTTGGCCGCGAAGCATATGGGGCAGAGACTCGAGCATGTCACTCAAATACCCACGATACTCAATGCATACCAGAGCACCCGATGCAAACTCAAGTAGCGAGCACTTGCTCTCAACACTAGTCGCCATATCGTCATCTTTTTTTCTTACTTTTGAAAAAAATCCCAACCCCAGCCCTAACCCTAGCACAACCCTAGCCCCAGCACAACCCTAGCCCCAGCACAACCCTAGCCCCAGCACAACCCTAGCCCCAAACCCAGCCCTAACCCTAGCCCAATCCTAACCCAAGAGTTTATTTTTGACGCCGTTCCTTGTGCGGTATAAGTGATTAGACGACTTTATTCTTCGGGTCGGTGTGATTACAGCAATGCCAGAATCATATGGGGTTTTTATGACTGACAGCTGTCACACACTAAAAGACGCATTTTTTTTTAAATCTAGTTTTTGCATCGCCATATTTTGAGAGCTATAATTTTTCCAGATTTTGGCAGACAGTCATGTGACGGCTCGTTTTTTGCGGGATGACTTGACGTTGTTATTGGTGCCATTTTCAGGCACGTGACATTTTTTGATCGCTTTCTATTCCGATTTTTGGGAGGCAGAATAAACAAAAACCAACAATTCAGGAATTGTTTTTTTTTTTTTTATTCTGTTCCGCGTGTGGTAAAATTGATGAGGTAGCTTTATTCTTCGGGTCAGTACGTTTACAGCGGTACCACATTTGTATCATTTTTCTATGTTTTGGCGCTTATACACAATAAAAGCTATTTTATAGAAAAAAATATTTTTTAGTATCGCTTTATTCTGAGAGCTATAACTTTTATTTTTCGGCTGATGGAGCTGTATGGCGGCTTGTTTTTTGCGGGACGAGATGACGTTTTCAGCAGTATCATTTTTATTTATATGCGTCTTTTTGATCGCGTGTTATTCCACTTTTTGTTTGGCGGTATGGTGATAAAGCATTGCTTTTTGCTTCGTTTTTTTTTTTTTTTTTTTTACCGTGTTCACTGAAGGGGTTAACTAGTGGGACAGTTTTATAGGTCAGGTTTTTCCGGACGCGGCGATACCAAATATTTTTTTTATAATAATATTTATTGATGGGTACATTATATTTTTATTTTTGGTGTATTATTTTTTTTATTTTTTTATAATATTTTTGCACATTTTTTTTTTTTTTTTCCACTTTCACACAGTTTATACACTTTATTACTTTGTCCCACTCTGGGACTTTCACTTTTTTTTTTTCTGATCGCCTGCATGGCACAGGAATGGAGCACCATCCCTATGCCATGAAGGCTGTCAGAAATGCACAGTGTGAAGATTGCTTGGAGATGCACTGCGCATGTCCAAGCAATCTTCCTGCTCTCTGGTGACCCGGATGTTGTCATGACGACATCGGGTCGTCATGGCAACACCCGGGAAGCCTTTGCAGACTGCGCTGGAAGCCGGAAGAGGAGGTGAGTATCGCCGATCACCTCCCCTTGCCCCCGCAATGCCGCGATCGACTTCGATCGCAGCATCGCGGGGGTTAATGTGCTGGGAGCGGTGCAGGACCGCTCCCTGCACATAGTACCGGGTGTCAGCTGTGACAATCAGCTGACACCCCGCGGCGATCGCGCCCGCACAGCCTATGTGCGCGCGCGATCGCGATGACGTACTAATACGAGTCTGGCTCTTAAGTCCCAGGGCACAGACGCGTATTAGTACGTCAGATGTTATTAAGGGGTTAAAGCCCAAGACGTACTGATACGTATCTGCGCCCTGGGACTTAAGAGCCTGATATGTATTAGTACATCTTTGCGATCGCGCCCGCACACAGGCTGTGCGGGCGTGATCGCCGCCGGGTGTCAACTGATTGTCACAGCTGACACCCGGTGCTATGTGCTGGGAGAGGTCCCGCACATTAACCCCCGCAATGCTGCGATCGAAGTCGTTCGCAGCATTGCGGGGGCAAGGGGAGGTGATCGGGATAGTCACCTCTCCTGCCGGTTTCCAGCAATGTGTGCCGCGGCTTCCCGGATGTTGCCATGATGACCCGATTCACTGAGGGGTGCAGTTTTAAAAATGGTGTCACTTTTGGGTATTTTCAGTCATAAAGACCCCTCAAAGTGACTTCAAATGTGATGCGGTCCCTAATAAAATGGTTTTGTAAATTTTGTTGGAAAAATGAGAAATCGCTGGTCAATTTTAACCCTTATAGCTCCCTAATAAAAATAAATTTGGGTTCCAAAATTGTGCTGATGTAAAGTAGACATATGGGAAATGTTATTTATTAACTTTTTTTGTGTGACATATCTCTCCGATTTAAGGGCATAAAAATTCAAATTTTGAAAATTGCAAAATTTTCAACATTTTCGCCAAATATCTTTTTTTTCACAAATAAACACAAGTGATATCGAAGAAATTCTACCACAATCATAAAGTACAATATGTCATGAAAAAATATTCTCAGAACCAGGGGGATCCGTTGAAGCGTTCCAGAGTAATTACCTCATAAAGTGACAGTGGTCAGAATTGTAAAAATTGGCCTTCTCATTAACGTGCAAACCACTTTGGGTTGTAAAGGGGTTAAGGACTCTACCTGCATATACAGTCATGGCGGAAAGTGCTGGCACCCTTGAAATTGTTTCAGAAAATTACACATGTTTTATTACACGCATGTTTATTTCCTTTGTGTTTATTGGAACAACACAAAAAAACTGAGAAAAAAAAGGCAAATTGGACATAATTTCACACAAAACTCCAAAAATGGGCCGGAATACATATATATATTTTTGATGGGACAACACTGAAGATGCGACACTTTGATACAATGTACAGTAGTCAGTGTACAGCTTGTTTAACTGTAAATTTGGTGTGCCTGCAAAATAACTCAACACACAGCCATTAATGTCTAAACCGCTGGCAACAAAAGTGAGTACACCCCTAAGTGTGTTCTCAGCTGATGTTATTTGTTGGTTTTTCTTTGCATCCCGAACAATTTTCTTGGCAGTTGTGGCTGAAATTTTTGTTGGTCTACCTGACTGTGGTTTGGTTTTTACAGAGCATCTGATTTTCCATTTGTTAATCACAGTTTGAACACTGCAGACTGGCATTATCAATTCCTGGGATATCTTTTTGTATCCCTTGCCTGTGTTATACTCTTTTTGCCTCCCTTTCCTGTGTTATACAGTTCAACTACCTTTTCCCGTAGATCCGTTGATAATTCTTTTGCTTTCCCCATCTCAAAATCCAGAAAAGTCAGTGGCTGGATCCCAGAAACTCACTCAGCTTTATGCACACACACTGATTACAAGCAAACAGGTCATAGGTGAGGATGTTACCTTTAGTAGCCATTCAAACCCATTTGTGTCAAATTCTGTGCATGTTATCAGGCCAAAATCACCAGGGTATGTGAACTTTTTGATCAGGATTATTTGGATGTTTTTGGTTGTCATTAGTGATGAGCGAGCACTAAAATGCTCGAGTACTCGTTGCTCGGGTCGAGCAAATTGAAATACTCGGGTGCTCAACCCGAGCAATGAGCCCAATATAAGTCTAGGGGAAACTTGAGCATTTTTCAGGTGGCTCCCCACGGCGGTCTGCAGAGGGCCTAAAAATTACCCAAATCGATGGGAACTGTGCTCAAATGACATGGGAACAACATGGGGAAGACCCCTGGAAGCATCTCTGACTCCCAGAACACTGCTGTCAACGACGTCGTCAGAGTATTACGCCACTTTTACGGCGTAAGGAACATCCTTTCCAGGGTGATGACTTGTATATAAGGCAAAATAAATAAACAAAAACAAAAATACTCCTACACACGTAGCATTTTTGACACGTTTTTGCACTTTTGCATTGCTTTCAACCAAGACAAATGCATTCACCAGGAAATGTCATTTTAACATTTTACAACCTTATCTGGCCATGTGGTGTGTGACACATCATCAGACACATGCATACAGTGCTGAAAAGACATGGGAGCAGCAAGGGGAAGACCTCTGGAAACATCTCTGACTCCCAGGTCACTGCCTAAATGTGTGCCCATCATAAGTGATCCTTGGCACATGCGAAGATGCCTCCCGCCATGCACCTGTCGTTGCAGACTTGAAACAATCACCGTCCACGTCCTTGTCCCACTGCAGTGTTCAGTTGTCCCTACCCCATTCCTTGGAATGCAAGCACAAGAATGCCGGCAGCCACCCACCCACAGGCTGCAATACTATACTGCCAAATTTCTGACAGCTGCTTGCACTTGAAATGTGGCCTTTTAGGCTCGTGGAGGCGGAAGCTTTTCATAACCTCATGCCGGCGGCGGCCGGGTGTCCATACTCGGTCCCCAGCCGCCACTATATTTCCCGGTATCGCCTCCGCCTTCCACAATCACGGGTCCCATAACATTACCCGTGCCCGCCCCAGTGCACTTACTGGGAAGGACCGCCTAACCACAAACACGTGGACAGGTGAATGTGGCCAGGGACGGTACGGAGCCAGTCCACAACTTTTTTTGCTAAGAGTTGTATTTAGCTCGGTGAAAGGACTGGCATAGAGGGAAACCGTATCTACCCTGCGTGTCATTTCTCCCAGAAAATCCTGTAAATGAGCTTGTTGCAGAAGCAATGGCAGCCCATCCAACATCAACTTGCACTTGTCAATGGTGCTTTGACACACACACATCTTTCTTTGCGCATTTAATTTCTTGAATACAGAGTTGGAAAATGGCCTGATCCGTAATGCGTTTTGAGAAATAACATGCATAAGCATGGCCGATCCGCATTAAAAAAGCAGCCATAGAGTGTCCGGGAACCTTCCCCCACACTTTTCTTAGCCAGGGCTGCTTTTCGGCAGAGTTGGACGGGCCCACCAGAGAACCGGAGACTCCTCCGGCGGGCCCTGGCTTCTCCTTCAGGAGAGTTCATAGTGCCGAGGTGAGGCCATGATGATGATAGAGGCCATCATCTGCTTAGTTTTCTTTTACTTGGAATGCAATTGCAAGTATGCAGCCAGCCACCCACCCACCCACAGACCGCAACACTAAACTGACAGATTTCTGGGCAGCTCTTTGCACTTGAAATATGGCCTTTTAAGCTTGTGGAGGTGGAAGCTTTTCACAACCTCATGCAGGCGGCGGCCGGGTGTCCATACTCGGTCCCCAGCCGCCAGTAATTTTCCCGGTATCGCCTTCGCCTTCCACAAGCACGGGTCCCACAACAGTACCCATGCCCTACCCAGTGCACTTACTAAGAAGGACTGCCTAACCACAAACACGTGGACAGGTGAATGTGGCCAGGGACGGTACGGAGCCAGTCCACAACTTTTTTTGATAAGAGTTGTATTTAGCTCAGTGAAAGGACTGGCATAGAGGGAAACCGTATCTACCCTGCGTGTCATTTCTCCCAGGAAGTCCTCTAAAGCTGCTTGCACTTGAAATGTGGTCTGAACATTACTGCTGGTACTTTTCTGTGGGAATTTTCTTGCCTCCTACCAGCCTGGAATATTTCCAGCAAACTATGGTACAACACCATGGTATTAGCACTGCCCCCAGTACCAGTAGCGAAGCCATCCTCAATTTCCTTCTCTGGAATTTTATTTGGTAGACTGAGTGGCTGCCCAAATAAATTTTCTCACAAAGGAGCTGATGATAGAGTGGCAGTAGGTTCAAGTTTCTCCAGCTTGTTAGATATTAGAGGGTGAACGGCAGCACATTGGATCAGTGGTTAGCACTGAAGTCTTGCAGCACTGGGATCCTGGGTTCAAATCCCAGCAAGGACAACATCTGCAAGAAATTTGTATGTTCTCCCCATGTTTGCATGTGTTTCCTCCTCAGTAAAAATAGAGTGTCCTGGAATCTTCCCACACACTTTTCTTAGCCAGGACTGCTTCTCAGCAGGGTTGGACAGTCCCACCAGAGAATTCTCTGGTGTGCCTTGGCTTCTACCTCAGGAGAGTTCATGATAGCGCTAACTTTGCAGCTGCTATGGGGCTCTTGAGCGGGTGAGAAAGGTTAGCTCTCAGAAACAAATCCTCTGTTGGGCACAATGTTTTTCAATCTGAAACAGCTTCTTAGTGGGAGTTGTATTTCACCACAGCCATATTCTTTAGCTCTGTGAAAGGACTGGCATAGAGGGAAACCTTATCTACCCCGGTTGTCATTTCTCTGTCACCAGGTTCCGCCCATTGTAACACATGACCATGCCTGGCTGTATGTTCAGCGGTGAGAGCCACAGATCAAGCTGCTGTGTTACAGCTTTCAACAACTATGCAGCGCTGGGCGGTTTGTCAATTAAGCATTAAGCATGTTATCTTCAGCACAGCCTGTTGCTGTTTGGCCAAGGCAGTGCTGTCAGCTTGTGACTGATGTGGTCATTTCGGAGATGGAGGAGGAGGTACATAAGCTGAACAATGTGATTACATTGAGGTTAAATTGGTGATGCTGTTTTTTATACTAAAGAAAGATCCTATTGTTATGTTTTTTTATGTTATTTTTTATGAAAAATGCATTCACCGGGAAATGTCACTTTAACATTTTACAACCTCATCTGGCAATGTTGTGTCATCAGACACATCCTGTTTTATTTATGATGGAGGGACTCTGAAAGTCATAAAGCCTATTTTTATAGGGACATCAGACGGCCCTTACTATTCTTAAAAGGCCAGCAGTCGGCCCTAGCTATTGTTAGAGAGCCATCAGAGGGCTATGCTTTGTTGTTCCCATTATTAACAAGTGGGTTTCCTATACTGTTATTGCGCATCCAGTGACTGCAAGGGTTGTCAAAAATTTGGACGCAACCTAATACCCCTTTGAAGAGACATAGAGGAGGGTCTCAGTAAAAAAAATGTTCCCATTATAAAGGAGCGGGTCTTCTATAGTGGTAATGCCCATGCTGTGACTGCAAGGGTGGCCAAAATTTTTGAAAAAAAACACTAACAATTTAAAGACACAAAGAGCATGGCCACAGTAACAAGGTACGACATGTTCCCGTTAGAAAGGAGAGGGTCTGCTATACAGTTATAGGGTATGCAGTGAATCCAACGGCTGACAAATTTTAGGAAAAACCCCACTAAGAATTTAAGGACACAAAGAGCAGGGCCACAGTAACAAGGTACGACATGTTCCCATTAGAAAGTAGAGGGTCTGCTATACAGTTATAGGGTATGCAGTGAATCCAACGGCTGACAAATTTTAATGAAAAACCTCAATAAGAATTTAAAGACACACAGAGCAGGGCCACAGTAACAAGGTACGACATGCTCCCATTAGAAAGGACAGGATCTGCTATACAGTTATAGGGTATGCAGTGAGTCCAACGGCTGACCAATTTTAGGAAAAAAACGACTAAGAATTTAAAGACACATAGAGCAGGGTCACAGTAACGACAAATTCCCATTAGAAATTCTAGGGTCGGCTATACTGTTATAGGGTATGCAGTGAGTCCAACGGCTGACAGATTTTAGGAAAATCCCCACTAAGAATTTAAAGACACACAGAGCAGGGCCACAGTAACAAGATATGACATGTTCCCATTAGAAAGGAGAGGGTCTGCTATACAGTTATAGGGTATGCAGTGAGTCCAACGGCTGACCAAGTTTAGGAAAAACCCACTAAGAATTTAAAGACACATAGACCAGGCCACAGTAATGACAAATTCCCATTAGAAAGGAGAGAGTCTCCCATAGTGTTGGACTATGCAGTGACTGCAAGGGCTGCCAAAAATTTGGAGGCACTTCAATGGCCCTTGGAAGAGACGTGGAGGAGCGCATCATAAATTTTTTTTACCATTAGAAAGGAGCGGGCCTCCTATACTTGTAATGCCATGCACTAAGTGTATGGGCTGACAAACATTTACTCCTGGGGGGTATACATGAACATACTGTATAAAAATTTTTTTTTTCGGGCATCATAAAAATGTAGCGCCCCGAGGGCTCGGCCGCTACAGGGGTATTGCACCTCTGCCAGAGGTGTGATATTCCACTCCCGGGTAAGGATGGAGTATGGACCAGGGTTCAGTTAGCTGCATACAGCACACTCACCCCATTTCCGAGGGACAGCTCAACGGTGCTCCCATTAGACAGAAATGCAGGCACGACAGACCATGTCCCTGGCTGGAGTGGGGAGGGGGTAGGAATACCCAGTGATGTAGGAGCAGATAGGGGTTGGTTCCTGAGCGTAGATAGGAGCCCATTGTTTGCTGGTCACCTGGGCTCATGTTCTAGAGGGCACCATCTTAGAACAGTGTTCAGTCAGAGAGAAGAAGTGACAGAGTGGGGGCCTTGGTTGTCGAACGAAGTGTGCCCTCTGCCTCCAGCGTTTTCAGATGGGAATTTTTTTAATAGTTCCGCAACAAGGGCCTTCTGGTACTGCCTCATTTTTGTACACCTGTCCGCCTCAGGAATAAGAGATATAAAGTTCTCCTTGTAGAGTGGGTCTAAAAGTGTCACCAACCAGTAATGACCTAAAATTTTGAGAATGCGAGGGTCATGGGAAAGGCAGCATAACATAAACTCAGCCATGCGTGCCAGACTACTAACAGGCAAGACTTCCGTGTCCTCACCAAGAGGATGACTGACCATGCTCTCCTCCTCCTCCTCTCTGTCCTCTGGCCATCCACGCTGAACAGACGGTATGACAGCTGTGCAGATAGCACCGTCTATAGTGCATGAAACTAGTTCCTGTCCTTCCTCCTCCTCCTCTTCCTCATTGTCACCCAATCCACGTTGGGATGAGATGAGGCTTGGCTGTGTGTAATCACCCTGTATGGTTAATTGCTCCATCTTATCGTGCTCCGCCTCGCCTCAGAGCCGCCACCAGGTTCCGGCCATTGTCACACACGACCATGCCTGGCTGTAGGTTCAGCGGTTTGAGCCACAGATCTGCCTGCTCTTTCAGAGCTGTCCATAACTCTTCAGCATTGTGTGTTTTTTCACCTAAGCATATTAGCTTCAGCACAGCCTGTTGCCTCTTGGCTGAGGCAGTGCTGCAGTGCTTCCAGCTTGTGACTGATGCGGAGATGGAGGCTGAGGAGGAGGAGGAGGCTGAGGAGCATGAGGTGCAGGAGCTGTAGACCGTGGGGGCAACCCTGATTGACCTAGGGCCTGCAATCCTTGGCGTCGGGAGGACGTGTTCCGTCCCAAGGTCCGACTGGGTCCCGGTTTCCACTATTTTAACCCAGTGTGCTATCAGCGAGATGTACCGTCCCTGCCCACAAGCACTTGTCCACGTGTCCGTGGTTAGGTGGACTTTACCGGTAACTGCGTTGTTGAGGTCACGGCTAATGTTTTGGGACACGTGCTTGTGTAATGTGGGGACGGCACACTGGGAGAAATAGTGGCGGCTGGGGACAGAGTACCGAGGGACGGCCGCCACCATCAGGTTGCGGAATGCTTCTGTCTCCACAAGCCTAAAAGGCAACATTTCGAGCCAAGCAGTCGTGAATTGTGAGAATTTAGTAGTGTGGCCTGTGGGACGTTGGCTGCATATTTGCGCTTGCATTCCAAGGACTGGAGTATGAACAACTGAACGCTGCGCTGGGACAAGGACATGGACGTGCTTCCTGATGCTGCTACTTGAGAGTGTGCAATGACAGGTGCAGGGCAGGAGGTATCTTTGCATGCACTATGGACAGGGGATTGGCTTGCATGCACAACAGCAGAAGAAGCAATGGTGCCACCTGTAGACACTGTTCCTGGACCCTGGTGTTCGGCCCACAAAGTCGAGTGCTTTGCTGCCATGTGCCTGATCATGCTGGTGGTGGTCAGGCTGGTCGTTTTGACACCCCTGCTGATGCTGGTCTGGCTCGTGATGCAAATGGCCTTTTTGGAGCTATCGGCAGAGTCTTTAAAAAACAACCAGACTCGGGAAGACCTAACAGTTGTAGTGGCAACTTCCTTCGTGTTGGTGTTACGGGAAACGGTAGCCTGCCTTCTGTCTGCGGCCACCACACTGCTTCTTCCTGCCTGTTGGGGTGCTCTGCCTCCCTCCCCCTGTGTGCTGCTGTCCTTGCTCTGCATGTCCTCCTGCCAGGTTGGGTCAGTTACTATATCATCCACCACCTCGTCTCCCACTTCTGCACCCTGGTACTATTCCTGACTTTCTGCCAATTGTGTCTCACATCGTCCACCTCTTGTCACAGTTTCCCACCGGCGCCTTCGTGTGACCGTGGCTGCTCAAATATTTGGGCATCGCTACACGTGATCTCCTCTTGCCCCGCTTCAAGTGGACCGGGCGAGAGGCCCGAATCCATAAATGGAAAAGTGAACAGCTCTTCAGATTGTCCAAGTGTGGGATAAGTTGTCTCTGGGTACTCGGCATGGTGGGAGGAAGGAGGATCAGGGTGAGGAATATGCGGTCCAGACTCACGGCTACTGAGACTTGACCGTGTGGAAGACAGGGTGGTGCTGGTGGTGGCTAAGTGACTGGAAGCATTATCCGCTATCCAACCAACAACCTTTTGACACTGATCTGGGTTCAATAGTGGTGTGCTGCAGTCCCCTAGAAATTGGGACAGGAAGGTCAGGCGAGAAGATGTGGGTGTTTGTTGTGGCACAATTTCGGCTTGCCCACGGCCTTGTCCTCGGCCTCTGCATGCACCATTACCATCACGTCCAGTTCCCCGTCCCTTGCCACGTGCCTTGCCCATTTTAAATGGAGGATAGTATCTTCCACGCTCACTACAAATGACTGAGTTAGAAGCGAAGTTATATGTGATCGGGGTGATGGAGAAAACAGAGTTTTAAAAACCTGGCCTGTAAGTAAGTAGTGTGAACAGCAAACTGCTGTGAATTGCTTCACTGACACACTGAAAAAATGGAGGCCAGAAATGGCAGTATTTTCTGACAACGTATATGTGATCCGTGTGACGGAGAAAACACAGTTTTAAATAGCTGGATTTCTAGCGCTCTAATATGGAAAGGACCTGGCTATATTCTGCAGTGCCAACAAGCAAATGGCGCAGAAAAACGGTGTTCTCTGGATTGCTTTATAAGCAAATAATGAGGATTAAGATCCAAAGAAAAGTATTCCTCGCCCCTGAGACCTGGGCCTTTGTATAGAAATATCTAACAGCAGCAGAAGGCAGAATTGGAATGGAACCTCTTGTGCTATATGCACTGCAGTCTGCTATATACCCTGCCTGCCTGCCTATATACACTGCCTGCCTGATATCTCTGCAGATGGATTAGTCCTCAAAAGGACTGTTTGTTGAGATGGATATGTGTAATATGCGGTTTTTCTCCCTACACTACCTAATACACAATCAAATCTCTTCCTAACGCAGCATCAGCTCTCCCTACACTGTCTGATCCGGAGTGACTGTGATGAGCATGGCGGCGCCAGGTCTGATATACACCTGATGACGCTGTGCGGCCAGCCAATCACTGTAATGCCCACAAACAACATGGCTATGGCATTACAGTGCATGGCAGGCAATCCCTGCATGTTCATTGGCTCTGTAAAGAGCGCCAAACATGCAGGGAGGGGACCCGACTTCCCGCCCGACCAACCCGGAAATACTCGGTGAGCGCAGAGCATCTCGAGCAGTGAGATACTCGGGCGAGCACCGAGCAGTAGCGAGCATGCTCGCTCATCACTAGTTGTCATTAAGATTTAAAAAGAGAAAACACAGAAATGTGACAGTAAATGGCTTCACCCAACCAATAACCATGAGTGGAGAAAAAGTGTTTTTGTTATCATTCATTTTCTCTGAAACAAGGCCAAGAAAGCAAAAATTCTGCCGGGGTATGTAAATTTTTGAGCAGAACTGTATATGCGCCAGCCCCAGTGTCTCCTATTCTATGTACTCCAGCCCCAGTGTCTCCTATTCTATGTACTCCAGCCCCAGTGTCTCCTATTCTATGTACTCCAGCCCCAGTGTCTCCTATTCTATATACTCCAGCTTCTTCTGTGATGTATATGCTCTAGCCCCAATGTATCCTGTGATGAATATACGCCAGCCCCAGTGTCTCCTATTCTATATACTCCAGCCCCAGTGTCTCCTATTCTATATACTCCAGCTTCTTCTGTGATGTATATGCTCTAGCCCTAATGTATCCTGTGATGAATATACGCCAGCCCCAGTGTCTCCTATTCTATATACTCCAGCTCCAGTGTCTTCTGTGACGTAGCTAATGTAGCCCTAATGTCTCTTATGCAGAGGCGTCGCATGATAAAGCAGTGAGACACAAGCTCCCTGCCCTATCACTATCTCTTTCATATGCCACAGATCGCCATAGGCCTGCGGTTAACGAGATGTCAGCATACTCACGCAGGTGGCTCGGTGACATCATTGCATCGCTCTGCTCTGCAGTCCCGCCATGGAAGAGGAGACAGAGGCCGTGATGTAGGGAATCAGGATTAAGTGAGAATAAACGTTATTTTTTTAAATGATCGGGCAGTGGAGCCATCCTACTATATATCTGGAGTAGTGGGTCCATCATACTACATATGGAGTAGTGGGGCCATTATACTATATGTATGTGGGGCAGTGGGACCATCATAGTATATACAGGTGCATCTCACTAAATTAGAATATCTTCAAAAAGTTAATTTATTCCAGTTCTTCAATACTGTTTCAGTATGCTCCACAATCATGAGGAAGACTGCTGACTTGACAGATGTCCAGAAGGCAGTCATTGACAAACTCCACAAGGTCCTAGAGTTCCAATTTTCATTTGGAAATCAAGGTCCCAGAGTCTGGAGGAAGAGTGGAGAGTCCACAATCCAAGCTGCTTGAGGTCTAGTGTGAAGGCTCCACAATCAGTGATGGTTTGGGGGGCCATGTCATCTGCTGGTGTAGGTCCACTGTGTTTTATCAAGACCAAAGTCAGCACAGCCGTCTACCAGGACATTTTACAGCACTTCATGCTTCCCTCTGCCCACAAGCTTTTTGGAGATGGAAATGTCATTCTCCAGCAGGACTTGGCCCCTGTCCACACGGCCAAAAGTACCAATACCTGGTTTACACACAACAGTATCACTGTGCTTGATTGGCAGCAAACTCGCCTGACCTTAACCCCATAGAGCAGGGGTCTCAAACTCGGCTGGGTATATGGGCCGCAAATGGAAAAAATTTGAATTTGGGGGGCCGCATTTTTTGTTCAATGTGACATTTTTAGTGATACCATTTTTTTTTGTATACACCTTTTGAACATTTTTGCCCTGTTTATTTTTTTATAGCTTGGGTCCTTATGGATGTGGCGATAATAAACGTGTACTTTTTTGTGTTTACTTTAGTTTACATATAAAACAGCATTTTTAGCGCCCAATATTTTTTCATGCTTTATTTTTATTTTTTTGATTTTTACAATTTTGTTTCCCCCAATTGGCCACATACAGTAAAATTGTCTTACAATTAGCATCATATAGTAATAATGGCAAACATCTTGTAGTAATGTCCCCATCTTGTACTAATGTGCCCCAACCAGGTCCCCATCCTGTGGCTATGTGCCCCATCCAGGTTCCCATCCTGTGGCTATGTGCCCCATCCAGATCCCCATCCTGTGGCAATGTTCCCGATCCAGGTCCCCATCTAGTGGCTATGTGTCCCATCCAGGTCTCCATCTTGTGGCTATGTGCCCCATCCAGGTCCCCATCCTGTGGCTATGTTCCCCATCCAGGTCCCCATCTTGTGGCTATGTGCCCCATCCAGGTCCCCATCTTTTGGCTATGTGCCCCATCCAGGTCCCCATCTTGTGGCTATGTGCCACATCCAGGTCCCCATCTAGTGGCTATGTGCCCCATCCAGGTCCCCATCTTGTGGCTCTGTGTCCCATCCAGGTCTCCATCTTGTGGCTATGTGCCCCATCCAGGTCCCCATCCTGTGGCTATGTTCCCCATCCAGGTCTCCATCTTGTGGCTATGTGCCACATCCAGGTCCCCATCTAGTGGCTCTGTGCCCCATCCAGGTCCCCATCTTGTGGCTATGTGCCACATCCAGGTCCCCATCTAGTGGCTCTGTGCCCCATCCAGGTCCCCATCTTGTGGCTATGTGCCCCATCCAGGTCCCCATCTTGTGGCTATGTGCCACATCCAGGTCCCCATCTAGTGGCTCTGTGTCCCATCCAGGTCTCCATCTTGTGGCTATGTGCCCCATCCAGGTCCCCATCCTGTGGCTATGTTCCCCATCCAGGTCTCCATCTTGTGGCTATGTGCCCCATCCAGGTCCCCATCTTTTGGCTATGTGCCCCATCCAGGTCCCCATCTTGTGGCTATGTGCCACATCCAGGTCCCCATCTAGTGGCTCTGTGCCCCATCCAGGTCCACATCTTGAGGCTATGTGCCCCATCCAGGTCCCCATCTTGTGGCTATGTGCCCCATCCAGGTCCCCATCTTTTGGCTATGTGCCCCATCCAGGTCCCCTCTTGTGGCTATGTGCCCCCTGTGCTGTTCTTCACACACATAAAAAAAAAAGAAGATGATTCTCACCTGTCCTCCGTTCCCTCGGCGTCCTTCCTGCAGATGTGGCCGCAGGCACCACAGAGTCAGACCCCTTGACGATCCCGACCTGGTCCAGGAGGAGCCGCCGACAGCAGCGCTGCATTGCCGCACACAGACTGTCTCCCAGCACAGCATTTCCAATGCCAGCCGCCGGCCAATCAGAGGCCAGCAGCTGACATCAGCGTACGGCAATGACGTCATACTCACTGCGCCGACACGCAGATATCAGCTGCTGGCCTCTGATTGGTCAGCGGCTGTCATTGGAAATGCTGTGCTGGGAAACAGTCTCTGTG